>NW_025814842.1:15797500-16544566 GCF_022079265.1 Lynx rufus | reverse complement strand
CAACTTCTCCTTCCCCTAAATTTCCAAGGGTTGCAAGTGCTTGCGGGGCCTCACAGGGCTGCGCCCCAAGTGCATCTCCCAAAGCAAGGCTGTGACGTAACCGACCTCACCTGGCCTCAGTGGACTCCGGGAAGTCAGAAGTGTTGGAGTAGGTGTACCGGCCCTAGGCGTTAGACTGTCCTAAGCTCACCTGGAGAAACCACACTATGGTGACTCCACCTGTCCCACGCACGGACACCTCGTTTCACACATTCGGTGGGGACTACGACGACAGTACCGGATGCAGAACTCGCTCGAACGACACTAAGGGCAACCCTTCACCAAGAACCCATCTTGTTTCCCTCGCGTCAGTAGCGTGTGCAGCGGCCCGAGGGGCTCGAAAAGGTCAGGCCAGTGCTGTCTCCGCGCCTCTCGGAAGCATCAAGGTGGGGACAGCGTCTCGCCACTGATATCTGATGGCGCTCACGTACACAAGTGTTGGAAATCGGACGCTGGCCCACGAGGGAAGCTCCTTGGGCTGATGGGCAGGAAAGTACACCGTGGGAGAGTGCTTGTGGGGCGGTGGCGGAGTGGGGCCATAAGAACCCTCTTGGAACGAACATCCCTTTTCCCACAGTTAGAAGCCTTGGAACCACCGCGACGGTGGTGCTGAACGCGAGGTGTCCACCATGGGAGCTGCGTGGAAACACGCTGCGGCGATACCCTTTCCACACGTAATGAGGTTTCACCAGATGACAAGTGTCTGGGAAACCACGTGCGGCCTGTGCGGAGAGTGCCAAACACTCCCGCGGTGAAACAACACTGGGGTGCATGCTTGCTGTGACGACCCTCTCGTTTCCCAAAGCTAGTCGTGTGTGCAGAGGTGCGCGGAGCCAGGCTGCAAGGAGCCACAGAGGGAACCCTGTGACACAGCACGGTGGGGAAGCCTTCTTTCGGCTCAGCAACCCCTGGTTTCCCCAGGTTGGCAGGCTTTGGAGACCCCCGCGGGCAACTCGCAGGGCCATGCCACGGACTCCATTCTGTGAAACCTCAGTGTGGGACCACCCTCTTTCCTCCTACCTTCACGACGGAAGAAGCCTTGGAAATAGTCTGCCGTGCCTGCCTTGAAAGTCCCAGGGACTGAACTCTGCCAGAGAAACTCCAGTTGGGGAAAGCTAGCTTTCCACCAACACGTTGTTCCACTAAGGAGGACGTGCTCCCTGGAGAGCACTGCGGGGCCGACAGGGCCCGTCTCCTCGACTCAGCTCCGGGAAGCACACTCTCGCGGAGGGCCTCTTTCAACTGACACCCCGTTTCCCTAAGCACGAAATGTCTGCTGAGAAGCCCGGCGGCGCCGACGAGACGACCCCGTGCCCTCTACGCTGTGCAGCCAACAGGGGGTGGGATCCAGTTTTCGACCAAATTCGTCCCCGAAAGGTCCAAGGGTTGGAAATGCTTGCGGGGCCTCACAGGGTTTCGCCCCAACTGCATCTCCCAAAGCAAGGGTGTGACGTAACAGACCTCACCTGGCCTCAGTGGACTCCGGGAAGTCAGAAGTGTGGGAGTAGGTGTACCGGCCCTAGGCGTTAGACTGTCCTAAGCTCACCTGGAGAAACCACACTATGGTGACTCCACCTGTCCCACGGACGGACACCTCGTTTCACACAGTCGGTGGGGAATGCGACGACAGTACCGGATGCAGAATTCGCTCGAACGACACTAAGGGCAACCCTTCACCAAGAACCCATCTTGTTTCCCTCGCGTCAGTAGTGTGTGCAGCGGCCCGCGGGGCTCGAAAAGGTCAGGCCAGTGCTGTCTCCGCGCCTCTCGGAAGCATCAAGGTGGGGACAGCGTCTCGCCACTGACATCTGATGGCGCTCACGTACACAAGTGTTGGAAAACGGACGCTGGCCCGCGAGGGAAGCTCCCTGGGCTGATGTGCAGGAAAGAACACCGTGGGAGTGTGCTTGTGGGGCGGTGGCGGAGTGGGGCCATAAGAACCCTCTTGGAACGAACATCCCGTTTCCTACAGTTAGAAGCCTTGGACCCACCGCGACGGTGGTGCTGAACGCGAGGTGTCCACCATGGGAGCTGCGTGGAAACACGCTGCGGCGATACCCTTTCCACACGTAATGAGGTTTCCCCAGATGACAGTGTGTGGGAAACCACGCGCGGCCTGTGCGGAGAGTGCCACACACTCCTGTGGCGAAACAACACTGGGGTGCATGCTTGCTGTGACGACCCTCTCGTTTCCCAAAGCTAGACGTGTGTGCAGAGTTACGCGGAGCCAGGCTGCAAGGAGCCAGAGAGGGAACCCTGTGACACAGCACGGTGCGGAAGCCTCCTTTCGGCTCAGCAACCCCTGGTTTCCCCAGGTTGGCAGGCTTTGGAGACCCCCGCGGTCGACTCGCAGGGCAATGCCACGGACTCCATTCTGTGAACCTCAGTGTGGGACCACCCTCTTTCCTCCTACCTTCACGACGGAAGAAGCCTTGGAAATAGTCTGCCGTGCCTGCCTTGAAAGTCCCAGGGACTGAACTCTGCCAGAGAAACTCCAGTTGGGGAAAGCTAGCTTTCCACCAACACGTTGTTCCACCAAGGAGGAAGTGCTCCCTGGAGAGCACTGCGGGGCCGACAGCGCCCGTCCCCTCGACTCAGCTCCGGGAAGCACACTCTCGCGGAGGGCCTCTTTCAACTGACACCCCGTTTCCCTAAGCACGAAATGTCTGCTGAGAAGCCCCGCGGGGCCGACGAGACGACCCCGTGCCCTCAACGCTGTGCAGCCAACAGGGGGCGGGATCCAGTTGTCGACCAACTTCTCCTTCCCCTAAATTTCCAAGGGTTGCAAGTGCTTGCGGGGCCTCACAGGGCTGCGCCCCAAGTGCATCTCCCAAAGCAAGGCTGTGACGTAACCGACCTCACCTGGCCTCAGTGGACTCCGGGAAGTCAGAAGTGTTGGAGTAGGTGTACCGGCCCTAGGCGTTAGACTGTCCTAAGCTCACCTGGAGAAACCACACTATGGTGACTCCACCTGTCCCACGCACGGACACCTCGTTTCACACATTCGGTGGGGACTACGACGACAGTACCGGATGCAGAACTCGCTCGAACGACACTAAGGGCAACCCTTCACCAAGAACCCATCTTGTTTCCCTCGCGTCAGTAGCGTGTGCAGCGGCCCGAGGGGCTCGAAAAGGTCAGGCCAGTGCTGTCTCCGCGCCTCTCGGAAGCATCAAGGTGGGGACAGCGTCTCGCCACTGATATCTGATGGCGCTCACGTACACAAGTGTTGGAAATCGGACGCTGGCCCACGAGGGAAGCTCCTTGGGCTGATGGGCAGGAAAGTACACCGTGGGAGAGTGCTTGTGGGGCGGTGGCGGAGTGGGGCCATAAGAACCCTCTTGGAACGAACATCCCTTTTCCCACAGTTAGAAGCCTTGGAACCACCGCGACGGTGGTGCTGAACGCGAGGTGTCCACCATGGGAGCTGCGTGGAAACACGCTGCGGCGATACCCTTTCCACACGTAATGAGGTTTCACCAGATGACAAGTGTCTGGGAAACCACGTGCGGCCTGTGCGGAGAGTGCCAAACACTCCCGCGGTGAAACAACACTGGGGTGCATGCTTGCTGTGACGACCCTCTCGTTTCCCAAAGCTAGTCGTGTGTGCAGAGGTGCGCGGAGCCAGGCTGCAAGGAGCCACAGAGGGAACCCTGTGACACAGCACGGTGGGGAAGCCTTCTTTCGGCTCAGCAACCCCTGGTTTCCCCAGGTTGGCAGGCTTTGGAGACCCCCGCGGGCAACTCGCAGGGCCATGCCACGGACTCCATTCTGTGAAACCTCAGTGTGGGACCACCCTCTTTCCTCCTACCTTCACGACGGAAGAAGCCTTGGAAATAGTCTGCCGTGCCTGCCTTGAAAGTCCCAGGGACTGAACTCTGCCAGAGAAACTCCAGTTGGGGAAAGCTAGCTTTCCACCAACACGTTGTTCCACTAAGGAGGACGTGCTCCCTGGAGAGCACTGCGGGGCCGACAGGGCCCGTCTCCTCGACTCAGCTCCGGGAAGCACACTCTCGCGGAGGGCCTCTTTCAACTGACACCCCGTTTCCCTAAGCACGAAATGTCTGCTGAGAAGCCCGGCGGCGCCGACGAGACGACCCCGTGCCCTCTACGCTGTGCAGCCAACAGGGGGTGGGATCCAGTTTTCGACCAAATTCGTCCCCGAAAGGTCCAAGGGTTGGAAATGCTTGCGGGGCCTCACAGGGTTTCGCCCCAACTGCATCTCCCAAAGCAAGGGTGTGACGTAACAGACCTCACCTGGCCTCAGTGGACTCCGGGAAGTCAGAAGTGTGGGAGTAGGTGTACCGGCCCTAGGCGTTAGACTGTCCTAAGCTCACCTGGAGAAACCACACTATGGTGACTCCACCTGTCCCACGGACGGACACCTCGTTTCACACAGTCGGTGGGGAATGCGACGACAGTACCGGATGCAGAATTCGCTCGAACGACACTAAGGGCAACCCTTCACCAAGAACCCATCTTGTTTCCCTCGCGTCAGTAGTGTGTGCAGCGGCCCGCGGGGCTCGAAAAGGTCAGGCCAGTGCTGTCTCCGCGCCTCTCGGAAGCATCAAGGTGGGGACAGCGTCTCGCCACTGACATCTGATGGCGCTCACGTACACAAGTGTTGGAAAACGGACGCTGGCCCGCGAGGGAAGCTCCCTGGGCTGATGTGCAGGAAAGAACACCGTGGGAGTGTGCTTGTGGGGCGGTGGCGGAGTGGGGCCATAAGAACCCTCTTGGAACGAACATCCCGTTTCCTACAGTTAGAAGCCTTGGACCCACCGCGACGGTGGTGCTGAACGCGAGGTGTCCACCATGGGAGCTGCGTGGAAACACGCTGCGGCGATACCCTTTCCACACGTAATGAGGTTTCCCCAGATGACAGTGTGTGGGAAACCACGCGCGGCCTGTGCGGAGAGTGCCACACACTCCTGTGGCGAAACAACACTGGGGTGCATGCTTGCTGTGACGACCCTCTCGTTTCCCAAAGCTAGACGTGTGTGCAGAGTTACGCGGAGCCAGGCTGCAAGGAGCCAGAGAGGGAACCCTGTGACACAGCACGGTGCGGAAGCCTCCTTTCGGCTCAGCAACCCCTGGTTTCCCCAGGTTGGCAGGCTTTGGAGACCCCCGCGGTCGACTCGCAGGGCAATGCCACGGACTCCATTCTGTGAACCTCAGTGTGGGACCACCCTCTTTCCTCCTACCTTCACGACGGAAGAAGCCTTGGAAATAGTCTGCCGTGCCTGCCTTGAAAGTCCCAGGGACTGAACTCTGCCAGAGAAACTCCAGTTGGGGAAAGCTAGCTTTCCACCAACACGTTGTTCCACCAAGGAGGAAGTGCTCCCTGGAGAGCACTGCGGGGCCGACAGCGCCCGTCCCCTCGACTCAGCTCCGGGAAGCACACTCTCGCGGAGGGCCTCTTTCAACTGACACCCCCGTTTCCCTAAGCACGAAATGTCTGCTGAGAAGCCCCGCGGGGCCGACGAGACGACCCCGTGCCCTCAACGCTGTGCAGCCAACAGGGGGCGGGATCCAGTTGTCGACCAACTTCTCCTTCCCCTAAATTTCCAAGGGTTGCAAGTGCTTGCGGGGCCTCACAGGGCTGCGCCCCAAGTGCATCTCCCAAAGCAAGGCTGTGGCGTAACCGACCTCACCTGGCCTCAGTGGACTCCGGGAAGTCAGAAGTGTTGGAGTAGGTGTACCGGCCCTAGGCGTTAGACTGTCCTAAGCTCACCTGGAGAAACCACACTATGGTGACTCCACCTGTCCCACGCACGGACACCTCGTTTCACACATTCGGTGGGGACTACGACGACAGTACCGGATGCAGAACTCGCTCGAACGACACTAAGGGCAACCCTTCACCAAGAACCCATCTTGTTTCCCTCGCGTCAGTAGCGTGTGCAGCGGCCCGAGGGGCTCGAAAAGGTCAGGCCAGTGCTGTCTCCGCGCCTCTCGGAAGCATCAAGGTGGGGACAGCGTCTCGCCACTGATATCTGATGGCGCTCACGTACACAAGTGTTGGAAATCGGACGCTGGCCCACGAGGGAAGCTCCTTGGGCTGATGGGCAGGAAAGTACACCGTGGGAGAGTGCTTGTGGGGCGGTGGCGGAGTGGGGCCATAAGAACCCTCTTGGAACGAACATCCCTTTTCCCACAGTTAGAAGCCTTGGAACCACCGCGACGGTGGTGCTGAACGCGAGGTGTCCACCATGGGAGCTGCGTGGAAACACGCTGCGGCGATACCCTTTCCACACGTAATGAGGTTTCACCAGATGACAAGTGTCTGGGAAACCACGTGCGGCCTGTGCGGAGAGTGCCAAACACTCCCGCGGTGAAACAACACTGGGGTGCATGCTTGCTGTGACGACCCTCTCGTTTCCCAAAGCTAGTCGTGTGTGCAGAGGTGCGCGGAGCCAGGCTGCAAGGAGCCACAGAGGGAACCCTGTGACACAGCACGGTGGGGAAGCCTTCTTTCGGCTCAGCAACCCCTGGTTTCCCCAGGTTGGCAGGCTTTGGAGACCCCCGCGGGCAACTCGCAGGGCCATGCCACGGACTCCATTCTGTGAAACCTCAGTGTGGGACCACCCTCTTTCCTCCTACCTTCACGACGGAAGAAGCCTTGGAAATAGTCTGCCGTGCCTGCCTTGAAAGTCCCAGGGACTGAACTCTGCCAGAGAAACTCCAGTTGGGGAAAGCTAGCTTTCCACCAACACGTTGTTCCACTAAGGAGGACGTGCTCCCTGGAGAGCACTGCGGGGCCGACAGGGCCCGTCTCCTCGACTCAGCTCCGGGAAGCACACTCTCGCGGAGGGCCTCTTTCAACTGACACCCCCGTTTCCCTAAGCACGAAATGTCTGCTGAGAAGCCCGGCGGCGCCGACGAGACGACCCCGTGCCCTCTACGCTGTGCAGCCAACAGGGGGTGGGATCCAGTTTTCGACCAAATTCGTCCCCGAAAGGTCCAAGGGTTGGAAATGCTTGCGGGGCCTCACAGGGTTTCGCCCCAACTGCATCTCCCAAAGCAAGGGTGTGACGTAACAGACCTCACCTGGCCTCAGTGGACTCCGGGAAGTCAGAAGTGTGGGAGTAGGTGTACCGGCCCTAGGCGTTAGACTGTCCTAAGCTCACCTGGAGAAACCACACTATGGTGACTCCACCTGTCCCACGGACGGACACCTCGTTTCACACAGTCGGTGGGGAATGCGACGACAGTACCGGATGCAGAATTCGCTCGAACGACACTAAGGGCAACCCTTCACCAAGAACCCATCTTGTTTCCCTCGCGTCAGTAGTGTGTGCAGCGGCCCGCGGGGCTCGAAAAGGTCAGGCCAGTGCTGTCTCCGCGCCTCTCGGAAGCATCAAGGTGGGGACAGCGTCTCGCCACTGACATCTGATGGCGCTCACGTACACAAGTGTTGGAAAACGGACGCTGGCCCGCGAGGGAAGCTCCCTGGGCTGATGTGCAGGAAAGAACACCGTGGGAGTGTGCTTGTGGGGCGGTGGCGGAGTGGGGCCATAAGAACCCTCTTGGAACGAACATCCCGTTTCCTACAGTTAGAAGCCTTGGACCCACCGCGACGGTGGTGCTGAACGCGAGGTGTCCACCATGGGAGCTGCGTGGAAACACGCTGCGGCGATACCCTTTCCACACGTAATGAGGTTTCCCCAGATGACAGTGTGTGGGAAACCACGCGCGGCCTGTGCGGAGAGTGCCACACACTCCTGTGGCGAAACAACACTGGGGTGCATGCTTGCTGTGACGACCCTCTCGTTTCCCAAAGCTAGACGTGTGTGCAGAGTTACGCGGAGCCAGGCTGCAAGGAGCCAGAGAGGGAACCCTGTGACACAGCACGGTGCGGAAGCCTCCTTTCGGCTCAGCAACCCCTGGTTTCCCCAGGTTGGCAGGCTTTGGAGACCCCCGCGGTCGACTCGCAGGGCAATGCCACGGACTCCATTCTGTGAACCTCAGTGTGGGACCACCCTCTTTCCTCCTACCTTCACGACGGAAGAAGCCTTGGAAATAGTCTGCCGTGCCTGCCTTGAAAGTCCCAGGGACTGAACTCTGCCAGAGAAACTCCAGTTGGGGAAAGCTAGCTTTCCACCAACACGTTGTTCCACCAAGGAGGAAGTGCTCCCTGGAGAGCACTGCGGGGCCGACAGCGCCCGTCCCCTCGACTCAGCTCCGGGAAGCACACTCTCGCGGAGGGCCTCTTTCAACTGACACCCCCGTTTCCCTAAGCACGAAATGTCTGCTGAGAAGCCCCGCGGGGCCGACGAGACGACCCCGTGCCCTCAACGCTGTGCAGCCAACAGGGGGCGGGATCCAGTTGTCGACCAACTTCTCCTTCCCCTAAATTTCCAAGGGTTGCAAGTGCTTGCGGGGCCTCACAGGGCTGCGCCCCAAGTGCATCTCCCAAAGCAAGGCTGTGACGTAACCGACCTCACCTGGCCTCAGTGGACTCCGGGAAGTCAGAAGTGTTGGAGTAGGTGTACCGGCCCTAGGCGTTAGACTGTCCTAAGCTCACCTGGAGAAACCACACTATGGTGACTCCACCTGTCCCACGCACGGACACCTCGTTTCACACATTCGGTGGGGACTACGACGACAGTACCGGATGCAGAACTCGCTCGAACGACACTAAGGGCAACCCTTCACCAAGAACCCATCTTGTTTCCCTCGCGTCAGTAGCGTGTGCAGCGGCCCGCGGGGCTCGAAAAGGTCAGGCCAGTGCTGTCTCCGCGCCTCTCGGAAGCATCAAGGTGGGGACAGCGTCTCGCCACTGATATCTGATGGCGCTCACGTACACAAGTGTTGGAAATCGGACGCTGGCCCACGAGGGAAGCTCCTTGGGCTGATGGGCAGGAAAGTACACCGTGGGAGAGTGCTTGTGGGGCGGTGGCGGAGTGGGGCCATAAGAACCCTCTTGGAACGAACATCCCTTTTCCCACAGTTAGAAGCCTTGGAACCACCGCGACGGTGGTGCTGAACGCGAGGTGTCCACCATGGGAGCTGCGTGGAAACACGCTGCGGCGATACCCTTTCCACACGTAATGAGGTTTCACCAGATGACAAGTGTCTGGGAAACCACGTGCGGCCTGTGCGGAGAGTGCCAAACACTCCCGCGGTGAAACAACACTGGGGTGCATGCTTGCTGTGACGACCCTCTCGTTTCCCAAAGCTAGTCGTGTGTGCAGAGGTGCGCGGAGCCAGGCTGCAAGGAGCCACAGAGGGAACCCTGTGACACAGCACGGTGGGGAAGCCTTCTTTCGGCTCAGCAACCCCTGGTTTCCCCAGGTTGGCAGGCTTTGGAGACCCCCGCGGGCAACTCGCAGGGCCATGCCACGGACTCCATTCTGTGAAACCTCAGTGTGGGACCACCCTCTTTCCTCCTACCTTCACGACGGAAGAAGCCTTGGAAATAGTCTGCCGTGCCTGCCTTGAAAGTCCCAGGGACTGAACTCTGCCAGAGAAACTCCAGTTGGGGAAAGCTAGCTTTCCACCAACACGTTGTTCCACTAAGGAGGACGTGCTCCCTGGAGAGCACTGCGGGGCCGACAGGGCCCGTCTCCTCGACTCAGCTCCGGGAAGCACACTCTCGCGGAGGGCCTCTTTCAACTGACACCCCCGTTTCCCTAAGCACGAAATGTCTGCTGAGAAGCCCGGCGGCGCCGACGAGACGACCCCGTGCCCTCTACGCTGTGCAGCCAACAGGGGGTGGGATCCAGTTTTCGACCAAATTCGTCCCCGAAAGGTCCAAGGGTTGGAAATGCTTGCGGGGCCTCACAGGGTTTCGCCCCAACTGCATCTCCCAAAGCAAGGGTGTGACGTAACAGACCTCACCTGGCCTCAGTGGACTCCGGGAAGTCAGAAGTGTGGGAGTAGGTGTACCGGCCCTAGGCGTTAGACTGTCCTAAGCTCACCTGGAGAAACCACACTATGGTGACTCCACCTGTCCCACGGACGGACACCTCGTTTCACACAGTCGGTGGGGAATGCGACGACAGTACCGGATGCAGAATTCGCTCGAACGACACTAAGGGCAACCCTTCACCAAGAACCCATCTTGTTTCCCTCGCGTCAGTAGTGTGTGCAGCGGCCCGCGGGGCTCGAAAAGGTCAGGCCAGTGCTGTCTCCGCGCCTCTCGGAAGCATCAAGGTGGGGACAGCGTCTCGCCACTGACATCTGATGGCGCTCACGTACACAAGTGTTGGAAAACGGACGCTGGCCCGCGAGGGAAGCTCCCTGGGCTGATGTGCAGGAAAGAACACCGTGGGAGTGTGCTTGTGGGGCGGTGGCGGAGTGGGGCCATAAGAACCCTCTTGGAACGAACATCCCGTTTCCTACAGTTAGAAGCCTTGGACCCACCGCGACGGTGGTGCTGAACGCGAGGTGTCCACCATGGGAGCTGCGTGGAAACACGCTGCGGCGATACCCTTTCCACACGTAATGAGGTTTCCCCAGATGACAGTGTGTGGGAAACCACGCGCGGCCTGTGCGGAGAGTGCCACACACTCCTGTGGCGAAACAACACTGGGGTGCATGCTTGCTGTGACGACCCTCTCGTTTCCCAAAGCTAGACGTGTGTGCAGAGTTACGCGGAGCCAGGCTGCAAGGAGCCAGAGAGGGAACCCTGTGACACAGCACGGTGCGGAAGCCTCCTTTCGGCTCAGCAACCCCTGGTTTCCCCAGGTTGGCAGGCTTTGGAGACCCCCGCGGTCGACTCGCAGGGCAATGCCACGGACTCCATTCTGTGAACCTCAGTGTGGGACCACCCTCTTTCCTCCTACCTTCACGACGGAAGAAGCCTTGGAAATAGTCTGCCGTGCCTGCCTTGAAAGTCCCAGGGACTGAACTCTGCCAGAGAAACTCCAGTTGGGGAAAGCTAGCTTTCCACCAACACGTTGTTCCACCAAGGAGGAAGTGCTCCCTGGAGAGCACTGCGGGGCCGACAGCGCCCGTCCCCTCGACTCAGCTCCGGGAAGCACACTCTCGCGGAGGGCCTCTTTCAACTGACACCCCGTTTCCCTAAGCACGAAATGTCTGCTGAGAAGCCCCGCGGGGCCGACGAGACGACCCCGTGCCCTCAACGCTGTGCAGCCAACAGGGGGCGGGATCCAGTTGTCGACCAACTTCTCCTTCCCCTAAATTTCCAAGGGTTGCAAGTGCTTGCGGGGCCTCACAGGGCTGCGCCCCAAGTGCATCTCCCAAAGCAAGGCTGTGACGTAACCGACCTCACCTGGCCTCAGTGGACTCCGGGAAGTCAGAAGTGTTGGAGTAGGTGTACCGGCCCTAGGCGTTAGACTGTCCTAAGCTCACCTGGAGAAACCACACTATGGTGACTCCACCTGTCCCACGCACGGACACCTCGTTTCACACATTCGGTGGGGACTACGACGACAGTACCGGATGCAGAACTCGCTCGAACGACACTAAGGGCAACCCTTCACCAAGAACCCATCTTGTTTCCCTCGCGTCAGTAGCGTGTGCAGCGGCCCGAGGGGCTCGAAAAGGTCAGGCCAGTGCTGTCTCCGCGCCTCTCGGAAGCATCAAGGTGGGGACAGCGTCTCGCCACTGATATCTGATGGCGCTCACGTACACAAGTGTTGGAAATCGGACGCTGGCCCACGAGGGAAGCTCCTTGGGCTGATGGGCAGGAAAGTACACCGTGGGAGAGTGCTTGTGGGGCGGTGGCGGAGTGGGGCCATAAGAACCCTCTTGGAACGAACATCCCTTTTCCCACAGTTAGAAGCCTTGGAACCACCGCGACGGTGGTGCTGAACGCGAGGTGTCCACCATGGGAGCTGCGTGGAAACACGCTGCGGCGATACCCTTTCCACACGTAATGAGGTTTCACCAGATGACAAGTGTCTGGGAAACCACGTGCGGCCTGTGCGGAGAGTGCCAAACACTCCCGCGGTGAAACAACACTGGGGTGCATGCTTGCTGTGACGACCCTCTCGTTTCCCAAAGCTAGTCGTGTGTGCAGAGGTGCGCGGAGCCAGGCTGCAAGGAGCCACAGAGGGAACCCTGTGACACAGCACGGTGGGGAAGCCTTCTTTCGGCTCAGCAACCCCTGGTTTCCCCAGGTTGGCAGGCTTTGGAGACCCCCGCGGGCAACTCGCAGGGCCATGCCACGGACTCCATTCTGTGAAACCTCAGTGTGGGACCACCCTCTTTCCTCCTACCTTCACGACGGAAGAAGCCTTGGAAATAGTCTGCCGTGCCTGCCTTGAAAGTCCCAGGGACTGAACTCTGCCAGAGAAACTCCAGTTGGGGAAAGCTAGCTTTCCACCAACACGTTGTTCCACTAAGGAGGACGTGCTCCCTGGAGAGCACTGCGGGGCCGACAGGGCCCGTCTCCTCGACTCAGCTCCGGGAAGCACACTCTCGCGGAGGGCCTCTTTCAACTGACACCCCCGTTTCCCTAAGCACGAAATGTCTGCTGAGAAGCCCGGCGGCGCCGACGAGACGACCCCGTGCCCTCTACGCTGTGCAGCCAACAGGGGGTGGGATCCAGTTTTCGACCAAATTCGTCCCCGAAAGGTCCAAGGGTTGGAAATGCTTGCGGGGCCTCACAGGGTTTCGCCCCAACTGCATCTCCCAAAGCAAGGGTGTGACGTAACAGACCTCACCTGGCCTCAGTGGACTCCGGGAAGTCAGAAGTGTGGGAGTAGGTGTACCGGCCCTAGGCGTTAGACTGTCCTAAGCTCACCTGGAGAAACCACACTATGGTGACTCCACCTGTCCCACGGACGGACACCTCGTTTCACACAGTCGGTGGGGAATGCGACGACAGTACCGGATGCAGAATTCGCTCGAACGACACTAAGGGCAACCCTTCACCAAGAACCCATCTTGTTTCCCTCGCGTCAGTAGTGTGTGCAGCGGCCCGCGGGGCTCGAAAAGGTCAGGCCAGTGCTGTCTCCGCGCCTCTCGGAAGCATCAAGGTGGGGACAGCGTCTCGCCACTGACATCTGATGGCGCTCACGTACACAAGTGTTGGAAAACGGACGCTGGCCCGCGAGGGAAGCTCCCTGGGCTGATGTGCAGGAAAGAACACCGTGGGAGTGTGCTTGTGGGGCGGTGGCGGAGTGGGGCCATAAGAACCCTCTTGGAACGAACATCCCGTTTCCTACAGTTAGAAGCCTTGGACCCACCGCGACGGTGGTGCTGAACGCGAGGTGTCCACCATGGGAGCTGCGTGGAAACACGCTGCGGCGATACCCTTTCCACACGTAATGAGGTTTCCCCAGATGACAGTGTGTGGGAAACCACGCGCGGCCTGTGCGGAGAGTGCCACACACTCCTGTGGCGAAACAACACTGGGGTGCATGCTTGCTGTGACGACCCTCTCGTTTCCCAAAGCTAGACGTGTGTGCAGAGTTACGCGGAGCCAGGCTGCAAGGAGCCAGAGAGGGAACCCTGTGACACAGCACGGTGCGGAAGCCTCCTTTCGGCTCAGCAACCCCTGGTTTCCCCAGGTTGGCAGGCTTTGGAGACCCCCGCGGTCGACTCGCAGGGCAATGCCACGGACTCCATTCTGTGAACCTCAGTGTGGGACCACCCTCTTTCCTCCTACCTTCACGACGGAAGAAGCCTTGGAAATAGTCTGCCGTGCCTGCCTTGAAAGTCCCAGGGACTGAACTCTGCCAGAGAAACTCCAGTTGGGGAAAGCTAGCTTTCCACCAACACGTTGTTCCACCAAGGAGGAAGTGCTCCCTGGAGAGCACTGCGGGGCCGACAGCGCCCGTCCCCTCGACTCAGCTCCGGGAAGCACACTCTCGCGGAGGGCCTCTTTCAACTGACACCCCGTTTCCCTAAGCACGAAATGTCTGCTGAGAAGCCCCGCGGGGCCGACGAGACGACCCCGTGCCCTCAACGCTGTGCAGCCAACAGGGGGCGGGATCCAGTTGTCGACCAACTTCTCCTTCCCCTAAATTTCCAAGGGTTGCAAGTGCTTGCGGGGCCTCACAGGGCTGCGCCCCAAGTGCATCTCCCAAAGCAAGGCTGTGACGTAACCGACCTCACCTGGCCTCAGTGGACTCCGGGAAGTCAGAAGTGTTGGAGTAGGTGTACCGGCCCTAGGCGTTAGACTGTCCTAAGCTCACCTGGAGAAACCACACTATGGTGACTCCACCTGTCCCACGCACGGACACCTCGTTTCACACATTCGGTGGGGACTACGACGACAGTACCGGATGCAGAACTCGCTCGAACGACACTAAGGGCAACCCTTCACCAAGAACCCATCTTGTTTCCCTCGCGTCAGTAGCGTGTGCAGCGGCCCGAGGGGCTCGAAAAGGTCAGGCCAGTGCTGTCTCCGCGCCTCTCGGAAGCATCAAGGTGGGGACAGCGTCTCGCCACTGATATCTGATGGCGCTCACGTACACAAGTGTTGGAAATCGGACGCTGGCCCACGAGGGAAGCTCCTTGGGCTGATGGGCAGGAAAGTACACCGTGGGAGAGTGCTTGTGGGGCGGTGGCGGAGTGGGGCCATAAGAACCCTCTTGGAACGAACATCCCTTTTCCCACAGTTAGAAGCCTTGGAACCACCGCGACGGTGGTGCTGAACGCGAGGTGTCCACCATGGGAGCTGCGTGGAAACACGCTGCGGCGATACCCTTTCCACACGTAATGAGGTTTCACCAGATGACAAGTGTCTGGGAAACCACGTGCGGCCTGTGCGGAGAGTGCCAAACACTCCCGCGGTGAAACAACACTGGGGTGCATGCTTGCTGTGACGACCCTCTCGTTTCCCAAAGCTAGTCGTGTGTGCAGAGGTGCGCGGAGCCAGGCTGCAAGGAGCCACAGAGGGAACCCTGTGACACAGCACGGTGGGGAAGCCTTCTTTCGGCTCAGCAACCCCTGGTTTCCCCAGGTTGGCAGGCTTTGGAGACCTCCGCGGGCAACTCGCAGGGCCATGCCACGGACTCCATTCTGTGAAACCTCAGTGTGGGACCACCCTCTTTCCTCCTACCTTCACGACGGAAGAAGCCTTGGAAATAGTCTGCCGTGCCTGCCTTGAAAGTCCCAGGGACTGAACTCTGCCAGAGAAACTCCAGTTGGGGAAAGCTAGCTTTCCACCAACACGTTGTTCCACTAAGGAGGACGTGCTCCCTGGAGAGCACTGCGGGGCCGACAGGGCCCGTCTCCTCGACTCAGCTCCGGGAAGCACACTCTCGCGGAGGGCCTCTTTCAACTGACACCCCGTTTCCCTAAGCACGAAATGTCTGCTGAGAAGCCCGGCGGCGCCGACGAGACGACCCCGTGCCCTCTACGCTGTGCAGCCAACAGGGGGTGGGATCCAGTTTTCGACCAAATTCGTCCCCGAAAGGTCCAAGGGTTGGAAATGCTTGCGGGGCCTCACAGGGTTTCGCCCCAACTGCATCTCCCAAAGCAAGGGTGTGACGTAACAGACCTCACCTGGCCTCAGTGGACTCCGGGAAGTCAGAAGTGTGGGAGTAGGTGTACCGGCCCTAGGCGTTAGACTGTCCTAAGCTCACCTGGAGAAACCACACTATGGTGACTCCACCTGTCCCACGGACGGACACCTCGTTTCACACAGTCGGTGGGGAATGCGACGACAGTACCGGATGCAGAATTCGCTCGAACGACACTAAGGGCAACCCTTCACCAAGAACCCATCTTGTTTCCCTCGCGTCAGTAGTGTGTGCAGCGGCCCGCGGGGCTCGAAAAGGTCAGGCCAGTGCTGTCTCCGCGCCTCTCGGAAGCATCAAGGTGGGGACAGCGTCTCGCCACTGACATCTGATGGCGCTCACGTACACAAGTGTTGGAAAACGGACGCTGGCCCGCGAGGGAAGCTCCCTGGGCTGATGTGCAGGAAAGAACACCGTGGGAGTGTGCTTGTGGGGCGGTGGCGGAGTGGGGCCATAAGAACCCTCTTGGAACGAACATCCCGTTTCCTACAGTTAGAAGCCTTGGACCCACCGCGACGGTGGTGCTGAACGCGAGGTGTCCACCATGGGAGCTGCGTGGAAACACGCTGCGGCGATACCCTTTCCACACGTAATGAGGTTTCCCCAGATGACAGTGTGTGGGAAACCACGCGCGGCCTGTGCGGAGAGTGCCACACACTCCTGTGGCGAAACAACACTGGGGTGCATGCTTGCTGTGACGACCCTCTCGTTTCCCAAAGCTAGACGTGTGTGCAGAGTTACGCGGAGCCAGGCTGCAAGGAGCCAGAGAGGGAACCCTGTGACACAGCACGGTGCGGAAGCCTCCTTTCGGCTCAGCAACCCCTGGTTTCCCCAGGTTGGCAGGCTTTGGAGACCCCCGCGGTCGACTCGCAGGGCAATGCCACGGACTCCATTCTGTGAACCTCAGTGTGGGACCACCCTCTTTCCTCCTACCTTCACGACGGAAGAAGCCTTGGAAATAGTCTGCCGTGCCTGCCTTGAAAGTCCCAGGGACTGAACTCTGCCAGAGAAACTCCAGTTGGGGAAAGCTAGCTTTCCACCAACACGTTGTTCCACCAAGGAGGAAGTGCTCCCTGGAGAGCACTGCGGGGCCGACAGCGCCCGTCCCCTCGACTCAGCTCCGGGAAGCACACTCTCGCGGAGGGCCTCTTTCAACTGACACCCCGTTTCCCTAAGCACGAAATGTCTGCTGAGAAGCCCCGCGGGGCCGACGAGACGACCCCGTGCCCTCAACGCTGTGCAGCCAACAGGGGGCGGGATCCAGTTGTCGACCAACTTCTCCTTCCCCTAAATTTCCAAGGGTTGCAAGTGCTTGCGGGGCCTCACAGGGCTGCGCCCCAAGTGCATCTCCCAAAGCAAGGCTGTGACGTAACCGACCTCACCTGGCCTCAGTGGACTCCGGGAAGTCAGAAGTGTTGGAGTAGGTGTACCGGCCCTAGGCGTTAGACTGTCCTAAGCTCACCTGGAGAAACCACACTATGGTGACTCCACCTGTCCCACGCACGGACACCTCGTTTCACACATTCGGTGGGGACTACGACGACAGTACCGGATGCAGAACTCGCTCGAACGACACTAAGGGCAACCCTTCACCAAGAACCCATCTTGTTTCCCTCGCGTCAGTAGCGTGTGCAGCGGCCCGAGGGGCTCGAAAAGGTCAGGCCAGTGCTGTCTCCGCGCCTCTCGGAAGCATCAAGGTGGGGACAGCGTCTCGCCACTGATATCTGATGGCGCTCACGTACACAAGTGTTGGAAATCGGACGCTGGCCCACGAGGGAAGCTCCTTGGGCTGATGGGCAGGAAAGTACACCGTGGGAGAGTGCTTGTGGGGCGGTGGCGGAGTGGGGCCATAAGAACCCTCTTGGAACGAACATCCCTTTTCCCACAGTTAGAAGCCTTGGAACCACCGCGACGGTGGTGCTGAACGCGAGGTGTCCACCATGGGAGCTGCGTGGAAACACGCTGCGGCGATACCCTTTCCACACGTAATGAGGTTTCACCAGATGACAAGTGTCTGGGAAACCACGTGCGGCCTGTGCGGAGAGTGCCAAACACTCCCGCGGTGAAACAACACTGGGGTGCATGCTTGCTGTGACGACCCTCTCGTTTCCCAAAGCTAGTCGTGTGTGCAGAGGTGCGCGGAGCCAGGCTGCAAGGAGCCACAGAGGGAACCCTGTGACACAGCACGGTGGGGAAGCCTTCTTTCGGCTCAGCAACCCCTGGTTTCCCCAGGTTGGCAGGCTTTGGAGACCCCCGCGGGCAACTCGCAGGGCCATGCCACGGACTCCATTCTGTGAAACCTCAGTGTGGGACCACCCTCTTTCCTCCTACCTTCACGACGGAAGAAGCCTTGGAAATAGTCTGCCGTGCCTGCCTTGAAAGTCCCAGGGACTGAACTCTGCCAGAGAAACTCCAGTTGGGGAAAGCTAGCTTTCCACCAACACGTTGTTCCACTAAGGAGGACGTGCTCCCTGGAGAGCACTGCGGGGCCGACAGGGCCCGTCTCCTCGACTCAGCTCCGGGAAGCACACTCTCGCGGAGGGCCTCTTTCAACTGACACCCCGTTTCCCTAAGCACGAAATGTCTGCTGAGAAGCCCGGCGGCGCCGACGAGACGACCCCGTGCCCTCTACGCTGTGCAGCCAACAGGGGGTGGGATCCAGTTTTCGACCAAATTCGTCCCCGAAAGGTCCAAGGGTTGGAAATGCTTGCGGGGCCTCACAGGGTTTCGCCCCAACTGCATCTCCCAAAGCAAGGGTGTGACGTAACAGACCTCACCTGGCCTCAGTGGACTCCGGGAAGTCAGAAGTGTGGGAGTAGGTGTACCGGCCCTAGGCGTTAGACTGTCCTAAGCTCACCTGGAGAAACCACACTATGGTGACTCCACCTGTCCCACGGACGGACACCTCGTTTCACACAGTCGGTGGGGAATGCGACGACAGTACCGGATGCAGAATTCGCTCGAACGACACTAAGGGCAACCCTTCACCAAGAACCCATCTTGTTTCCCTCGCGTCAGTAGTGTGTGCAGCGGCCCGCGGGGCTCGAAAAGGTCAGGCCAGTGCTGTCTCCGCGCCTCTCGGAAGCATCAAGGTGGGGACAGCGTCTCGCCACTGACATCTGATGGCGCTCACGTACACAAGTGTTGGAAAACGGACGCTGGCCCGCGAGGGAAGCTCCCTGGGCTGATGTGCAGGAAAGAACACCGTGGGAGTGTGCTTGTGGGGCGGTGGCGGAGTGGGGCCATAAGAACCCTCTTGGAACGAACATCCCGTTTCCTACAGTTAGAAGCCTTGGACCCACCGCGACGGTGGTGCTGAACGCGAGGTGTCCACCATGGGAGCTGCGTGGAAACACGCTGCGGCGATACCCTTTCCACACGTAATGAGGTTTCCCCAGATGACAGTGTGTGGGAAACCACGCGCGGCCTGTGCGGAGAGTGCCACACACTCCTGTGGCGAAACAACACTGGGGTGCATGCTTGCTGTGACGACCCTCTCGTTTCCCAAAGCTAGACGTGTGTGCAGAGTTACGCGGAGCCAGGCTGCAAGGAGCCAGAGAGGGAACCCTGTGACACAGCACGGTGCGGAAGCCTCCTTTCGGCTCAGCAACCCCTGGTTTCCCCAGGTTGGCAGGCTTTGGAGACCCCCGCGGTCGACTCGCAGGGCAATGCCACGGACTCCATTCTGTGAACCTCAGTGTGGGACCACCCTCTTTCCTCCTACCTTCACGACGGAAGAAGCCTTGGAAATAGTCTGCCGTGCCTGCCTTGAAAGTCCCAGGGACTGAACTCTGCCAGAGAAACTCCAGTTGGGGAAAGCTAGCTTTCCACCAACACGTTGTTCCACCAAGGAGGAAGTGCTCCCTGGAGAGCACTGCGGGGCCGACAGCGCCCGTCCCCTCGACTCAGCTCCGGGAAGCACACTCTCGCGGAGGGCCTCTTTCAACTGACACCCCGTTTCCCTAAGCACGAAATGTCTGCTGAGAAGCCCCGCGGGGCCGACGAGACGACCCCGTGCCCTCAACGCTGTGCAGCCAACAGGGGGCGGGATCCAGTTGTCGACCAACTTCTCCTTCCCCTAAATTTCCAAGGGTTGCAAGTGCTTGCGGGGCCTCACAGGGCTGCGCCCCAAGTGCATCTCCCAAAGCAAGGCTGTGACGTAACCGACCTCACCTGGCCTCAGTGGACTCCGGGAAGTCAGAAGTGTTGGAGTAGGTGTACCGGCCCTAGGCGTTAGACTGTCCTAAGCTCACCTGGAGAAACCACACTATGGTGACTCCACCTGTCCCACGCACGGACACCTCGTTTCACACATTCGGTGGGGACTACGACGACAGTACCGGATGCAGAACTCGCTCGAACGACACTAAGGGCAACCCTTCACCAAGAACCCATCTTGTTTCCCTCGCGTCAGTAGCGTGTGCAGCGGCCCGAGGGGCTCGAAAAGGTCAGGCCAGTGCTGTCTCCGCGCCTCTCGGAAGCATCAAGGTGGGGACAGCGTCTCGCCACTGATATCTGATGGCGCTCACGTACACAAGTGTTGGAAATCGGACGCTGGCCCACGAGGGAAGCTCCTTGGGCTGATGGGCAGGAAAGTACACCGTGGGAGAGTGCTTGTGGGGCGGTGGCGGAGTGGGGCCATAAGAACCCTCTTGGAACGAACATCCCTTTTCCCACAGTTAGAAGCCTTGGAACCACCGCGACGGTGGTGCTGAACGCGAGGTGTCCACCATGGGAGCTGCGTGGAAACACGCTGCGGCGATACCCTTTCCACACGTAATGAGGTTTCACCAGATGACAAGTGTCTGGGAAACCACGTGCGGCCTGTGCGGAGAGTGCCAAACACTCCCGCGGTGAAACAACACTGGGGTGCATGCTTGCTGTGACGACCCTCTCGTTTCCCAAAGCTAGTCGTGTGTGCAGAGGTGCGCGGAGCCAGGCTGCAAGGAGCCACAGAGGGAACCCTGTGACACAGCACGGTGGGGAAGCCTTCTTTCGGCTCAGCAACCCCTGGTTTCCCCAGGTTGGCAGGCTTTGGAGACCCCCGCGGGCAACTCGCAGGGCCATGCCACGGACTCCATTCTGTGAAACCTCAGTGTGGGACCACCCTCTTTCCTCCTACCTTCACGACGGAAGAAGCCTTGGAAATAGTCTGCCGTGCCTGCCTTGAAAGTCCCAGGGACTGAACTCTGCCAGAGAAACTCCAGTTGGGGAAAGCTAGCTTTCCACCAACACGTTGTTCCACTAAGGAGGACGTGCTCCCTGGAGAGCACTGCGGGGCCGACAGGGCCCGTCTCCTCGACTCAGCTCCGGGAAGCACACTCTCGCGGAGGGCCTCTTTCAACTGACACCCCGTTTCCCTAAGCACGAAATGTCTGCTGAGAAGCCCGGCGGCGCCGACGAGACGACCCCGTGCCCTCTACGCTGTGCAGCCAACAGGGGGTGGGATCCAGTTTTCGACCAAATTCGTCCCCGAAAGGTCCAAGGGTTGGAAATGCTTGCGGGGCCTCACAGGGTTTCGCCCCAACTGCATCTCCCAAAGCAAGGGTGTGACGTAACAGACCTCACCTGGCCTCAGTGGACTCCGGGAAGTCAGAAGTGTGGGAGTAGGTGTACCGGCCCTAGGCGTTAGACTGTCCTAAGCTCACCTGGAGAAACCACACTATGGTGACTCCACCTGTCCCACGGACGGACACCTCGTTTCACACAGTCGGTGGGGAATGCGACGACAGTACCGGATGCAGAATTCGCTCGAACGACACTAAGGGCAACCCTTCACCAAGAACCCATCTTGTTTCCCTCGCGTCAGTAGTGTGTGCAGCGGCCCGCGGGGCTCGAAAAGGTCAGGCCAGTGCTGTCTCCGCGCCTCTCGGAAGCATCAAGGTGGGGACAGCGTCTCGCCACTGACATCTGATGGCGCTCACGTACACAAGTGTTGGAAAACGGACGCTGGCCCGCGAGGGAAGCTCCCTGGGCTGATGTGCAGGAAAGAACACCGTGGGAGTGTGCTTGTGGGGCGGTGGCGGAGTGGGGCCATAAGAACCCTCTTGGAACGAACATCCCGTTTCCTACAGTTAGAAGCCTTGGACCCACCGCGACGGTGGTGCTGAACGCGAGGTGTCCACCATGGGAGCTGCGTGGAAACACGCTGCGGCGATACCCTTTCCACACGTAATGAGGTTTCCCCAGATGACAGTGTGTGGGAAACCACGCGCGGCCTGTGCGGAGAGTGCCACACACTCCTGTGGCGAAACAACACTGGGGTGCATGCTTGCTGTGACGACCCTCTCGTTTCCCAAAGCTAGACGTGTGTGCAGAGTTACGCGGAGCCAGGCTGCAAGGAGCCAGAGAGGGAACCCTGTGACACAGCACGGTGCGGAAGCCTCCTTTCGGCTCAGCAACCCCTGGTTTCCCCAGGTTGGCAGGCTTTGGAGACCCCCGCGGTCGACTCGCAGGGCAATGCCACGGACTCCATTCTGTGAACCTCAGTGTGGGACCACCCTCTTTCCTCCTACCTTCACGACGGAAGAAGCCTTGGAAATAGTCTGCCGTGCCTGCCTTGAAAGTCCCAGGGACTGAACTCTGCCAGAGAAACTCCAGTTGGGGAAAGCTAGCTTTCCACCAACACGTTGTTCCACCAAGGAGGAAGTGCTCCCTGGAGAGCACTGCGGGGCCGACAGCGCCCGTCCCCTCGACTCAGCTCCGGGAAGCACACTCTCGCGGAGGGCCTCTTTCAACTGACACCCCGTTTCCCTAAGCACGAAATGTCTGCTGAGAAGCCCCGCGGGGCCGACGAGACGACCCCGTGCCCTCAACGCTGTGCAGCCAACAGGGGGCGGGATCCAGTTGTCGACCAACTTCTCCTTCCCCTAAATTTCCAAGGGTTGCAAGTGCTTGCGGGGCCTCACAGGGCTGCGCCCCAAGTGCATCTCCCAAAGCAAGGCTGTGACGTAACCGACCTCACCTGGCCTCAGTGGACTCCGGGAAGTCAGAAGTGTTGGAGTAGGTGTACCGGCCCTAGGCGTTAGACTGTCCTAAGCTCACCTGGAGAAACCACACTATGGTGACTCCACCTGTCCCACGCACGGACACCTCGTTTCACACATTCGGTGGGGACTACGACGACAGTACCGGATGCAGAACTCGCTCGAACGACACTAAGGGCAACCCTTCACCAAGAACCCATCTTGTTTCCCTCGCGTCAGTAGCGTGTGCAGCGGCCCGAGGGGCTCGAAAAGGTCAGGCCAGTGCTGTCTCCGCGCCTCTCGGAAGCATCAAGGTGGGGACAGCGTCTCGCCACTGATATCTGATGGCGCTCACGTACACAAGTGTTGGAAATCGGACGCTGGCCCACGAGGGAAGCTCCTTGGGCTGATGGGCAGGAAAGTACACCGTGGGAGAGTGCTTGTGGGGCGGTGGCGGAGTGGGGCCATAAGAACCCTCTTGGAACGAACATCCCTTTTCCCACAGTTAGAAGCCTTGGAACCACCGCGACGGTGGTGCTGAACGCGAGGTGTCCACCATGGGAGCTGCGTGGAAACACGCTGCGGCGATACCCTTTCCACACGTAATGAGGTTTCACCAGATGACAAGTGTCTGGGAAACCACGTGCGGCCTGTGCGGAGAGTGCCAAACACTCCCGCGGTGAAACAACACTGGGGTGCATGCTTGCTGTGACGACCCTCTCGTTTCCCAAAGCTAGTCGTGTGTGCAGAGGTGCGCGGAGCCAGGCTGCAAGGAGCCACAGAGGGAACCCTGTGACACAGCACGGTGGGGAAGCCTTCTTTCGGCTCAGCAACCCCTGGTTTCCCCAGGTTGGCAGGCTTTGGAGACCCCCGCGGGCAACTCGCAGGGCCATGCCACGGACTCCATTCTGTGAAACCTCAGTGTGGGACCACCCTCTTTCCTCCTACCTTCACGACGGAAGAAGCCTTGGAAATAGTCTGCCGTGCCTGCCTTGAAAGTCCCAGGGACTGAACTCTGCCAGAGAAACTCCAGTTGGGGAAAGCTAGCTTTCCACCAACACGTTGTTCCACTAAGGAGGACGTGCTCCCTGGAGAGCACTGCGGGGCCGACAGGGCCCGTCTCCTCGACTCAGCTCCGGGAAGCACACTCTCGCGGAGGGCCTCTTTCAACTGACACCCCGTTTCCCTAAGCACGAAATGTCTGCTGAGAAGCCCGGCGGCGCCGACGAGACGACCCCGTGCCCTCTACGCTGTGCAGCCAACAGGGGGTGGGATCCAGTTTTCGACCAAATTCGTCCCCGAAAGGTCCAAGGGTTGGAAATGCTTGCGGGGCCTCACAGGGTTTCGCCCCAACTGCATCTCCCAAAGCAAGGGTGTGACGTAACAGACCTCACCTGGCCTCAGTGGACTCCGGGAAGTCAGAAGTGTGGGAGTAGGTGTACCGGCCCTAGGCGTTAGACTGTCCTAAGCTCACCTGGAGAAACCACACTATGGTGACTCCACCTGTCCCACGGACGGACACCTCGTTTCACACAGTCGGTGGGGAATGCGACGACAGTACCGGATGCAGAATTCGCTCGAACGACACTAAGGGCAACCCTTCACCAAGAACCCATCTTGTTTCCCTCGCGTCAGTAGTGTGTGCAGCGGCCCGCGGGGCTCGAAAAGGTCAGGCCAGTGCTGTCTCCGCGCCTCTCGGAAGCATCAAGGTGGGGACAGCGTCTCGCCACTGACATCTGATGGCGCTCACGTACACAAGTGTTGGAAAACGGACGCTGGCCCGCGAGGGAAGCTCCCTGGGCTGATGTGCAGGAAAGAACACCGTGGGAGTGTGCTTGTGGGGCGGTGGCGGAGTGGGGCCATAAGAACCCTCTTGGAACGAACATCCCGTTTCCTACAGTTAGAAGCCTTGGACCCACCGCGACGGTGGTGCTGAACGCGAGGTGTCCACCATGGGAGCTGCGTGGAAACACGCTGCGGCGATACCCTTTCCACACGTAATGAGGTTTCCCCAGATGACAGTGTGTGGGAAACCACGCGCGGCCTGTGCGGAGAGTGCCACACACTCCTGTGGCGAAACAACACTGGGGTGCATGCTTGCTGTGACGACCCTCTCGTTTCCCAAAGCTAGACGTGTGTGCAGAGTTACGCGGAGCCAGGCTGCAAGGAGCCAGAGAGGGAACCCTGTGACACAGCACGGTGCGGAAGCCTCCTTTCGGCTCAGCAACCCCTGGTTTCCCCAGGTTGGCAGGCTTTGGAGACCCCCGCGGTCGACTCGCAGGGCAATGCCACGGACTCCATTCTGTGAACCTCAGTGTGGGACCACCCTCTTTCCTCCTACCTTCACGACGGAAGAAGCCTTGGAAATAGTCTGCCGTGCCTGCCTTGAAAGTCCCAGGGACTGAACTCTGCCAGAGAAACTCCAGTTGGGGAAAGCTAGCTTTCCACCAACACGTTGTTCCACCAAGGAGGAAGTGCTCCCTGGAGAGCACTGCGGGGCCGACAGCGCCCGTCCCCTCGACTCAGCTCCGGGAAGCACACTCTCGCGGAGGGCCTCTTTCAACTGACACCCCGTTTCCCTAAGCACGAAATGTCTGCTGAGAAGCCCCGCGGGGCCGACGAGACGACCCCGTGCCCTCAACGCTGTGCAGCCAACAGGGGGCGGGATCCAGTTGTCGACCAACTTCTCCTTCCCCTAAATTTCCAAGGGTTGCAAGTGCTTGCGGGGCCTCACAGGGCTGCGCCCCAAGTGCATCTCCCAAAGCAAGGCTGTGGCGTAACCGACCTCACCTGGCCTCAGTGGACTCCGGGAAGTCAGAAGTGTTGGAGTAGGTGTACCGGCCCTAGGCGTTAGACTGTCCTAAGCTCACCTGGAGAAACCACACTATGGTGACTCCACCTGTCCCACGCACGGACACCTCGTTTCACACATTCGGTGGGGACTACGACGACAGTACCGGATGCAGAACTCGCTCGAACGACACTAAGGGCAATCCTTCACCAAGAACCCATCTTGTTTCCCTCGCGTCAGTAGCGTGTGCAGCGGCCCGCGGGGCTCGAAAAGGTCAGGCCAGTGCTGTCTCCGCGCCTCTCGGAAGCATCAAGGTGGGGACAGCGTCTCGCCACTGATATCTGATGGCGCTCACGTACACAAGTGTTGGAAATCGGACGCTGGCCCACGAGGGAAGCTCCTTGGGCTGATGGGCAGGAAAGTACACCGTGGGAGAGTGCTTGTGGGGCGGTGGCGGAGTGGGGCCATAAGAACCCTCTTGGAACGAACATCCCTTTTCCCACAGTTAGAAGCCTTGGAACCACCGCGACGGTGGTGCTGAACGCGAGGTGTCCACCATGGGAGCTGCGTGGAAACACGCTGCGGCGATACCCTTTCCACACGTAATGAGGTTTCACCAGATGACAAGTGTCTGGGAAACCACGTGCGGCCTGTGCGGAGAGTGCCAAACACTCCCGCGGTGAAACAACACTGGGGTGCATGCTTGCTGTGACGACCCTCTCGTTTCCCAAAGCTAGTCGTGTGTGCAGAGGTGCGCGGAGCCAGGCTGCAAGGAGCCACAGAGGGAACCCTGTGACACAGCACGGTGGGGAAGCCTTCTTTCGGCTCAGCAACCCCTGGTTTCCCCAGGTTGGCAGGCTTTGGAGACCCCCGCGGGCAACTCGCAGGGCCATGCCACGGACTCCATTCTGTGAAACCTCAGTGTGGGACCACCCTCTTTCCTCCTACCTTCACGACGGAAGAAGCCTTGGAAATAGTCTGCCGTGCCTGCCTTGAAAGTCCCAGGGACTGAACTCTGCCAGAGAAACTCCAGTTGGGGAAAGCTAGCTTTCCACCAACACGTTGTTCCACTAAGGAGGACGTGCTCCCTGGAGAGCACTGCGGGGCCGACAGGGCCCGTCTCCTCGACTCAGCTCCGGGAAGCACACTCTCGCGGAGGGCCTCTTTCAACTGACACCCCGTTTCCCTAAGCACGAAATGTCTGCTGAGAAGCCCGGCGGCGCCGACGAGACGACCCCGTGCCCTCTACGCTGTGCAGCCAACAGGGGGTGGGATCCAGTTTTCGACCAAATTCGTCCCCGAAAGGTCCAAGGGTTGGAAATGCTTGCGGGGCCTCACAGGGTTTCGCCCCAACTGCATCTCCCAAAGCAAGGGTGTGACGTAACAGACCTCACCTGGCCTCAGTGGACTCCGGGAAGTCAGAAGTGTGGGAGTAGGTGTACCGGCCCTAGGCGTTAGACTGTCCTAAGCTCACCTGGAGAAACCACACTATGGTGACTCCACCTGTCCCACGGACGGACACCTCGTTTCACACAGTCGGTGGGGAATGCGACGACAGTACCGGATGCAGAATTCGCTCGAACGACACTAAGGGCAACCCTTCACCAAGAACCCATCTTGTTTCCCTCGCGTCAGTAGTGTGTGCAGCGGCCCGCGGGGCTCGAAAAGGTCAGGCCAGTGCTGTCTCCGCGCCTCTCGGAAGCATCAAGGTGGGGACAGCGTCTCGCCACTGACATCTGATGGCGCTCACGTACACAAGTGTTGGAAAACGGACGCTGGCCCGCGAGGGAAGCTCCCTGGGCTGATGTGCAGGAAAGAACACCGTGGGAGTGTGCTTGTGGGGCGGTGGCGGAGTGGGGCCATAAGAACCCTCTTGGAACGAACATCCCGTTTCCTACAGTTAGAAGCCTTGGACCCACCGCGACGGTGGTGCTGAACGCGAGGTGTCCACCATGGGAGCTGCGTGGAAACACGCTGCGGCGATACCCTTTCCACACGTAATGAGGTTTCCCCAGATGACAGTGTGTGGGAAACCACGCGCGGCCTGTGCGGAGAGTGCCACACACTCCTGTGGCGAAACAACACTGGGGTGCATGCTTGCTGTGACGACCCTCTCGTTTCCCAAAGCTAGACGTGTGTGCAGAGTTACGCGGAGCCAGGCTGCAAGGAGCCAGAGAGGGAACCCTGTGACACAGCACGGTGCGGAAGCCTCCTTTCGGCTCAGCAACCCCTGGTTTCCCCAGGTTGGCAGGCTTTGGAGACCCCCGCGGTCGACTCGCAGGGCAATGCCACGGACTCCATTCTGTGAACCTCAGTGTGGGACCACCCTCTTTCCTCCTACCTTCACGACGGAAGAAGCCTTGGAAATAGTCTGCCGTGCCTGCCTTGAAAGTCCCAGGGACTGAACTCTGCCAGAGAAACTCCAGTTGGGGAAAGCTAGCTTTCCACCAACACGTTGTTCCACCAAGGAGGAAGTGCTCCCTGGAGAGCACTGCGGGGCCGACAGCGCCCGTCCCCTCGACTCAGCTCCGGGAAGCACACTCTCGCGGAGGGCCTCTTTCAACTGACACCCCGTTTCCCTAAGCACGAAATGTCTGCTGAGAAGCCCCGCGGGGCCGACGAGACGACCCCGTGCCCTCAACGCTGTGCAGCCAACAGGGGGCGGGATCCAGTTGTCGACCAACTTCTCCTTCCCCTAAATTTCCAAGGGTTGCAAGTGCTTGCGGGGCCTCACAGGGCTGCGCCCCAAGTGCATCTCCCAAAGCAAGGCTGTGACGTAACCGACCTCACCTGGCCTCAGTGGACTCCGGGAAGTCAGAAGTGTTGGAGTAGGTGTACCGGCCCTAGGCGTTAGACTGTCCTAAGCTCACCTGGAGAAACCACACTATGGTGACTCCACCTGTCCCACGCACGGACACCTCGTTTCACACATTCGGTGGGGACTACGACGACAGTACCGGATGCAGAACTCGCTCGAACGACACTAAGGGCAACCCTTCACCAAGAACCCATCTTGTTTCCCTCGCGTCAGTAGCGTGTGCAGCGGCCCGAGGGGCTCGAAAAGGTCAGGCCAGTGCTGTCTCCGCGCCTCTCGGAAGCATCAAGGTGGGGACAGCGTCTCGCCACTGATATCTGATGGCGCTCACGTACACAAGTGTTGGAAATCGGACGCTGGCCCACGAGGGAAGCTCCTTGGGCTGATGGGCAGGAAAGTACACCGTGGGAGAGTGCTTGTGGGGCGGTGGCGGAGTGGGGCCATAAGAACCCTCTTGGAACGAACATCCCTTTTCCCACAGTTAGAAGCCTTGGAACCACCGCGACGGTGGTGCTGAACGCGAGGTGTCCACCATGGGAGCTGCGTGGAAACACGCTGCGGCGATACCCTTTCCACACGTAATGAGGTTTCACCAGATGACAAGTGTCTGGGAAACCACGTGCGGCCTGTGCGGAGAGTGCCAAACACTCCCGCGGTGAAACAACACTGGGGTGCATGCTTGCTGTGACGACCCTCTCGTTTCCCAAAGCTAGTCGTGTGTGCAGAGGTGCGCGGAGCCAGGCTGCAAGGAGCCACAGAGGGAACCCTGTGACACAGCACGGTGGGGAAGCCTTCTTTCGGCTCAGCAACCCCTGGTTTCCCCAGGTTGGCAGGCTTTGGAGACCCCCGCGGGCAACTCGCAGGGCCATGCCACGGACTCCATTCTGTGAAACCTCAGTGTGGGACCACCCTCTTTCCTCCTACCTTCACGACGGAAGAAGCCTTGGAAATAGTCTGCCGTGCCTGCCTTGAAAGTCCCAGGGACTGAACTCTGCCAGAGAAACTCCAGTTGGGGAAAGCTAGCTTTCCACCAACACGTTGTTCCACTAAGGAGGACGTGCTCCCTGGAGAGCACTGCGGGGCCGACAGGGCCCGTCTCCTCGACTCAGCTCCGGGAAGCACACTCTCGCGGAGGGCCTCTTTCAACTGACACCCCGTTTCCCTAAGCACGAAATGTCTGCTGAGAAGCCCGGCGGCGCCGACGAGACGACCCCGTGCCCTCTACGCTGTGCAGCCAACAGGGGGTGGGATCCAGTTTTCGACCAAATTCGTCCCCGAAAGGTCCAAGGGTTGGAAATGCTTGCGGGGCCTCACAGGGTTTCGCCCCAACTGCATCTCCCAAAGCAAGGGTGTGACGTAACAGACCTCACCTGGCCTCAGTGGACTCCGGGAAGTCAGAAGTGTGGGAGTAGGTGTACCGGCCCTAGGCGTTAGACTGTCCTAAGCTCACCTGGAGAAACCACACTATGGTGACTCCACCTGTCCCACGGACGGACACCTCGTTTCACACAGTCGGTGGGGAATGCGACGACAGTACCGGATGCAGAATTCGCTCGAACGACACTAAGGGCAACCCTTCACCAAGAACCCATCTTGTTTCCCTCGCGTCAGTAGTGTGTGCAGCGGCCCGCGGGGCTCGAAAAGGTCAGGCCAGTGCTGTCTCCGCGCCTCTCGGAAGCATCAAGGTGGGGACAGCGTCTCGCCACTGACATCTGATGGCGCTCACGTACACAAGTGTTGGAAAACGGACGCTGGCCCGCGAGGGAAGCTCCCTGGGCTGATGTGCAGGAAAGAACACCGTGGGAGTGTGCTTGTGGGGCGGTGGCGGAGTGGGGCCATAAGAACCCTCTTGGAACGAACATCCCGTTTCCTACAGTTAGAAGCCTTGGACCCACCGCGACGGTGGTGCTGAACGCGAGGTGTCCACCATGGGAGCTGCGTGGAAACACGCTGCGGCGATACCCTTTCCACACGTAATGAGGTTTCCCCAGATGACAGTGTGTGGGAAACCACGCGCGGCCTGTGCGGAGAGTGCCACACACTCCTGTGGCGAAACAACACTGGGGTGCATGCTTGCTGAGACGACCCTCTCGTTTCCCAAAGCTAGACGTGTGTGCAGAGTTACGCGGAGCCAGGCTGCAAGGAGCCAGAGAGGGAACCCTGTGACACAGCACGGTGCGGAAGCCTCCTTTCGGCTCAGCAACCCCTGGTTTCCCCAGGTTGGCAGGCTTTGGAGACCCCCGCGGTCGACTCGCAGGGCAATGCCACGGACTCCATTCTGTGAACCTCAGTGTGGGACCACCCTCTTTCCTCCTACCTTCACGACGGAAGAAGCCTTGGAAATAGTCTGCCGTGCCTGCCTTGAAAGTCCCAGGGACTGAACTCTGCCAGAGAAACTCCAGTTGGGGAAAGCTAGCTTTCCACCAACACGTTGTTCCACCAAGGAGGAAGTGCTCCCTGGAGAGCACTGCGGGGCCGACAGCGCCCGTCCCCTCGACTCAGCTCCGGGAAGCACACTCTCGCGGAGGGCCTCTTTCAACTGACACCCCGTTTCCCTAAGCACGAAATGTCTGCTGAGAAGCCCCGCGGGGCCGACGAGACGACCCCGTGCCCTCAACGCTGTGCAGCCAACAGGGGGCGGGATCCAGTTGTCGACCAACTTCTCCTTCCCCTAAATTTCCAAGGGTTGCAAGTGCTTGCGGGGCCTCACAGGGCTGCGCCCCAAGTGCATCTCCCAAAGCAAGGCTGTGACGTAACCGACCTCACCTGGCCTCAGTGGACTCCGGGAAGTCAGAAGTGTTGGAGTAGGTGTACCGGTCCTAGGCGTTAGACTGTCCTAAGCTCACCTGGAGAAACCACACTATGGTGACTCCACCTGTCCCACGCACGGACACCTCGTTTCACACATTCGGTGGGGACTACGACGACAGTACCGGATGCAGAACTCGCTCGAACGACACTAAGGGCAACCCTTCACCAAGAACCCATCTTGTTTCCCTCGCGTCAGTAGCGTGTGCAGCGGCCCGAGGGGCTCGAAAAGGTCAGGCCAGTGCTGTCTCCGCGCCTCTCGGAAGCATCAAGGTGGGGACAGCGTCTCGCCACTGATATCTGATGGCGCTCACGTACACAAGTGTTGGAAATCGGACGCTGGCCCACGAGGGAAGCTCCTTGGGCTGATGGGCAGGAAAGTACACCGTGGGAGAGTGCTTGTGGGGCGGTGGCGGAGTGGGGCCATAAGAACCCTCTTGGAACGAACATCCCTTTTCCCACAGTTAGAAGCCTTGGAACCACCGCGACGGTGGTGCTGAACGCGAGGTGTCCACCATGGGAGCTGCGTGGAAACACGCTGCGGCGATACCCTTTCCACACGTAATGAGGTTTCACCAGATGACAAGTGTCTGGGAAACCACGTGCGGCCTGTGCGGAGAGTGCCAAACACTCCCGCGGTGAAACAACACTGGGGTGCATGCTTGCTGTGACGACCCTCTCGTTTCCCAAAGCTAGTCGTGTGTGCAGAGGTGCGCGGAGCCAGGCTGCAAGGAGCCACAGAGGGAACCCTGTGACACAGCACGGTGGGGAAGCCTTCTTTCGGCTCAGCAACCCCTGGTTTCCCCAGGTTGGCAGGCTTTGGAGACCCCCGCGGGCAACTCGCAGGGCCATGCCACGGACTCCATTCTGTGAAACCTCAGTGTGGGACCACCCTCTTTCCTCCTACCTTCACGACGGAAGAAGCCTTGGAAATAGTCTGCCGTGCCTGCCTTGAAAGTCCCAGGGACTGAACTCTGCCAGAGAAACTCCAGTTGGGGAAAGCTAGCTTTCCACCAACACGTTGTTCCACTAAGGAGGACGTGCTCCCTGGAGAGCACTGCGGGGCCGACAGGGCCCGTCTCCTCGACTCAGCTCCGGGAAGCACACTCTCGCGGAGGGCCTCTTTCAACTGACACCCCGTTTCCCTAAGCACGAAATGTCTGCTGAGAAGCCCGGCGGCGCCGACGAGACGACCCCGTGCCCTCTACGCTGTGCAGCCAACAGGGGGTGGGATCCAGTTTTCGACCAAATTCGTCCCCGAAAGGTCCAAGGGTTGGAAATGCTTGCGGGGCCTCACAGGGTTTCGCCCCAACTGCATCTCCCAAAGCAAGGGTGTGACGTAACAGACCTCACCTGGCCTCAGTGGACTCCGGGAAGTCAGAAGTGTGGGAGTAGGTGTACCGGCCCTAGGCGTTAGACTGTCCTAAGCTCACCTGGAGAAACCACACTATGGTGACTCCACCTGTCCCACGGACGGACACCTCGTTTCACACAGTCGGTGGGGAATGCGACGACAGTACCGGATGCAGAATTCGCTCGAACGACACTAAGGGCAACCCTTCACCAAGAACCCATCTTGTTTCCCTCGCGTCAGTAGTGTGTGCAGCGGCCCGCGGGGCTCGAAAAGGTCAGGCCAGTGCTGTCTCCGCGCCTCTCGGAAGCATCAAGGTGGGGACAGCGTCTCGCCACTGACATCTGATGGCGCTCACGTACACAAGTGTTGGAAAACGGACGCTGGCCCGCGAGGGAAGCTCCCTGGGCTGATGTGCAGGAAAGAACACCGTGGGAGTGTGCTTGTGGGGCGGTGGCGGAGTGGGGCCATAAGAACCCTCTTGGAACGAACATCCCGTTTCCTACAGTTAGAAGCCTTGGACCCACCGCGACGGTGGTGCTGAACGCGAGGTGTCCACCATGGGAGCTGCGTGGAAACACGCTGCGGCGATACCCTTTCCACACGTAATGAGGTTTCCCCAGATGACAGTGTGTGGGAAACCACGCGCGGCCTGTGCGGAGAGTGCCACACACTCCTGTGGCGAAACAACACTGGGGTGCATGCTTGCTGTGACGACCCTCTCGTTTCCCAAAGCTAGACGTGTGTGCAGAGTTACGCGGAGCCAGGCTGCAAGGAGCCAGAGAGGGAACCCTGTGACACAGCACGGTGCGGAAGCCTCCTTTCGGCTCAGCAACCCCTGGTTTCCCCAGGTTGGCAGGCTTTGGAGACCCCCGCGGTCGACTCGCAGGGCAATGCCACGGACTCCATTCTGTGAACCTCAGTGTGGGACCACCCTCTTTCCTCCTACCTTCACGACGGAAGAAGCCTTGGAAATAGTCTGCCGTGCCTGCCTTGAAAGTCCCAGGGACTGAACTCTGCCAGAGAAACTCCAGTTGGGGAAAGCTAGCTTTCCACCAACACGTTGTTCCACCAAGGAGGAAGTGCTCCCTGGAGAGCACTGCGGGGCCGACAGCGCCCGTCCCCTCGACTCAGCTCCGGGAAGCACACTCTCGCGGAGGGCCTCTTTCAACTGACACCCCGTTTCCCTAAGCACGAAATGTCTGCTGAGAAGCCCCGCGGGGCCGACGAGACGACCCCGTGCCCTCAACGCTGTGCAGCCAACAGGGGGCGGGATCCAGTTGTCGACCAACTTCTCCTTCCCCTAAATTTCCAAGGGTTGCAAGTGCTTGCGGGGCCTCACAGGGCTGCGCCCCAAGTGCATCTCCCAAAGCAAGGCTGTGACGTAACCGACCTCACCTGGCCTCAGTGGACTCCGGGAAGTCAGAAGTGTTGGAGTAGGTGTACCGGCCCTAGGCGTTAGACTGTCCTAAGCTCACCTGGAGAAACCACACTATGGTGACTCCACCTGTCCCACGCACGGACACCTCGTTTCACACATTCGGTGGGGACTACGACGACAGTACCGGATGCAGAACTCGCTCGAACGACACTAAGGGCAACCCTTCACCAAGAACCCATCTTGTTTCCCTCGCGTCAGTAGCGTGTGCAGCGGCCCGCGGGGCTCGAAAAGGTCAGGCCAGTGCTGTCTCCGCGCCTCTCGGAAGCATCAAGGTGGGGACAGCGTCTCGCCACTGATATCTGATGGCGCTCACGTACACAAGTGTTGGAAATCGGACGCTGGCCCACGAGGGAAGCTCCTTGGGCTGATGGGCAGGAAAGTACACCGTGGGAGAGTGCTTGTGGGGCGGTGGCGGAGTGGGGCCATAAGAACCCTCTTGGAACGAACATCCCTTTTCCCACAGTTAGAAGCCTTGGAACCACCGCGACGGTGGTGCTGAACGCGAGGTGTCCACCATGGGAGCTGCGTGGAAACACGCTGCGGCGATACCCTTTCCACACGTAATGAGGTTTCACCAGATGACAAGTGTCTGGGAAACCACGTGCGGCCTGTGCGGAGAGTGCCAAACACTCCCGCGGTGAAACAACACTGGGGTGCATGCTTGCTGTGACGACCCTCTCGTTTCCCAAAGCTAGTCGTGTGTGCAGAGGTGCGCGGAGCCAGGCTGCAAGGAGCCACAGAGGGAACCCTGTGACACAGCACGGTGGGGAAGCCTTCTTTCGGCTCAGCAACCCCTGGTTTCCCCAGGTTGGCAGGCTTTGGAGACCCCCGCGGGCAACTCGCAGGGCCATGCCACGGACTCCATTCTGTGAAACCTCAGTGTGGGACCACCCTCTTTCCTCCTACCTTCACGACGGAAGAAGCCTTGGAAATAGTCTGCCGTGCCTGCCTTGAAAGTCCCAGGGACTGAACTCTGCCAGAGAAACTCCAGTTGGGGAAAGCTAGCTTTCCACCAACACGTTGTTCCACTAAGGAGGACGTGCTCCCTGGAGAGCACTGCGGGGCCGACAGGGCCCGTCTCCTCGACTCAGCTCCGGGAAGCACACTCTCGCGGAGGGCCTCTTTCAACTGACACCCCGTTTCCCTAAGCACGAAATGTCTGCTGAGAAGCCCGGCGGCGCCGACGAGACGACCCCGTGCCCTCTACGCTGTGCAGCCAACAGGGGGTGGGATCCAGTTTTCGACCAAATTCGTCCCCGAAAGGTCCAAGGGTTGGAAATGCTTGCGGGGCCTCACAGGGTTTCGCCCCAACTGCATCTCCCAAAGCAAGGGTGTGACGTAACAGACCTCACCTGGCCTCAGTGGACTCCGGGAAGTCAGAAGTGTGGGAGTAGGTGTACCGGCCCTAGGCGTTAGACTGTCCTAAGCTCACCTGGAGAAACCACACTATGGTGACTCCACCTGTCCCACGGACGGACACCTCGTTTCACACAGTCGGTGGGGAATGCGACGACAGTACCGGATGCAGAATTCGCTCGAACGACACTAAGGGCAACCCTTCACCAAGAACCCATCTTGTTTCCCTCGCGTCAGTAGTGTGTGCAGCGGCCCGCGGGGCTCGAAAAGGTCAGGCCAGTGCTGTCTCCGCGCCTCTCGGAAGCATCAAGGTGGGGACAGCGTCTCGCCACTGACATCTGATGGCGCTCACGTACACAAGTGTTGGAAAACGGACGCTGGCCCGCGAGGGAAGCTCCCTGGGCTGATGTGCAGGAAAGAACACCGTGGGAGTGTGCTTGTGGGGCGGTGGCGGAGTGGGGCCATAAGAACCCTCTTGGAACGAACATCCCGTTTCCTACAGTTAGAAGCCTTGGACCCACCGCGACGGTGGTGCTGAACGCGAGGTGTCCACCATGGGAGCTGCGTGGAAACACGCTGCGGCGATACCCTTTCCACACGTAATGAGGTTTCCCCAGATGACAGTGTGTGGGAAACCACGCGCGGCCTGTGCGGAGAGTGCCACACACTCCTGTGGCGAAACAACACTGGGGTGCATGCTTGCTGTGACGACCCTCTCGTTTCCCAAAGCTAGACGTGTGTGCAGAGTTACGCGGAGCCAGGCTGCAAGGAGCCAGAGAGGGAACCCTGTGACACAGCACGGTGCGGAAGCCTCCTTTCGGCTCAGCAACCCCTGGTTTCCCCAGGTTGGCAGGCTTTGGAGACCCCCGCGGTCGACTCGCAGGGCAATGCCACGGACTCCATTCTGTGAACCTCAGTGTGGGACCACCCTCTTTCCTCCTACCTTCACGACGGAAGAAGCCTTGGAAATAGTCTGCCGTGCCTGCCTTGAAAGTCCCAGGGACTGAACTCTGCCAGAGAAACTCCAGTTGGGGAAAGCTAGCTTTCCACCAACACGTTGTTCCACCAAGGAGGAAGTGCTCCCTGGAGAGCACTGCGGGGCCGACAGCGCCCGTCCCCTCGACTCAGCTCCGGGAAGCACACTCTCGCGGAGGGCCTCTTTCAACTGACACCCCCGTTTCCCTAAGCACGAAATGTCTGCTGAGAAGCCCCGCGGGGCCGACGAGACGACCCCGTGCCCTCAACGCTGTGCAGCCAACAGGGGGCGGGATCCAGTTGTCGACCAACTTCTCCTTCCCCTAAATTTCCAAGGGTTGCAAGTGCTTGCGGGGCCTCACAGGGCTGCGCCCCAAGTGCATCTCCCAAAGCAAGGCTGTGACGTAACCGACCTCACCTGGCCTCAGTGGACTCCGGGAAGTCAGAAGTGTTGGAGTAGGTGTACCGGCCCTAGGCGTTAGACTGTCCTAAGCTCACCTGGAGAAACCACACTATGGTGACTCCACCTGTCCCACGCACGGACACCTCGTTTCACACATTCGGTGGGGACTACGACGACAGTACCGGATGCAGAACTCGCTCGAACGACACTAAGGGCAATCCTTCACCAAGAACCCATCTTGTTTCCCTCGCGTCAGTAGCGTGTGCAGCGGCCCGCGGGGCTCGAAAAGGTCAGGCCAGTGCTGTCTCCGCGCCTCTCGGAAGCATCAAGGTGGGGACAGCGTCTCGCCACTGATATCTGATGGCGCTCACGTACACAAGTGTTGGAAATCGGACGCTGGCCCACGAGGGAAGCTCCTTGGGCTGATGGGCAGGAAAGTACACCGTGGGAGAGTGCTTGTGGGGCGGTGGCGGAGTGGGGCCATAAGAACCCTCTTGGAACGAACATCCCTTTTCCCACAGTTAGAAGCCTTGGAACCACCGCGACGGTGGTGCTGAACGCGAGGTGTCCACCATGGGAGCTGCGTGGAAACACGCTGCGGCGATACCCTTTCCACACGTAATGAGGTTTCACCAGATGACAAGTGTCTGGGAAACCACGTGCGGCCTGTGCGGAGAGTGCCAAACACTCCCGCGGTGAAACAACACTGGGGTGCATGCTTGCTGTGACGACCCTCTCGTTTCCCAAAGCTAGTCGTGTGTGCAGAGGTGCGCGGAGCCAGGCTGCAAGGAGCCACAGAGGGAACCCTGTGACACAGCACGGTGGGGAAGCCTTCTTTCGGCTCAGCAACCCCTGGTTTCCCCAGGTTGGCAGGCTTTGGAGACCCCCGCGGGCAACTCGCAGGGCCATGCCACGGACTCCATTCTGTGAAACCTCAGTGTGGGACCACCCTCTTTCCTCCTACCTTCACGACGGAAGAAGCCTTGGAAATAGTCTGCCGTGCCTGCCTTGAAAGTCCCAGGGACTGAACTCTGCCAGAGAAACTCCAGTTGGGGAAAGCTAGCTTTCCACCAACACGTTGTTCCACTAAGGAGGACGTGCTCCCTGGAGAGCACTGCGGGGCCGACAGGGCCCGTCTCCTCGACTCAGCTCCGGGAAGCACACTCTCGCGGAGGGCCTCTTTCAACTGACACCCCGTTTCCCTAAGCACGAAATGTCTGCTGAGAAGCCCGGCGGCGCCGACGAGACGACCCCGTGCCCTCTACGCTGTGCAGCCAACAGGGGGTGGGATCCAGTTTTCGACCAAATTCGTCCCCGAAAGGTCCAAGGGTTGGAAATGCTTGCGGGGCCTCACAGGGTTTCGCCCCAACTGCATCTCCCAAAGCAAGGGTGTGACGTAACAGACCTCACCTGGCCTCAGTGGACTCCGGGAAGTCAGAAGTGTGGGAGTAGGTGTACCGGCCCTAGGCGTTAGACTGTCCTAAGCTCACCTGGAGAAACCACACTATGGTGACTCCACCTGTCCCACGGACGGACACCTCGTTTCACACAGTCGGTGGGGAATGCGACGACAGTACCGGATGCAGAATTCGCTCGAACGACACTAAGGGCAACCCTTCACCAAGAACCCATCTTGTTTCCCTCGCGTCAGTAGTGTGTGCAGCGGCCCGCGGGGCTCGAAAAGGTCAGGCCAGTGCTGTCTCCGCGCCTCTCGGAAGCATCAAGGTGGGGACAGCGTCTCGCCACTGACATCTGATGGCGCTCACGTACACAAGTGTTGGAAAACGGACGCTGGCCCGCGAGGGAAGCTCCCTGGGCTGATGTGCAGGAAAGTACACCGTGGGAGTGTGCTTGTGGGGCGGTGGCGGAGTGGGGCCATAAGAACCCTCTTGGAACGAACATCCCGTTTCCTACAGTTAGAAGCCTTGGACCCACCGCGACGGTGGTGCTGAACGCGAGGTGTCCACCATGGGAGCTGCGTGGAAACACGCTGCGGCGATACCCTTTCCACACGTAATGAGGTTTCCCCAGATGACAGTGTGTGGGAAACCACGCGCGGCCTGTGCGGAGAGTGCCACACACTCCTGTGGCGAAACAACACTGGGGTGCATGCTTGCTGTGACGACCCTCTCGTTTCCCAAAGCTAGACGTGTGTGCAGAGTTACGCGGAGCCAGGCTGCAAGGAGCCAGAGAGGGAACCCTGTGACACAGCACGGTGCGGAAGCCTCCTTTCGGCTCAGCAACCCCTGGTTTCCCCAGGTTGGCAGGCTTTGGAGACCCCCGCGGTCGACTCGCAGGGCAATGCCACGGACTCCATTCTGTGAACCTCAGTGTGGGACCACCCTCTTTCCTCCTACCTTCACGACGGAAGAAGCCTTGGAAATAGTCTGCCGTGCCTGCCTTGAAAGTCCCAGGGACTGAACTCTGCCAGAGAAACTCCAGTTGGGGAAAGCTAGCTTTCCACCAACACGTTGTTCCACCAAGGAGGAAGTGCTCCCTGGAGAGCACTGCGGGGCCGACAGCGCCCGTCCCCTCGACTCAGCTCCGGGAAGCACACTCTCGCGGAGGGCCTCTTTCAACTGACACCCCGTTTCCCTAAGCACGAAATGTCTGCTGAGAAGCCCCGCGGGGCCGACGAGACGACCCCGTGCCCTCAACGCTGTGCAGCCAACAGGGGGCGGGATCCAGTTGTCGACCAACTTCTCCTTCCCCTAAATTTCCAAGGGTTGCAAGTGCTTGCGGGGCCTCACAGGGCTGCGCCCCAAGTGCATCTCCCAAAGCAAGGCTGTGACGTAACCGACCTCACCTGGCCTCAGTGGACTCCGGGAAGTCAGAAGTGTTGGAGTAGGTGTACCGGCCCTAGGCGTTAGACTGTCCTAAGCTCACCTGGAGAAACCACACTATGGTGACTCCACCTGTCCCACGCACGGACACCTCGTTTCACACATTCGGTGGGGACTACGACGACAGTACCGGATGCAGAACTCGCTCGAACGACACTAAGGGCAATCCTTCACCAAGAACCCATCTTGTTTCCCTCGCGTCAGTAGCGTGTGCAGCGGCCCGCGGGGCTCGAAAAGGTCAGGCCAGTGCTGTCTCCGCGCCTCTCGGAAGCATCAAGGTGGGGACAGCGTCTCGCCACTGATATCTGATGGCGCTCACGTACACAAGTGTTGGAAATCGGACGCTGGCCCACGAGGGAAGCTCCTTGGGCTGATGGGCAGGAAAGTACACCGTGGGAGAGTGCTTGTGGGGCGGTGGCGGAGTGGGGCCATAAGAACCCTCTTGGAACGAACATCCCTTTTCCCACAGTTAGAAGCCTTGGAACCACCGCGACGGTGGTGCTGAACGCGAGGTGTCCACCATGGGAGCTGCGTGGAAACACGCTGCGGCGATACCCTTTCCACACGTAATGAGGTTTCACCAGATGACAAGTGTCTGGGAAACCACGTGCGGCCTGTGCGGAGAGTGCCAAACACTCCCGCGGTGAAACAACACTGGGGTGCATGCTTGCTGTGACGACCCTCTCGTTTCCCAAAGCTAGTCGTGTGTGCAGAGGTGCGCGGAGCCAGGCTGCAAGGAGCCACAGAGGGAACCCTGTGACACAGCACGGTGGGGAAGCCTTCTTTCGGCTCAGCAACCCCTGGTTTCCCCAGGTTGGCAGGCTTTGGAGACCCCCGCGGGCAACTCGCAGGGCCATGCCACGGACTCCATTCTGTGAAACCTCAGTGTGGGACCACCCTCTTTCCTCCTACCTTCACGACGGAAGAAGCCTTGGAAATAGTCTGCCGTGCCTGCCTTGAAAGTCCCAGGGACTGAACTCTGCCAGAGAAACTCCAGTTGGGGAAAGCTAGCTTTCCACCAACACGTTGTTCCACTAAGGAGGACGTGCTCCCTGGAGAGCACTGCGGGGCCGACAGGGCCCGTCTCCTCGACTCAGCTCCGGGAAGCACACTCTCGCGGAGGGCCTCTTTCAACTGACACCCCGTTTCCCTAAGCACGAAATGTCTGCTGAGAAGCCCGGCGGCGCCGACGAGACGACCCCGTGCCCTCTACGCTGTGCAGCCAACAGGGGGTGGGATCCAGTTTTCGACCAAATTCGTCCCCGAAAGGTCCAAGGGTTGGAAATGCTTGCGGGGCCTCACAGGGTTTCGCCCCAACTGCATCTCCCAAAGCAAGGGTGTGACGTAACAGACCTCACCTGGCCTCAGTGGACTCCGGGAAGTCAGAAGTGTGGGAGTAGGTGTACCGGCCCTAGGCGTTAGACTGTCCTAAGCTCACCTGGAGAAACCACACTATGGTGACTCCACCTGTCCCACGGACGGACACCTCGTTTCACACAGTCGGTGGGGAATGCGACGACAGTACCGGATGCAGAATTCGCTCGAACGACACTAAGGGCAACCCTTCACCAAGAACCCATCTTGTTTCCCTCGCGTCAGTAGTGTGTGCAGCGGCCCGCGGGGCTCGAAAAGGTCAGGCCAGTGCTGTCTCCGCGCCTCTCGGAAGCATCAAGGTGGGGACAGCGTCTCGCCACTGACATCTGATGGCGCTCACGTACACAAGTGTTGGAAAACGGACGCTGGCCCGCGAGGGAAGCTCCCTGGGCTGATGTGCAGGAAAGTACACCGTGGGAGTGTGCTTGTGGGGCGGTGGCGGAGTGGGGCCATAAGAACCCTCTTGGAACGAACATCCCGTTTCCTACAGTTAGAAGCCTTGGACCCACCGCGACGGTGGTGCTGAACGCGAGGTGTCCACCATGGGAGCTGCGTGGAAACACGCTGCGGCGATACCCTTTCCACACGTAATGAGGTTTCCCCAGATGACAGTGTGTGGGAAACCACGCGCGGCCTGTGCGGAGAGTGCCACACACTCCTGTGGCGAAACAACACTGGGGTGCATGCTTGCTGTGACGACCCTCTCGTTTCCCAAAGCTAGACGTGTGTGCAGAGTTACGCGGAGCCAGGCTGCAAGGAGCCAGAGAGGGAACCCTGTGACACAGCACGGTGCGGAAGCCTCCTTTCGGCTCAGCAACCCCTGGTTTCCCCAGGTTGGCAGGCTTTGGAGACCCCCGCGGTCGACTCGCAGGGCAATGCCACGGACTCCATTCTGTGAACCTCAGTGTGGGACCACCCTCTTTCCTCCTACCTTCACGACGGAAGAAGCCTTGGAAATAGTCTGCCGTGCCTGCCTTGAAAGTCCCAGGGACTGAACTCTGCCAGAGAAACTCCAGTTGGGGAAAGCTAGCTTTCCACCAACACGTTGTTCCACCAAGGAGGAAGTGCTCCCTGGAGAGCACTGCGGGGCCGACAGCGCCCGTCCCCTCGACTCAGCTCCGGGAAGCACACTCTCGCGGAGGGCCTCTTTCAACTGACACCCCGTTTCCCTAAGCACGAAATGTCTGCTGAGAAGCCCCGCGGGGCCGACGAGACGACCCCGTGCCCTCAACGCTGTGCAGCCAACAGGGGGCGGGATCCAGTTGTCGACCAACTTCTCCTTCCCCTAAATTTCCAAGGGTTGCAAGTGCTTGCGGGGCCTCACAGGGCTGCGCCCCAAGTGCATCTCCCAAAGCAAGGCTGTGACGTAACCGACCTCACCTGGCCTCAGTGGACTCCGGGAAGTCAGAAGTGTTGGAGTAGGTGTACCGGCCCTAGGCGTTAGACTGTCCTAAGCTCACCTGGAGAAACCACACTATGGTGACTCCACCTGTCCCACGCACGGACACCTCGTTTCACACATTCGGTGGGGACTACGACGACAGTACCGGATGCAGAACTCGCTCGAACGACACTAAGGGCAATCCTTCACCAAGAACCCATCTTGTTTCCCTCGCGTCAGTAGCGTGTGCAGCGGCCCGCGGGGCTCGAAAAGGTCAGGCCAGTGCTGTCTCCGCGCCTCTCGGAAGCATCAAGGTGGGGACAGCGTCTCGCCACTGATATCTGATGGCGCTCACGTACACAAGTGTTGGAAATCGGACGCTGGCCCACGAGGGAAGCTCCTTGGGCTGATGTGCAGGAAAGTACACCGTGGGAGAGTGCTTGTGGGGCGGTGGCGGAGTGGGGCCATAAGAACCCTCTTGGAACGAACATCCCTTTTCCCACAGTTAGAAGCCTTGGAACCACCGCGACGGTGGTGCTGAACGCGAGGTGTCCACCATGGGAGCTGCGTGGAAACACGCTGCGGCGATACCCTTTCCACACGTAATGAGGTTTCACCAGATGACAAGTGTCTGGGAAACCACGCGCGGCCTGTGCGGAGAGTGCCAAACACTCCCGCGGTGAAACAACACTGGGGTGCATGCTTGCTGTGACGACCCTCTCGTTTCCCAAAGCTAGTCGTGTGTGCAGAGGTGCGCGGAGCCAGGCTGCAAGGAGCCACAGAGGGAACCCTGTGACACAGCACGGTGGGGAAGCCTTCTTTCGGCTCAGCAACCCCTGGTTTCCCCAGGTTGGCAGGCTTTGGAGACCCCCGCGGGCAACTCGCAGGGCCATGCCACGGACTCCATTCTGTGAAACCTCAGTGTGGGACCACCCTCTTTCCTCCTACCTTCACGACGGAAGAAGCCTTGGAAATAGTCTGCCGTGCCTGCCTTGAAAGTCCCAGGGACTGAACTCTGCCAGAGAAACTCCAGTTGGGGAAAGCTAGCTTTCCACCAACACGTTGTTCCACTAAGGAGGACGTGCTCCCTGGAGAGCACTGCGGGGCCGACAGGGCCCGTCTCCTCGACTCAGCTCCGGGAAGCACACTCTCGCGGAGGGCCTCTTTCAACTGACACCCCGTTTCCCTAAGCACGAAATGTCTGCTGAGAAGCCCGGCGGCGCCGACGAGACGACCCCGTGCCCTCTACGCTGTGCAGCCAACAGGGGGTGGGATCCAGTTTTCGACCAAATTCGTCCCCGAAAGGTCCAAGGGTTGGAAATGCTTGCGGGGCCTCACAGGGTTTCGCCCCAACTGCATCTCCCAAAGCAAGGGTGTGACGTAACAGACCTCACCTGGCCTCAGTGGACTCCGGGAAGTCAGAAGTGTGGGAGTAGGTGTACCGGCCCTAGGCGTTAGACTGTCCTAAGCTCACCTGGAGAAACCACACTATGGTGACTCCACCTGTCCCACGGACGGACACCTCGTTTCACACAGTCGGTGGGGAATGCGACGACAGTACCGGATGCAGAATTCGCTCGAACGACACTAAGGGCAACCCTTCACCAAGAACCCATCTTGTTTCCCTCGCGTCAGTAGTGTGTGCAGCGGCCCGCGGGGCTCGAAAAGGTCAGGCCAGTGCTGTCTCCGCGCCTCTCGGAAGCATCAAGGTGGGGACAGCGTCTCGCCACTGACATCTGATGGCGCTCACGTACACAAGTGTTGGAAAACGGACGCTGGCCCGCGAGGGAAGCTCCCTGGGCTGATGTGCAGGAAAGTACACCGTGGGAGTGTGCTTGTGGGGCGGTGGCGGAGTGGGGCCATAAGAACCCTCTTGGAACGAACATCCCGTTTCCTACAGTTAGAAGCCTTGGACCCACCGCGACGGTGGTGCTGAACGCGAGGTGTCCACCATGGGAGCTGCGTGGAAACACGCTGCGGCGATACCCTTTCCACACGTAATGAGGTTTCCCCAGATGACAGTGTGTGGGAAACCACGCGCGGCCTGTGCGGAGAGTGCCACACACTCCTGTGGCGAAACAACACTGGGGTGCATGCTTGCTGTGACGACCCTCTCGTTTCCCAAAGCTAGACGTGTGTGCAGAGTTACGCGGAGCCAGGCTGCAAGGAGCCAGAGAGGGAACCCTGTGACACAGCACGGTGCGGAAGCCTCCTTTCGGCTCAGCAACCCCTGGTTTCCCCAGGTTGGCAGGCTTTGGAGACCCCCGCGGTCGACTCGCAGGGCAATGCCACGGACTCCATTCTGTGAACCTCAGTGTGGGACCACCCTCTTTCCTCCTACCTTCACGACGGAAGAAGCCTTGGAAATAGTCTGCCGTGCCTGCCTTGAAAGTCCCAGGGACTGAACTCTGCCAGAGAAACTCCAGTTGGGGAAAGCTAGCTTTCCACCAACACGTTGTTCCACCAAGGAGGAAGTGCTCCCTGGAGAGCACTGCGGGGCCGACAGCGCCCGTCCCCTCGACTCAGCTCCGGGAAGCACACTCTCGCGGAGGGCCTCTTTCAACTGACACCCCGTTTCCCTAAGCACGAAATGTCTGCTGAGAAGCCCCGCGGGGCCGACGAGACGACCCCGTGCCCTCAACGCTGTGCAGCCAACAGGGGGCGGGATCCAGTTGTCGACCAACTTCTCCTTCCCCTAAATTTCCAAGGGTTGCAAGTGCTTGCGGGGCCTCACAGGGCTGCGCCCCAAGTGCATCTCCCAAAGCAAGGCTGTGACGTAACCGACCTCACCTGGCCTCAGTGGACTCCGGGAAGTCAGAAGTGTTGGAGTAGGTGTACCGGCCCTAGGCGTTAGACTGTCCTAAGCTCACCTGGAGAAACCACACTATGGTGACTCCACCTGTCCCACGCACGGACACCTCGTTTCACACATTCGGTGGGGACTACGACGACAGTACCGGATGCAGAACTCGCTCGAACGACACTAAGGGCAATCCTTCACCAAGAACCCATCTTGTTTCCCTCGCGTCAGTAGCGTGTGCAGCGGCCCGCGGGGCTCGAAAAGGTCAGGCCAGTGCTGTCTCCGCGCCTCTCGGAAGCATCAAGGTGGGGACAGCGTCTCGCCACTGATATCTGATGGCGCTCACGTACACAAGTGTTGGAAATCGGACGCTGGCCCACGAGGGAAGCTCCTTGGGCTGATGTGCAGGAAAGTACACCGTGGGAGAGTGCTTGTGGGGCGGTGGCGGAGTGGGGCCATAAGAACCCTCTTGGAACGAACATCCCTTTTCCCACAGTTAGAAGCCTTGGAACCACCGCGACGGTGGTGCTGAACGCGAGGTGTCCACCATGGGAGCTGCGTGGAAACACGCTGCGGCGATACCCTTTCCACACGTAATGAGGTTTCACCAGATGACAAGTGTCTGGGAAACCACGTGCGGCCTGTGCGGAGAGTGCCAAACACTCCCGCGGTGAAACAACACTGGGGTGCATGCTTGCTGTGACGACCCTCTCGTTTCCCAAAGCTAGTCGTGTGTGCAGAGGTGCGCGGAGCCAGGCTGCAAGGAGCCACAGAGGGAACCCTGTGACACAGCACGGTGGGGAAGCCTTCTTTCGGCTCAGCAACCCCTGGTTTCCCCAGGTTGGCAGGCTTTGGAGACCCCCGCGGGCAACTCGCAGGGCCATGCCACGGACTCCATTCTGTGAAACCTCAGTGTGGGACCACCCTCTTTCCTCCTACCTTCACGACGGAAGAAGCCTTGGAAATAGTCTGCCGTGCCTGCCTTGAAAGTCCCAGGGACTGAACTCTGCCAGAGAAACTCCAGTTGGGGAAAGCTAGCTTTCCACCAACACGTTGTTCCACTAAGGAGGACGTGCTCCCTGGAGAGCACTGCGGGGCCGACAGGGCCCGTCTCCTCGACTCAGCTCCGGGAAGCACACTCTCGCGGAGGGCCTCTTTCAACTGACACCCCGTTTCCCTAAGCACGAAATGTCTGCTGAGAAGCCCGGCGGCGCCGACGAGACGACCCCGTGCCCTCTACGCTGTGCAGCCAACAGGGGGTGGGATCCAGTTTTCGACCAAATTCGTCCCCGAAAGGTCCAAGGGTTGGAAATGCTTGCGGGGCCTCACAGGGTTTCGCCCCAACTGCATCTCCCAAAGCAAGGGTGTGACGTAACAGACCTCACCTGGCCTCAGTGGACTCCGGGAAGTCAGAAGTGTGGGAGTAGGTGTACCGGCCCTAGGCGTTAGACTGTCCTAAGCTCACCTGGAGAAACCACACTATGGTGACTCCACCTGTCCCACGGACGGACACCTCGTTTCACACAGTCGGTGGGGAATGCGACGACAGTACCGGATGCAGAATTCGCTCGAACGACACTAAGGGCAACCCTTCACCAAGAACCCATCTTGTTTCCCTCGCGTCAGTAGTGTGTGCAGCGGCCCGCGGGGCTCGAAAAGGTCAGGCCAGTGCTGTCTCCGCGCCTCTCGGAAGCATCAAGGTGGGGACAGCGTCTCGCCACTGACATCTGATGGCGCTCACGTACACAAGTGTTGGAAAACGGACGCTGGCCCGCGAGGGAAGCTCCCTGGGCTGATGTGCAGGAAAGTACACCGTGGGAGTGTGCTTGTGGGGCGGTGGCGGAGTGGGGCCATAAGAACCCTCTTGGAACGAACATCCCGTTTCCTACAGTTAGAAGCCTTGGACCCACCGCGACGGTGGTGCTGAACGCGAGGTGTCCACCATGGGAGCTGCGTGGAAACACGCTGCGGCGATACCCTTTCCACACGTAATGAGGTTTCCCCAGATGACAGTGTGTGGGAAACCACGCGCGGCCTGTGCGGAGAGTGCCACACACTCCTGTGGCGAAACAACACTGGGGTGCATGCTTGCTGTGACGACCCTCTCGTTTCCCAAAGCTAGACGTGTGTGCAGAGTTACGCGGAGCCAGGCTGCAAGGAGCCAGAGAGGGAACCCTGTGACACAGCACGGTGCGGAAGCCTCCTTTCGGCTCAGCAACCCCTGGTTTCCCCAGGTTGGCAGGCTTTGGAGACCCCCGCGGTCGACTCGCAGGGCAATGCCACGGACTCCATTCTGTGAACCTCAGTGTGGGACCACCCTCTTTCCTCCTACCTTCACGACGGAAGAAGCCTTGGAAATAGTCTGCCGTGCCTGCCTTGAAAGTCCCAGGGACTGAACTCTGCCAGAGAAACTCCAGTTGGGGAAAGCTAGCTTTCCACCAACACGTTGTTCCACCAAGGAGGAAGTGCTCCCTGGAGAGCACTGCGGGGCCGACAGCGCCCGTCCCCTCGACTCAGCTCCGGGAAGCACACTCTCGCGGAGGGCCTCTTTCAACTGACACCCCGTTTCCCTAAGCACGAAATGTCTGCTGAGAAGCCCCGCGGGGCCGACGAGACGACCCCGTGCCCTCAACGCTGTGCAGCCAACAGGGGGCGGGATCCAGTTGTCGACCAACTTCTCCTTCCCCTAAATTTCCAAGGGTTGCAAGTGCTTGCGGGGCCTCACAGGGCTGCGCCCCAAGTGCATCTCCCAAAGCAAGGCTGTGACGTAACCGACCTCACCTGGCCTCAGTGGACTCCGGGAAGTCAGAAGTGTTGGAGTAGGTGTACCGGTCCTAGGCGTTAGACTGTCCTAAGCTCACCTGGAGAAACCACACTATGGTGACTCCACCTGTCCCACGCACGGACACCTCGTTTCACACATTCGGTGGGGACTACGACGACAGTACCGGATGCAGAACTCGCTCGAACGACACTAAGGGCAATCCTTCACCAAGAACCCATCTTGTTTCCCTCGCGTCAGTAGCGTGTGCAGCGGCCCGCGGGGCTCGAAAAGGTCAGGCCAGTGCTGTCTCCGCGCCTCTCGGAAGCATCAAGGTGGGGACAGCGTCTCGCCACTGATATCTGATGGCGCTCACGTACACAAGTGTTGGAAATCGGACGCTGGCCCACGAGGGAAGCTCCTTGGGCTGATGTGCAGGAAAGTACACCGTGGGAGAGTGCTTGTGGGGCGGTGGCGGAGTGGGGCCATAAGAACCCTCTTGGAACGAACATCCCTTTTCCCACAGTTAGAAGCCTTGGAACCACCGCGACGGTGGTGCTGAACGCGAGGTGTCCACCATGGGAGCTGCGTGGAAACACGCTGCGGCGATACCCTTTCCACACGTAATGAGGTTTCACCAGATGACAAGTGTCTGGGAAACCACGTGCGGCCTGTGCGGAGAGTGCCAAACACTCCCGCGGTGAAACAACACTGGGGTGCATGCTTGCTGTGACGACCCTCTCGTTTCCCAAAGCTAGTCGTGTGTGCAGAGGTGCGCGGAGCCAGGCTGCAAGGAGCCACAGAGGGAACCCTGTGACACAGCACGGTGGGGAAGCCTTCTTTCGGCTCAGCAACCCCTGGTTTCCCCAGGTTGGCAGGCTTTGGAGACCCCCGCGGGCAACTCGCAGGGCCATGCCACGGACTCCATTCTGTGAAACCTCAGTGTGGGACCACCCTCTTTCCTCCTACCTTCACGACGGAAGAAGCCTTGGAAATAGTCTGCCGTGCCTGCCTTGAAAGTCCCAGGGACTGAACTCTGCCAGAGAAACTCCAGTTGGGGAAAGCTAGCTTTCCACCAACACGTTGTTCCACTAAGGAGGACGTGCTCCCTGGAGAGCACTGCGGGGCCGACAGGGCCCGTCTCCTCGACTCAGCTCCGGGAAGCACACTCTCGCGGAGGGCCTCTTTCAACTGACACCCCGTTTCCCTAAGCACGAAATGTCTGCTGAGAAGCCCGGCGGCGCCGACGAGACGACCCCGTGCCCTCTACGCTGTGCAGCCAACAGGGGGTGGGATCCAGTTTTCGACCAAATTCGTCCCCGAAAGGTCCAAGGGTTGGAAATGCTTGCGGGGCCTCACAGGGTTTCGCCCCAACTGCATCTCCCAAAGCAAGGGTGTGACGTAACAGACCTCACCTGGCCTCAGTGGACTCCGGGAAGTCAGAAGTGTGGGAGTAGGTGTACCGGCCCTAGGCGTTAGACTGTCCTAAGCTCACCTGGAGAAACCACACTATGGTGACTCCACCTGTCCCACGGACGGACACCTCGTTTCACACAGTCGGTGGGGAATGCGACGACAGTACCGGATGCAGAATTCGCTCGAACGACACTAAGGGCAACCCTTCACCAAGAACCCATCTTGTTTCCCTCGCGTCAGTAGTGTGTGCAGCGGCCCGCGGGGCTCGAAAAGGTCAGGCCAGTGCTGTCTCCGCGCCTCTCGGAAGCATCAAGGTGGGGACAGCGTCTCGCCACTGACATCTGATGGCGCTCACGTACACAAGTGTTGGAAAACGGACGCTGGCCCGCGAGGGAAGCTCCCTGGGCTGATGTGCAGGAAAGTACACCGTGGGAGTGTGCTTGTGGGGCGGTGGCGGAGTGGGGCCATAAGAACCCTCTTGGAACGAACATCCCGTTTCCTACAGTTAGAAGCCTTGGACCCACCGCGACGGTGGTGCTGAACGCGAGGTGTCCACCATGGGAGCTGCGTGGAAACACGCTGCGGCGATACCCTTTCCACACGTAATGAGGTTTCCCCAGATGACAGTGTGTGGGAAACCACGCGCGGCCTGTGCGGAGAGTGCCACACACTCCTGTGGCGAAACAACACTGGGGTGCATGCTTGCTGTGACGACCCTCTCGTTTCCCAAAGCTAGACGTGTGTGCAGAGTTACGCGGAGCCAGGCTGCAAGGAGCCAGAGAGGGAACCCTGTGACAGAGCACGGTGCGGAAGCCTCCTTTCGGCTCAGCAACCCCTGGTTTCCCCAGGTTGGCAGGCTTTGGAGACCCCCGCGGTCGACTCGCAGGGCAATGCCACGGACTCCATTCTGTGAACCTCAGTGTGGGACCACCCTCTTTCCTCCTACCTTCACGACGGAAGAAGCCTTGGAAATAGTCTGCCGTGCCTGCCTTGAAAGTCCCAGGGACTGAACTCTGCCAGAGAAACTCCAGTTGGGGAAAGCTAGCTTTCCACCAACACGTTGTTCCACCAAGGAGGAAGTGCTCCCTGGAGAGCACTGCGGGGCCGACAGCGCCCGTCCCCTCGACTCAGCTCCGGGAAGCACACTCTCGCGGAGGGCCTCTTTCAACTGACACCCCGTTTCCCTAAGCACGAAATGTCTGCTGAGAAGCCCCGCGGGGCCGACGAGACGACCCCGTGCCCTCAACGCTGTGCAGCCAACAGGGGGCGGGATCCAGTTGTCGACCAACTTCTCCTTCCCCTAAATTTCCAAGGGTTGCAAGTGCTTGCGGGGCCTCACAGGGCTGCGCCCCAAGTGCATCTCCCAAAGCAAGGCTGTGACGTAACCGACCTCACCTGGCCTCAGTGGACTCCGGGAAGTCAGAAGTGTTGGAGTAGGTGTACCGGCCCTAGGCGTTAGACTGTCCTAAGCTCACCTGGAGAAACCACACTATGGTGACTCCACCTGTCCCACGCACGGACACCTCGTTTCACACATTCGGTGGGGACTACGACGACAGTACCGGATGCAGAACTCGCTCGAACGACACTAAGGGCAATCCTTCACCAAGAACCCATCTTGTTTCCCTCGCGTCAGTAGCGTGTGCAGCGGCCCGCGGGGCTCGAAAAGGTCAGGCCAGTGCTGTCTCCGCGCCTCTCGGAAGCATCAAGGTGGGGACAGCGTCTCGCCACTGATATCTGATGGCGCTCACGTACACAAGTGTTGGAAATCGGACGCTGGCCCACGAGGGAAGCTCCTTGGGCTGATGTGCAGGAAAGTACACCGTGGGAGAGTGCTTGTGGGGCGGTGGCGGAGTGGGGCCATAAGAACCCTCTTGGAACGAACATCCCTTTTCCCACAGTTAGAAGCCTTGGAACCACCGCGACGGTGGTGCTGAACGCGAGGTGTCCACCATGGGAGCTGCGTGGAAACACGCTGCGGCGATACCCTTTCCACACGTAATGAGGTTTCACCAGATGACAAGTGTCTGGGAAACCACGTGCGGCCTGTGCGGAGAGTGCCAAACACTCCCGCGGTGAAACAACACTGGGGTGCATGCTTGCTGTGACGACCCTCTCGTTTCCCAAAGCTAGTCGTGTGTGCAGAGGTGCGCGGAGCCAGGCTGCAAGGAGCCACAGAGGGAACCCTGTGACACAGCACGGTGGGGAAGCCTTCTTTCGGCTCAGCAACCCCTGGTTTCCCCAGGTTGGCAGGCTTTGGAGACCCCCGCGGGCAACTCGCAGGGCCATGCCACGGACTCCATTCTGTGAAACCTCAGTGTGGGACCACCCTCTTTCCTCCTACCTTCACGACGGAAGAAGCCTTGGAAATAGTCTGCCGTGCCTGCCTTGAAAGTCCCAGGGACTGAACTCTGCCAGAGAAACTCCAGTTGGGGAAAGCTAGCTTTCCACCAACACGTTGTTCCACTAAGGAGGACGTGCTCCCTGGAGAGCACTGCGGGGCCGACAGGGCCCGTCTCCTCGACTCAGCTCCGGGAAGCACACTCTCGCGGAGGGCCTCTTTCAACTGACACCCCGTTTCCCTAAGCACGAAATGTCTGCTGAGAAGCCCGGCGGCGCCGACGAGACGACCCCGTGCCCTCTACGCTGTGCAGCCAACAGGGGGTGGGATCCAGTTTTCGACCAAATTCGTCCCCGAAAGGTCCAAGGGTTGGAAATGCTTGCGGGGCCTCACAGGGTTTCGCCCCAACTGCATCTCCCAAAGCAAGGGTGTGACGTAACAGACCTCACCTGGCCTCAGTGGACTCCGGGAAGTCAGAAGTGTGGGAGTAGGTGTACCGGCCCTAGGCGTTAGACTGTCCTAAGCTCACCTGGAGAAACCACACTATGGTGACTCCACCTGTCCCACGGACGGACACCTCGTTTCACACAGTCGGTGGGGAATGCGACGACAGTACCGGATGCAGAATTCGCTCGAACGACACTAAGGGCAACCCTTCACCAAGAACCCATCTTGTTTCCCTCGCGTCAGTAGTGTGTGCAGCGGCCCGCGGGGCTCGAAAAGGTCAGGCCAGTGCTGTCTCCGCGCCTCTCGGAAGCATCAAGGTGGGGACAGCGTCTCGCCACTGACATCTGATGGCGCTCACGTACACAAGTGTTGGAAAACGGACGCTGGCCCGCGAGGGAAGCTCCCTGGGCTGATGTGCAGGAAAGAACACCGTGGGAGTGTGCTTGTGGGGCGGTGGCGGAGTGGGGCCATAAGAACCCTCTTGGAACGAACATCCCGTTTCCTACAGTTAGAAGCCTTGGACCCACCGCGACGGTGGTGCTGAACGCGAGGTGTCCACCATGGGAGCTGCGTGGAAACACGCTGCGGCGATACCCTTTCCACACGTAATGAGGTTTCCCCAGATGACAGTGTGTGGGAAACCACGCGCGGCCTGTGCGGAGAGTGCCACACACTCCTGTGGCGAAACAACACTGGGGTGCATGCTTGCTGTGACGACCCTCTCGTTTCCCAAAGCTAGACGTGTGTGCAGAGTTACGCGGAGCCAGGCTGCAAGGAGCCAGAGAGGGAACCCTGTGACACAGCACGGTGCGGAAGCCTCCTTTCGGCTCAGCAACCCCTGGTTTCCCCAGGTTGGCAGGCTTTGGAGACCCCCGCGGTCGACTCGCAGGGCAATGCCACGGACTCCATTCTGTGAACCTCAGTGTGGGACCACCCTCTTTCCTCCTACCTTCACGACGGAAGAAGCCTTGGAAATAGTCTGCCGTGCCTGCCTTGAAAGTCCCAGGGACTGAACTCTGCCAGAGAAACTCCAGTTGGGGAAAGCTAGCTTTCCACCAACACGTTGTTCCACCAAGGAGGAAGTGCTCCCTGGAGAGCACTGCGGGGCCGACAGCGCCCGTCCCCTCGACTCAGCTCCGGGAAGCACACTCTCGCGGAGGGCCTCTTTCAACTGACACCCCGTTTCCCTAAGCACGAAATGTCTGCTGAGAAGCCCCGCGGGGCCGACGAGACGACCCCGTGCCCTCAACGCTGTGCAGCCAACAGGGGGCGGGATCCAGTTGTCGACCAACTTCTCCTTCCCCTAAATTTCCAAGGGTTGCAAGTGCTTGCGGGGCCTCACAGGGCTGCGCCCCAAGTGCATCTCCCAAAGCAAGGCTGTGACGTAACCGACCTCACCTGGCCTCAGTGGACTCCGGGAAGTCAGAAGTGTTGGAGTAGGTGTACCGGCCCTAGGCGTTAGACTGTCCTAAGCTCACCTGGAGAAACCACACTATGGTGACTCCACCTGTCCCACGCACGGACACCTCGTTTCACACATTCGGTGGGGACTACGACGACAGTACCGGATGCAGAACTCGCTCGAACGATACTAAGGGCAACCCTTCACCAAGAACCCATCTTGTTTCCCTCGCGTCAGTAGCGTGTGCAGCGGCCCGAGGGGCTCGAAAAGGTCAGGCCAGTGCTGTCTCCGCGCCTCTCGGAAGCATCAAGGTGGGGACAGCGTCTCGCCACTGATATCTGATGGCGCTCACGTACACAAGTGTTGGAAATCGGACGCTGGCCCACGAGGGAAGCCCCTTGGGCTGATGTGCAGGAAAGTACACCGTGGGAGAGTGCTTGTGGGGCGGTGGCGGAGTGGGGCCATAAGAACCCTCTTGGAACGAACATCCCTTTTCCCACAGTTAGAAGCCTTGGAACCACCGCGACGGTGGTGCTGAACGCGAGGTGTCCACCATGGGAGCTGCGTGGAAACACGCTGCGGCGATACCCTTTCCACACGTAATGAGGTTTCACCAGATGACAAGTGTCTGGGAAACCACGTGCGGCCTGTGCGGAGAGTGCCAAACACTCCCGCGGTGAAACAACACTGGGGTGCATGCTTGCTGTGACGACCCTCTCGTTTCCCAAAGCTAGTCGTGTGTGCAGAGGTGCGCGGAGCCAGGCTGCAAGGAGCCACAGAGGGAACCCTGTGACACAGCACGGTGGGGAAGCCTTCTTTCGGCTCAGCAACCCCTGGTTTCCCCAGGTTGGCAGGCTTTGGAGACCCCCGCGGGCAACTCGCAGGGCCATGCCACGGACTCCATTCTGTGAAACCTCAGTGTGGGACCACCCTCTTTCCTCCTACCTTCACGACGGAAGAAGCCTTGGAAATAGTCTGCCGTGCCTGCCTTGAAAGTCCCAGGGACTGAACTCTGCCAGAGAAACTCCAGTTGGGGAAAGCTAGCTTTCCACCAACACGTTGTTCCACTAAGGAGGACGTGCTCCCTGGAGAGCACTGCGGGGCCGACAGGGCCCGTCTCCTCGACTCAGCTCCGGGAAGCACACTCTCGCGGAGGGCCTCTTTCAACTGACACCCCGTTTCCCTAAGCACGAAATGTCTGCTGAGAAGCCCGGCGGCGCCGACGAGACGACCCCGTGCCCTCTACGCTGTGCAGCCAACAGGGGGTGGGATCCAGTTTTCGACCAAATTCGTCCCCGAAAGGTCCAAGGGTTGGAAATGCTTGCGGGGCCTCACAGGGTTTCGCCCCAACTGCATCTCCCAAAGCAAGGGTGTGACGTAACAGACCTCACCTGGCCTCAGTGGACTCCGGGAAGTCAGAAGTGTGGGAGTAGGTGTACCGGCCCTAGGCGTTAGACTGTCCTAAGCTCACCTGGAGAAACCACACTATGGTGACTCCACCTGTCCCACGGACGGACACCTCGTTTCACACAGTCGGTGGGGAATGCGACGACAGTACCGGATGCAGAATTCGCTCGAACGACACTAAGGGCAACCCTTCACCAAGAACCCATCTTGTTTCCCTCGCGTCAGTAGTGTGTGCAGCGGCCCGCGGGGCTCGAAAAGGTCAGGCCAGTGCTGTCTCCGCGCCTCTCGGAAGCATCAAGGTGGGGACAGCGTCTCGCCACTGACATCTGATGGCGCTCACGTACACAAGTGTTGGAAAACGGACGCTGGCCCGCGAGGGAAGCTCCCTGGGCTGATGTGCAGGAAAGAACACCGTGGGAGTGTGCTTGTGGGGCGGTGGCGGAGTGGGGCCATAAGAACCCTCTTGGAACGAACATCCCGTTTCCTACAGTTAGAAGCCTTGGACCCACCGCGACGGTGGTGCTGAACGCGAGGTGTCCACCATGGGAGCTGCGTGGAAACACGCTGCGGCGATACCCTTTCCACACGTAATGAGGTTTCCCCAGATGACAGTGTGTGGGAAACCACGCGCGGCCTGTGCGGAGAGTGCCACACACTCCTGTGGCGAAACAACACTGGGGTGCATGCTTGCTGTGACGACCCTCTCGTTTCCCAAAGCTAGACGTGTGTGCAGAGTTACGCGGAGCCAGGCTGCAAGGAGCCAGAGAGGGAACCCTGTGACACAGCACGGTGCGGAAGCCTCCTTTCGGCTCAGCAACCCCTGGTTTCCCCAGGTTGGCAGGCTTTGGAGACCCCCGCGGTCGACTCGCAGGGCAATGCCACGGACTCCATTCTGTGAACCTCAGTGTGGGACCACCCTCTTTCCTCCTACCTTCACGACGGAAGAAGCCTTGGAAATAGTCTGCCGTGCCTGCCTTGAAAGTCCCAGGGACTGAACTCTGCCAGAGAAACTCCAGTTGGGGAAAGCTAGCTTTCCACCAACACGTTGTTCCACCAAGGAGGAAGTGCTCCCTGGAGAGCACTGCGGGGCCGACAGCGCCCGTCCCCTCGACTCAGCTCCGGGAAGCACACTCTCGCGGAGGGCCTCTTTCAACTGACACCCCGTTTCCCTAAGCACGAAATGTCTGCTGAGAAGCCCCGCGGGGCCGACGAGACGACCCCGTGCCCTCAACGCTGTGCAGCCAACAGGGGGCGGGATCCAGTTGTCGACCAACTTCTCCTTCCCCTAAATTTCCAAGGGTTGCAAGTGCTTGCGGGGCCTCACAGGGCTGCGCCCCAAGTGCATCTCCCAAAGCAAGGCTGTGACGTAACCGACCTCACCTGGCCTCAGTGGACTCCGGGAAGTCAGAAGTGTTGGAGTAGGTGTACCGGCCCTAGGCGTTAGACTGTCCTAAGCTCACCTGGAGAAACCACACTATGGTGACTCCACCTGTCCCACGCACGGACACCTCGTTTCACACATTCGGTGGGGACTACGACGACAGTACCGGATGCAGAACTCGCTCGAACGACACTAAGGGCAATCCTTCACCAAGAACCCATCTTGTTTCCCTCGCGTCAGTAGCGTGTGCAGCGGCCCGCGGGGCTCGAAAAGGTCAGGCCAGTGCTGTCTCCGCGCCTCTCGGAAGCATCAAGGTGGGGACAGCGTCTCGCCACTGATATCTGATGGCGCTCACGTACACAAGTGTTGGAAATCGGACGCTGGCCCACGAGGGAAGCTCCTTGGGCTGATGGGCAGGAAAGTACACCGTGGGAGAGTGCTTGTGGGGCGGTGGCGGAGTGGGGCCATAAGAACCCTCTTGGAACGAACATCCCTTTTCCCACAGTTAGAAGCCTTGGAACCACCGCGACGGTGGTGCTGAACGCGAGGTGTCCACCATGGGAGCTGCGTGGAAACACGCTGCGGCGATACCCTTTCCACACGTAATGAGGTTTCACCAGATGACAAGTGTCTGGGAAACCACGTGCGGCCTGTGCGGAGAGTGCCAAACACTCCCGCGGTGAAACAACACTGGGGTGCATGCTTGCTGTGACGACCCTCTCGTTTCCCAAAGCTAGTCGTGTGTGCAGAGGTGCGCGGAGCCAGGCTGCAAGGAGCCACAGAGGGAACCCTGTGACACAGCACGGTGGGGAAGCCTTCTTTCGGCTCAGCAACCCCTGGTTTCCCCAGGTTGGCAGGCTTTGGAGACCCCCGCGGGCAACTCGCAGGGCCATGCCACGGACTCCATTCTGTGAAACCTCAGTGTGGGACCACCCTCTTTCCTCCTACCTTCACGACGGAAGAAGCCTTGGAAATAGTCTGCCGTGCCTGCCTTGAAAGTCCCAGGGACTGAACTCTGCCAGAGAAACTCCAGTTGGGGAAAGCTAGCTTTCCACCAACACGTTGTTCCACTAAGGAGGACGTGCTCCCTGGAGAGCACTGCGGGGCCGACAGGGCCCGTCTCCTCGACTCAGCTCCGGGAAGCACACTCTCGCGGAGGGCCTCTTTCAACTGACACCCCGTTTCCCTAAGCACGAAATGTCTGCTGAGAAGCCCGGCGGCGCCGACGAGACGACCCCGTGCCCTCTACGCTGTGCAGCCAACAGGGGGTGGGATCCAGTTTTCGACCAAATTCGTCCCCGAAAGGTCCAAGGGTTGGAAATGCTTGCGGGGCCTCACAGGGTTTCGCCCCAACTGCATCTCCCAAAGCAAGGGTGTGACGTAACAGACCTCACCTGGCCTCAGTGGACTCCGGGAAGTCAGAAGTGTGGGAGTAGGTGTACCGGCCCTAGGCGTTAGACTGTCCTAAGCTCACCTGGAGAAACCACACTATGGTGACTCCACCTGTCCCACGGACGGACACCTCGTTTCACACAGTCGGTGGGGAATGCGACGACAGTACCGGATGCAGAATTCGCTCGAACGACACTAAGGGCAACCCTTCACCAAGAACCCATCTTGTTTCCCTCGCGTCAGTAGTGTGTGCAGCGGCCCGCGGGGCTCGAAAAGGTCAGGCCAGTGCTGTCTCCGCGCCTCTCGGAAGCATCAAGGTGGGGACAGCGTCTCGCCACTGACATCTGATGGCGCTCACGTACACAAGTGTTGGAAAACGGACGCTGGCCCGCGAGGGAAGCTCCCTGGGCTGATGTGCAGGAAAGTACACCGTGGGAGTGTGCTTGTGGGGCGGTGGCGGAGTGGGGCCATAAGAACCCTCTTGGAACGAACATCCCGTTTCCTACAGTTAGAAGCCTTGGACCCACCGCGACGGTGGTGCTGAACGCGAGGTGTCCACCATGGGAGCTGCGTGGAAACACGCTGCGGCGATACCCTTTCCACACGTAATGAGGTTTCCCCAGATGACAGTGTGTGGGAAACCACGCGCGGCCTGTGCGGAGAGTGCCACACACTCCTGTGGCGAAACAACACTGGGGTGCATGCTTGCTGTGACGACCCTCTCGTTTCCCAAAGCTAGACGTGTGTGCAGAGTTACGCGGAGCCAGGCTGCAAGGAGCCAGAGAGGGAACCCTGTGACACAGCACGGTGCGGAAGCCTCCTTTCGGCTCAGCAACCCCTGGTTTCCCCAGGTTGGCAGGCTTTGGAGACCCCCGCGGTCGACTCGCAGGGCAATGCCACGGACTCCATTCTGTGAACCTCAGTGTGGGACCACCCTCTTTCCTCCTACCTTCACGACGGAAGAAGCCTTGGAAATAGTCTGCCGTGCCTGCCTTGAAAGTCCCAGGGACTGAACTCTGCCAGAGAAACTCCAGTTGGGGAAAGCTAGCTTTCCACCAACACGTTGTTCCACCAAGGAGGAAGTGCTCCCTGGAGAGCACTGCGGGGCCGACAGCGCCCGTCCCCTCGACTCAGCTCCGGGAAGCACACTCTCGCGGAGGGCCTCTTTCAACTGACACCCCGTTTCCCTAAGCACGAAATGTCTGCTGAGAAGCCCCGCGGGGCCGACGAGACGACCCCGTGCCCTCAACGCTGTGCAGCCAACAGGGGGCGGGATCCAGTTGTCGACCAACTTCTCCTTCCCCTAAATTTCCAAGGGTTGCAAGTGCTTGCGGGGCCTCACAGGGCTGCGCCCCAAGTGCATCTCCCAAAGCAAGGCTGTGACGTAACCGACCTCACCTGGCCTCAGTGGACTCCGGGAAGTCAGAAGTGTTGGAGTAGGTGTACCGGCCCTAGGCGTTAGACTGTCCTAAGCTCACCTGGAGAAACCACACTATGGTGACTCCACCTGTCCCACGCACGGACACCTCGTTTCACACATTCGGTGGGGACTACGACGACAGTACCGGATGCAGAACTCGCTCGAACGACACTAAGGGCAATCCTTCACCAAGAACCCATCTTGTTTCCCTCGCGTCAGTAGCGTGTGCAGCGGCCCGCGGGGCTCGAAAAGGTCAGGCCAGTGCTGTCTCCGCGCCTCTCGGAAGCATCAAGGTGGGGACAGCGTCTCGCCACTGATATCTGATGGCGCTCACGTACACAAGTGTTGGAAATCGGACGCTGGCCCACGAGGGAAGCTCCTTGGGCTGATGTGCAGGAAAGTACACCGTGGGAGAGTGCTTGTGGGGCGGTGGCGGAGTGGGGCCATAAGAACCCTCTTGGAACGAACATCCCTTTTCCCACAGTTAGAAGCCTTGGAACCACCGCGACGGTGGTGCTGAACGCGAGGTGTCCACCATGGGAGCTGCGTGGAAACACGCTGCGGCGATACCCTTTCCACACGTAATGAAGGTTTCACCAGATGACAAGTGTCTGGGAAACCACGTGCGGCCTGTGCGGAGAGTGCCAAACACTCCCGCGGTGAAACAACACTGGGGTGCATGCTTGCTGTGACGACCCTCTCGTTTCCCAAAGCTAGTCGTGTGTGCAGAGGTGCGCGGAGCCAGGCTGCAAGGAGCCACAGAGGGAACCCTGTGACACAGCACGGTGGGGAAGCCTTCTTTCGGCTCAGCAACCCCTGGTTTCCCCAGGTTGGCAGGCTTTGGAGACCCCCGCGGGCAACTCGCAGGGCCATGCCACGGACTCCATTCTGTGAAACCTCAGTGTGGGACCACCCTCTTTCCTCCTACCTTCACGACGGAAGAAGCCTTGGAAATAGTCTGCCGTGCCTGCCTTGAAAGTCCCAGGGACTGAACTCTGCCAGAGAAACTCCAGTTGGGGAAAGCTAGCTTTCCACCAACACGTTGTTCCACTAAGGAGGACGTGCTCCCTGGAGAGCACTGCGGGGCCGACAGGGCCCGTCTCCTCGACTCAGCTCCGGGAAGCACACTCTCGCGGAGGGCCTCTTTCAACTGACACCCCGTTTCCCTAAGCACGAAATGTCTGCTGAGAAGCCCGGCGGCGCCGACGAGACGACCCCGTGCCCTCTACGCTGTGCAGCCAACAGGGGGTGGGATCCAGTTTTCGACCAAATTCGTCCCCGAAAGGTCCAAGGGTTGGAAATGCTTGCGGGGCCTCACAGGGTTTCGCCCCAACTGCATCTCCCAAAGCAAGGGTGTGACGTAACAGACCTCACCTGGCCTCAGTGGACTCCGGGAAGTCAGAAGTGTGGGAGTAGGTGTACCGGCCCTAGGCGTTAGACTGTCCTAAGCTCACCTGGAGAAACCACACTATGGTGACTCCACCTGTCCCACGGACGGACACCTCGTTTCACACAGTCGGTGGGGAATGCGACGACAGTACCGGATGCAGAATTCGCTCGAACGACACTAAGGGCAACCCTTCACCAAGAACCCATCTTGTTTCCCTCGCGTCAGTAGTGTGTGCAGCGGCCCGCGGGGCTCGAAAAGGTCAGGCCAGTGCTGTCTCCGCGCCTCTCGGAAGCATCAAGGTGGGGACAGCGTCTCGCCACTGACATCTGATGGCGCTCACGTACACAAGTGTTGGAAAACGGACGCTGGCCCGCGAGGGAAGCTCCCTGGGCTGATGTGCAGGAAAGAACACCGTGGGAGTGTGCTTGTGGGGCGGTGGCGGAGTGGGGCCATAAGAACCCTCTTGGAACGAACATCCCGTTTCCTACAGTTAGAAGCCTTGGACCCACCGCGACGGTGGTGCTGAACGCGAGGTGTCCACCATGGGAGCTGCGTGGAAACACGCTGCGGCGATACCCTTTCCACACGTAATGAGGTTTCCCCAGATGACAGTGTGTGGGAAACCACGCGCGGCCTGTGCGGAGAGTGCCACACACTCCTGTGGCGAAACAACACTGGGGTGCATGCTTGCTGTGACGACCCTCTCGTTTCCCAAAGCTAGACGTGTGTGCAGAGTTACGCGGAGCCAGGCTGCAAGGAGCCAGAGAGGGAACCCTGTGACACAGCACGGTGCGGAAGCCTCCTTTCGGCTCAGCAACCCCTGGTTTCCCCAGGTTGGCAGGCTTTGGAGACCCCCGCGGTCGACTCGCAGGGCAATGCCACGGACTCCATTCTGTGAACCTCAGTGTGGGACCACCCTCTTTCCTCCTACCTTCACGACGGAAGAAGCCTTGGAAATAGTCTGCCGTGCCTGCCTTGAAAGTCCCAGGGACTGAACTCTGCCAGAGAAACTCCAGTTGGGGAAAGCTAGCTTTCCACCAACACGTTGTTCCACCAAGGAGGAAGTGCTCCCTGGAGAGCACTGCGGGGCCGACAGCGCCCGTCCCCTCGACTCAGCTCCGGGAAGCACACTCTCGCGGAGGGCCTCTTTCAACTGACACCCCGTTTCCCTAAGCACGAAATGTCTGCTGAGAAGCCCCGCGGGGCCGACGAGACGACCCCGTGCCCTCAACGCTGTGCAGCCAACAGGGGGCGGGATCCAGTTGTCGACCAACTTCTCCTTCCCCTAAATTTCCAAGGGTTGCAAGTGCTTGCGGGGCCTCACAGGGCTGCGCCCCAAGTGCATCTCCCAAAGCAAGGCTGTGACGTAACCGACCTCACCTGGCCTCAGTGGACTCCGGGAAGTCAGAAGTGTTGGAGTAGGTGTACCGGCCCTAGGCGTTAGACTGTCCTAAGCTCACCTGGAGAAACCACACTATGGTGACTCCACCTGTCCCACGCACGGACACCTCGTTTCACACATTCGGTGGGGACTACGACGACAGTACCGGATGCAGAACTCGCTCGAACGACACTAAGGGCAATCCTTCACCAAGAACCCATCTTGTTTCCCTCGCGTCAGTAGCGTGTGCAGCGGCCCGCGGGGCTCGAAAAGGTCAGGCCAGTGCTGTCTCCGCGCCTCTCGGAAGCATCAAGGTGGGGACAGCGTCTCGCCACTGATATCTGATGGCGCTCACGTACACAAGTGTTGGAAATCGGACGCTGGCCCACGAGGGAAGCTCCTTGGGCTGATGGGCAGGAAAGTACACCGTGGGAGAGTGCTTGTGGGGCGGTGGCGGAGTGGGGCCATAAGAACCCTCTTGGAACGAACATCCCTTTTCCCACAGTTAGAAGCCTTGGAACCACCGCGACGGTGGTGCTGAACGCGAGGTGTCCACCATGGGAGCTGCGTGGAAACACGCTGCGGCGATACCCTTTCCACACGTAATGAGGTTTCACCAGATGACAAGTGTCTGGGAAACCACGTGCGGCCTGTGCGGAGAGTGCCAAACACTCCCGCGGTGAAACAACACTGGGGTGCATGCTTGCTGTGACGACCCTCTCGTTTCCCAAAGCTAGTCGTGTGTGCAGAGGTGCGCGGAGCCAGGCTGCAAGGAGCCACAGAGGGAACCCTGTGACACAGCACGGTGGGGAAGCCTTCTTTCGGCTCAGCAACCCCTGGTTTCCCCAGGTTGGCAGGCTTTGGAGACCCCCGCGGGCAACTCGCAGGGCCATGCCACGGACTCCATTCTGTGAAACCTCAGTGTGGGACCACCCTCTTTCCTCCTACCTTCACGACGGAAGAAGCCTTGGAAATAGTCTGCCGTGCCTGCCTTGAAAGTCCCAGGGACTGAACTCTGCCAGAGAAACTCCAGTTGGGGAAAGCTAGCTTTCCACCAACACGTTGTTCCACTAAGGAGGACGTGCTCCCTGGAGAGCACTGCGGGGCCGACAGGGCCCGTCTCCTCGACTCAGCTCCGGGAAGCACACTCTCGCGGAGGGCCTCTTTCAACTGACACCCCGTTTCCCTAAGCACGAAATGTCTGCTGAGAAGCCCGGCGGCGCCGACGAGACGACCCCGTGCCCTCTACGCTGTGCAGCCAACAGGGGGTGGGATCCAGTTTTCGACCAAATTCGTCCCCGAAAGGTCCAAGGGTTGGAAATGCTTGCGGGGCCTCACAGGGTTTCGCCCCAACTGCATCTCCCAAAGCAAGGGTGTGACGTAACAGACCTCACCTGGCCTCAGTGGACTCCGGGAAGTCAGAAGTGTGGGAGTAGGTGTACCGGCCCTAGGCGTTAGACTGTCCTAAGCTCACCTGGAGAAACCACACTATGGTGACTCCACCTGTCCCACGGACGGACACCTCGTTTCACACAGTCGGTGGGGAATGCGACGACAGTACCGGATGCAGAATTCGCTCGAACGACACTAAGGGCAACCCTTCACCAAGAACCCATCTTGTTTCCCTCGCGTCAGTAGTGTGTGCAGCGGCCCGCGGGGCTCGAAAAGGTCAGGCCAGTGCTGTCTCCGCGCCTCTCGGAAGCATCAAGGTGGGGACAGCGTCTCGCCACTGACATCTGATGGCGCTCACGTACACAAGTGTTGGAAAACGGACGCTGGCCCGCGAGGGAAGCTCCCTGGGCTGATGTGCAGGAAAGTACACCGTGGGAGTGTGCTTGTGGGGCGGTGGCGGAGTGGGGCCATAAGAACCCTCTTGGAACGAACATCCCGTTTCCTACAGTTAGAAGCCTTGGACCCACCGCGACGGTGGTGCTGAACGCGAGGTGTCCACCATGGGAGCTGCGTGGAAACACGCTGCGGCGATACCCTTTCCACACGTAATGAGGTTTCCCCAGATGACAGTGTGTGGGAAACCACGCGCGGCCTGTGCGGAGAGTGCCACACACTCCTGTGGCGAAACAACACTGGGGTGCATGCTTGCTGTGACGACCCTCTCGTTTCCCAAAGCTAGACGTGTGTGCAGAGTTACGCGGAGCCAGGCTGCAAGGAGCCAGAGAGGGAACCCTGTGACACAGCACGGTGCGGAAGCCTCCTTTCGGCTCAGCAACCCCTGGTTTCCCCAGGTTGGCAGGCTTTGGAGACCCCCGCGGTCGACTCGCAGGGCAATGCCACGGACTCCATTCTGTGAACCTCAGTGTGGGACCACCCTCTTTCCTCCTACCTTCACGACGGAAGAAGCCTTGGAAATAGTCTGCCGTGCCTGCCTTGAAAGTCCCAGGGACTGAACTCTGCCAGAGAAACTCCAGTTGGGGAAAGCTAGCTTTCCACCAACACGTTGTTCCACCAAGGAGGAAGTGCTCCCTGGAGAGCACTGCGGGGCCGACAGCGCCCGTCCCCTCGACTCAGCTCCGGGAAGCACACTCTCGCGGAGGGCCTCTTTCAACTGACACCCCGTTTCCCTAAGCACGAAATGTCTGCTGAGAAGCCCCGCGGGGCCGACGAGACGACCCCGTGCCCTCAACGCTGTGCAGCCAACAGGGGGCGGGATCCAGTTGTCGACCAACTTCTCCTTCCCCTAAATTTCCAAGGGTTGCAAGTGCTTGCGGGGCCTCACAGGGCTGCGCCCCAAGTGCATCTCCCAAAGCAAGGCTGTGACGTAACCGACCTCACCTGGCCTCAGTGGACTCCGGGAAGTCAGAAGTGTTGGAGTAGGTGTACCGGCCCTAGGCGTTAGACTGTCCTAAGCTCACCTGGAGAAACCACACTATGGTGACTCCACCTGTCCCACGCACGGACACCTCGTTTCACACATTCGGTGGGGACTACGACGACAGTACCGGATGCAGAACTCGCTCGAACGACACTAAGGGCAATCCTTCACCAAGAACCCATCTTGTTTCCCTCGCGTCAGTAGCGTGTGCAGCGGCCCGCGGGGCTCGAAAAGGTCAGGCCAGTGCTGTCTCCGCGCCTCTCGGAAGCATCAAGGTGGGGACAGCGTCTCGCCACTGATATCTGATGGCGCTCACGTACACAAGTGTTGGAAATCGGACGCTGGCCCACGAGGGAAGCTCCTTGGGCTGATGTGCAGGAAAGTACACCGTGGGAGAGTGCTTGTGGGGCGGTGGCGGAGTGGGGCCATAAGAACCCTCTTGGAACGAACATCCCTTTTCCCACAGTTAGAAGCCTTGGAACCACCGCGACGGTGGTGCTGAACGCGAGGTGTCCACCATGGGAGCTGCGTGGAAACACGCTGCGGCGATACCCTTTCCACACGTAATGAGGTTTCACCAGATGACAAGTGTCTGGGAAACCACGTGCGGCCTGTGCGGAGAGTGCCAAACACTCCCGCGGTGAAACAACACTGGGGTGCATGCTTGCTGTGACGACCCTCTCGTTTCCCAAAGCTAGTCGTGTGTGCAGAGGTGCGCGGAGCCAGGCTGCAAGGAGCCACAGAGGGAACCCTGTGACACAGCACGGTGGGGAAGCCTTCTTTCGGCTCAGCAACCCCTGGTTTCCCCAGGTTGGCAGGCTTTGGAGACCCCCGCGGGCAACTCGCAGGGCCATGCCACGGACTCCATTCTGTGAAACCTCAGTGTGGGACCACCCTCTTTCCTCCTACCTTCACGACGGAAGAAGCCTTGGAAATAGTCTGCCGTGCCTGCCTTGAAAGTCCCAGGGACTGAACTCTGCCAGAGAAACTCCAGTTGGGGAAAGCTAGCTTTCCACCAACACGTTGTTCCACTAAGGAGGACGTGCTCCCTGGAGAGCACTGCGGGGCCGACAGGGCCCGTCTCCTCGACTCAGCTCCGGGAAGCACACTCTCGCGGAGGGCCTCTTTCAACTGACACCCCGTTTCCCTAAGCACGAAATGTCTGCTGAGAAGCCCGGCGGCGCCGACGAGACGACCCCGTGCCCTCTACGCTGTGCAGCCAACAGGGGGTGGGATCCAGTTTTCGACCAAATTCGTCCCCGAAAGGTCCAAGGGTTGGAAATGCTTGCGGGGCCTCACAGGGTTTCGCCCCAACTGCATCTCCCAAAGCAAGGGTGTGACGTAACAGACCTCACCTGGCCTCAGTGGACTCCGGGAAGTCAGAAGTGTGGGAGTAGGTGTACCGGCCCTAGGCGTTAGACTGTCCTAAGCTCACCTGGAGAAACCACACTATGGTGACTCCACCTGTCCCACGGACGGACACCTCGTTTCACACAGTCGGTGGGGAATGCGACGACAGTACCGGATGCAGAATTCGCTCGAACGACACTAAGGGCAACCCTTCACCAAGAACCCATCTTGTTTCCCTCGCGTCAGTAGTGTGTGCAGCGGCCCGCGGGGCTCGAAAAGGTCAGGCCAGTGCTGTCTCCGCGCCTCTCGGAAGCATCAAGGTGGGGACAGCGTCTCGCCACTGACATCTGATGGCGCTCACGTACACAAGTGTTGGAAAACGGACGCTGGCCCGCGAGGGAAGCTCCCTGGGCTGATGTGCAGGAAAGTACACCGTGGGAGTGTGCTTGTGGGGCGGTGGCGGAGTGGGGCCATAAGAACCCTCTTGGAACGAACATCCCGTTTCCTACAGTTAGAAGCCTTGGACCCACCGCGACGGTGGTGCTGAACGCGAGGTGTCCACCATGGGAGCTGCGTGGAAACACGCTGCGGCGATACCCTTTCCACACGTAATGAGGTTTCCCCAGATGACAGTGTGTGGGAAACCACGCGCGGCCTGTGCGGAGAGTGCCACACACTCCTGTGGCGAAACAACACTGGGGTGCATGCTTGCTGTGACGACCCTCTCGTTTCCCAAAGCTAGACGTGTGTGCAGAGTTACGCGGAGCCAGGCTGCAAGGAGCCAGAGAGGGAACCCTGTGACACAGCACGGTGCGGAAGCCTCCTTTCGGCTCAGCAACCCCTGGTTTCCCCAGGTTGGCAGGCTTTGGAGACCCCCGCGGTCGACTCGCAGGGCAATGCCACGGACTCCATTCTGTGAACCTCAGTGTGGGACCACCCTCTTTCCTCCTACCTTCACGACGGAAGAAGCCTTGGAAATAGTCTGCCGTGCCTGCCTTGAAAGTCCCAGGGACTGAACTCTGCCAGAGAAACTCCAGTTGGGGAAAGCTAGCTTTCCACCAACACGTTGTTCCACCAAGGAGGAAGTGCTCCCTGGAGAGCACTGCGGGGCCGACAGCGCCCGTCCCCTCGACTCAGCTCCGGGAAGCACACTCTCGCGGAGGGCCTCTTTCAACTGACACCCCGTTTCCCTAAGCACGAAATGTCTGCTGAGAAGCCCCGCGGGGCCGACGAGACGACCCCGTGCCCTCAACGCTGTGCAGCCAACAGGGGGCGGGATCCAGTTGTCGACCAACTTCTCCTTCCCCTAAATTTCCAAGGGTTGCAAGTGCTTGCGGGGCCTCACAGGGCTGCGCCCCAAGTGCATCTCCCAAAGCAAGGCTGTGACGTAACCGACCTCACCTGGCCTCAGTGGACTCCGGGAAGTCAGAAGTGTTGGAGTAGGTGTACCGGCCCTAGGCGTTAGACTGTCCTAAGCTCACCTGGAGAAACCACACTATGGTGACTCCACCTGTCCCACGCACGGACACCTCGTTTCACACATTCGGTGGGGACTACGACGACAGTACCGGATGCAGAACTCGCTCGAACGACACTAAGGGCAATCCTTCACCAAGAACCCATCTTGTTTCCCTCGCGTCAGTAGCGTGTGCAGCGGCCCGCGGGGCTCGAAAAGGTCAGGCCAGTGCTGTCTCCGCGCCTCTCGGAAGCATCAAGGTGGGGACAGCGTCTCGCCACTGATATCTGATGGCGCTCACGTACACAAGTGTTGGAAATCGGACGCTGGCCCACGAGGGAAGCTCCTTGGGCTGATGTGCAGGAAAGTACACCGTGGGAGAGTGCTTGTGGGGCGGTGGCGGAGTGGGGCCATAAGAACCCTCTTGGAACGAACATCCCTTTTCCCACAGTTAGAAGCCTTGGAACCACCGCGACGGTGGTGCTGAACGCGAGGTGTCCACCATGGGAGCTGCGTGGAAACACGCTGCGGCGATACCCTTTCCACACGTAATGAGGTTTCACCAGATGACAAGTGTCTGGGAAACCACGTGCGGCCTGTGCGGAGAGTGCCAAACACTCCCGCGGTGAAACAACACTGGGGTGCATGCTTGCTGTGACGACCCTCTCGTTTCCCAAAGCTAGTCGTGTGTGCAGAGGTGCGCGGAGCCAGGCTGCAAGGAGCCACAGAGGGAACCCTGTGACACAGCACGGTGGGGAAGCCTTCTTTCGGCTCAGCAACCCCTGGTTTCCCCAGGTTGGCAGGCTTTGGAGACCCCCGCGGGCAACTCGCAGGGCCATGCCACGGACTCCATTCTGTGAAACCTCAGTGTGGGACCACCCTCTTTCCTCCTACCTTCACGACGGAAGAAGCCTTGGAAATAGTCTGCCGTGCCTGCCTTGAAAGTCCCAGGGACTGAACTCTGCCAGAGAAACTCCAGTTGGGGAAAGCTAGCTTTCCACCAACACGTTGTTCCACTAAGGAGGACGTGCTCCCTGGAGAGCACTGCGGGGCCGACAGGGCCCGTCTCCTCGACTCAGCTCCGGGAAGCACACTCTCGCGGAGGGCCTCTTTCAACTGACACCCCGTTTCCCTAAGCACGAAATGTCTGCTGAGAAGCCCGGCGGCGCCGACGAGACGACCCCGTGCCCTCTACGCTGTGCAGCCAACAGGGGGTGGGATCCAGTTTTCGACCAAATTCGTCCCCGAAAGGTCCAAGGGTTGGAAATGCTTGCGGGGCCTCACAGGGTTTCGCCCCAACTGCATCTCCCAAAGCAAGGGTGTGACGTAACAGACCTCACCTGGCCTCAGTGGACTCCGGGAAGTCAGAAGTGTGGGAGTAGGTGTACCGGCCCTAGGCGTTAGACTGTCCTAAGCTCACCTGGAGAAACCACACTATGGTGACTCCACCTGTCCCACGGACGGACACCTCGTTTCACACAGTCGGTGGGGAATGCGACGACAGTACCGGATGCAGAATTCGCTCGAACGACACTAAGGGCAACCCTTCACCAAGAACCCATCTTGTTTCCCTCGCGTCAGTAGTGTGTGCAGCGGCCCGCGGGGCTCGAAAAGGTCAGGCCAGTGCTGTCTCCGCGCCTCTCGGAAGCATCAAGGTGGGGACAGCGTCTCGCCACTGACATCTGATGGCGCTCACGTACACAAGTGTTGGAAAACGGACGCTGGCCCGCGAGGGAAGCTCCCTGGGCTGATGTGCAGGAAAGAACACCGTGGGAGTGTGCTTGTGGGGCGGTGGCGGAGTGGGGCCATAAGAACCCTCTTGGAACGAACATCCCGTTTCCTACAGTTAGAAGCCTTGGACCCACCGCGACGGTGGTGCTGAACGCGAGGTGTCCACCATGGGAGCTGCGTGGAAACACGCTGCGGCGATACCCTTTCCACACGTAATGAGGTTTCCCCAGATGACAGTGTGTGGGAAACCACGCGCGGCCTGTGCGGAGAGTGCCACACACTCCTGTGGCGAAACAACACTGGGGTGCATGCTTGCTGTGACGACCCTCTCGTTTCCCAAAGCTAGACGTGTGTGCAGAGTTACGCGGAGCCAGGCTGCAAGGAGCCAGAGAGGGAACCCTGTGACACAGCACGGTGCGGAAGCCTCCTTTCGGCTCAGCAACCCCTGGTTTCCCCAGGTTGGCAGGCTTTGGAGACCCCCGCGGTCGACTCGCAGGGCAATGCCACGGACTCCATTCTGTGAACCTCAGTGTGGGACCACCCTCTTTCCTCCTACCTTCACGACGGAAGAAGCCTTGGAAATAGTCTGCCGTGCCTGCCTTGAAAGTCCCAGGGACTGAACTCTGCCAGAGAAACTCCAGTTGGGGAAAGCTAGCTTTCCACCAACACGTTGTTCCACCAAGGAGGAAGTGCTCCCTGGAGAGCACTGCGGGGCCGACAGCGCCCGTCCCCTCGACTCAGCTCCGGGAAGCACACTCTCGCGGAGGGCCTCTTTCAACTGACACCCCCGTTTCCCTAAGCACGAAATGTCTGCTGAGAAGCCCCGCGGGGCCGACGAGACGACCCCGTGCCCTCAACGCTGTGCAGCCAACAGGGGGCGGGATCCAGTTGTCGACCAACTTCTCCTTCCCCTAAATTTCCAAGGGTTGCAAGTGCTTGCGGGGCCTCACAGGGCTGCGCCCCAAGTGCATCTCCCAAAGCAAGGCTGTGACGTAACCGACCTCACCTGGCCTCAGTGGACTCCGGGAAGTCAGAAGTGTTGGAGTAGGTGTACCGGCCCTAGGCGTTAGACTGTCCTAAGCTCACCTGGAGAAACCACACTATGGTGACTCCACCTGTCCCACGCACGGACACCTCGTTTCACACATTCGGTGGGGACTACGACGACAGTACCGGATGCAGAACTCGCTCGAACGATACTAAGGGCAACCCTTCACCAAGAACCCATCTTGTTTCCCTCGCGTCAGTAGCGTGTGCAGCGGCCCGAGGGGCTCGAAAAGGTCAGGCCAGTGCTGTCTCCGCGCCTCTCGGAAGCATCAAGGTGGGGACAGCGTCTCGCCACTGATATCTGATGGCGCTCACGTACACAAGTGTTGGAAATCGGACGCTGGCCCACGAGGGAAGCCCCTTGGGCTGATGTGCAGGAAAGTACACCGTGGGAGAGTGCTTGTGGGGCGGTGGCGGAGTGGGGCCATAAGAACCCTCTTGGAACGAACATCCCTTTTCCCACAGTTAGAAGCCTTGGAACCACCGCGACGGTGGTGCTGAACGCGAGGTGTCCACCATGGGAGCTGCGTGGAAACACGCTGCGGCGATACCCTTTCCACACGTAATGAGGTTTCACCAGATGACAAGTGTCTGGGAAACCACGTGCGGCCTGTGCGGAGAGTGCCAAACACTCCCGCGGTGAAACAACACTGGGGTGCATGCTTGCTGTGACGACCCTCTCGTTTCCCAAAGCTAGTCGTGTGTGCAGAGGTGCGCGGAGCCAGGCTGCAAGGAGCCACAGAGGGAACCCTGTGACACAGCACGGTGGGGAAGCCTTCTTTCGGCTCAGCAACCCCTGGTTTCCCCAGGTTGGCAGGCTTTGGAGACCCCCGCGGGCAACTCGCAGGGCCATGCCACGGACTCCATTCTGTGAAACCTCAGTGTGGGACCACCCTCTTTCCTCCTACCTTCACGACGGAAGAAGCCTTGGAAATAGTCTGCCGTGCCTGCCTTGAAAGTCCCAGGGACTGAACTCTGCCAGAGAAACTCCAGTTGGGGAAAGCTAGCTTTCCACCAACACGTTGTTCCACTAAGGAGGACGTGCTCCCTGGAGAGCACTGCGGGGCCGACAGGGCCCGTCTCCTCGACTCAGCTCCGGGAAGCACACTCTCGCGGAGGGCCTCTTTCAACTGACACCCCGTTTCCCTAAGCACGAAATGTCTGCTGAGAAGCCCGGCGGCGCCGACGAGACGACCCCGTGCCCTCTACGCTGTGCAGCCAACAGGGGGTGGGATCCAGTTTTCGACCAAATTCGTCCCCGAAAGGTCCAAGGGTTGGAAATGCTTGCGGGGCCTCACAGGGTTTCGCCCCAACTGCATCTCCCAAAGCAAGGGTGTGACGTAACAGACCTCACCTGGCCTCAGTGGACTCCGGGAAGTCAGAAGTGTGGGAGTAGGTGTACCGGCCCTAGGCGTTAGACTGTCCTAAGCTCACCTGGAGAAACCACACTATGGTGACTCCACCTGTCCCACGGACGGACACCTCGTTTCACACAGTCGGTGGGGAATGCGACGACAGTACCGGATGCAGAATTCGCTCGAACGACACTAAGGGCAACCCTTCACCAAGAACCCATCTTGTTTCCCTCGCGTCAGTAGTGTGTGCAGCGGCCCGCGGGGCTCGAAAAGGTCAGGCCAGTGCTGTCTCCGCGCCTCTCGGAAGCATCAAGGTGGGGACAGCGTCTCGCCACTGACATCTGATGGCGCTCACGTACACAAGTGTTGGAAAACGGACGCTGGCCCGCGAGGGAAGCTCCCTGGGCTGATGTGCAGGAAAGAACACCGTGGGAGTGTGCTTGTGGGGCGGTGGCGGAGTGGGGCCATAAGAACCCTCTTGGAACGAACATCCCGTTTCCTACAGTTAGAAGCCTTGGACCCACCGCGACGGTGGTGCTGAACGCGAGGTGTCCACCATGGGAGCTGCGTGGAAACACGCTGCGGCGATACCCTTTCCACACGTAATGAGGTTTCCCCAGATGACAGTGTGTGGGAAACCACGCGCGGCCTGTGCGGAGAGTGCCACACACTCCTGTGGCGAAACAACACTGGGGTGCATGCTTGCTGTGACGACCCTCTCGTTTCCCAAAGCTAGACGTGTGTGCAGAGTTACGCGGAGCCAGGCTGCAAGGAGCCAGAGAGGGAACCCTGTGACACAGCACGGTGCGGAAGCCTCCTTTCGGCTCAGCAACCCCTGGTTTCCCCAGGTTGGCAGGCTTTGGAGACCCCCGCGGTCGACTCGCAGGGCAATGCCACGGACTCCATTCTGTGAACCTCAGTGTGGGACCACCCTCTTTCCTCCTACCTTCACGACGGAAGAAGCCTTGGAAATAGTCTGCCGTGCCTGCCTTGAAAGTCCCAGGGACTGAACTCTGCCAGAGAAACTCCAGTTGGGGAAAGCTAGCTTTCCACCAACACGTTGTTCCACCAAGGAGGAAGTGCTCCCTGGAGAGCACTGCGGGGCCGACAGCGCCCGTCCCCTCGACTCAGCTCCGGGAAGCACACTCTCGCGGAGGGCCTCTTTCAACTGACACCCCGTTTCCCTAAGCACGAAATGTCTGCTGAGAAGCCCCGCGGGGCCGACGAGACGACCCCGTGCCCTCAACGCTGTGCAGCCAACAGGGGGCGGGATCCAGTTGTCGACCAACTTCTCCTTCCCCTAAATTTCCAAGGGTTGCAAGTGCTTGCGGGGCCTCACAGGGCTGCGCCCCAAGTGCATCTCCCAAAGCAAGGCTGTGACGTAACCGACCTCACCTGGCCTCAGTGGACTCCGGGAAGTCAGAAGTGTTGGAGTAGGTGTACCGGCCCTAGGCGTTAGACTGTCCTAAGCTCACCTGGAGAAACCACACTATGGTGACTCCACCTGTCCCACGCACGGACACCTCGTTTCACACATTCGGTGGGGACTACGACGACAGTACCGGATGCAGAACTCGCTCGAACGACACTAAGGGCAATCCTTCACCAAGAACCCATCTTGTTTCCCTCGCGTCAGTAGCGTGTGCAGCGGCCCGCGGGGCTCGAAAAGGTCAGGCCAGTGCTGTCTCCGCGCCTCTCGGAAGCATCAAGGTGGGGACAGCGTCTCGCCACTGATATCTGATGGCGCTCACGTACACAAGTGTTGGAAATCGGACGCTGGCCCACGAGGGAAGCTCCTTGGGCTGATGTGCAGGAAAGTACACCGTGGGAGAGTGCTTGTGGGGCGGTGGCGGAGTGGGGCCATAAGAACCCTCTTGGAACGAACATCCCTTTTCCCACAGTTAGAAGCCTTGGAACCACCGCGACGGTGGTGCTGAACGCGAGGTGTCCACCATGGGAGCTGCGTGGAAACACGCTGCGGCGATACCCTTTCCACACGTAATGAGGTTTCACCAGATGACAAGTGTCTGGGAAACCACGTGCGGCCTGTGCGGAGAGTGCCAAACACTCCCGCGGTGAAACAACACTGGGGTGCATGCTTGCTGTGACGACCCTCTCGTTTCCCAAAGCTAGTCGTGTGTGCAGAGGTGCGCGGAGCCAGGCTGCAAGGAGCCACAGAGGGAACCCTGTGACACAGCACGGTGGGGAAGCCTTCTTTCGGCTCAGCAACCCCTGGTTTCCCCAGGTTGGCAGGCTTTGGAGACCCCCGCGGGCAACTCGCAGGGCCATGCCACGGACTCCATTCTGTGAAACCTCAGTGTGGGACCACCCTCTTTCCTCCTACCTTCACGACGGAAGAAGCCTTGGAAATAGTCTGCCGTGCCTGCCTTGAAAGTCCCAGGGACTGAACTCTGCCAGAGAAACTCCAGTTGGGGAAAGCTAGCTTTCCACCAACACGTTGTTCCACTAAGGAGGACGTGCTCCCTGGAGAGCACTGCGGGGCCGACAGGGCCCGTCTCCTCGACTCAGCTCCGGGAAGCACACTCTCGCGGAGGGCCTCTTTCAACTGACACCCCGTTTCCCTAAGCACGAAATGTCTGCTGAGAAGCCCGGCGGCGCCGACGAGACGACCCCGTGCCCTCTACGCTGTGCAGCCAACAGGGGGTGGGATCCAGTTTTCGACCAAATTCGTCCCCGAAAGGTCCAAGGGTTGGAAATGCTTGCGGGGCCTCACAGGGTTTCGCCCCAACTGCATCTCCCAAAGCAAGGGTGTGACGTAACAGACCTCACCTGGCCTCAGTGGACTCCGGGAAGTCAGAAGTGTGGGAGTAGGTGTACCGGCCCTAGGCGTTAGACTGTCCTAAGCTCACCTGGAGAAACCACACTATGGTGACTCCACCTGTCCCACGGACGGACACCTCGTTTCACACAGTCGGTGGGGAATGCGACGACAGTAACGGATGCAGAATTCGCTCGAACGACACTAAGGGCAACCCTTCACCAAGAACCCATCTTGTTTCCCTCGCGTCAGTAGTGTGTGCAGCGGCCCGCGGGGCTCGAAAAGGTCAGGCCAGTGCTGTCTCCGCGCCTCTCGGAAGCATCAAGGTGGGGACAGCGTCTCGCCACTGACATCTGATGGCGCTCACGTACACAAGTGTTGGCAAACGGACGCTGGCCCGCGAGGGAAGCTCCCTGGGCTGATGTGCAGGAAAGAACACCGTGGGAGTGTGCTTGTGGGGCGGTGGCGGAGTGGGGCCATAAGAACCCTCTTGGAACGAACATCCCGTTTCCTACAGTTAGAAGCCTTGGACCCACCGCGACGGTGGTGCTGAACGCGAGGTGTCCACCATGGGAGCTGCGTGGAAACACGCTGCGGCGATACCCTTTCCACACGTAATGAGGTTTCCCCAGATGACAGTGTGTGGGAAACCACGCGCGGCCTGTGCGGAGAGTGCCACACACTCCTGTGGCGAAACAACACTGGGGTGCATGCTTGCTGTGACGACCCTCTCGTTTCCCAAAGCTAGACGTGTGTGCAGAGTTACGCGGAGCCAGGCTGCAAGGAGCCAGAGAGGGAACCCTGTGACACAGCACGGTGCGGAAGCCTCCTTTCGGCTCAGCAACCCCTGGTTTCCCCAGGTTGGCAGGCTTTGGAGACCCCCGCGGTCGACTCGCAGGGCAATGCCACGGACTCCATTCTGTGAACCTCAGTGTGGGACCACCCTCTTTCCTCCTACCTTCACGACGGAAGAAGCCTTGGAAATAGTCTGCCGTGCCTGCCTTGAAAGTCCCAGGGACTGAACTCTGCCAGAGAAACTCCAGTTGGGGAAAGCTAGCTTTCCACCAACACGTTGTTCCACCAAGGAGGAAGTGCTCCCTGGAGAGCACTGCGGGGACGACAGCGCCCGTCCCCTCGACTCAGCTCCGGGAAGCACACTCTCGCGGAGGGCCTCTTTCAACTGACACCCCGTTTCCCTAAGCACGAAATGTCTGCTGAGAAGCCCCGCGGGGCCGACGAGACGACCCCATGCCCTCAACGCTGTGCAGCCAACAGGGGGCGGGATCCAGTTGTCGACCAACTTCCCCTTCCCCTAAATTTCCAAGGGTTGCAAGTGCTTGCGGGGCCTCACAGGGCTGCGCCCCAAGTGCATCTCCCAAAGCAAGGCTGTGACGTAACCGACCTCACCTGGCCTCAGTGGACTCCGGGAAGTCAGAAGTGTTGGAGTAGGTGTACCGGTCCTAGGCGTTAGACTGTCCTAAGCTCACCTGGAGAAACCACACTATGGTGACTCCACCTGTCCCACGCACGGACACCTCGTTTCACACAGTCGGTGGGGACTACGACGACAGTACCGGATGCAGAACTCGCTCGAACGACACTAAGGGCAACCCTTCACCAAGAACCCATCTTGTTTCCCTCGCGTCAGTAGCGTGTGCAGCGGCCCGCGGGGCTCGAAAAGGTCAGGCCAGTGCTGTCTCCGCGCCTCTCGGAAGCATCAAGGTGGGGACAGCGTCTCGCCACTGATATCTAATGGCGCTCACGTACACAAGTGTTGGAAATCGGACGCTGGCCCACGAGGGAAGCCCCTTGGGCTGATGTGCAGGAAAGTACACCGTGGGAGAGTGCTTGTGGGGCGGTGGCGGAGTGGGGCCATAAGAACCCTCTTGGAACGAACATCCCTTTTCCCACAGTTAGAAGCCTTGGAACCACCGCGACGGTGGTGCTGAACGCGAGGTGTCCACCATGGGAGCTGCGTGGAAACACGCTGCGGCGATACCCTTTCCACACGTAATGAGGTTTCACCAGATGACAAGTGTCTGGGAAACCACGTGCGGCCTGTGCGGAGAGTGCCAAACACTCCCGCGGTGAAACAACACTGGGGTGCATGCTTGCTGTGACGACCCTCTCGTTTCCCAAAGCTAGTCGTGTGTGCAGAGGTGCGCGGAGCCAGGCTGCAAGGAGCCACAGAGGGAACCCTGTGACACAGCACGGTGGGGAAGCCTTCTTTCGGCTCAGCAACCCCTGGTTTCCCCAGGTTGGCAGGCTTTGGAGACCCCCGCGGGCAACTCGCAGGGCCATGCCACGGACTCCATTCTGTGAAACCTCAGTGTGGGACCACCCTCTTTCCTCCTACCTTCACGACGGAAGAAGCCTTGGAAATAGTCTGCCATGCCTGCCTTGAAAGTCCCAGGGACTGAACTCTGCCAGAGAAACTCCAGTTGGGGAAAGCTAGCTTTCCACCAACACGTTGTTCCACTAAGGAGGACGTGCTCCCTGGAGAGCACTGCGGGGCCGACAGGGCCCGTCTCCTCGACTCAGCTCCGGGAAGCACACTCTCGCGGAGGGCCTCTTTCAACTGACACCCCGTTTCCCTAAGCACGAAATGTCTGCTGAGAAGCCCGGCGGCGCCGACGAGACGACCCCGTGCCCTCTACGCTGTGCAGCCAACAGGGGGTGGGATCCAGTTTTCGACCAAATTCGTCCCCGAAAGGTCCAAGGGTTGGAAATGCTTGCGGGGCCTCACAGGGTTTCGCCCCAACTGCATCTCCCAAAGCAAGGGTGTGACGTAACAGACCTCACCTGGCCTCAGTGGACTCCGGGAAGTCAGAAGTGTGGGAGTAGGTGTACCGGCCCTAGGCGTTAGACTGTCCTAAGCTCACCTGGAGAAACCACACTATGGTGACTCCACCTGTCCCACGGACGGACACCTCGTTTCACACAGTCGGTGGGGAATGCGACGACAGTACCGGATGCAGAATTCGCTCGAACGACACTAAGGGCAACCCTTCACCAAGAACCCATCTTGTTTCCCTCGCGTCAGTAGTGTGTGCAGCGGCCCGCGGGGCTCGAAAAGGTCAGGCCAGTGCTGTCTCCGCGCCTCTCGGAAGCATCAAGGTGGGGACAGCGTCTCGCCACTGACATCTGATGGCGCTCACGTACACAAGTGTTGGAAAACGGACGCTGGCCGACGAGGGAAGCTCCCTGGGCTGATGTGCAGGAAAGAACACCGTGGGAGTGTGCTTGTGGGGCGGTGGCGGAGTGGGGCCATAAGAACCCTCTTGGAACGAACATCCCGTTTCCTACAGTTAGAAGCCTTGGACCCACCGCGACGGTGGTGCTGAACGTGAGGTGTCCACCATGGGAGCTGCGTGGAAACACGCTGCGGCGATACCCTTTCCACACGTAATGAGGTTTCCCCAGATGACAGTGTGTGGGAAACCACGCGCGGCCTGTGCGGAGAGTGCCACACACTCCTGTGGCGAAACAACACTGGGGTGCATGCTTGCTGTGACGACCCTCTCGTTTCCCAAAGCTAGACGTGTGTGCAGAGTTACGCGGAGCCAGGCTGCAAGGAGCCAGAGAGGGAACCCTGTGACACAGCACGGTGCGGAAGCCTCCTTTCGGCTCAGCAACCCCTGGTTTCCCCAGGTTGGCAGGCTTTGGAGACCCCCGCGGTCGACTCGCAGGGCAATGCCACGGACTCCATTCTGTGAACCTCAGTGTGGGACCACCCTCTTTCCTCCTACCTTCACGACGGAAGAAGCCTTGGAAATAGTCTGCCGTGCCTGCCTTGAAAGTCCCAGGGACTGAACTCTGCCAGAGAAACTCCAGTTGGGGAAAGCTAGCTTTCCACCAACACGTTGTTCCACCAAGGAGGAAGTGCTCCCTGGAGAGCACTGCGGGGACGACAGCGCCCGTCCCCTCGACTCAGCTCCGGGAAGCACACTCTCGCGGAGGGCCTCTTTCAACTGACACCCCGTTTCCCTAAGCACGAAATGTCTGCTGAGAAGCCCCGCGGGGCCGACGAGACGACCCCGTGCCCTCAACGCTGTGCAGCCAACAGGGGGCGGGATCCAGTTGTCGACCAACTTCTCCTTCCCCTAAATTTCCAAGGGTTGCAAGTGCTTGCGGGGCCTCACAGGGTTGCGCCCCAAGTGCATCTCCCAAAGCAAGGCTGTGACGTAACCGACCTCACCTGGCCTCAGTGGACTCCGGGAAGTCAGAAGTGTTGGAGTAGGTGTACCGGCCCTAGGCGTTAGACTGTCCTAAGCTCACCTGGAGAAACCACACTATGGTGACTCCACCTGTCCCACGCACGGACACCTCGTTTCACACATTCGGTGGGGACTACGACGACAGTACCGGATGCAGAACTCGCTCGAACGACACTAAGGGCAATCCTTCACCAAGAACCCATCTTGTTTCCCTCGCGTCAGTAGCGTGTGCAGCGGCCCGCGGGGCTCGAAAAGGTCAGGCCAGTGCTGTCTCCGCGCCTCTCGGAAGCATCAAGGTGGGGACAGCGTCTCGCCACTGATATCTGATGGCGCTCACGTACACAAGTGTTGGAAATCGGACGCTGGCCCACGAGGGAAGCTCCTTGGGCTGATGTGCAGGAAAGTACACCGTGGGAGAGTGCTTGTGGGGCGGTGGCGGAGTGGGGCCATAAGAACCCTCTTGGAACGAACATCCCGTTTCCCACAGTTAGAAGCCTTGGAACCACCGCGACGGTGGTGCTGAACGCGAGGTGTCCACCATGGGAGCTGCGTGGAAACACGCTGCGGCGATACCCTTTCCACACGTAATGAGGTTTCACCAGATGACAAGTGTCTGGGAAACCACGTGCGGCCTGTGCGGAGAGTGCCAAACACTCCCGCGGTGAAACAACACTGGGGTGCATGCTTGCTGTGACGACCCTCTCGTTTCCCAAAGCTAGTCGTGTGTGCAGAGGTGCGCGGAGCCAGGCTGCAAGGAGCCACAGAGGGAACCCTGTGACACAGCACGGTGGGGAAGCCTTCTTTCGGCTCAGCAACCCCTGGTTTCCCCAGGTTGGCAGGCTTTGGAGACCCCCGCGGGCAACTCGCAGGGCCATGCCACGGACTCCATTCTTTGAAACCTCAGTGTGGGACCACCCTCTTTCCTCCTACCTTCACGACGGAAGAAGCCTTGGAAATAGTCTGCCGTGCCTGCCTTGAAAGTCCCAGGGACTGAACTCTGCCAGAGAAACTCCAGTTGGGGAAAGCTAGCTTTCCACCAACACGTTGTTCCACCAAGGAGGAAGTGCTCCCTGGAGAGCACTGCGGGGCCGACAGCGCCCGTCCCCTCGACTCAGCTCCGGGAAGCACACTCTCGCGGAGGGCCTCTTTCAACTGACACCCCGTTTCCCTAAGCACGAAATGTCTGCTGAGAAGCCCCGCGGGGCCGACGAGACGACCCCGTGCCCTCAACGCTGTGCAGCCAACAGGGGGCGGGATCCAGTTGTCGACCAACTTCTCCTTCCCCTAAATTTCCAAGGGTTGCAAGTGCTTGCGGGGCCTCACAGGGCTGCGCCCCAAGTGCATCTCCCAAAGCAAGGCTGTGACGTAACCGACCTCACCTGGCCTCAGTGGACTCCGGGAAGTCAGAAGTGTTGGAGTAGGTGTACCGGTCCTAGGCGTTAGACTGTCCTAAGCTCACCTGGAGAAACCACACTATGGTGACTCCACCTGTCCCACGCACGGACACCTCGTTTCACACATTCGGTGGGGACTACGACGACAGTACCGGATGCAGAACTCGCTCGAACGACACTAAGGGCAATCCTTCACCAAGAACCCATCTTGTTTCCCTCGCGTCAGTAGCGTGTGCAGCGGCCCGCGGGGCTCGAAAAGGTCAGGCCAGTGCTGTCTCCGCGCCTCTCGGAAGCATCAAGGTGGGGACAGCGTCTCGCCACTGATATCTGATGGCGCTCACGTACACAAGTGTTGGAAATCGGACGCTGGCCCACGAGGGAAGCCCCTTGGGCTGATGTGCAGGAAAGTACACCGTGGGAGAGTGCTTGTGGGGCGGTGGCGGAGTGGGGCCATAAGAACCCTCTTGGAACGAACATCCCTTTTCCCACAGTTAGAAGCCTTGGAACCACCGCGACGGTGGTGCTGAACGCGAGGTGTCCACCATGGGAGCTGCGTGGAAACACGCTGCGGCGATACCCTTTCCACACGTAATGAGGTTTCACCAGATGACAAGTGTCTGGGAAACCACGTGCGGCCTGTGCGGAGAGTGCCAAACACTCCCGCGGTGAAACAACACTGGGGTGCATGCTTGCTGTGACGACCCTCTCGTTTCCCAAAGCTAGTCGTGTGTGCAGAGGTGCGCGGAGCCAGGCTGCAAGGAGCCACAGAGGGAACCCTGTGACACAGCACGGTGGGGAAGCCTTCTTTCGGCTCAGCAACCCCTGGTTTCCCCAGGTTGGCAGGCTTTGGAGACCCCCGCGGGCAACTCGCAGGGCCATGCCACGGACTCCATTCTGTGAAACCTCAGTGTGGGACCACCCTCTTTCCTCCTACCTTCACGACGGAAGAAGCCTTGGAAATAGTCTGCCGTGCCTGCCTTGAAAGTCCCAGGGACTGAACTCTGCCAGAGAAACTCCAGTTGGGGAAAGCTAGCTTTCCACCAACACGTTGTTCCACTAAGGAGGACGTGCTCCCTGGAGAGCACTGCGGGGCCGACAGGGCCCGTCTCCTCGACTCAGCTCCGGGAAGCACACTCTCGCGGAGGGCCTCTTTCAACTGACACCCCGTTTCCCTAAGCACGAAATGTCTGCTGAGAAGCCCGGCGGCGCCGACGAGACGACCCCGTGCCCTCTACGCTGTGCAGCCAACAGGGGGTGGGATCCAGTTTTCGACCAAATTCGTCCCCGAAAGGTCCAAGGGTTGGAAATGCTTGCGGGGCCTCACAGGGTTTCGCCCCAACTGCATCTCCCAAAGCAAGGGTGTGACGTAACAGACCTCACCTGGCCTCAGTGGACTCCGGGAAGTCAGAAGTGTGGGAGTAGGTGTACCGGCCCTAGGCGTTAGACTGTCCTAAGCTCACCTGGAGAAACCACACTATGGTGACTCCACCTGTCCCACGGACGGACACCTCGTTTCACACAGTCGGTGGGGAATGCGACGACAGTACCGGATGCAGAATTCGCTCGAACGACACTAAGGGCAACCCTTCACCAAGAACCCATCTTGTTTCCCTCGCGTCAGTAGTGTGTGCAGCGGCCCGCGGGGCTCGAAAAGGTCAGGCCAGTGCTGTCTCCGCGCCTCTCGGAAGCATCAAGGTGGGGACAGCGTCTCGCCACTGACATCTGATGGCGCTCACGTACACAAGTGTTGGAAAACGGACGCTGGCCCGCGAGGGAAGCTCCCTGGGCTGATGTGCAGGAAAGAACACCGTGGGAGTGTGCTTGTGGGGCGGTGGCGGAGTGGGGCCATAAGAACCCTCTTGGAACGAACATCCCGTTTCCTACAGTTAGAAGCCTTGGACCCACCGCGACGGTGGTGCTGAACGCGAGGTGTCCACCATGGGAGCTGCGTGGAAACACGCTGCGGCGATACCCTTTCCACACGTAATGAGGTTTCCCCAGATGACAGTGTGTGGGAAACCACGCGCGGCCTGTGCGGAGAGTGCCACACACTCCTGTGGCGAAACAACACTGGGGTGCATGCTTGCTGTGACGACCCTCTCGTTTCCCAAAGCTAGACGTGTGTGCAGAGTTACGCGGAGCCAGGCTGCAAGGAGCCAGAGAGGGAACCCTGTGACACAGCACGGTGCGGAAGCCTCCTTTCGGCTCAGCAACCCCTGGTTTCCCCAGGTTGGCAGGCTTTGGAGACCCCCGCGGTCGACTCGCAGGGCAATGCCACGGACTCCATTCTGTGAACCTCAGTGTGGGACCACCCTCTTTCCTCCTACCTTCACGACGGAAGAAGCCTTGGAAATAGTCTGCCGTGCCTGCCTTGAAAGTCCCAGGGACTGAACTCTGCCAGAGAAACTCCAGTTGGGGAAAGCTAGCTTTCCACCAACACGTTGTTCCACCAAGGAGGAAGTGCTCCCTGGAGAGCACTGCGGGGCCGACAGCGCCCGTCCCCTCGACTCAGCTCCGGGAAGCACACTCTCGCGGAGGGCCTCTTTCAACTGACACCCCGTTTCCCTAAGCACGAAATGTCTGCTGAGAAGCCCCGCGGGGCCGACGAGACGACCCCATGCCCTCAACGCTGTGCAGCCAACAGGGGGCGGGATCCAGTTGTCGACCAACTTCCCCTTCCCCTAAATTTCCAAGGGTTGCAAGTGCTTGCGGGGCCTCACAGGGTTGCGCCCCAAGTGCATCTCCCAAAGCAAGGCTGTGACGTAACCGACCTCACCTGGCCTCAGTGGACTCCGGGAAGTCAGAAGTGTTGGAGTAGGTGTACCGGTCCTAGGCGTTAGACTGTCCTAAGCTCACCTGGAGAAACCACACTATGGTGACTCCACCTGTCCCACGCACGGACACCTCGTTTCACACAGTCGGTGGGGACTACGACGACAGTACCGGATGCAGAACTCGCTCGAACGACACTAAGGGCAATCCTTCACCAAGAACCCATCTTGTTTCCCTCGCGTCAGTAGCGTGTGCAGCGGCCCGCGGGGCTCGAAAAGGTCAGGCCAGTGCTGTCTCCGCGCCTCTCGGAAGCATCAAGGTGGGGACAGCGTCTCGCCACTGATATCTAATGGCGCTCACGTACACAAGTGTTGGAAATCGGACGCTGGCCCACGAGGGAAGCCCCTTGGGCTGATGTGCAGGAAAGTACACCGTGGGAGAGTGCTTGTGGGGCGGTGGCGGAGTGGGGCCATAAGAACCCTCTTGGAACGAACATCCCTTTTCCCACAGTTAGAAGCCTTGGAACCACCGCGACGGTGGTGCTGAACGCGAGGTGTCCACCATGGGAGCTGCGTGGAAACACGCTGCGGCGATACCCTTTCCACACGTAATGAGGTTTCACCAGATGACAAGTGTCTGGGAAACCACGTGCGGCCTGTGCGGAGAGTGCCAAACACTCCCGCGGTGAAACAACACTGGGGTGCATGCTTGCTGTGACGACCCTCTCGTTTCCCAAAGCTAGTCGTGTGTGCAGAGGTGCGCGGAGCCAGGCTGCAAGGAGCCACAGAGGGAACCCTGTGACACAGCACGGTGGGGAAGCCTTCTTTCGGCTCAGCAACCCCTGGTTTCCCCAGGTTGGCAGGCTTTGGAGACCCCCGCGGGCAACTCGCAGGGCCATGCCACGGACTCCATTCTGTGAAACCTCAGTGTGGGACCACCCTCTTTCCTCCTACCTTCACGACGGAAGAAGCCTTGGAAATAGTCTGCCATGCCTGCCTTGAAAGTCCCAGGGACTGAACTCTGCCAGAGAAACTCCAGTTGGGGAAAGCTAGCTTTCCACCAACACGTTGTTCCACTAAGGAGGACGTGCTCCCTGGAGAGCACTGCGGGGCCGACAGGGCCCGTCTCCTCGACTCAGCTCCGGGAAGCACACTCTCGCGGAGGGCCTCTTTCAACTGACACCCCATTTCCCTAAGCACGAAATGTCTGCTGAGAAGCCCGGCGGCGCCGACGAGACGACCCCGTGCCCTCTACGCTGTGCAGCCAACAGGGGGTGGGATCCAGTTTTCGACCAAATTCGTCCCCGAAAGGTCCAAGGGTTGGAAATGCTGCATCTCCCAAAGCAAGGGTGTGACGTAACAGACCTCACCTGGCCTCAGTGGACTCCGGGAAGTCAGAAGTGTGGGAGTAGGTGTACCGGCCCTAGGCGTTAGACTGTCCTAAGCTCACCTGGAGAAACCACACTATGGTGACTCCACCTGTCCCACGGACGGACACCTCGTTTCACACAGTCGGTGGGGAATGCGACGACAGTACCGGATGCAGAATTCGCTCGAACGACACTAAGGGCAACCCTTCACCAAGAACCCATCTTGTTTCCCTCGCGTCAGTAGTGTGTGCAGCGGCCCGCGGGGCTCGAAAAGGTCAGGCCAGTGCTGTCTCCGCGCCTCTCGGAAGCATCAAGGTGGGGACAGCGTCTCGCCACTGACATCTGATGGCGCTCACGTACACAAGTGTTGGAAAACGGACGCTGGCCGACGAGGGAAGCTCCCTGGGCTGATGTGCAGGAAAGAACACCGTGGGAGTGTGCTTGTGGGGCGGTGGCGGAGTGGGGCCATAAGAACCCTCTTGGAACGAACATCCCGTTTCCTACAGTTAGAAGCCTTGGACCCACCGCGACGGTGGTGCTGAACGTGAGGTGTCCACCATGGGAGCTGCGTGGAAACACGCTGCGGCGATACCCTTTCCACACGTAATGAGGTTTCCCCAGATGACAGTGTGTGGGAAACCACGCGCGGCCTGTGCGGAGAGTGCCACACACTCCTGTGGCGAAACAACACTGGGGTGCATGCTTGCTGTGACGACCCTCTCGTTTCCCAAAGCTAGACGTGTGTGCAGAGTTACGCGGAGCCAGGCTGCAAGGAGCCAGAGAGGGAACCCTGTGACACAGCACGGTGCGGAAGCCTCCTTTCGGCTCAGCAACCCCTGGTTTCCCCAGGTTGGCAGGCTTTGGAGACCCCCGCGGTCGACTCGCAGGGCAATGCCACGGACTCCATTCTGTGAACCTCAGTGTGGGACCACCCTCTTTCCTCCTACCTTCACGACGGAAGAAGCCTTGGAAATAGTCTGCCGTGCCTGCCTTGAAAGTCCCAGGGACTGAACTCTGCCAGAGAAACTCCAGTTGGGGAAAGCTAGCTTTCCACCAACACGTTGTTCCACCAAGGAGGAAGTGCTCCCTGGAGAGCACTGCGGGGACGACAGCGCCCGTCCCCTCGACTCAGCTCCGGGAAGCACACTCTCGCGGAGGGCCTCTTTCAACTGACACCCCGTTTCCCTAAGCACGAAATGTCTGCTGAGAAGCCCCGCGGGGCCGACGAGACGACCCCGTGCCCTCAACGCTGTGCAGCCAACAGGGGGCGGGATCCAGTTGTCGACCAACTTCTCCTTCCCCTAAATTTCCAAGGGTTGCAAGTGCTTGCGGGGCCTCACAGGGTTGCGCCCCAAGTGCATCTCCCAAAGCAAGGCTGTGACGTAACCGACCTCACCTGGCCTCAGTGGACTCCGGGAAGTCAGAAGTGTTGGAGTAGGTGTACCGGCCCTAGGCGTTAGACTGTCCTAAGCTCACCTGGAGAAACCACACTATGGTGACTCCACCTGTCCCACGCACGGACACCTCGTTTCACACATTCGGTGGGGACTACGACGACAGTACCGGATGCAGAACTCGCTCGAACGACACTAAGGGCAATCCTTCACCAAGAACCCATCTTGTTTCCCTCGCGTCAGTAGCGTGTGCAGCGGCCCGCGGGGCTCGAAAAGGTCAGGCCAGTGCTGTCTCCGCGCCTCTCGGAAGCATCAAGGTGGGGACAGCGTCTCGCCACTGATATCTGATGGCGCTCACGTACACAAGTGTTGGAAATCGGACGCTGGCCCACGAGGGAAGCTCCTTGGGCTGATGTGCAGGAAAGTACACCGTGGGAGAGTGCTTGTGGGGCGGTGGCGGAGTGGGGCCATAAGAACCCTCTTGGAACGAACATCCCGTTTCCCACAGTTAGAAGCCTTGGAACCACCGCGACGGTGGTGCTGAACGCGAGGTGTCCACCATGGGAGCTGCGTGGAAACACGCTGCGGCGATACCCTTTCCACACGTAATGAGGTTTCACCAGATGACAAGTGTCTGGGAAACCACGTGCGGCCTGTGCGGAGAGTGCCAAACACTCCCGCGGTGAAACAACACTGGGGTGCATGCTTGCTGTGACGACCCTCTCGTTTCCCAAAGCTAGTCGTGTGTGCAGAGGTGCGCGGAGCCAGGCTGCAAGGAGCCACAGAGGGAACCCTGTGACACAGCACGGTGGGGAAGCCTTCTTTCGGCTCAGCAACCCCTGGTTTCCCCAGGTTGGCAGGCTTTGGAGACCCCCGCGGGCAACTCGCAGGGCCATGCCACGGACTCCATTCTGTGAAACCTCAGTGTGGGACCACCCTCTTTCCTCCTACCTTCACGACGGAAGAAGCCTTGGAAATAGTCTGCCGTGCCTGCCTTGAAAGTCCCAGGGACTGAACTCTGCCAGAGAAACTCCAGTTGGGGAAAGCTAGCTTTCCACCAACACGTTGTTCCACCAAGGAGGAAGTGCTCCCTGGAGAGCACTGCGGGGCCGACAGCGCCCGTCCCCTCGACTCAGCTCCGGGAAGCACACTCTCGCGGAGGGCCTCTTTCAACTGACACCCCGTTTCCCTAAGCACGAAATGTCTGCTGAGAAGCCCCGCGGGGCCGACGAGACGACCCCGTGCCCTCAACGCTGTGCAGCCAACAGGGGGCGGGATCCAGTTGTCGACCAACTTCTCCTTCCCCTAAATTTCCAAGGGTTGCAAGTGCTTGCGGGGCCTCACAGGGCTGCGCCCCAAGTGCATCTCCCAAAGCAAGGCTGTGACGTAACCGACCTCACCTGGCCTCAGTGGACTCCGGGAAGTCAGAAGTGTTGGAGTAGGTGTACCGGTCCTAGGCGTTAGACTGTCCTAAGCTCACCTGGAGAAACCACACTATGGTGACTCCACCTGTCCCACGCACGGACACCTCGTTTCACACATTCGGTGGGGACTACGACGACAGTACCGGATGCAGAACTCGCTCGAACGACACTAAGGGCAATCCTTCACCAAGAACCCATCTTGTTTCCCTCGCGTCAGTAGCGTGTGCAGCGGCCCGCGGGGCTCGAAAAGGTCAGGCCAGTGCTGTCTCCGCGCCTCTCGGAAGCATCAAGGTGGGGACAGCGTCTCGCCACTGATATCTGATGGCGCTCACGTACACAAGTGTTGGAAATCGGACGCTGGCCCACGAGGGAAGCTCCTTGGGCTGATGTGCAGGAAAGTACACCGTGGGAGAGTGCTTGTGGGGCGGTGGCGGAGTGGGGCCATAAGAACCCTCTTGGAACGAACATCCCTTTTCCCACAGTTAGAAGCCTTGGAACCACCGCGACGGTGGTGCTGAACGCGAGGTGTCCACCATGGGAGCTGCGTGGAAACACGCTGCGGCGATACCCTTTCCACACGTAATGAGGTTTCACCAGATGACAAGTGTCTGGGAAACCACGTGCGGCCTGTGCGGAGAGTGCCAAACACTCCCGCGGTGAAACAACACTGGGGTGCATGCTTGCTGTGACGACCCTCTCGTTTCCCAAAGCTAGTCGTGTGTGCAGAGGTGCGCGGAGCCAGGCTGCAAGGAGCCACAGAGGGAACCCTGTGACACAGCACGGTGGGGAAGCCTTCTTTCGGCTCAGCAACCCCTGGTTTCCCCAGGTTGGCAGGCTTTGGAGACCCCCGCGGGCAACTCGCAGGGCCATGCCACGGACTCCATTCTGTGAAACCTCAGTGTGGGACCACCCTCTTTCCTCCTACCTTCACGACGGAAGAAGCCTTGGAAATAGTCTGCCGTGCCTGCCTTGAAAGTCCCAGGGACTGAACTCTGCCAGAGAAACTCCAGTTGGGGAAAGCTAGCTTTCCACCAACACGTTGTTCCACTAAGGAGGACGTGCTCCCTGGAGAGCACTGCGGGGCCGACAGGGCCCGTCTCCTCGACTCAGCTCCGGGAAGCACACTCTCGCGGAGGGCCTCTTTCAACTGACACCCCGTTTCCCTAAGCACGAAATGTCTGCTGAGAAGCCCGGCGGCGCCGACGAGACGACCCCGTGCCCTCTACGCTGTGCAGCCAACAGGGGGTGGGATCCAGTTTTCGACCAAATTCGTCCCCGAAAGGTCCAAGGGTTGGAAATGCTTGCGGGGCCTCACAGGGTTTCGCCCCAACTGCATCTCCCAAAGCAAGGGTGTGACGTAACAGACCTCACCTGGCCTCAGTGGACTCCGGGAAGTCAGAAGTGTGGGAGTAGGTGTACCGGCCCTAGGCGTTAGACTGTCCTAAGCTCACCTGGAGAAACCACACTATGGTGACTCCACCTGTCCCACGGACGGACACCTCGTTTCACACAGTCGGTGGGGAATGCGACGACAGTACCGGATGCAGAATTCGCTCGAACGACACTAAGGGCAACCCTTCACCAAGAACCCATCTTGTTTCCCTCGCGTCAGTAGTGTGTGCAGCGGCCCGCGGGGCTCGAAAAGGTCAGGCCAGTGCTGTCTCCGCGCCTCTCGGAAGCATCAAGGTGGGGACAGCGTCTCGCCACTGACATCTGATGGCGCTCACGTACACAAGTGTTGGAAAACGGACGCTGGCCCGCGAGGGAAGCTCCCTGGGCTGATGTGCAGGAAAGAACACCGTGGGAGTGTGCTTGTGGGGCGGTGGCGGAGTGGGGCCATAAGAACCCTCTTGGAACGAACATCCCGTTTCCTACAGTTAGAAGCCTTGGACCCACCGCGACGGTGGTGCTGAACGCGAGGTGTCCACCATGGGAGCTGCGTGGAAACACGCTGCGGCGATACCCTTTCCACACGTAATGAGGTTTCCCCAGATGACAGTGTGTGGGAAACCACGCGCGGCCTGTGCGGAGAGTGCCACACACTCCTGTGGCGAAACAACACTGGGGTGCATGCTTGCTGTGACGACCCTCTCGTTTCCCAAAGCTAGACGTGTGTGCAGAGTTACGCGGAGCCAGGCTGCAAGGAGCCACAGAGGGAACCCTGTGACACAGCACGGTGCGGAAGCCTCCTTTCGGCTCAGCAACCCCTGGTTTCCCCAGGTTGGCAGGCTTTGGAGACCCCCGCGGTCGACTCGCAGGGCAATGCCACGGACTCCATTCTGTGAACCTCAGTGTGGGACCACCCTCTTTCCTCCTACCTTCACGACGGAAGAAGCCTTGGAAATAGTCTGCCGTGCCTGCCTTGAAAGTCCCAGGGACTGAACTCTGCCAGAGAAACTCCAGTTGGGGAAAGCTAGCTTTCCACCAACACGTTGTTCCACCAAGGAGGAAGTGCTCCCTGGAGAGCACTGCGGGGCCGACAGCGCCCGTCCCCTCGACTCAGCTCCGGGAAGCACACTCTCGCGGAGGGCCTCTTTCAACTGACACCCCGTTTCCCTAAGCACGAAATGTCTGCTGAGAAGCCCCGCGGGGCCGAAGAGACGACCCCGTGCCCTCAACGCTGTGCAGCCAACAGGGGGCGGGATCCAGTTGTCGACCAACTTCTCCTTCCCCTAAATTTCCAAGGGTTGCAAGTGCTTGCGGGGCCTCACAGGGCTGCGCCCCAAGTGCATCTCCCAAAGCAAGGCTGTGACGTAACCGACCTCACCTGGCCTCAGTGGACTCCAGGAAGTCAGAAGTGTTGGAGTAGGTGTACCGGCCCTAGGCGTTAGACTGTCCTAAGCTCACCTGGAGAAACCACACTATGGTGACTCCACCTGTCCCACGCACGGACACCTCGTTTCACACATTCGGTGGGGACTACGACGACAGTACCGGATGCAGAACTCGCTCGAACGACACTAAGGGCAACCCTTCACCAAGAACCCATCTTGTTTCCCTCGCGTCAGTAGCGTGTGCAGCGGCCCGCGGGGCTCGAAAAGGTCAGGCCAGTGCTGTCTCCGCGCCTCTCGGAAGCATCAAGGTGGGGACAGCGTCTCGCCACTGATATCTGATGGCGCTCACGTACACAAGTGTTGGAAATCGGACGCTGGCCCACGAGGGAAGCTCCTTGGGCTGATGTGCAGGAAAGTACACCGTGGGAGAGTGCTTGTGGGGCGGTGGCGGAGTGGGGCCATAAGAACCCTCTTGGAACGAACATCCCTTTTCCCACAGTTAGAAGCCTTGGAACCACCGCGACGGTGGTGCTGAACGCGAGGTGTCCACCATGGGAGCTGCGTGGAAACACGCTGCGGCGATACCCTTTCCACACGTAATGAGGTTTCACCAGATGACAAGTGTCTGGGAAACCACGTGCGGCCTGTGCGGAGAGTGCCAAACACTCCCGCGGTGAAACAACACTGGGGTGCATGCTTGCTGTGACGACCCTCTCGTTTCCCAAAGCTAGTCGTGTGTGCAGAGGTGCGCGGAGCCAGGCTGCAAGGAGCCACAGAGGGAACCCTGTGACACAGCACGGTGGGGAAGCCTTCTTTCGGCTCAGCAACCCCTGGTTTCCCCAGGTTGGCAGGCTTTGGAGACCCCCGCGGGCAAGTCGCAGGGCCATGCCACGGACTCCATTCTGTGAAACCTCAGTGTGGGACCACCCTCTTTCCTCCTACCTTCACGACGGAAGAAGCCTTGGAAATAGTCTGCCGTGCCTGCCTTGAAAGTCCCAGGGACTGAACTCTGCCAGAGAAACTCCAGTTGGGGAAAGCTAGCTTTCCACCAACACGTTGTTCCACTAAGGAGGACGTGCTCCCTGGAGAGCACTGCGGGGCCGACAGGGCCCGTCTCCTCGACTCAGCTCCGGGAAGCACACTCTCGCGGAGGGCCTCTTTCAACTGACACCCCCGTTTCCCTAAGCACGAAATGTCTGCTGAGAAGCCCGGCGGCGCCGACGAGACGACCCCGTGCCCTCTACGCTGTGCAGCCAACAGGGGGTGGGATCCAGTTTTCGACCAAATTCGTCCCCGAAAGGTCCAAGGGTTGGAAATGCTTGCGGGGCCTCACAGGGTTTCGCCCCAACTGCATCTCCCAAAGCAAGGGTGTGACGTAACAGACCTCACCTGGCCTCAGTGGACTCCGGGAAGTCAGAAGTGTGGGAGTAGGTGTACCGGCCCTAGGCGTTAGACTGTCCTAAGCTCACCTGGAGAAACCACACTATGGTGACTCCACCTGTCCCACGGACGGACACCTCGTTTCACACAGTCGGTGGGGAATGCGACGACAGTACCGGATGCAGAATTCGCTCGAACGACACTAAGGGCAACCCTTCACCAAGAACCCATCTTGTTTCCCTCGCGTCAGTAGTGTGTGCAGCGGCCCGCGGGGCTCAAAAAGGTCAGGCCAGTGCTGTCTCCGCGCCTCTCGGAAGCATCAAGGTGGGGACAGCGTCTCGCCACTGACATCTGATGGCGCTCACGTACACAAGTGTTGGAAAACGGACGCTGGCCGACGAGGGAAGCTCCCTGGGCTGATGTGCAGGAAAGAACACCGTGGGAGTGTGCTTGTGGGGCGGTGGCGGAGTGGGGCCATAAGAACCCTCTTGGAACGAACATCCCGTTTCCTACAGTTAGAAGCCTTGGACCCACCGCGACGGTGGTGCTGAACGCGAGGTGTCCACCATGGGAGCTGCGTGGAAACACGCTGCGGCGATACCCTTTCCACACGTAATGAGGTTTCCCCAGATGACAGTGTGTGGGAAACCACGCGCGGCCTGTGCGGAGAGTGCCACACACTCCTGTGGCGAAACAACACTGGGGTGCATGCTTGCTGTGACGACCCTCTCGTTTCCCAAAGCTAGACGTGTGTGCAGAGTTACGCGGAGCCAGGCTGCAAGGAGCCAGAGAGGGAACCCTGTGACACAGCACGGTGCGGAAGCCTCCTTTCGGCTCAGCAACCCCTGGTTTCCCCAGGTTGGCAGGCTTTGGAGACCCCCGCGGTCGACTCGCAGGGCAATGCCACGGACTCCATTCTGTGAACCTCAGTGTGGGACCACCCTCTTTCCTCCTACCTTCACGACGGAAGAAGCCTTGGAAATAGTCTGCCGTGCCTGCCTTGAAAGTCCCAGGGACTGAACTCTGCCAGAGAAACTCCAGTTGGGGAAAGCTAGCTTTCCACCAACACGTTGTTCCACCAAGGAGGAAGTGCTCCCTGGAGAGCACTGCGGGGACGACAGCGCCCGTCCCCTCGACTCAGCTCCGGGAAGCACACTCTCGCGGAGGGCCTCTTTCAACTGACACCCCGTTTCCCTAAGCACGAAATGTCTGCTGAGAAGCCCCGCGGGGCCGACGAGACGACCCCGTGCCCTCAACGCTGTGCAGCCAACAGGGGGCGGGATCCAGTTGTCGACCAACTTCTCCTTCCCCTAAATTTCCAAGGGTTGCAAGTGCTTGCGGGGCCTCACAGGGTTGCGCCCCAAGTGCATCTCCCAAAGCAAGGCTGTGACGTAACCGACCTCACCTGGCCTCAGTGGACTCCGGGAAGTCAGAAGTGTTGGAGTAGGTGTACCGGCCCTAGGCGTTAGACTGTCCTAAGCTCACCTGGAGAAACCACACTATGGTGACTCCACCTGTCCCACGCACGGACACCTCGTTTCACACATTCGGTGGGGACTACGACGACAGTACCGGATGCAGAACTCGCTCGAACGACACTAAGGGCAATCCTTCACCAAGAACCCATCTTGTTTCCCTCGCGTCAGTAGCGTGTGCAGCGGCCCGCGGGGCTCGAAAAGGTCAGGCCAGTGCTGTCTCCGCGCCTCTCGGAAGCATCAAGGTGGGGACAGCGTCTCGCCACTGATATCTGATGGCGCTCACGTACACAAGTGTTGGAAATCGGACGCTGGCCCACGAGGGAAGCTCCTTGGGCTGATGTGCAGGAAAGTACACCGTGGGAGAGTGCTTGTGGGGCGGTGGCGGAGTGGGGCCATAAGAACCCTCTTGGAACGAACATCCCGTTTCCCACAGTTAGAAGCCTTGGAACCACCGCGACGGTGGTGCTGAACGCGAGGTGTCCACCATGGGAGCTGCGTGGAAACACGCTGCGGCGATACCCTTTCCACACGTAATGAGGTTTCACCAGATGACAAGTGTCTGGGAAACCACGTGCGGCCTGTGCGGAGAGTGCCAAACACTCCCGCGGTGAAACAACACTGGGGTGCATGCTTGCTGTGACGACCCTCTCGTTTCCCAAAGCTAGTCGTGTGTGCAGAGGTGCGCGGAGCCAGGCTGCAAGGAGCCACAGAGGGAACCCTGTGACACAGCACGGTGGGGAAGCCTTCTTTCGGCTCAGCAACCCCTGGTTTCCCCAGGTTGGCAGGCTTTGGAGACCCCCGCGGGCAACTCGCAGGGCCATGCCACGGACTCCATTCTGTGAAACCTCAGTGTGGGACCACCCTCTTTCCTCCTACCTTCACGACGGAAGAAGCCTTGGAAATAGTCTGCCGTGCCTGCCTTGAAAGTCCCAGGGACTGAACTCTGCCAGAGAAACTCCAGTTGGGGAAAGCTAGCTTTCCACCAACACGTTGTTCCACCAAGGAGGAAGTGCTCCCTGGAGAGCACTGCGGGGCCGACAGCGCCCGTCCCCTCGACTCAGCTCCGGGAAGCACACTCTCGCGGAGGGCCTCTTTCAACTGACACCCCGTTTCCCTAAGCACGAAATGTCTGCTGAGAAGCCCCGCGGGGCCGACGAGACGACCCCGTGCCCTCAACGCTGTGCAGCCAACAGGGGGCGGGATCCAGTTGTCGACCAACTTCTCCTTCCCCTAAATTTCCAAGGGTTGCAAGTGCTTGCGGGGCCTCACAGGGCTGCGCCCCAAGTGCATCTCCCAAAGCAAGGCTGTGACGTAACCGACCTCACCTGGCCTCAGTGGACTCCGGGAAGTCAGAAGTGTTGGAGTAGGTGTACCGGTCCTAGGCGTTAGACTGTCCTAAGCTCACCTGGAGAAACCACACTATGGTGACTCCACCTGTCCCACGCACGGACACCTCGTTTCACACATTCGGTGGGGACTACGACGACAGTACCGGATGCAGAACTCGCTCGAACGACACTAAGGGCAATCCTTCACCAAGAACCCATCTTGTTTCCCTCGCGTCAGTAGCGTGTGCAGCGGCCCGCGGGGCTCGAAAAGGTCAGGCCAGTGCTGTCTCCGCGCCTCTCGGAAGCATCAAGGTGGGGACAGCGTCTCGCCACTGATATCTGATGGCGCTCACGTACACAAGTGTTGGAAATCGGACGCTGGCCCACGAGGGAAGCTCCTTGGGCTGATGTGCAGGAAAGTACACCGTGGGAGAGTGCTTGTGGGGCGGTGGCGGAGTGGGGCCATAAGAACCCTCTTGGAACGAACATCCCTTTTCCCACAGTTAGAAGCCTTGGAACCACCGCGACGGTGGTGCTGAACGCGAGGTGTCCACCATGGGAGCTGCGTGGAAACACGCTGCGGCGATACCCTTTCCACACGTAATGAGGTTTCACCAGATGACAAGTGTCTGGGAAACCACGTGCGGCCTGTGCGGAGAGTGCCAAACACTCCCGCGGTGAAACAACACTGGGGTGCATGCTTGCTGTGACGACCCTCTCGTTTCCCAAAGCTAGTCGTGTGTGCAGAGGTGCGCGGAGCCAGGCTGCAAGGAGCCACAGAGGGAACCCTGTGACACAGCACGGTGGGGAAGCCTTCTTTCGGCTCAGCAACCCCTGGTTTCCCCAGGTTGGCAGGCTTTGGAGACCCCCGCGGGCAACTCGCAGGGCCATGCCACGGACTCCATTCTGTGAAACCTCAGTGTGGGACCACCCTCTTTCCTCCTACCTTCACGACGGAAGAAGCCTTGGAAATAGTCTGCCGTGCCTGCCTTGAAAGTCCCAGGGACTGAACTCTGCCAGAGAAACTCCAGTTGGGGAAAGCTAGCTTTCCACCAACACGTTGTTCCACTAAGGAGGACGTGCTCCCTGGAGAGCACTGCGGGGCCGACAGGGCCCGTCTCCTCGACTCAGCTCCGGGAAGCACACTCTCGCGGAGGGCCTCTTTCAACTGACACCCCGTTTCCCTAAGCACGAAATGTCTGCTGAGAAGCCCGGCGGCGCCGACGAGACGACCCCGTGCCCTCTACGCTGTGCAGCCAACAGGGGGTGGGATCCAGTTTTCGACCAAATTCGTCCCCGAAAGGTCCAAGGGTTGGAAATGCTTGCGGGGCCTCACAGGGTTTCGCCCCAACTGCATCTCCCAAAGCAAGGGTGTGACGTAACAGACCTCACCTGGCCTCAGTGGACTCCGGGAAGTCAGAAGTGTGGGAGTAGGTGTACCGGCCCTAGGCGTTAGACTGTCCTAAGCTCACCTGGAGAAACCACACTATGGTGACTCCACCTGTCCCACGGACGGACACCTCGTTTCACACAGTCGGTGGGGAATGCGACGACAGTACCGGATGCAGAATTCGCTCGAACGACACTAAGGGCAACCCTTCACCAAGAACCCATCTTGTTTCCCTCGCGTCAGTAGTGTGTGCAGCGGCCCGCGGGGCTCGAAAAGGTCAGGCCAGTGCTGTCTCCGCGCCTCTCGGAAGCATCAAGGTGGGGACAGCGTCTCGCCACTGACATCTGATGGCGCTCACGTACACAAGTGTTGGAAATCGGACGCTGGCCCACGAGGGAAGCTCCTTGGGCTGATGTGCAGGAAAGTACACCGTGGGAGAGTGCTTGTGGGGCGGTGGCGGAGTGGGGCCATAAGAACCCTCTTGGAACGAACATCCCGTTTCCCACAGTTAGAAGCCTTGGAACCACCGCGACGGTGGTGCTGAACGCGAGGTGTCCACCATGGGAGCTGCGTGGAAACACGCTGCGGCGATACCCTTTCCACACGTAATGAGGTTTCACCAGATGACAAGTGTCTGGGAAACCACGTGCGGCCTGTGCGGAGAGTGCCAAACACTCCCGCGGTGAAACAACACTGGGGTGCATGCTTGCTGTGACGACCCTCTCGTTTCCCAAAGCTAGTCGTGTGTGCAGAGGTGCGCGGAGCCAGGCTGCAAGGAGCCACAGAGGGAACCCTGTGACACAGCACGGTGGGGAAGCCTTCTTTCGGCTCAGCAACCCCTGGTTTCCCCAGGTTGGCAGGCTTTGGAGACCCCCGCGGGCAACTCGCAGGGCCATGCCACGGACTCCATTCTGTGAAACCTCAGTGTGGGACCACCCTCTTTCCTCCTACCTTCACGACGGAAGAAGCCTTGGAAATAGTCTGCCGTGCCTGCCTTGAAAGTCCCAGGGACTGAACTCTGCCAGAGAAACTCCAGTTGGGGAAAGCTAGCTTTCCACCAACACGTTGTTCCACCAAGGAGGAAGTGCTCCCTGGAGAGCACTGCGGGGCCGACAGCGCCCGTCCCCTCGACTCAGCTCCGGGAAGCACACTCTCGCGGAGGGCCTCTTTCAACTGACACCCCGTTTCCCTAAGCACGAAATGTCTGCTGAGAAGCCCCGCGGGGCCGACGAGACGACCCCGTGCCCTCAACGCTGTGCAGCCAACAGGGGGCGGGATCCAGTTGTCGACCAACTTCTCCTTCCCCTAAATTTCCAAGGGTTGCAAGTGCTTGCGGGGCCTCACAGGGCTGCGCCCCAAGTGCATCTCCCAAAGCAAGGCTGTGACGTAACCGACCTCACCTGGCCTCAGTGGACTCCGGGAAGTCAGAAGTGTTGGAGTAGGTGTACCGGTCCTAGGCGTTAGACTGTCCTAAGCTCACCTGGAGAAACCACACTATGGTGACTCCACCTGTCCCACGCACGGACACCTCGTTTCACACATTCGGTGGGGACTACGACGACAGTACCGGATGCAGAACTCGCTCGAACGACACTAAGGGCAATCCTTCACCAAGAACCCATCTTGTTTCCCTCGCGTCAGTAGCGTGTGCAGCGGCCCGCGGGGCTCGAAAAGGTCAGGCCAGTGCTGTCTCCGCGCCTCTCGGAAGCATCAAGGTGGGGACAGCGTCTCGCCACTGATATCTGATGGCGCTCACGTACACAAGTGTTGGAAATCGGACGCTGGCCCACGAGGGAAGCTCCTTGGGCTGATGTGCAGGAAAGTACACCGTGGGAGAGTGCTTGTGGGGCGGTGGCGGAGTGGGGCCATAAGAACCCTCTTGGAACGAACATCCCTTTTCCCACAGTTAGAAGCCTTGGAACCACCGCGACGGTGGTGCTGAACGCGAGGTGTCCACCATGGGAGCTGCGTGGAAACACGCTGCGGCGATACCCTTTCCACACGTAATGAGGTTTCACCAGATGACAAGTGTCTGGGAAACCACGTGCGGCCTGTGCGGAGAGTGCCAAACACTCCCGCGGTGAAACAACACTGGGGTGCATGCTTGCTGTGACGACCCTCTCGTTTCCCAAAGCTAGTCGTGTGTGCAGAGGTGCGCGGAGCCAGGCTGCAAGGAGCCACAGAGGGAACCCTGTGACACAGCACGGTGGGGAAGCCTTCTTTCGGCTCAGCAACCCCTGGTTTCCCCAGGTTGGCAGGCTTTGGAGACCCCCGCGGGCAACTCGCAGGGCCATGCCACGGACTCCATTCTGTGAAACCTCAGTGTGGGACCACCCTCTTTCCTCCTACCTTCACGACGGAAGAAGCCTTGGAAATAGTCTGCCGTGCCTGCCTTGAAAGTCCCAGGGACTGAACTCTGCCAGAGAAACTCCAGTTGGGGAAAGCTAGCTTTCCACCAACACGTTGTTCCACTAAGGAGGACGTGCTCCCTGGAGAGCACTGCGGGGCCGACAGGGCCCGTCTCCTCGACTCAGCTCCGGGAAGCACACTCTCGCGGAGGGCCTCTTTCAACTGACACCCCGTTTCCCTAAGCACGAAATGTCTGCTGAGAAGCCCGGCGGCGCCGACGAGACGACCCCGTGCCCTCTACGCTGTGCAGCCAACAGGGGGTGGGATCCAGTTTTCGACCAAATTCGTCCCCGAAAGGTCCAAGGGTTGGAAATGCTTGCGGGGCCTCACAGGGTTTCGCCCCAACTGCATCTCCCAAAGCAAGGGTGTGACGTAACAGACCTCACCTGGCCTCAGTGGACTCCGGGAAGTCAGAAGTGTGGGAGTAGGTGTACCGGCCCTAGGCGTTAGACTGTCCTAAGCTCACCTGGAGAAACCACACTATGGTGACTCCACCTGTCCCACGGACGGACACCTCGTTTCACACAGTCGGTGGGGAATGCGACGACAGTACCGGATGCAGAATTCGCTCGAACGACACTAAGGGCAACCCTTCACCAAGAACCCATCTTGTTTCCCTCGCGTCAGTAGTGTGTGCAGCGGCCCGCGGGGCTCGAAAAGGTCAGGCCAGTGCTGTCTCCGCGCCTCTCGGAAGCATCAAGGTGGGGACAGCGTCTCGCCACTGACATCTGATGGCGCTCACGTACACAAGTGTTGGAAAACGGACGCTGGCCCGCGAGGGAAGCTCCCTGGGCTGATGTGCAGGAAAGAACACCGTGGGAGTGTGCTTGTGGGGCGGTGGCGGAGTGGGGCCATAAGAACCCTCTTGGAACGAACATCCCGTTTCCTACAGTTAGAAGCCTTGGACCCACCGCGACGGTGGTGCTGAACGCGAGGTGTCCACCATGGGAGCTGCGTGGAAACACGCTGCGGCGATACCCTTTCCACACGTAATGAGGTTTCCCCAGATGACAGTGTGTGGGAAACCACGCGCGGCCTGTGCGGAGAGTGCCACACACTCCTGTGGCGAAACAACACTGGGGTGCATGCTTGCTGTGACGACCCTCTCGTTTCCCAAAGCTAGACGTGTGTGCAGAGTTACGCGGAGCCAGGCTGCAAGGAGCCACAGAGGGAACCCTGTGACACAGCACGGTGCGGAAGCCTCCTTTCGGCTCAGCAACCCCTGGTTTCCCCAGGTTGGCAGGCTTTGGAGACCCCCGCGGTCGACTCGCAGGGCAATGCCACGGACTCCATTCTGTGAACCTCAGTGTGGGACCACCCTCTTTCCTCCTACCTTCACGACGGAAGAAGCCTTGGAAATAGTCTGCCGTGCCTGCCTTGAAAGTCCCAGGGACTGAACTCTGCCAGAGAAACTCCAGTTGGGGAAAGCTAGCTTTCCACCAACACGTTGTTCCACCAAGGAGGAAGTGCTCCCTGGAGAGCACTGCGGGGCCGACAGCGCCCGTCCCCTCGACTCAGCTCCGGGAAGCACACTCTCGCGGAGGGCCTCTTTCAACTGACACCCCGTTTCCCTAAGCACGAAATGTCTGCTGAGAAGCCCCGCGGGGCCGAAGAGACGACCCCGTGCCCTCAACGCTGTGCAGCCAACAGGGGGCGGGATCCAGTTGTCGACCAACTTCTCCTTCCCCTAAATTTCCAAGGGTTGCAAGTGCTTGCGGGGCCTCACAGGGCTGCGCCCCAAGTGCATCTCCCAAAGCAAGGCTGTGACGTAACCGACCTCACCTGGCCTCAGTGGACTCCAGGAAGTCAGAAGTGTTGGAGTAGGTGTACCGGCCCTAGGCGTTAGACTGTCCTAAGCTCACCTGGAGAAACCACACTATGGTGACTCCACCTGTCCCACGCACGGACACCTCGTTTCACACATTCGGTGGGGACTACGACGACAGTACCGGATGCAGAACTCGCTCGAACGACACTAAGGGCAACCCTTCACCAAGAACCCATCTTGTTTCCCTCGCGTCAGTAGCGTGTGCAGCGGCCCGCGGGGCTCGAAAAGGTCAGGCCAGTGCTGTCTCCGCGCCTCTCGGAAGCATCAAGGTGGGGACAGCGTCTCGCCACTGATATCTGATGGCGCTCACGTACACAAGTGTTGGAAATCGGACGCTGGCCCACGAGGGAAGCTCCTTGGGCTGATGTGCAGGAAAGTACACCGTGGGAGAGTGCTTGTGGGGCGGTGGCGGAGTGGGGCCATAAGAACCCTCTTGGAACGAACATCCCTTTTCCCACAGTTAGAAGCCTTGGAACCACCGCGACGGTGGTGCTGAACGCGAGGTGTCCACCATGGGAGCTGCGTGGAAACACGCTGCGGCGATACCCTTTCCACACGTAATGAGGTTTCACCAGATGACAAGTGTCTGGGAAACCACGTGCGGCCTGTGCGGAGAGTGCCAAACACTCCCGCGGTGAAACAACACTGGGGTGCATGCTTGCTGTGACGACCCTCTCGTTTCCCAAAGCTAGTCGTGTGTGCAGAGGTGCGCGGAGCCAGGCTGCAAGGAGCCACAGAGGGAACCCTGTGACACAGCACGGTGGGGAAGCCTTCTTTCGGCTCAGCAACCCCTGGTTTCCCCAGGTTGGCAGGCTTTGGAGACCCCCGCGGGCAAGTCGCAGGGCCATGCCACGGACTCCATTCTGTGAAACCTCAGTGTGGGACCACCCTCTTTCCTCCTACCTTCACGACGGAAGAAGCCTTGGAAATAGTCTGCCGTGCCTGCCTTGAAAGTCCCAGGGACTGAACTCTGCCAGAGAAACTCCAGTTGGGGAAAGCTAGCTTTCCACCAACACGTTGTTCCACTAAGGAGGACGTGCTCCCTGGAGAGCACTGCGGGGCCGACAGGGCCCGTCTCCTCGACTCAGCTCCGGGAAGCACACTCTCGCGGAGGGCCTCTTTCAACTGACACCCCGTTTCCCTAAGCACGAAATGTCTGCTGAGAAGCCCGGCGGCGCCGACGAGACGACCCCGTGCCCTCTACGCTGTGCAGCCAACAGGGGGTGGGATCCAGTTTTCGACCAAATTCGTCCCCGAAAGGTCCAAGGGTTGGAAATGCTTGCGGGGCCTCACAGGGTTTCGCCCCAACTGCATCTCCCAAAGCAAGGGTGTGACGTAACAGACCTCACCTGGCCTCAGTGGACTCCGGGAAGTCAGAAGTGTGGGAGTAGGTGTACCGGCCCTAGGCGTTAGACTGTCCTAAGCTCACCTGGAGAAACCACACTATGGTGACTCCACCTGTCCCACGGACGGACACCTCGTTTCACACAGTCGGTGGGGAATGCGACGACAGTACCGGATGCAGAATTCGCTCGAACGACACTAAGGGCAACCCTTCACCAAGAACCCATCTTGTTTCCCTCGCGTCAGTAGTGTGTGCAGCGGCCCGCGGGGCTCAAAAAGGTCAGGCCAGTGCTGTCTCCGCGCCTCTCGGAAGCATCAAGGTGGGGACAGCGTCTCGCCACTGACATCTGATGGCGCTCACGTACACAAGTGTTGGAAAACGGACGCTGGCCGACGAGGGAAGCTCCCTGGGCTGATGTGCAGGAAAGAACACCGTGGGAGTGTGCTTGTGGGGCGGTGGCGGAGTGGGGCCATAAGAACCCTCTTGGAACGAACATCCCGTTTCCTACAGTTAGAAGCCTTGGACCCACCGCGACGGTGGTGCTGAACGCGAGGTGTCCACCATGGGAGCTGCGTGGAAACACGCTGCGGCGATACCCTTTCCACACGTAATGAGGTTTCCCCAGATGACAGTGTGTGGGAAACCACGCGCGGCCTGTGCGGAGAGTGCCACACACTCCTGTGGCGAAACAACACTGGGGTGCATGCTTGCTGTGACGACCCTCTCGTTTCCCAAAGCTAGACGTGTGTGCAGAGTTACGCGGAGCCAGGCTGCAAGGAGCCAGAGAGGGAACCCTGTGACACAGCACGGTGCGGAAGCCTCCTTTCGGCTCAGCAACCCCTGGTTTCCCCAGGTTGGCAGGCTTTGGAGACCCCCGCGGTCGACTCGCAGGGCAATGCCACGGACTCCATTCTGTGAACCTCAGTGTGGGACCACCCTCTTTCCTCCTACCTTCACGACGGAAGAAGCCTTGGAAATAGTCTGCCGTGCCTGCCTTGAAAGTCCCAGGGACTGAACTCTGCCAGAGAAACTCCAGTTGGGGAAAGCTAGCTTTCCACCAACACGTTGTTCCACCAAGGAGGAAGTGCTCCCTGGAGAGCACTGCGGGGACGACAGCGCCCGTCCCCTCGACTCAGCTCCGGGAAGCACACTCTCGCGGAGGGCCTCTTTCAACTGACACCCCGTTTCCCTAAGCACGAAATGTCTGCTGAGAAGCCCCGCGGGGCCGACGAGACGACCCCGTGCCCTCAACGCTGTGCAGCCAACAGGGGGCGGGATCCAGTTGTCGACCAACTTCTCCTTCCCCTAAATTTCCAAGGGTTGCAAGTGCTTGCGGGGCCTCACAGGGTTGCGCCCCAAGTGCATCTCCCAAAGCAAGGCTGTGACGTAACCGACCTCACCTGGCCTCAGTGGACTCCGGGAAGTCAGAAGTGTTGGAGTAGGTGTACCGGCCCTAGGCGTTAGACTGTCCTAAGCTCACCTGGAGAAACCACACTATGGTGACTCCACCTGTCCCACGCACGGACACCTCGTTTCACACATTCGGTGGGGACTACGACGACAGTACCGGATGCAGAACTCGCTCGAACGACACTAAGGGCAATCCTTCACCAAGAACCCATCTTGTTTCCCTCGCGTCAGTAGCGTGTGCAGCGGCCCGCGGGGCTCGAAAAGGTCAGGCCAGTGCTGTCTCCGCGCCTCTCGGAAGCATCAAGGTGGGGACAGCGTCTCGCCACTGATATCTGATGGCGCTCACGTACACAAGTGTTGGAAATCGGACGCTGGCCCACGAGGGAAGCTCCTTGGGCTGATGTGCAGGAAAGTACACCGTGGGAGAGTGCTTGTGGGGCGGTGGCGGAGTGGGGCCATAAGAACCCTCTTGGAACGAACATCCCGTTTCCCACAGTTAGAAGCCTTGGAACCACCGCGACGGTGGTGCTGAACGCGAGGTGTCCACCATGGGAGCTGCGTGGAAACACGCTGCGGCGATACCCTTTCCACACGTAATGAGGTTTCACCAGATGACAAGTGTCTGGGAAACCACGTGCGGCCTGTGCGGAGAGTGCCAAACACTCCCGCGGTGAAACAACACTGGGGTGCATGCTTGCTGTGACGACCCTCTCGTTTCCCAAAGCTAGTCGTGTGTGCAGAGGTGCGCGGAGCCAGGCTGCAAGGAGCCACAGAGGGAACCCTGTGACACAGCACGGTGGGGAAGCCTTCTTTCGGCTCAGCAACCCCTGGTTTCCCCAGGTTGGCAGGCTTTGGAGACCCCCGCGGGCAACTCGCAGGGCCATGCCACGGACTCCATTCTGTGAAACCTCAGTGTGGGACCACCCTCTTTCCTCCTACCTTCACGACGGAAGAAGCCTTGGAAATAGTCTGCCGTGCCTGCCTTGAAAGTCCCAGGGACTGAACTCTGCCAGAGAAACTCCAGTTGGGGAAAGCTAGCTTTCCACCAACACGTTGTTCCACCAAGGAGGAAGTGCTCCCTGGAGAGCACTGCGGGGCCGACAGCGCCCGTCCCCTCGACTCAGCTCCGGGAAGCACACTCTCGCGGAGGGCCTCTTTCAACTGACACCCCGTTTCCCTAAGCACGAAATGTCTGCTGAGAAGCCCCGCGGGGCCGACGAGACGACCCCGTGCCCTCAACGCTGTGCAGCCAACAGGGGGCGGGATCCAGTTGTCGACCAACTTCTCCTTCCCCTAAATTTCCAAGGGTTGCAAGTGCTTGCGGGGCCTCACAGGGCTGCGCCCCAAGTGCATCTCCCAAAGCAAGGCTGTGACGTAACCGACCTCACCTGGCCTCAGTGGACTCCGGGAAGTCAGAAGTGTTGGAGTAGGTGTACCGGTCCTAGGCGTTAGACTGTCCTAAGCTCACCTGGAGAAACCACACTATGGTGACTCCACCTGTCCCACGCACGGACACCTCGTTTCACACATTCGGTGGGGACTACGACGACAGTACCGGATGCAGAACTCGCTCGAACGACACTAAGGGCAATCCTTCACCAAGAACCCATCTTGTTTCCCTCGCGTCAGTAGCGTGTGCAGCGGCCCGCGGGGCTCGAAAAGGTCAGGCCAGTGCTGTCTCCGCGCCTCTCGGAAGCATCAAGGTGGGGACAGCGTCTCGCCACTGATATCTGATGGCGCTCACGTACACAAGTGTTGGAAATCGGACGCTGGCCCACGAGGGAAGCTCCTTGGGCTGATGTGCAGGAAAGTACACCGTGGGAGAGTGCTTGTGGGGCGGTGGCGGAGTGGGGCCATAAGAACCCTCTTGGAACGAACATCCCTTTTCCCACAGTTAGAAGCCTTGGAACCACCGCGACGGTGGTGCTGAACGCGAGGTGTCCACCATGGGAGCTGCGTGGAAACACGCTGCGGCGATACCCTTTCCACACGTAATGAGGTTTCACCAGATGACAAGTGTCTGGGAAACCACGTGCGGCCTGTGCGGAGAGTGCCAAACACTCCCGCGGTGAAACAACACTGGGGTGCATGCTTGCTGTGACGACCCTCTCGTTTCCCAAAGCTAGTCGTGTGTGCAGAGGTGCGCGGAGCCAGGCTGCAAGGAGCCACAGAGGGAACCCTGTGACACAGCACGGTGGGGAAGCCTTCTTTCGGCTCAGCAACCCCTGGTTTCCCCAGGTTGGCAGGCTTTGGAGACCCCCGCGGGCAACTCGCAGGGCCATGCCACGGACTCCATTCTGTGAAACCTCAGTGTGGGACCACCCTCTTTCCTCCTACCTTCACGACGGAAGAAGCCTTGGAAATAGTCTGCCGTGCCTGCCTTGAAAGTCCCAGGGACTGAACTCTGCCAGAGAAACTCCAGTTGGGGAAAGCTAGCTTTCCACCAACACGTTGTTCCACTAAGGAGGACGTGCTCCCTGGAGAGCACTGCGGGGCCGACAGGGCCCGTCTCCTCGACTCAGCTCCGGGAAGCACACTCTCGCGGAGGGCCTCTTTCAACTGACACCCCGTTTCCCTAAGCACGAAATGTCTGCTGAGAAGCCCGGCGGCGCCGACGAGACGACCCCGTGCCCTCTACGCTGTGCAGCCAACAGGGGGTGGGATCCAGTTTTCGACCAAATTCGTCCCCGAAAGGTCCAAGGGTTGGAAATGCTTGCGGGGCCTCACAGGGTTTCGCCCCAACTGCATCTCCCAAAGCAAGGGTGTGACGTAACAGACCTCACCTGGCCTCAGTGGACTCCGGGAAGTCAGAAGTGTGGGAGTAGGTGTACCGGCCCTAGGCGTTAGACTGTCCTAAGCTCACCTGGAGAAACCACACTATGGTGACTCCACCTGTCCCACGGACGGACACCTCGTTTCACACAGTCGGTGGGGAATGCGACGACAGTACCGGATGCAGAATTCGCTCGAACGACACTAAGGGCAACCCTTCACCAAGAACCCATCTTGTTTCCCTCGCGTCAGTAGTGTGTGCAGCGGCCCGCGGGGCTCGAAAAGGTCAGGCCAGTGCTGTCTCCGCGCCTCTCGGAAGCATCAAGGTGGGGACAGCGTCTCGCCACTGACATCTGATGGCGCTCACGTACACAAGTGTTGGAAAACGGACGCTGGCCCGCGAGGGAAGCTCCCTGGGCTGATGTGCAGGAAAGAACACCGTGGGAGTGTGCTTGTGGGGCGGTGGCGGAGTGGGGCCATAAGAACCCTCTTGGAACGAACATCCCGTTTCCTACAGTTAGAAGCCTTGGACCCACCGCGACGGTGGTGCTGAACGCGAGGTGTCCACCATGGGAGCTGCGTGGAAACACGCTGCGGCGATACCCTTTCCACACGTAATGAGGTTTCCCCAGATGACAGTGTGTGGGAAACCACGCGCGGCCTGTGCGGAGAGTGCCACACACTCCTGTGGCGAAACAACACTGGGGTGCATGCTTGCTGTGACGACCCTCTCGTTTCCCAAAGCTAGACGTGTGTGCAGAGTTACGCGGAGCCAGGCTGCAAGGAGCCACAGAGGGAACCCTGTGACACAGCACGGTGCGGAAGCCTCCTTTCGGCTCAGCAACCCCTGGTTTCCCCAGGTTGGCAGGCTTTGGAGACCCCCGCGGTCGACTCGCAGGGCAATGCCACGGACTCCATTCTGTGAACCTCAGTGTGGGACCACCCTCTTTCCTCCTACCTTCACGACGGAAGAAGCCTTGGAAATAGTCTGCCGTGCCTGCCTTGAAAGTCCCAGGGACTGAACTCTGCCAGAGAAACTCCAGTTGGGGAAAGCTAGCTTTCCACCAACACGTTGTTCCACCAAGGAGGAAGTGCTCCCTGGAGAGCACTGCGGGGCCGACAGCGCCCGTCCCCTCGACTCAGCTCCGGGAAGCACACTCTCGCGGAGGGCCTCTTTCAACTGACACCCCGTTTCCCTAAGCACGAAATGTCTGCTGAGAAGCCCCGCGGGGCCGAAGAGACGACCCCGTGCCCTCAACGCTGTGCAGCCAACAGGGGGCGGGATCCAGTTGTCGACCAACTTCTCCTTCCCCTAAATTTCCAAGGGTTGCAAGTGCTTGCGGGGCCTCACAGGGCTGCGCCCCAAGTGCATCTCCCAAAGCAAGGCTGTGACGTAACCGACCTCACCTGGCCTCAGTGGACTCCAGGAAGTCAGAAGTGTTGGAGTAGGTGTACCGGCCCTAGGCGTTAGACTGTCCTAAGCTCACCTGGAGAAACCACACTATGGTGACTCCACCTGTCCCACGCACGGACACCTCGTTTCACACATTCGGTGGGGACTACGACGACAGTACCGGATGCAGAACTCGCTCGAACGACACTAAGGGCAACCCTTCACCAAGAACCCATCTTGTTTCCCTCGCGTCAGTAGCGTGTGCAGCGGCCCGCGGGGCTCGAAAAGGTCAGGCCAGTGCTGTCTCCGCGCCTCTCGGAAGCATCAAGGTGGGGACAGCGTCTCGCCACTGATATCTGATGGCGCTCACGTACACAAGTGTTGGAAATCGGACGCTGGCCCACGAGGGAAGCTCCTTGGGCTGATGTGCAGGAAAGTACACCGTGGGAGAGTGCTTGTGGGGCGGTGGCGGAGTGGGGCCATAAGAACCCTCTTGGAACGAACATCCCTTTTCCCACAGTTAGAAGCCTTGGAACCACCGCGACGGTGGTGCTGAACGCGAGGTGTCCACCATGGGAGCTGCGTGGAAACACGCTGCGGCGATACCCTTTCCACACGTAATGAGGTTTCACCAGATGACAAGTGTCTGGGAAACCACGTGCGGCCTGTGCGGAGAGTGCCAAACACTCCCGCGGTGAAACAACACTGGGGTGCATGCTTGCTGTGACGACCCTCTCGTTTCCCAAAGCTAGTCGTGTGTGCAGAGGTGCGCGGAGCCAGGCTGCAAGGAGCCACAGAGGGAACCCTGTGACACAGCACGGTGGGGAAGCCTTCTTTCGGCTCAGCAACCCCTGGTTTCCCCAGGTTGGCAGGCTTTGGAGACCCCCGCGGGCAAGTCGCAGGGCCATGCCACGGACTCCATTCTGTGAAACCTCAGTGTGGGACCACCCTCTTTCCTCCTACCTTCACGACGGAAGAAGCCTTGGAAATAGTCTGCCGTGCCTGCCTTGAAAGTCCCAGGGACTGAACTCTGCCAGAGAAACTCCAGTTGGGGAAAGCTAGCTTTCCACCAACACGTTGTTCCACTAAGGAGGACGTGCTCCCTGGAGAGCACTGCGGGGCCGACAGGGCCCGTCTCCTCGACTCAGCTCCGGGAAGCACACTCTCGCGGAGGGCCTCTTTCAACTGACACCCCCGTTTCCCTAAGCACGAAATGTCTGCTGAGAAGCCCGGCGGCGCCGACGAGACGACCCCGTGCCCTCTACGCTGTGCAGCCAACAGGGGGTGGGATCCAGTTTTCGACCAAATTCGTCCCCGAAAGGTCCAAGGGTTGGAAATGCTTGCGGGGCCTCACAGGGTTTCGCCCCAACTGCATCTCCCAAAGCAAGGGTGTGACGTAACAGACCTCACCTGGCCTCAGTGGACTCCGGGAAGTCAGAAGTGTGGGAGTAGGTGTACCGGCCCTAGGCGTTAGACTGTCCTAAGCTCACCTGGAGAAACCACACTATGGTGACTCCACCTGTCCCACGGACGGACACCTCGTTTCACACAGTCGGTGGGGAATGCGACGACAGTACCGGATGCAGAATTCGCTCGAACGACACTAAGGGCAACCCTTCACCAAGAACCCATCTTGTTTCCCTCGCGTCAGTAGTGTGTGCAGCGGCCCGCGGGGCTCAAAAAGGTCAGGCCAGTGCTGTCTCCGCGCCTCTCGGAAGCATCAAGGTGGGGACAGCGTCTCGCCACTGACATCTGATGGCGCTCACGTACACAAGTGTTGGAAAACGGACGCTGGCCGACGAGGGAAGCTCCCTGGGCTGATGTGCAGGAAAGAACACCGTGGGAGTGTGCTTGTGGGGCGGTGGCGGAGTGGGGCCATAAGAACCCTCTTGGAACGAACATCCCGTTTCCTACAGTTAGAAGCCTTGGACCCACCGCGACGGTGGTGCTGAACGCGAGGTGTCCACCATGGGAGCTGCGTGGAAACACGCTGCGGCGATACCCTTTCCACACGTAATGAGGTTTCCCCAGATGACAGTGTGTGGGAAACCACGCGCGGCCTGTGCGGAGAGTGCCACACACTCCTGTGGCGAAACAACACTGGGGTGCATGCTTGCTGTGACGACCCTCTCGTTTCCCAAAGCTAGACGTGTGTGCAGAGTTACGCGGAGCCAGGCTGCAAGGAGCCAGAGAGGGAACCCTGTGACACAGCACGGTGCGGAAGCCTCCTTTCGGCTCAGCAACCCCTGGTTTCCCCAGGTTGGCAGGCTTTGGAGACCCCCGCGGTCGACTCGCAGGGCAATGCCACGGACTCCATTCTGTGAACCTCAGTGTGGGACCACCCTCTTTCCTCCTACCTTCACGACGGAAGAAGCCTTGGAAATAGTCTGCCGTGCCTGCCTTGAAAGTCCCAGGGACTGAACTCTGCCAGAGAAACTCCAGTTGGGGAAAGCTAGCTTTCCACCAACACGTTGTTCCACCAAGGAGGAAGTGCTCCCTGGAGAGCACTGCGGGGCCGACAGCGCCCGTCCCCTCGACTCAGCTCCGGGAAGCACACTCTCGCGGAGGGCCTCTTTCAACTGACACCCCGTTTCCCTAAGCACGAAATGTCTGCTGAGAAGCCCCGCGGGGCCGACGAGACGACCCCATGCCCTCAACGCTGTGCAGCCAACAGGGGGCGGGATCCAGTTGTCGACCAACTTCCCCTTCCCCTAAATTTCCAAGGGTTGCAAGTGCTTGCGGGGCCTCACAGGGTTGCGCCCCAAGTGCATCTCCCAAAGCAAGGCTGTGACGTAACCGACCTCACCTGGCCTCAGTGGACTCCGGGAAGTCAGAAGTGTTGGAGTAGGTGTACCGGTCCTAGGCGTTAGACTGTCCTAAGCTCACCTGGAGAAACCACACTATGGTGACTCCACCTGTCCCACGCACGGACACCTCGTTTCACACAGTCGGTGGGGACTACGACGACAGTACCGGATGCAGAACTCGCTCGAACGACACTAAGGGCAATCCTTCACCAAGAACCCATCTTGTTTCCCTCGCGTCAGTAGCGTGTGCAGCGGCCCGCGGGGCTCGAAAAGGTCAGGCCAGTGCTGTCTCCGCGCCTCTCGGAAGCATCAAGGTGGGGACAGCGTCTCGCCACTGATATCTAATGGCGCTCACGTACACAAGTGTTGGAAATCGGACGCTGGCCCACGAGGGAAGCCCCTTGGGCTGATGTGCAGGAAAGTACACCGTGGGAGAGTGCTTGTGGGGCGGTGGCGGAGTGGGGCCATAAGAACCCTCTTGGAACGAACATCCCTTTTCCCACAGTTAGAAGCCTTGGAACCACCGCGACGGTGGTGCTGAACGCGAGGTGTCCACCATGGGAGCTGCGTGGAAACACGCTGCGGCGATACCCTTTCCACACGTAATGAGGTTTCACCAGATGACAAGTGTCTGGGAAACCACGTGCGGCCTGTGCGGAGAGTGCCAAACACTCCCGCGGTGAAACAACACTGGGGTGCATGCTTGCTGTGACGACCCTCTCGTTTCCCAAAGCTAGTCGTGTGTGCAGAGGTGCGCGGAGCCAGGCTGCAAGGAGCCACAGAGGGAACCCTGTGACACAGCACGGTGGGGAAGCCTTCTTTCGGCTCAGCAACCCCTGGTTTCCCCAGGTTGGCAGGCTTTGGAGACCCCCGCGGGCAACTCGCAGGGCCATGCCACGGACTCCATTCTGTGAAACCTCAGTGTGGGACCACCCTCTTTCCTCCTACCTTCACGACGGAAGAAGCCTTGGAAATAGTCTGCCATGCCTGCCTTGAAAGTCCCAGGGACTGAACTCTGCCAGAGAAACTCCAGTTGGGGAAAGCTAGCTTTCCACCAACACGTTGTTCCACTAAGGAGGACGTGCTCCCTGGAGAGCACTGCGGGGCCGACAGGGCCCGTCTCCTCGACTCAGCTCCGGGAAGCACACTCTCGCGGAGGGCCTCTTTCAACTGACACCCCATTTCCCTAAGCACGAAATGTCTGCTGAGAAGCCCGGCGGCGCCGACGAGACGACCCCGTGCCCTCTACGCTGTGCAGCCAACAGGGGGTGGGATCCAGTTTTCGACCAAATTCGTCCCCGAAAGGTCCAAGGGTTGGAAATGCTGCATCTCCCAAAGCAAGGGTGTGACGTAACAGACCTCACCTGGCCTCAGTGGACTCCGGGAAGTCAGAAGTGTGGGAGTAGGTGTACCGGCCCTAGGCGTTAGACTGTCCTAAGCTCACCTGGAGAAACCACACTATGGTGACTCCACCTGTCCCACGGACGGACACCTCGTTTCACACAGTCGGTGGGGAATGCGACGACAGTACCGGATGCAGAATTCGCTCGAACGACACTAAGGGCAACCCTTCACCAAGAACCCATCTTGTTTCCCTCGCGTCAGTAGTGTGTGCAGCGGCCCGCGGGGCTCGAAAAGGTCAGGCCAGTGCTGTCTCCGCGCCTCTCGGAAGCATCAAGGTGGGGACAGCGTCTCGCCACTGACATCTGATGGCGCTCACGTACACAAGTGTTGGAAAACGGACGCTGGCCGACGAGGGAAGCTCCCTGGGCTGATGTGCAGGAAAGAACACCGTGGGAGTGTGCTTGTGGGGCGGTGGCGGAGTGGGGCCATAAGAACCCTCTTGGAACGAACATCCCGTTTCCTACAGTTAGAAGCCTTGGACCCACCGCGACGGTGGTGCTGAACGTGAGGTGTCCACCATGGGAGCTGCGTGGAAACACGCTGCGGCGATACCCTTTCCACACGTAATGAGGTTTCCCCAGATGACAGTGTGTGGGAAACCACGCGCGGCCTGTGCGGAGAGTGCCACACACTCCTGTGGCGAAACAACACTGGGGTGCATGCTTGCTGTGACGACCCTCTCGTTTCCCAAAGCTAGACGTGTGTGCAGAGTTACGCGGAGCCAGGCTGCAAGGAGCCAGAGAGGGAACCCTGTGACACAGCACGGTGCGGAAGCCTCCTTTCGGCTCAGCAACCCCTGGTTTCCCCAGGTTGGCAGGCTTTGGAGACCCCCGCGGTCGACTCGCAGGGCAATGCCACGGACTCCATTCTGTGAACCTCAGTGTGGGACCACCCTCTTTCCTCCTACCTTCACGACGGAAGAAGCCTTGGAAATAGTCTGCCGTGCCTGCCTTGAAAGTCCCAGGGACTGAACTCTGCCAGAGAAACTCCAGTTGGGGAAAGCTAGCTTTCCACCAACACGTTGTTCCACCAAGGAGGAAGTGCTCCCTGGAGAGCACTGCGGGGACGACAGCGCCCGTCCCCTCGACTCAGCTCCGGGAAGCACACTCTCGCGGAGGGCCTCTTTCAACTGACACCCCGTTTCCCTAAGCACGAAATGTCTGCTGAGAAGCCCCGCGGGGCCGACGAGACGACCCCGTGCCCTCAACGCTGTGCAGCCAACAGGGGGCGGGATCCAGTTGTCGACCAACTTCTCCTTCCCCTAAATTTCCAAGGGTTGCAAGTGCTTGCGGGGCCTCACAGGGTTGCGCCCCAAGTGCATCTCCCAAAGCAAGGCTGTGACGTAACCGACCTCACCTGGCCTCAGTGGACTCCGGGAAGTCAGAAGTGTTGGAGTAGGTGTACCGGCCCTAGGCGTTAGACTGTCCTAAGCTCACCTGGAGAAACCACACTATGGTGACTCCACCTGTCCCACGCACGGACACCTCGTTTCACACATTCGGTGGGGACTACGACGACAGTACCGGATGCAGAACTCGCTCGAACGACACTAAGGGCAATCCTTCACCAAGAACCCATCTTGTTTCCCTCGCGTCAGTAGCGTGTGCAGCGGCCCGCGGGGCTCGAAAAGGTCAGGCCAGTGCTGTCTCCGCGCCTCTCGGAAGCATCAAGGTGGGGACAGCGTCTCGCCACTGATATCTGATGGCGCTCACGTACACAAGTGTTGGAAATCGGACGCTGGCCCACGAGGGAAGCTCCTTGGGCTGATGTGCAGGAAAGTACACCGTGGGAGAGTGCTTGTGGGGCGGTGGCGGAGTGGGGCCATAAGAACCCTCTTGGAACGAACATCCCGTTTCCCACAGTTAGAAGCCTTGGAACCACCGCGACGGTGGTGCTGAACGCGAGGTGTCCACCATGGGAGCTGCGTGGAAACACGCTGCGGCGATACCCTTTCCACACGTAATGAGGTTTCACCAGATGACAAGTGTCTGGGAAACCACGTGCGGCCTGTGCGGAGAGTGCCAAACACTCCCGCGGTGAAACAACACTGGGGTGCATGCTTGCTGTGACGACCCTCTCGTTTCCCAAAGCTAGTCGTGTGTGCAGAGGTGCGCGGAGCCAGGCTGCAAGGAGCCACAGAGGGAACCCTGTGACACAGCACGGTGGGGAAGCCTTCTTTCGGCTCAGCAACCCCTGGTTTCCCCAGGTTGGCAGGCTTTGGAGACCCCCGCGGGCAACTCGCAGGGCCATGCCACGGACTCCATTCTGTGAAACCTCAGTGTGGGACCACCCTCTTTCCTCCTACCTTCACGACGGAAGAAGCCTTGGAAATAGTCTGCCGTGCCTGCCTTGAAAGTCCCAGGGACTGAACTCTGCCAGAGAAACTCCAGTTGGGGAAAGCTAGCTTTCCACCAACACGTTGTTCCACCAAGGAGGAAGTGCTCCCTGGAGAGCACTGCGGGGCCGACAGCGCCCGTCCCCTCGACTCAGCTCCGGGAAGCACACTCTCGCGGAGGGCCTCTTTCAACTGACACCCCGTTTCCCTAAGCACGAAATGTCTGCTGAGAAGCCCCGCGGGGCCGACGAGACGACCCCGTGCCCTCAACGCTGTGCAGCCAACAGGGGGCGGGATCCAGTTGTCGACCAACTTCTCCTTCCCCTAAATTTCCAAGGGTTGCAAGTGCTTGCGGGGCCTCACAGGGCTGCGCCCCAAGTGCATCTCCCAAAGCAAGGCTGTGACGTAACCGACCTCACCTGGCCTCAGTGGACTCCGGGAAGTCAGAAGTGTTGGAGTAGGTGTACCGGTCCTAGGCGTTAGACTGTCCTAAGCTCACCTGGAGAAACCACACTATGGTGACTCCACCTGTCCCACGCACGGACACCTCGTTTCACACATTCGGTGGGGACTACGACGACAGTACCGGATGCAGAACTCGCTCGAACGACACTAAGGGCAATCCTTCACCAAGAACCCATCTTGTTTCCCTCGCGTCAGTAGCGTGTGCAGCGGCCCGCGGGGCTCGAAAAGGTCAGGCCAGTGCTGTCTCCGCGCCTCTCGGAAGCATCAAGGTGGGGACAGCGTCTCGCCACTGATATCTGATGGCGCTCACGTACACAAGTGTTGGAAATCGGACGCTGGCCCACGAGGGAAGCTCCTTGGGCTGATGTGCAGGAAAGTACACCGTGGGAGAGTGCTTGTGGGGCGGTGGCGGAGTGGGGCCATAAGAACCCTCTTGGAACGAACATCCCTTTTCCCACAGTTAGAAGCCTTGGAACCACCGCGACGGTGGTGCTGAACGCGAGGTGTCCACCATGGGAGCTGCGTGGAAACACGCTGCGGCGATACCCTTTCCACACGTAATGAGGTTTCACCAGATGACAAGTGTCTGGGAAACCACGTGCGGCCTGTGCGGAGAGTGCCAAACACTCCCGCGGTGAAACAACACTGGGGTGCATGCTTGCTGTGACGACCCTCTCGTTTCCCAAAGCTAGTCGTGTGTGCAGAGGTGCGCGGAGCCAGGCTGCAAGGAGCCACAGAGGGAACCCTGTGACACAGCACGGTGGGGAAGCCTTCTTTCGGCTCAGCAACCCCTGGTTTCCCCAGGTTGGCAGGCTTTGGAGACCCCCGCGGGCAACTCGCAGGGCCATGCCACGGACTCCATTCTGTGAAACCTCAGTGTGGGACCACCCTCTTTCCTCCTACCTTCACGACGGAAGAAGCCTTGGAAATAGTCTGCCGTGCCTGCCTTGAAAGTCCCAGGGACTGAACTCTGCCAGAGAAACTCCAGTTGGGGAAAGCTAGCTTTCCACCAACACGTTGTTCCACTAAGGAGGACGTGCTCCCTGGAGAGCACTGCGGGGCCGACAGGGCCCGTCTCCTCGACTCAGCTCCGGGAAGCACACTCTCGCGGAGGGCCTCTTTCAACTGACACCCCGTTTCCCTAAGCACGAAATGTCTGCTGAGAAGCCCGGCGGCGCCGACGAGACGACCCCGTGCCCTCTACGCTGTGCAGCCAACAGGGGGTGGGATCCAGTTTTCGACCAAATTCGTCCCCGAAAGGTCCAAGGGTTGGAAATGCTTGCGGGGCCTCACAGGGTTTCGCCCCAACTGCATCTCCCAAAGCAAGGGTGTGACGTAACAGACCTCACCTGGCCTCAGTGGACTCCGGGAAGTCAGAAGTGTGGGAGTAGGTGTACCGGCCCTAGGCGTTAGACTGTCCTAAGCTCACCTGGAGAAACCACACTATGGTGACTCCACCTGTCCCACGGACGGACACCTCGTTTCACACAGTCGGTGGGGAATGCGACGACAGTACCGGATGCAGAATTCGCTCGAACGACACTAAGGGCAACCCTTCACCAAGAACCCATCTTGTTTCCCTCGCGTCAGTAGTGTGTGCAGCGGCCCGCGGGGCTCGAAAAGGTCAGGCCAGTGCTGTCTCCGCGCCTCTCGGAAGCATCAAGGTGGGGACAGCGTCTCGCCACTGACATCTGATGGCGCTCACGTACACAAGTGTTGGAAAACGGACGCTGGCCCGCGAGGGAAGCTCCCTGGGCTGATGTGCAGGAAAGAACACCGTGGGAGTGTGCTTGTGGGGCGGTGGCGGAGTGGGGCCATAAGAACCCTCTTGGAACGAACATCCCGTTTCCTACAGTTAGAAGCCTTGGACCCACCGCGACGGTGGTGCTGAACGCGAGGTGTCCACCATGGGAGCTGCGTGGAAACACGCTGCGGCGATACCCTTTCCACACGTAATGAGGTTTCCCCAGATGACAGTGTGTGGGAAACCACGCGCGGCCTGTGCGGAGAGTGCCACACACTCCTGTGGCGAAACAACACTGGGGTGCATGCTTGCTGTGACGACCCTCTCGTTTCCCAAAGCTAGACGTGTGTGCAGAGTTACGCGGAGCCAGGCTGCAAGGAGCCACAGAGGGAACCCTGTGACACAGCACGGTGCGGAAGCCTCCTTTCGGCTCAGCAACCCCTGGTTTCCCCAGGTTGGCAGGCTTTGGAGACCCCCGCGGTCGACTCGCAGGGCAATGCCACGGACTCCATTCTGTGAACCTCAGTGTGGGACCACCCTCTTTCCTCCTACCTTCACGACGGAAGAAGCCTTGGAAATAGTCTGCCGTGCCTGCCTTGAAAGTCCCAGGGACTGAACTCTGCCAGAGAAACTCCAGTTGGGGAAAGCTAGCTTTCCACCAACACGTTGTTCCACCAAGGAGGAAGTGCTCCCTGGAGAGCACTGCGGGGCCGACAGCGCCCGTCCCCTCGACTCAGCTCCGGGAAGCACACTCTCGCGGAGGGCCTCTTTCAACTGACACCCCGTTTCCCTAAGCACGAAATGTCTGCTGAGAAGCCCCGCGGGGCCGAAGAGACGACCCCGTGCCCTCAACGCTGTGCAGCCAACAGGGGGCGGGATCCAGTTGTCGACCAACTTCTCCTTCCCCTAAATTTCCAAGGGTTGCAAGTGCTTGCGGGGCCTCACAGGGCTGCGCCCCAAGTGCATCTCCCAAAGCAAGGCTGTGACGTAACCGACCTCACCTGGCCTCAGTGGACTCCAGGAAGTCAGAAGTGTTGGAGTAGGTGTACCGGCCCTAGGCGTTAGACTGTCCTAAGCTCACCTGGAGAAACCACACTATGGTGACTCCACCTGTCCCACGCACGGACACCTCGTTTCACACATTCGGTGGGGACTACGACGACAGTACCGGATGCAGAACTCGCTCGAACGACACTAAGGGCAACCCTTCACCAAGAACCCATCTTGTTTCCCTCGCGTCAGTAGCGTGTGCAGCGGCCCGCGGGGCTCGAAAAGGTCAGGCCAGTGCTGTCTCCGCGCCTCTCGGAAGCATCAAGGTGGGGACAGCGTCTCGCCACTGATATCTGATGGCGCTCACGTACACAAGTGTTGGAAATCGGACGCTGGCCCACGAGGGAAGCTCCTTGGGCTGATGTGCAGGAAAGTACACCGTGGGAGAGTGCTTGTGGGGCGGTGGCGGAGTGGGGCCATAAGAACCCTCTTGGAACGAACATCCCTTTTCCCACAGTTAGAAGCCTTGGAACCACCGCGACGGTGGTGCTGAACGCGAGGTGTCCACCATGGGAGCTGCGTGGAAACACGCTGCGGCGATACCCTTTCCACACGTAATGAGGTTTCACCAGATGACAAGTGTCTGGGAAACCACGTGCGGCCTGTGCGGAGAGTGCCAAACACTCCCGCGGTGAAACAACACTGGGGTGCATGCTTGCTGTGACGACCCTCTCGTTTCCCAAAGCTAGTCGTGTGTGCAGAGGTGCGCGGAGCCAGGCTGCAAGGAGCCACAGAGGGAACCCTGTGACACAGCACGGTGGGGAAGCCTTCTTTCGGCTCAGCAACCCCTGGTTTCCCCAGGTTGGCAGGCTTTGGAGACCCCCGCGGGCAAGTCGCAGGGCCATGCCACGGACTCCATTCTGTGAAACCTCAGTGTGGGACCACCCTCTTTCCTCCTACCTTCACGACGGAAGAAGCCTTGGAAATAGTCTGCCGTGCCTGCCTTGAAAGTCCCAGGGACTGAACTCTGCCAGAGAAACTCCAGTTGGGGAAAGCTAGCTTTCCACCAACACGTTGTTCCACTAAGGAGGACGTGCTCCCTGGAGAGCACTGCGGGGCCGACAGGGCCCGTCTCCTCGACTCAGCTCCGGGAAGCACACTCTCGCGGAGGGCCTCTTTCAACTGACACCCCGTTTCCCTAAGCACGAAATGTCTGCTGAGAAGCCCGGCGGCGCCGACGAGACGACCCCGTGCCCTCTACGCTGTGCAGCCAACAGGGGGTGGGATCCAGTTTTCGACCAAATTCGTCCCCGAAAGGTCCAAGGGTTGGAAATGCTTGCGGGGCCTCACAGGGTTTCGCCCCAACTGCATCTCCCAAAGCAAGGGTGTGACGTAACAGACCTCACCTGGCCTCAGTGGACTCCGGGAAGTCAGAAGTGTGGGAGTAGGTGTACCGGCCCTAGGCGTTAGACTGTCCTAAGCTCACCTGGAGAAACCACACTATGGTGACTCCACCTGTCCCACGGACGGACACCTCGTTTCACACAGTCGGTGGGGAATGCGACGACAGTACCGGATGCAGAATTCGCTCGAACGACACTAAGGGCAACCCTTCACCAAGAACCCATCTTGTTTCCCTCGCGTCAGTAGTGTGTGCAGCGGCCCGCGGGGCTCGAAAAGGTCAGGCCAGTGCTGTCTCCGCGCCTCTCGGAAGCATCAAGGTGGGGACAGCGTCTCGCCACTGACATCTGATGGCGCTCACGTACACAAGTGTTGGCAAACGGACGCTGGCCCGCGAGGGAAGCTCCCTGGGCTGATGTGCAGGAAAGAACACCGTGGGAGTGTGCTTGTGGGGCGGTGGCGGAGTGGGGCCATAAGAACCCTCTTGGAACGAACATCCCGTTTCCTACAGTTAGAAGCCTTGGACCCACCGCGACGGTGGTGCTGAACGCGAGGTGTCCACCATGGGAGCTGCGTGGAAACACGCTGCGGCGATACCCTTTCCACACGTAATGAGGTTTCCCCAGATGACAGTGTGTGGGAAACCACGCGCGGCCTGTGCGGAGAGTGCCACACACTCCTGTGGCGAAACAACACTGGGGTGCATGCTTGCTGTGACGACCCTCTCGTTTCCCAAAGCTAGACGTGTGTGCAGAGTTACGCGGAGCCAGGCTGCAAGGAGCCAGAGAGGGAACCCTGTGACACAGCACGGTGCGGAAGCCTCCTATCGGCTCAGCAACCCCTGGTTTCCCCAGGTTGGCAGGCTTTGGAGACCCCCGCGGTCGACTCGCAGGGCAATGCCATGGACTCCATTCTGTGAACCTCAGTGTGGGACCACCCTCTTTCCTCCTACCTTCACGACGGAAGAAGCCTTGGAAATAGTCTGCCGTGCCTGCCTTGAAAGTCCCAGGGACTGAACTCTGCCAGAGAAACTCCAGTTGGGGAAAGCTAGCTTTCCACCAACACGTTGTTCCACCAAGGAGGAAGTGCTCCCTGGAGAGCACTGCGGGGCCGACAGCGCCCGTCCCCTCGACTCAGCTCCGGGAAGCACACTCTCGCGGAGGGCCTCTTTCAACTGACACCCCGTTTCCCTAAGCACGAAATGTCTGCTGAGAAGCCCCGCGGGGCCGACGAGACGACCCCGTGCCCTCAACGCTGTGCAGCCAACAGGGGGCGGGATCCAGTTGTCGACCAACTTCTCCTTCCCCTAAATTTCCAAGGGTTGCAAGTGCTTGCGGGGCCTCACAGGGTTGCGCCCCAAGTGCATCTCCCAAAGCAAGGCTGTGACGTAACCGACCTCACCTGGCCTCAGTGGACTCCGGGAAGTCAGAAGTGTTGGAGTAGGTGTACCGGTCCTAGGCGTTAGACTGTCCTAAGCTCACCTGGAGAAACCACACTATGGTGACTCCACCTGTCCCACGCACGGACACCTCGTTTCACACATTCGGTGGGGACTACGACGACAGTACCGGATGCAGAACTCGCTCGAACGACACTAAGGGCAATCCTTCACCAAGAACCCATCTTGTTTCCCTCGCGTCAGTAGCGTGTGCAGCGGCCCGCGGGGCTCGAAAAGGTCAGGCCAGTGCTGTCTCCGCGCCTCTCGGAAGCATCAAGGTGGGGACAGCGTCTCGCCACTGATATCTGATGGCGCTCACGTACACAAGTGTTGGAAATCGGACGCTGGCCCACGAGGGAAGCTCCTTGGGCTGATGTGCAGGAAAGTACACCGTGGGAGAGTGCTTGTGGGGCGGTGGCGGAGTGGGGCCATAAGAACCCTCTTGGAACGAACATCCCTTTTCCCACAGTTAGAAGCCTTGGAACCACCGCGACGGTGGTGCTGAACGCGAGGTGTCCACCATGGGAGCTGCGTGGAAACACGCTGCGGCGATACCCTTTCCACACGTAATGAGGTTTCACCAGATGACAAGTGTCTGGGAAACCACGTGCGGCCTGTGCGGAGAGTGCCACACACTCCTGCGGCGAAACAACACTGGGGTGCATGCTTGCTGTGACGACCCTCTCGTTTCCCAAAGCTAGACGTGTGTTCAGAGGTGCGCGGAGCCAGGCTGCAAGGAGCCACAGAGGGAACCCTGTGACACAGCACGGTGCGGAAGCCTCCTTTTGGCTCAGCAACCCCTGGTTTCCCCAGGTTGGCAGGCTTTGGAGACCCCCGCCGGGAACTCGCAGGGCAATGCCACGGACTCCATTCTGTGAAACCTCAGTGTGGGACCACCCTCTTTCCTCCTACCTTCACGACGGAAGAAGCCTTGGAAATAGTCTGCCGTGCCTGCCTTGAAAGTCCCAGGGACTGAACTCTGACAGAGAAACTCCAGTTGGGAAAACTAGCTTTCCACCAACACGTTGTTCCACTAAGGAGGAAGTGCTCCCTGGAGAGCACTGCGGGGCCGACAGGGCCCGTCCCCTCGACTCAGCTCCCGGAAGCACACTCTCGCGGAGGGCCTCTTTCAACTGACACCCCGTTTCCCTAAGCACGAAATGTCTGCTGAGAAGCCCAGCGGGGCCGACGAGATGACCCCGTGCCCTCAACGCTGTGCAGCCAACAGGGGGCGGGATCCAGTTGTCGACCAACTTCTCCTTCCCCTAAATTTCCAAGGGTTGCAAATGCTTGCGGGGCCTCACAGGGATTCGCCCCAAGTGCGTCTCCCAAAAGAATGCTGTGACGTAACCGACCTCACCTGGCCTCAGTGGACTCCGGGAAGTCAGAAGTGTGGGAGTAGGTGTACCGGCCCTAGGCGTTAGACTGTCCTAAGCTCACCTGGAGAAACCACACTATGGTGACTCCACCTGTCCCACGGACGGACACCTCGTTTCACACAGTCGGTGGGGAATACGACGACAGTACCGGATGCAGAACTCGCTCGAACGACACTAAGGGCAATCCTTCACCAAGAACCCATCTTGTTTCCCTCGCGTCAGTAGTGCCTGCAGCGGGCCGCCGGGCTCGAAAAGGTCAGGCCAGTGCTGTCTCCGCGCCTCTCGGAAGCATCAAGGTGGGGACAGCGTCTCGCCACTGACATCTGATGGCGCTCACGTACACAAGTGTTGGAAAACGGACGCTGGCCCACGAGGGAAGCTCCCTGGGCTAATGTGCAGGAAAGAACACCGTGGGAGTGTGCTTGTGGGGCGGTGGCGGAGTGGGGCCATAAGAACCCTCTTGGAACGAACATCCCGTTTCCCACAGTTAGAAGCCTTGGACCCACCGCGACGGTGGTGCTGAACGCGAGGTGTCCACCATGGGAGCTGCGTGGAAACACGCTGCGGCGATACCCTTTCCACACGTAATGAGGTTTCCCCAGATGACAATGTGTGGGAAACCACGCGCGGCCTGTGCGGAGAGTGCCACACACTCCTGTGGCGAAACAACACTGGGGTGCATGCTTGCTCTGACGACCCTCTCGTTTCCCAAATCTAGCCGTGTGTGCAGAGTTACGCGGAGCCAGGCTGCAAGGAGCCAGAGGGGAACCCTGTGACACAGCACGGTGCGGAAGCCTCCTTTCGGCTCAGCAACCCCTGGTTTCCCCAGGTTGGCAGGCTTTGGAGACCCCCGCAGGGAACTCGCAGGGCAATGCCACGGACTCCATTCTGTGAAACCTCAGTGTGGGACCACCCTCTTTCCTTCTACCTTCACGACGGAAGAAGCCTTGGAAATAGTCTGCCGTGCCTGCCTTGAAACTCCCAGGGACTGAACTCTGCCAGAGAAACTCCAGTTGGGAAACCTAGCTTTCCACCAACACGTTGTTCCACTAAGGAGGAAGTGCTCCCTGGAGAGCACTGCGGGGCCGACAGGGCCCGTCCCCTCGACTCAGCTCCGGGAAGCCCACTCTCGCGGAGGGCCTCTTTCAACTGACACCCCGTTTCCCTAAGCACGAAATGTCTGCTGAGAAGCCCGGCGGGGCCGACGAGACAACCCCGTGCCCTCAACGCTGTGCAGCCAACAGGGGGCGGGATCCAGTTGTCGACCAACTTCTCCTTCCCCTAAATTTCAAAGGGTTGCAAATGCTTGCGGGGCCTCACAGGGATTTGCCCCAAGTGCTTCTCCCAAAAGAAGGCTGTGACGTAACCGACCTCACCTGGCCTCAGTGGACTCCGGGAAGTCAGAAGTGTGGGAGTAGGTGTACCGGCCCTAGGCGTTAGACTGTCCTAAGCTCACCTGGAGAAACCACACTATGGTGACTCCACCTGTCCCACGGACGGACACCTCGTTTCACACAGTCGGTGGGGAATACGACGACAGTACCGGATGCAGAACTCGCTCGAACGACACTAAGGGCAATCCTTCACCAAGAACCCATCTTGTTTCCCTCGCGTCAGTAGTGTCTGCAGTGGCCCGCGGGGCTCGAAAACGTCAGGCCAGTGCTGTCTCCGCGCCTCTCGGAAGCATCAAGGTGGGGACAGCGTCTCGCCACTGACATCTGATGGCGCTCACGTACACAAGTGTTGGAAAACTGACGCTGGCCGACGAGGGAAGCTCCCTGGGCTGATGTGCAGGAAAGAAACCGTGGGAGTGTGCTTGTGGGGCGGTGGCGGAGTGGGGCCATAAGAACCCTCTTGGAACGAACATCCCGTTTCCTACATTAGAAGCCTTGGACCCACCGCGACGGTGGTGCTGAACGCGAGGTGTCCACCATGGGAGCTGCGTGGAAACACGCTGCGGCGATACCCTTTCCACACGTAATGAGGTTTCACAAGATGACAAGTGTCTGGGAAACCACGCGCGGCCTGTGCGGAGAGTGCCACACACTCCTGCGGCGAAACAACACTGGGGTGCATGCTTGCTGTGACGACCCTCTTGTTTCCCAAAGCTAGACGTGTGTGCAGAGGTGCGCGGAGCCAGGCTGCAAGGAGCCAGAGAGGGAACCCTGTGACACAGCACGGTGCGGAAGCCTCCTTTCGGGTCAGCAACCCCTGGTTTCCCCAGGTTGGCACGCTTTGGAGACCCCCGCGGTCGACTCGCAGGGCAATGCCACGGACTCCATTCTGTGAAACCTCAGTGTGGGACCACCCTCTTTCCTCCTACCTTCACGACGGAAGAAGCCTTGGAAATAGTCTGCCATGCCTGCCTTGAAAATCCCAGGGACTGGACTCTGCCAGAGAAACTCCCGTTGCGGAAAACTAGCTTTCCACCAACACGTTGTTCCACTAAGGAGGAAGTGCTCCCTGGAGAGCACTGCGGGGCCGACAGGGCCCGTCCCCTCGACTCAGCTCCCGGAAGCACACTCTCGCGGAGGGCCTCTTTCAACTGACACCCCGTTTCCCTAAGCACGAAATGTCTGCTGAGAAGCCCAGCGGGGCCGACGAGACGACCCTGTGCCCTCAACGCTGTGCAGCCAACAGGGGGCGGGATCCAGTTGTCGACAAACTTCTCCTTCCCCTAAATTTCCAAGGGTTGCAAATGCTTGCGGGGCCTCACAGGGATTCGCCCCAAGTGCGTCTCCCAAAAGAAGGCTGTGACGTAACCGACCTCACCTGGCCTCAGTGGACTCCGGGAAGTCAGAAGTGTGGGAGTAGGTGTACCGGCCCTAGGCGTTAGACTGTCCTAAGCTCACCTGGAGAAACCACACTATGGTGACTCCACCTGTCCCACGGACGGACACCTCGTTTCACACAGTCGGTGGGGAATACTACGACAGTACCGGATGCAGAACTCGCTCGAACGACACTAAGGGCAATCCTTCACCAAGAACCCATCTTGTTTCCCTCGCGTCAGTAGTGCCTGCAGCGGGCCGCCGGGCTCGATAACGTCAGGCCAGTGCTGTCTCCGCGCCTCTCGGAAGCATCAAGGTGGGGACAGCGTCTCGCCACTGACATCTGATGGCGCTCACGTACACAAGTGTTGGAAAACGGACGCTGGCCCACGAGGGAAGCTCCCTGGGCTGATGTGCAGGAAAGAACACCGTGGGAGTGTGCTTGTGGGGCGGTGGCGGAGTGGGGCCATAAGAACCCTCTTGGAACGAACATCCCGTTTCCCACAGTTAGAAGCCTTGGACCCACCGCGACAGTGGTGCTGAACGCGAGGTGTCCACCATGGGAGCTGCGTGGAAACACGCTGCGGCGATACCCTTTCCACACGTAATGAGGTTTCACCAGATGACAAGTGTCTGGGAAACCACGTGCGGCCTGTGCGGAGAGTGCCACACACTCCCGTGGCGAAACAACACTGGGGTGCATGCTTGCTGTGACGACCCTCTCCTTTCCCAAAGCTAGACGTGTGTGCAGAGGTGCTCGGAGCCAGGCTGCAAGGAGCCACAGAGGGAACCCTGTGACACAGCACGGTGGGGAAGCCTTCTTTCGGCTCAGCAACCCCTGGTTTCCCCAGGTTGGCAGGCTTTGGAGACCCCCGCGGGCAACTCCAGGGAATGCCCCGGACTCCACTCTGTGAAACCTCAGTGTGGGACCACCCTCTTTCCTCCTACCTTCACGACGGAAGAAGCCTTGGAAATAGTCTGCCGTGCCTGCCTTGAAAGTCCCAGGACTGAACTCTGCCAGAGAAACTCCAGTTGGGGAAAGCTAGCTTTCCACCAACACGTTGTTCCACTAAGGAGGAAGTGCTCCCTGGAGAGCACTGCTGAGCCGACAGTGCCGGTCCCCTCGACTCAACTCCGGGAAGCAAACTCGCGCGGAGGGCCTCTTTCTACTGACACCCCGTTTCCCTAAGGACAAAGTGTGTGCTGAGAAGCCTGGCGGGGCCGACGAGACGACCCCGTGCCCTCAACGCTGTGCAGCCAACAGGGGGCGGGATCCAGTTGTCGACCAACTTCTCCTTCCCCTAAAGTTCCAAGGGTTGGAAATGCTTGCGGGGCCTCACAGGGATGCGCCCCAAATGCATCTCTCAAAGCAAGGCTGTGACGTACCTGACGTCACCTGGCCTCAGTGGACTCCGGGAAGTCAGAAGTGTGGGAGTAGGTGTACCGGCCCTAGGCATTAGACTGTCCTAAGCTCACCTGGAGAAACCACACTATGGTGACTCCACCTGTCCCACGGACGGGCACCTCGTTTCACACATCGAGGGGGTGGGAAAACCTCGGTGGGTCAATTCGACGACAGTATCGGGTGAAGAACTCGCTTGGAAGACACTATGGGCAATCCTTCTCCGTGAACCCATCTTGCTTCCCTCGTGTCAGCAGTGTCTGCAATTCACGCGGGGCACGGAGCTGTGTATTTTTTGTTTGTTTTATATGTTGTGAATAATTGGCTTGTTTGTAGTAAATGTGTTGTGCATGTGTTCTCCCTTCTATAGTTTTGTTGTAAATATGTGATTTTTGAGTGTGTGGTAATTTGTGGAGTATGTGTGTTCTATATATTGTGTTTCTGGTATGTGTATGTTTTACCTTTGTGTTCAGTATGTGTTTTAGGTGTCATAGAGTGTGTTTTATATTTATCGTGTATATGTGATGGAAGGGTGTTTTTGGCATGCATGTGGTGTGTGTATGCATGCCCACATGTTTGTGGTATATATTCAATGTATTTGCAGTATGTCTGGTGCGTGAATAGTGTTTTTGTGTTTCTCTGTGACAAGTAAGATTTTTTAGCACATATAGTGTTTGTGCATGTGTCTTTCGCATGTGCATTGTGGTGTGGTGTATGTATCATGTGCATGGAACTTATATGTTGTGTTTCTTGTGCATAAATTTGTCTGTTTAGTATAAATGATATGACATGCTCCATATGTGTCTTTTATGTGCAGGAATTGAGTTGTGTGGGTGTTGTGTGTATGTGTTGTATGTATAGTTTATTTGCAGTGTGTGGTATATGTGCAATCTTTGTGTGGTGTTTGTTTTGTGATGTGTGTAATACATATATGTGGTGGAATGCAGTATATGCTTTGTGGCATGGAATGGAATTGGTATAGTCGTGGTTTGCAAAGTGTCTTGTGGTGTGCATAGTGTGTATTTGGTGTGTGTTTGTTCAGTATGTGTGCAGGGAAATTTGATTGTGTGTGTGGGATAGGTGTGTTATGTCTGTGATGTGTGGGAGTATGTGTGGTATGAGTTGTGGTATATGTGGGGTTTTATGCAGTGTGTGTGGAGTTTGTGTGTATGGTATCTGCGTGGTTTATCTCTGTTGATTGTGAGGTGTAGTGTCATGATTCTCTGCTTGTAGTATATGTGGGCATATTTTGTTTCATACTTGTGGTGTTCTTGTGTCGTACATGTGGTGTGTATGTGTGTCTGTGATATTGGTTTGATGTGTGTAGTAGGTGCGGCAGAAGTGAATCAACTGTAGTGTGTGTTGGTTATAAGTAATGTATGTATGGTAGGTGTGATATGTTTTGATGTGTAGAATATGTGTGCTGTATCTGTTGTCTTTGTTGTGTGTGGTTTGTGTGTGCAGTGTATGTGTGGTTTATGTTTATGTGAGGAGAATGTGTTGTATATGTGTGAGTTAAGTATGGTGAATATGTGCATGTGTATGTGTGTTGTCTGTGTGGTGAGATTTATGCTGTGTGTGGTGTCTATTTAGCATGTGGTTTTGTATCAATATGATATGTGTTTGTGGTGTAACTATGGTGCATGTGTGACATATCTGTATGTGCTAATATGTGCTGTCATTTCAGTTTGTGTTACCAATATGACATATAGGTTATATGAATTCTGTGTCTGGCCTATGTTTGCTTTTGGTCGCCTGTTTGGTCTGTGTGTCCTGTGGGATATATGTATGGCTGGTGTTTTTGGTATATGTGTGCATGTGTTTGGGCTTATGTCATGTGTCTGATGTGTGGTGTGCATGTCAAATGTGTCGTTAACATGTGTACATGTTGTGTATATATATAGTGTGTTTTTGATGTGTATGCCGACTTTCTATGTGTGTGGTATGTGTTTCTAAGTGTGGTATGTTTTTTGTGTATCTGTGGACTTTTACTGTGTCTGTAGATTTTTAATATTTATTTGAGAGACAGAGAGAGCACAAGCGGGAGAGAGGCAGAGAGAGGGATTCACAGAATCTGAAGCAGGCTCCAGGCTCTGAGCTGTCAGCACAGAAGCCAATGTGGGCCTCAAACCCATGTGAGACCTTAACCGTAGCCAAAGTCAGACGCTTAACTGAGCCACCCAGGCGCCCCACGTATCTGAGAATTTTTGACGCCTGGGCCTACATGTGATAGTGTGTGGTGTGTGTCTGGCATTTGCCTGTGAGATATGTCTTTTTTATGTGTGTATTGGGTGTGATATTTTTTAGCAGTGTGTTGTAGTGTGCATTGGTGAGTGTGGTGACATTATGGCAAATAGATTGAGTGAACTTAATGTATTTTTGTCACATGGATGGTGTATATGTGTATATATTTATCTATTGTGCATATGTGGTGTAAATCTGTGCTACACCTGTATTTGTGTGGTGTGTTTGTGGTGCTTGTTTAGTGTGTGTGGTGCCTATCTCTTGTGTGTTTTATGTTAGGTGATCTATTTTATATGTGGTGTGTGTGTGTGGTGAGTGTCGTGTGTGGTTGGTGTTTGTTGTATGTGTGTTGTGTATGGTATATGCAATCCTTGTTTGAAGGGACTGAGTGATGCGTGTGTGGCGGTCTCTGTGTTATGTGTGTTTTGTGTGCATTGAGTGTGTAGTTATGTGTTTTTGCGTGTTGAGGGAGTGACGTATGTGAGCAATATATGCATGTCTTAGGTGTGGTGTATGTGAGATGCGTGTGCAATATGTGTGGTGTTTGCATGACGTGTATTTTGTGTGTTTTTGTGTATTATGGTGTGGTGTATTTGAGCTGTTTGTGATATAATAGGTTTGTTTGTCACATGTGTGGTGTATGTGTGGTTGTTCTTTGTGATGTATGTGTGCAAGTTTGCATGTGTGGTGTGTCTGTGGTAGAAGTAATTACGTGTGTGGTGTGTGTTGGTAGATGTACGCTGTGTGTGTGGTATATTTGTGGTGTGTGTGTAATGTATGTGTTTGTGTATATGTAGTGTGTGTTTGGCCTGGATGTAAAAGGATTTTCTTTGTGGTGTATGTAGTGTGTGTGGCATGTGTGCAGCATTGATGTAGACTAGGTCTATTTGTGTCAGTAAGGATTTTTTGGTATGTGTTAATCATGTGTGATATTTGTGTGTGTGGTGTATCTGTGGTGTGAACGTGGTGTCTGTGTAGTTTGTGATTATGTGCCATGTGGATGGTATGTTGTTTGTGTGTGTGGTATATATGTCTGTGGCATGTGTTGAATATGTGTCATGTGTGTTGTATTTTTGTACAGGCATGTTATATGTGCAGTAATACTGTATGTGTAATGTGTGTGGTATATGCATGCTGTGTGTATACATTGCTGTGTCATGTTTGGTGTATGTGTGGTATGTGTGTGTTTGTGGTATATGTGGAATATGTGTATTATAACATTGGGAATATGTGTGGTGGTATTTATGTTGAGTGTCTTGTGTGCGGCGTCTGTGAAGTATGAGTGTTGTAGGTGTGGTTCATGTATGTGTAGGGTGTGTGGTGAAACTGATGTACCTGGTTTTTTTTGGTGTTTATATGGTGGTTCTGTGGAGTATATGTGGTGTGTGTGTATTTCTGTGAAAGAATAGTGTATCTGTTATGTGAGAGTGGTGTGTGTTTTGTGTGTATGGTGCATGTGTTTTCTGTGTGTGTTGTATATATGGAAAATAAGTGGAGTCTGGTATGTGTGTATGGAATATGTGTTGTGTGTGGTGTGTGCTGAGCATGCATGAGGTATATGTGCTGTGTATTTGTGGTGAAGGTTTGGTGTGGTGTGTGTGAAGTATGTGTTCCTGTGAGTGATATTTGGGTGGTGTATATGAGTGTGTGAAGTATGTGTCCCTGTGAGTGGTATTTGTGTGGTGCATTTGAGTATGTGTGTTGAATATGTGCAGTGTGTCTGCAGTATATGTGTATGGTTCATGCTTTGTGTGTATTTGTGTGTGTAACATTTGTGGTGTGTGCAGTGTGTGTATAGATCTTAGTATTGGTTATAGTGTGGTGTATGTGAATTGTCTGTGTATGGTATATATGAGTTGTAAATGCGGTTTACATGTGCAGTATATACAGAGTAAGTGTGGTCTGTGTAGTGTGTATAGGTGTTATTTGTATTTGTGGTACAGTGATTGACATATGTAGGGTACGTGTGTTTAAACACACATGTTTAAGGTGTGGTGATATAGTGTCTTTGTGATGTATATGCTGTGGAATTGTGTATGTAAGGTATGTTAGTGAAATATATGTCTTCTACATATGGTACATATGAGTGTATCATGTTGTGGTGTAAAATTGGGGTGGCTATGCTTTGTGTCATGTCTATTTAGCATGGGTGTTGTATACATGGAGTGTGTGGGAGGTACACCTATGGTGTACATGTGTATGTCTGTGTTGTATGTGTTTTTTGGTGTGTGTGTCATATGTATTCATCAGTGTCATACGTATTCTGTGTGTGTGTGTGTGTGTGTGTGTGCATAATTAATGTTTGGTGTGTGTGAAGAAGATAAAAACCTTCTGCACTGCCATCTGGATGTCTTCTTTAGAAAAGTGTCTATTCATGTTTTTTTGCCCATTTCTTCACTGTATTATTTGTTTTCTTGGGTGTGGAGTTTGGTGAGCTCGTTATAGATTTTGGATACTAACTTTTTGTCCAATAGGTCATTTGGAAATATCTTTTCCCATTCTGTTGGTTGCCTTTTAGTTTTGTTGATTGTTTTCTTTGCAATGCAGAAGACTTTTGTCTTCATGAAGTCCCAATAGTTCATTTTTGCTTTTAATCCCCCTGCCTTTAGAGATGTGTCAAGTAAGAAATTGCTGCTGCTGAGGTCAGAGAGGTTTTTTCCTGCGTTCTCCTCTAGGGTTTTGATGGTTTCCTGTCTCACATTCATGTCCTTTATCCATTTTGAGTTTATTTTTGTGAATGGTGTAAGAAAGTGATCTAGTTTCATTCTTCTCATGTCGCTTTCCAGTTCTCCCAGCACCATTTGTTAAAGAGACTGTCTTTTTTCCACTGGATATTCTTTCCTGCTTTGTCAAAAAATACTTGCGCATACATTTGTGGGTCCAATTCTGGAGTCTCTATTCGATTCCATTGGTCTATGTGTCTGTTTTTGTGCCCATACCATGCTGTCTTGATGATTACAGCTTTGTAGTAGAGGTTAAAGTCTGGGGTTGTGATGCCTCCTGCTTTGGTCTTCTTCAAAATTACTGTGGCTATTCGGGGTCTTTTGTGGTTCCATGCAAATTTTAAGATTGCCTGTTCTAGCTTCGAGAAGAATGCTGGTGCAATTTTGATTGGGATTGCACTGAATGTGTAGATTGCCTTGGGTATTATTGACATTTTAACAATAATTGTTCTTCCAATCCATGAGCACAGAATGTTTTTCCATTTCTTTATGTTTTCTTCAATTTCCTTCTTAAGCTTTCTATAGTTTTCAGCATACAGATCTTTTGCATCTTTGGTTAGGTTTATTCCTAGGTATTTTACGCTTCTTGGTGCAATTGTGAATGGTATCAGTTTCTTTGTCTTTCTGTTGCTTCATAATTGGTGTATAAGAATGCAACTGATTTCTGTACATTGATTTTATATCCTGCTACTTTGCTGAGCCCATGTATCAGTTCTAGAAGACTTTTGGTGGAGTCTGTCAGGTTTTCCATGTGGAGTATCATGTCATCTGCAAAAAGTGAAAGTTTTACTTCATCTTTGCCAATTTTGATGCCTTTGACTTCCTTTTGTTGTCTGATTGCTGATGCTAGGACTTCAAATACTATGTTAAACAACAGTGGTGAGAGTGGACATCCCTGTCGTGTTGCTGATTTCCGGGGGAAATCTCTCAGTTTTTTCATAAAAGCTGTGGGCTTCTGATATTTAGGTATGTTCTTTCATCCAACTTTCTTGAGGATTTTCATCAAGAAAGGATGTTGTATTTTGTCAAATGCTTTTTCTGCATCTATTGACAGGACCATATGGTTCTTACCTTTTATTTTATTAAAGCGATGTATGACATTGATTGATTTGTGAATATTGAATCAGCCCTGCAGCCCAAGAATGAATCCCACTTGATCATGGTGGATAATCTTTTTTACATGCTGTTGAATTCAATTTGCTAGTATCTTATTGAGAATTTTTGCATCCATATTCATCAGAGATAGTGGCCTGAAGTTCTTTTTTTGCTGGGTCTCTGTCTAGTTTGGGAATCAAAGTAATGCTGGCTTCATAGAATGAGTCTAGAAGTTTTCCTTCCCTTTCTATTTTTTGGAATAGCTTGAGAAGGATAGGCATTATCTCTGCTTTAAATATCTGGTGGAATTCCTCTGGGAAGCCATCTGGTCCTGGACTCTTATTTGTTGGGAGATTTTTGATAACTGATTCAATTTCTTCACTGGTTATGGGTCGGTTCAAGCTATTTCTTCATGTGAGTTTTGGAAGTGTGTGGGTGCTTAGGAATTTGTCCATTTCTTCCAGGTTGTCCAGTTTGTTGGCATGTAATTTTTCATGGTATTCTCTGATAATTGCTTGTATTTCTGAGGGATTGGTTGTAATAATTCCATTTTCATTCGTGATTTTATCTATTTGGGTCATCTCCCTTTTCTTTTTGAGAAGCCTGGCTAGAGGTTTATCAATTTTGTTTATTTTATCAAAAAACCAACTCTTGGTTTCAATGATCTGCTCTACAGTTTTTTTTAGATTCTATATCGTATATTTCTGCTTTGATCTTTATTATTTGTTTTCTTCTGCTGGGTTTGGGGTGTCTTTGCTGTTCTGCTTCTAGTTCCTTTAGGTGTGCTGTTAGATCTTGTATTTGGGAGCTTTCTTGTTTCTTGAGATAGGCCTGGATTGCAATGTATTTTCCTCTCAGGACTGCCTTTGCTACATCCCAAAGCATTTGGATTGTTGTACTTTCATTTTCATTTGTTTCCATGTATTTTTAAATTTCTTCTCTAATTGCCAGTTTGACCCATTCATTCTTTATTATGGTGTTCTTTAACCTCCATGCTTTTGGAGATTTTCCAGACTTTTTCCTGTGGTTGATTTCAAGCTTCATCGCAGTGTGGTCTGAAATTATGCATGGTATGATCTCAATTCTCGTATACTTATGAAGGGCTATTTTGTGAACTAGTATGTGATCTATCTTGGAGAATGTTCCATGTGCACTCGAGAAGAAAGTATATTGTGTTGCTTTGGGATGCAGAGTTCTAAATATATCTGTCAAGTCCATCTGATCCAATGTATCATTCAGGGCCCTTGTTTATTTTATTTTATTTGCATTTTTTTATTTTTTTAATATATGAAATTTATTGTCAAATTGGTTTCCATACAACACCCAGTGCTCATCCCAAAAGGTGCCCTCCTCAATACCCATCACCCACCCTCCCCTCCCTCCCACCCCCCTTCAACCCTCAGTTTGTTCTCAGTTTTTAACAGTCTCTTATGCTTTGGCTCTCTCCCACTCTAACCTCTTTTTTTTTTTCTCCTTCCCCTCCCCCATGGGTTTCTGTTAAATTTCTCAGGATCCACATAAGAGTGAAACCATATGGTATTTGTCTTTCTCTGTATGGCTTATTTCACTTAGCATCACACTCTCCAGTTCCATCCACGTTGCTACAAAAGGCCATATTTCATTTTTTCTCATTGCCATGTAGTATTCCATTGTGTATATAAACCACAATTTTTTAATCCATTCATCAGTTGATGGACATTTAGGCTCTTTCCATAATTTCAGGGCCCTTGTTTATTGATCCTGTGTCTAGATGATCGATCCAGTGTTGTAGAGTATTAAAGTTCCTGCAATTACCACATTCTTATCAATAAGGTTGCTTACGTTTGTGATTGTTTTATATATTTGGGGGCTCCCGTATTCGGCACATAGACATTTATAATTGTTAGCTCTTCCTGATGGATAGACCCTATAATTATTATATAAAGCCCTTCTTCATCTCTTGTTTCAGACTTTATTGGAAGTCTAGTTTGTCTGATATAAGTATGGCTACTCCAGCTGTCTTTAGACTTCCAGTAGCGTGATAGTTCTCCATCCCCTCACTTTCAATCTGATGGTGTCCTCATGTCTAAAATAAATCTCTTGTAGACAGCAACTTGATGGGTCTTGTTTTTTTTTTTATCCATTCTGATACCCTATGTCTTTTGGTTGGTGCATTTAGTCCATTTACATTCAGTGTTATTATTGAAAGATACGGGTTTAGAGTCACTGTGATGTCTGTAGGTTTCATGCTTGTAGTGATGTCTCTGGTCCTTTGTAGTCCTTGCAACATTTCACTCACAGAATCCCCCTTAGGATCTCTTGTAGGGCTGGTTTAGTGGTGATGAATTCCTTCAGTTTTTGTTAGTTTGGGAAGACCTTTATCTCTCCTTCTAGTCTAAATGACAGACTTGCTGGATAAAGGATTCTCGGCTGTATATTTTTCCTGTTCATCACATTGAAGATTTCCTACCATTCCTTTCTGGCGTGCCAAGTTTCAGTAGATAGATCCGTCACGCGTTTTATCCATCTCCCTTTATGTTAGAGCGTGTTTATCCCTAGCTGCTTTCAGAATTTTCTCTTTATTCTTATATTTTGTCAGTTTCACTGTGATATGTCACACAGAAGATCAATTCAAGTTACTTCTGAAGGGAGTTCTCTGTGCCTCTTGGATTTCAATGCCTGTTTCCTTCCCCAGATTGGGGAAGTTCTCAACTATGATTTGTTCTAGTACATCTTCAGCCCTTTTCTCTCTCTCTTCCTCTTCTGGAATCCCTATTATACGGATATTGTTGTGCTTGATTGCATCACTTAGTTCTCTAATTCTCCCCTCATACTCCTGGATTTTTTTTATCTCTCTGTTTCTCAGCTTCTTTTTTCATAATTTTATCTTCGAATTCACCTATTCTCTCTTCTGCCTCTTCAATCCGAGCTGCGGTCACCTCCATTTTATTTTGCACCTCATATATATCATTTTTTAGCTCCTCCTGTTTCTTGGTCCCTTGATCTCTGTAGTAATAGATTCTCTGCTGTCCTGTATACTTTTTTCAAGCCCAGCGATTAATTTTATGACTACTATTCTAAATTCATGGTCTGTTATATTGCTTAAATCATTTTTGATCAATTCATTAGTTGTCACTACTTCCTGGAGTTCCTTTTGAGGAGAATTCTTCCATTTCATCATTTTGGATAGTCCCTGAAGTGGCACCAAACTGCAGGGCACTTCCCCTGTGCTGTCTGGAGTAACTTGGTGGGCAGGGCCACAGTCAGACCCGATGTGTGTCCCCAGCCCACCTCTGGAGCCACAGTCAGACTGTTGTGTACCTTATCTTCCCCTCTCCCAGGGGCAGGACTCACTGTGGTGTAGTATGGTCCCTGCCTGGGTTACTTGCACACTGCCAACTTGTGGTGCTTCTTTGATGGGATCTGGCATATTAGCTGGGGTGGATCCGCCAGGTGCACAGGGGCGGGAGGGGCAGGCTTAGCTCACTTTGCCATTGGTGGTTCCCTGCGGGAGGGGCCCTGCAGCATCAGGAGGGAGGCAGACCCATCAGAAGGATGGAACCACAGAAGTACAGCATTGGGTGTTTGCACGGTGCAAGGAAGTTCCATGTCGGGAACTGGTTCCCTTTGGGATTTCGACTGGGGGATGGGAGAGGGAGATGGCGCTGGCCAGTGCTTTTCTTCCCCACCAAGCTGAGCTCTGTCTTCCGGGGCTCAACAACTCTCCCTCCCAGTGTCCTCTTGCCCTCCCACTCTCCGAGCAGAGCTGCTGACTCTTAACATTCCAGATGTTAAGACCCTGGCTGTCAGAACTCACTCCATCTAGCCCCTCCGGTTTTGCAAGTCAGACTCAGTGGCTCTGCCTTGCCGGGCAGGCTGTCCTTCCACCGCCCCAGCTCCCTCCCACCAATCCGTGTAGCATGCACCGCCTCTCTGCCCTTCCTACCCTCTTCCGTGGGCCTCTCGTCTATGCTTGGCTCTGGAGAGTCCATTCTGCTAGTCTTCTGGCAGTTTTGTGGGTTATTTAGGCAGATGTCGGTGGAATCTAAGTGATCAGGAGGACGCGGTGAGCCCAGCATCCTCCTACACTGCCATCTTCCTATTCTCAGTTTTTAAGAGTCTCCTATGGTATGGCTCCCTCCTTCTCTTTTTTTTCCTTCCCCTCCCCCATGATCTTCTGTTAAGTTTCTCAGGATCCACATAGGAGTGAAAACATATGGTATCTGTCTTTCTCTATATGACTTATTTCACTTAGCATGACACGCTCCAGTTTCATCCACATTGCTACAAAAGCCCATATTTCATTCTTTCTCATTGCCAAGTAGTATTCCATGGTGTATATAAACCACAATTTCTTTATCGATTCATCAGTTGATGGATATTTAGGCTCTTTCTGTAATTTGGCTATTGTTGAAAGACATGGCATCCATTCAGGTTTGCATCTCAGTTATAACGTTTTTAATTTTGGCCTATGTAGTTTTTAGTTCTGTTTCTGCAGTAAGGGATTCTTTAGTGTCTTCTATGCTTTTTTTCAAATCCAGTTAGTATCCATATAATTCTGGTTTTAAATTCAATTGTGACGTATTACTTATATATGTATTGATTAAATACCTGACACAACTTCTTCCTGTTCTTTCTTTATGGCTGAATTCTTCTGTCTTGTCAATTAGGAGGTAAAAAATAAAATGAAATAATAAAGAAGGCTATATCCCAGGTGTGTTTTGTTTTGCTTGTTTAGAAAAGTTTGGTTCAGGAGAGGAGTTAAGATGGCAGGAAGAAGGGTGATGCTGGGCTCTCCATCCTCATTTCTCACAGTTGTATTGCAGTCAGTCCACTTGGAACACCCAGGAAATTGATCTGCAGACTGGCAGAAGAATCTCCATTGTTGGAGGGAGACATTGTGGAAAGTTCAAGGTGCATGGAAGTGAATTGGAGAGAAAAAGAGCAATGCCACGGAGGGAAAGGAACCCTTTCTGTGGAAAGGCAAAAGGGAGAGTGATAAACAGGCATTGAAAGAATGTGGTATCAGGTTTGCACAAGAGAAAAACCTCTCTGGACCTCAGGCTGTGGAGCTAGAGGTACTGAGTATGGCAAGGATTTTTTGCAAGCAGCATGTGGAGTTCAAACCCTGAGGTTTTGGAAGTGCATGACTTTCTCCAGAGTGGAACTGTGGCATGCACTCCTGTGCAGAAGGAAGGAGTTGGCCCTAGAGTGCAAATGTGGTGTAGTGATCTCTGGGGCACAATGGGAAAGCACTCCCCTTCCTGAAATACTTAGGGCAGAGGGTATATTTCCTCTCCAAGGACAAAAGACCCTGTATGTGGCAGAAAAGAGCTTTTCTTTGGCAGGTGACAGAGGCAGTCATAGAGGGCTTATTGTTGCTTTTAGTGGTGGTACACATTAAATTCTTCACACTGCACAGGTGTAGAACTGTTTTTCTGATACAAAGTATATCAGACACAGCATGGAGAGGCTCTACTCAAGAGAAGGAGGGCAGTCCATTTAGTTCTGGGTCCTTAAGATCTTGAGTTTTAAATCCCAGCCACACGCTGAAGAAAAAAGCACAAGAGAGCTGTGGCACAGAGTCAGCTGACTGCCCTCCCTACTTTGTGAGGGCTTCCAGAACAATGGAGGGTATGAGACCCCTTTTCTGGGAATGAGAGATAAGGGTGGTACCATTGTCCCCCAACACCAACATGGTAGGCTTCAGAGGGCAACACAGTGGCCCCCAGTAGAGGCAGGACCCACATACTCCAAACCTGCCCCCCCCCCCGTGCCTGGTAACTGCTTATTTACTGGGACAAGATTGACTCTGAGCCTCTTCTCCAGAAGACCATCACAGGTAGTGCACCCTATTCACCAAGTGTACTGAAAATAGAGTGCTTCAAGGCATCACTTGATGTTTTGGTGGAAATAGAACCAGGCGTTCTTTCTTTTCTTTCTTTCTTCTTTCTTTTTCTTTCCTTCCTTTCTTCCTTCCTTTTCTTTCTTTCTTCCTTTCCTTTCTTCCTTTCTTCTTCTTCTTCTTCCTCTTCCTCTTTTTTTAATTTTTTAATCAGGTTCATAGTTTTTTGTTTGTTTTTCATTTCCTTTTCTCCCTTGTTGTTTTTTCTTTTTCTTGCTTCTTTCTGTTCTTTTCTTTGGAATCAGGCTTATACGTTTTTGATTGTCTGGTTTTTTATTCATTCATTTTCCTTTTCTCTTTATTTTTGGATCAGGCTTTTTTTTCCCTACTTTTTCCCCTTTTATTCAAACAAATCAAAGAACACCTAGTTAAAGTCCAAACACTCCCAACTACAAGCAAGGAGGAACTCTGCAGTGGACTGACCAGTGAGAAGGAGCAGCCAAAACACAATAGCGGATCACACACAGCATACAGCATTCAGGAAAACTTCCTAAAGTGTCAGGCCTGGACAATGTATGAAGTTTTTTAATATAGCACTGCTCTTTGGTGTAGGAAACCTAAGAAACTTTCAAAACATGCAAAACAGGCCCCTGTGGGGCTCAGTTAATTAAGCGTCTGACTCTTGAATTTTTCCCCAAGTTATGATCTTGCAGTCATGCAATCGAGCCTCACATTAGCCTCCCCACTTCTTCACATTCTCTCTCTCTTCCTCTGCCCCTTTCTTTTCTCACTCTTTCTCTCTCTCAATATAAATAAAATAAACATTCCAAACATACAGAAGACAGAAACCTAGCCAAAATCACAAGACAGAGAATTTCTCCCCAAAAGAATGGTCAAGAATAAATCACAGCCAGATTAAGAAAGGCAATTGTTGGGATGACCACTGGGGTGTTATATCTAAGTATATGTTATATGAATCAATAAATTCTACTGAAACCAATACTACACTATATGTTAATTAACCTGAATTGAAATTTTAAAAAAGGAAATTACAGCCAGGGACTTGCTCAAAACAGATATAGGCAAAATATGTGAACAAGAACTTAAAACAACAGTCATAAGACTATGAGATGAACTTCAATAAAAAGCATAGAAGACACCAGAGAAACCCTTGCTACCAAGATCAAAGACCTAAAAACTAGTCAGGCTGAGATAAAGAAGGCTATAACTGAGATGTAAAATTGACTAGAAACAGTCACAAGAAGGATTTAAAAATCAGAGAAGAGAATAAATGATAAGAAGATAAAATAATGGAAAACAAGGAAGCTGAAAAGAAGAGGGAAAGGAAACTATTGGATCACCAAAGGGGACTTAGGTAACTCAGTGATTCAATCCAGCAAAACAATATCCATATCACAGGAGTCCGAGAAGAAGAGTGAGAAAAGGGGATAGAAAGTTTATTGGAACAAATTATAGCTGAGAACTTCCCTAATCTGGGGAAGGAAACAGGCATTCAAGTCCAGGAGGATAGAGAACCCCCCCCCCACAAAATCAACAAAAACAGGTGAACACCATGATATATCACAGTGAAACTTTCAAAATACAAAGACAAGGAGAATTCTGGAAGCAGCTGGGGACAAAAGGCTCTTAATCTACAAGGGTAGACATATAAGGTTAGTAGCAGACCTGTCCACTGAAACTTGGCAGGCCAGAAGGGAGTGGCAGGAAATATTCAACATGTTCAGTAGGGGAAAAAATATGCAGCCAAGCGTTCTTTATCCAACAAGGCTTTCATTCAGAATAGAAGGAGAGATAAAGAGTTTTCCAGAAAAACAAAACCAAACAAGTTTATGACCACTAAAGCATCCTTGCAACAAATTTTAAGTGGGACTCTTTGGTTGGAGAAAAATAAAACCCAACATAACAAAGACTACAAAGAACCAGAGAACATTACCAGAAACACCAGCTCTACAATGGCACTATATTCGTATCTTTCATTAATTGTTCTGAATGTAAATGGACTAAAGGCTCCATTCAGAAGATAGAGTATCAGAATGGATTACAAAACAAGATCCATCTATATGTTGCCTACAAGAGACTCAGCTTAGACCCAAAGACACCTACAAATTGAAAGTGAGGGGATGGAGAACCATCTATCAGGCTAATGAATGTCAAAAGAAAGATGGAGTAGACAAACATATCATACAAGCTAGATTTTAAAACAAAGACTATAACAAGGAACAAAGAAGGGCATTATTTTATAATTAAGGAGTCTATCCACCAAGATCTAACAATTGTAAACAATTACGTCTCCAGCTTGGAACACCCAAATATATAAATCAATTAATAACAAACATGAGAAAACTCATTGATAATTAATGCAATAATAGTAGAGGGCTTTAACACCCCACTTACAATTAACAGATCATCTAAGCAGAAAATCAACAAGGAAACAATGGCTTTGAGTGACACACTGGACTGGATGGACTTAACAGATATATTCAGAACTTTTCATCCTAAAGTAACAGAATACACATTCTTCTGGAGTGCACATGGAACATTTTCCAGAATAGACTGCACACTTGGTCACAAATCAGCTGTCAATAGGTAGAAAAAAATTGAGATCATACCATGCATATTTTCAAATCACAATGGTATGAAGCTTGAAATCGCCACACACAAAAAATTGGAAAGCCTAAAAATACATGGAGGTTAAAAACCATCCTACTAAAGAATGAATGGCTCAATCAGGAAATTAAGGAATAAATAAAAAATACATGTAAGTCAATTAAAATGGAAACACTACAGTCTGGAACCTTTTGGGATGCAAGAAAGACAGTCCCAAGAGGAAAGTATATTATGATTCAAGCCTATCTCAAGAAGCAAGAAAGGTCCCCAATACACAATTTAACCTTATACTTAAAGGATCTAGAAAAGGAACAGTAAATAAAGCACAAAGTCAGCAGAAGAAAAGGAATATTAAAGATTAGAGCAGAAATAAGTGATCTAGAAACCATAAAATACATTAAAGCATATCAATAAGACCAAGAGCTGGTTCATTGAAAGAATAAACAAAATTGACAATACCCTAACTAGACTTCTCAAAAAGAAAAGAGAAAGGACACAAATAGATAAAATCACAAATGAAAGAGGCAAGATCACAACCAACACCACAGAAATACAGAAATTATAAGAGAATACCATGAAAAAGTATATGCTAACATAGTAGGCAATCTGAAAGAAATGTACAAATTCCTAGACCCTCACAAAATACCAAAATTGAAATAAGAAGAAACTGAAAATTTGAACAGACCCATAAAGAAATTGAATCACCATACAAAAATCTTCCAGCAAAATTCCTCGTCCAGATGGCTTCCCAGGGGACTTGTACCAGACGTTTAAGGAAGAGTTAATACCTATTCTCAAAATGTTCCAAAAGATACAAATGGAAAAACTTCCAAGCTCATTCTATGAGGCCAGAATTACCTTGATTCCAAAACCAAAGACCTCACTAAAAAAAGAATTAAAAGCCAATTCCCTGATGACCCTGGATGCAACAATTCCCAAATGATACTAGAAAATAGAATCCAACAGTACATTAAATGAATTATTCACCATAATCAAGTGGAACTTATTCCTGGGCTGTAGCGATGGCTCAATATTCACAAATCAATCAACGTGATACACCACATCAATAAAAGAAAGGATAAGAACCATATGAGTCTCTCAATAGATGCAAAACCAAATGCATTTGACAAATTACAGTATCCATTCTTGGTTAAAAAAAAAACCTCAACAAAGTAGGGATAGATGGAACATCTTAACATCACAAAGGCCATATACAAAAGACCCACAGCTAATATCATCCTCAATGGGGAGAAAAACTGAGAGCCTTTCCCCTACAATCAGGAACAAGACAAGGTTATCAACTTTCACCATTACTATTTAACATAGTACTGGAAGTCTTGGCCTCAGCATTCAGACAACAAAAAGAAATAAAAGGCATCCAAATTGGAAAGGAAAAAGTGAAACTTTCACTATTTGCAGAGGACAGGATAATCTATGTGAAAAACCTGAAAGCCTACTCTGCAAAATTGCGTGAGCTAATAGATAAATTGAGCAAAGTCGCAGGGTAAAAAAATCAACATGCAGAAACCTGTTGCATTTTTATACACAAATAATGAAGTGACAGAAAAAGAAATCAAGGAATAGACTCCATATACAATTGTACCATGAATAAGATAACTAGAAATAAACCTAACTAAAGAGGTAAAAGATCTGTACTGATAACTCTAGAATTATGAAAGAAATATAGATGGACACAAAGAAATGGAAAAACATTTCATGCTTATGGATTGGAAGAACAAACACTGTTGAAATATCTATATCGCCCAAAGTAATCTACACATTTAATGCAATACCTATCAAAATACCACCAGCATTCTTTGCAGAGCTAGAACAAACAATCCTAAAATCTGTATGGAAACAAAAAATACCCCAAATAGCCAAAGCAATCCTGCAAGAGAGAAACAAAACTACAGGCATCATGATTCCTGATATCAAGCTATATTACAAAGCTGTAGTCAAGAAAGTATGGTACTGGTACAAAAACAGACACATAAATCCATGGAACAGAATAGAAAACCCAGAAATGGACCCACAACTAAATGCTCAACTCATCTCTGACAAAGCAGGAAAAAAGATACAATGGGGAAAAAACAGTCTCTTTAACAAATGCTGTTGGGAAAAATGACAGTTACATGCAAAAGAATGAAACTGGACCACTTTCTTACAACATACACACACAAAAATATTCAAAACTGGATGAACTACCTAATGTGAGACAGGGAACCATCAAACTCCTAGAGCAGAAAACAGGCAGGAACCTCTTTCACCGCAGCCAGAACAACTTCTTACTAGACACGTCACTGAAGACAAGGGAAACAAAAGCAAACATGAACAATTAGGACTTAATCAAGATAAAAAGTTTCTGCACAGTGAAGGAAACAATCAACAAAACTAAAAGGCAGCCTATGGAATGGGAGAAGATATTTGCAAACGACATATCTGATAAAGGGTTAGTTTGCAAATCCATAAAGAAGTTATCATCAAATTTAAGACCCAAAAAACTAAAATTCCAGTTAAAAAATGGGTAGACCACATGAATAGACACTTTTCCAAAAAAAAATCCAGATGACTAACAGACACATGAAAAGATGCTCATCATCACTCATCATCAGGGAAATACAAATCAAAACCACAATGAGATACCACCTCACACTTGTCAGAATGGCTAACATTAACAACACAAGAAACAACATTGTTGGTGAGGATGCAGAGAAAGGGGAACCCTCTTGCACTGTTGGTGGGAATGAAACTAGTGTAGCCACTCTGGAGAACAGTATGGAGGTTCCTCAAAAAACTAAAAATAGAATTACCCTACGATCCAGAAATTGCACTATTAGGTATTTACCCAAAGCATACAAAAATACAGATTCTAGGGGTGCCTGGGTGGCTCAGTCAGTTAAGCATCCAACTTCAGCTCAGGTCATGATCTCACAGTTCATGAGTTCGAGCCCCTCTTTGGGCTCTGTGCTAACAGCTCAGAGCCTGGACCCTGCTTTGGATTCTGTGTCTCCCTCTCTCTCTGCCCTTCCCCTGCTTGCACGCATGCTCTCTCTCTCTTTCTCTCTCTGTCTCAAAATAAATAAACATTAAAAAATTTCAAATGCAGATTCTAAGGGGTGCATGCACCCCAATGTTTATAGCAGCATTATCAATAGGGAAAGAGTCCAAATGTCTATTCTGATGAAAGGATTAAGATGTGGCATATATATACACTGGAATACTAATCAGCCATCAAAAAAAAATGAAATCGTGCCTTTTGCAACAACATGGATGGAGTTAGAATGTGCTATACTAAGCTCAAGTCAGAGAAATAAATGCCATATGATTTCACTCATACGTGGAATTTAAGAAACAAAATGGATAAACATATAGGAAGCAGGGAGATTGGAAGAAGAGACAGGGAAACCGCAAGAGAAGGAAACAAATCACTCTATCCTTTAATAATAGAAAACAAACTGAGGGTTGATGGAGGGAGGTGGATGGAAGATGGGCTAGAGGGTGCTGTATGTAAGTGATGAATCCCTGAATTCTACTCCTGAAACCAATATTACACTGTATATTTACTAAAATTTCAATTAAAAATAAATATATGAATAAGAAGGAGAGAATCTTGATTCAAAAAATAAGCAAAAATTGGGGTGCCTGGGTGGCTCAGTCTGTTAAGTGTCCGAGTTCGGTTCAGGTCATGATCTTGCAGTTCATGGGTTTGAGCCCCATGTAGGACTCTGACAACACGGATCCTGGAGCTTGCTTCAGATTCTGTGTGTGTTTCTCTCTCTGCCCCTCTTCCACTCACACTCTGTCTCTCTCAAAAATAAACATTAAAAAAAATTTTAATAAGTAAAAATAATAAAATGTAAAATAAAATAAAGTAAAAAATAAATAACAAAATAAAATTTAAAATGAAAATAAATTGCTTCCTCTGTATCCAAAAAAAAAAAATCCCCAAGGAAAACTAGATCTTGTTTCCCCTAGAACTGAAGATTTGCAGCACTCTACAATCAGTAGAGTTGGTGCATAGGAGGGATTTGTCCTAGCTCTCTGGGGGAGGGGCCTGCTGCTCTGATTCTCAGGTGGACTTGCCCTAGAGGAGATACACTTGCAGGGTGCTTCCAGTGGTGTTTGGTGAAAGTAGCTGTGGCTTCCACTTTGTGGCACTGTTTTGCTCACTGAACTGGATCAGTGTTGTTGGGGGTGGGGGTAGTGAATGGCTTAGCCTAGCTCTCTTGTCTCTGGAGCAGGGAGCTCTTACCTGCCACTCAGGAAGCCCTCACAGATGAGCAATCATCTTTCCTGTGTCCCCAGCTTCCATCAGATCCCCACCCTCACCCTGTCTGTGTCTGAGCTGTCTGCCTGCCAGGCAGCAAGCACTCCTTTATTTTATCTCAGGCATGGCTGTGATTCTAAACTCCAAACATCAGAGACACTTGTGGCGAGGACCCATGCTGATCCTCTGGGGAGGGTCTTGCTGCACTGTGGCCAGTGCAGTCTTGTCCAAAACTATGGTCACACAACCATCCTCCAGTTCGGAATTTATGGTACATAGCAGCACAAAACTGGTGCCAAGGCTGCTGTCCTCAGCCAGCATCTTTATGTTATTGAACGGGGCAGCTCAATGGCATCCACAGGCTCTTTTGTGCACAGAAAGGCCAAATCACCTCTACCAAATGCACTCCAAGCAGGGGAACTTTTTCCTCCCCATGCAACCCTCAGACCATGCTGTCCACTCCTGGGTCTCTGCCCTCCTTCCCCACTCAGCACTGCTGAGCCCACTGGGTGCGACCCTCCTGATGCTGACTGCAGAAACTTCAGACTCTGCACTCTACTGTTTATAAAAAACTTGTAGTATTTAAACCCTCTCCTTTTCCCAGTCAGTGGTTTGGGGGAAGTTTTTTTGTGCAATCCCCTGCGTTTGTTTTCACTCTTTCTCTCTTGCTCCTCTCTCCATGATGACAGGAAGTTTCTTAGCTAATCCTATGTTGGTAATTATTTTGCAATATATAAATGTATCAAATCAACACATTGTACACCTTAAAACACAATGTTCTATGTTAACTATATCTCAAAAAAGATGAAAAAATGATAGACTTTGGTGTCTATATCCTAATATTAAAGAGGTCAACACTTTTACTGAACATTGTAATAAAAGTCATAGTCACCTCAGTAAGGCAAGGAAACAGAAGTAAACTGTTTTGAATCAGAGATGATATGGTCACATACCTAGTAAATCCAAATAAATCTACAAAAAAATCTACTTCAACTTATTAATAAATTTAACAAGTTTTATAAAAGTGACAAAATACAGAATCATTGCATTAAAATTATTGCACTGTATATTACTAGTAGTGATCAAATGGAAACTGACATTTTTAAAAAGGCAATTTGCATTAACATCAAAATGGTGTAGCAAATAAAAAAAAAGGAAAGCCAAATTATACTTATAAGTCTTTAGTAACTCTGACTTATGAAAACTGTGCTACATAAATTTGGATCTTCTGTTTTACATAAAAATGGATCTGAAAGAGAAAAGTAATTGTAATCATAAATTAAAGGATATATGTGAAACACACTATTTTACAAAACTGTTATACAAAGAGCAAATGTATGCCTTATTTTCCTAAATTATAACTTGTTCTATGCCATTAGAAAAGAAATTGTTTAAATACACAGTTTATGTAAGGTAAACCTTTATAATCTCTAAAAGAAACTATGGACTGTCACATTATTACCAGAAAGTCCATTCTAATGTGCAGTAGAATGATAATTTTTACAAAGTTAATATTTTTTATACATGTCTCAACTTTGCTGACTCCAGTTTTAATAACATTAGATTGTGTTGAAAGAGTAAGAAGATGAAAGTCCCTTAGCAGTATAATCCAGCATTTGAAAAGCACTAATAAGTTACATTGTCTATCTTCTGAAGATTAATGATATAGATTAAACTACCCATACCTATAATACAGCTAAAGTATTGTTAACGTATTCATTTATCAAATAAACAGGTGCCAGCCACTGTGTGGTCAGGCAAAGCAAAAGTGAGCAAAATGCAAAAGTGAGCAAAAAAAAAAGACCCTAGTCCTAGTAGAGTTTCTATTGAAAGCTTATATAGATTTCTTTCCTCCCCCAAATTATAAAATCTGTAAAATGATTTAATATTATATTTAAAAATCCTATGCATGTGGGATGCCTGGGTGGCTCAGTTGTTTGAGCATCCAGCTCTTGATTTTGGCTTGGGTCATGATACCAGGGTCATGGGATCAAGCCCTACATTGGGCTCAGCGCTGAACGTGGAGCCTGCTTAAAATTTTCTCTCTCCCTCTTTCCCTCTCCCCACTCGTGCACTCTCTTTTTCTCTGTTTCTAAAAAAATAATAAAATTAAAATAAAATTAAAATCCTGTGGATGTACCTCCCTTTCCCCATATTTTTAAATAAACTTTTCAATAAGTAAATATAACCAGACATTATTATATTCCGAAGCTAAATTATAATACCCTGATATCCTTTTAAAAAGAAAAAAGTTCTGTCTTTGAAATTATGCAGTAATAAAATTACAACAGAAACAAAGATTCTTTTGGAACATGAGAAAATATCATGCACTATGCCAGATGTTGTTGAAATAAGCATATAAATGCCCTCAAATGTAGCATTTTTATTTTTGAGAAAGAGAGAGAGAGCACGTGGGCAAGGGAAGGGCAGAGGAAGAGAGAGAACTTTAAGACCACATAGGGCTCAACCTCAAGACCCTGAGAACATGACCTGAGCCAAAATCAAGAGTCAATTAACCAACTTAGCAACCCAGGCACCCCTCAAAAGTAGCATTTTAACAGGAGTCATGGTGAAGGCTAGCTACACAAATATTAGAATATTCAGTCAGAAAGAAAATTTTGAATTAGCAAAAAAAATCCAACTTATTTTCTAAAAGCTTGGTAACTTTAGTTTTAATATATACATAAAATCTATAAATCATCATCCAAATATTACTTATGGTGCTCCATTGTTCTCTGGCTCTACCCAACTTCTAAAACTTTTATTCTAATAGTTTTACAAGGTCTGACCTCAAAGCATAGAAGTTCTAACAAAACTCAGTCTTTTATTGTAATAATTATTAAGAAATTATTATTAGGAATTTAGTAAAGGAAGTGAGCATAAGATTAGATTTTTATACATATGGCTTGCCAGAAGCCAAGCTATCCAACCAGCCTGATGGCAGGGCCCAGGCGGTGGACGGATCGGGACCGTCCCCATCCTAATCTAAATACCTCTTAATTCTAAAATGCCTCCTGGGGGCCAAGTGGGCCTAGGGGTTGGAGTAACCTGTGCCCATAGATACACTCCTTTGTTGCCGGAGTGGGGGTTTTAAATCCATTCGTCCCTCCTTGGCTGGGAAATGTATGAGGCTATCCTTCCTTTAGGTAGAAGAATCTTTATAGGGAGTGGCAAGGGCTAAATGTAGGGCTGCACAATTTCCTTGAGGAACCTTATTTCTTTCCCAAAGGTTCTTTTCCCAGGGGCCTGTCAAGGACAATTCCCCAACAGACAATTCCCCAGGTACTTTATTAAGGCCAAATTACATAAAAGCGGGAGTACAAATGGATTTGAAAGCCCCACTCTGGCAACAAAGTAGTGTATCTATGGGCACAAGTTACTCCAACCCCTAGGTCCACTTGGCCCCCAGGAGGCATTCCAGATGATGATTGAACCTAGTCGGTTAAAGTACAGAATGGTTCATTATTTCCTAGGTGCCTTGTCTCTCTGAGAATGTATAAGGCCTGGGTTCCTAAGGCCCTTTTGGCCCCCTCCTGGGACCTCGGACCAAGGCGAACACTTTTGTTCCTCAAACCACAAATGGTTCAGTGAAACAACTAAGAGGTCATGTTCCTGTAACTGTTACACTTGAGGTGTTGAGAGATAGATGACCTTTCATGAAAACAGCAAAGCAAATGCTTTATAGATTATAGATAAACGTAGATACATAATGAAAATAATGTAAGAAATTAATCAATAAGCAAAGGGCAGGAGGGAATGTTATGAGAAAATAACCATGTTATTCCTTAAAAGGTGATTACACATAGGAACATTTTTAGAATTAGGTAATGCTAGAAAACATAGATGATGCACACTACAAGGAAATTGCTAACAAATATAATGCCACATTTGCCACAATAAAGCAGCCAGTTCAACACACTGCTGTTGTCTGTGTCCATTTTTATTTTTGATTTATTTTTTTTTCATTTTTTTGCCAACGCTGTTCAGCCTTCAGGAACCCCTGGACCTGTTGGAGCTTGACTCCGGCAATGGCTCATGAACAAATCCCCTATATATATAGTTATAGTTGTTATAGTTGTTATAGTTGTTATAGTTTTATAGTTATAGTTATATAGTAGTTACAATTTTATAGTTATAGTTATAGTTATAGTTATAGTTATAGTTATGCACTGGACCCATAGCCAGAGCTATGGTATTAAAAAAAAACAAACAAAAACAGCTGATCAACACTACTTACACTATGCTATGCATTTCTTTGATTTTTTTTTCATTTTAGTAAATGTTTATTGAGTGGAAACTGTGTTAGTTTTTGTTAAAAACACTGGAGACACAAAATCTAATATGATGGTCAGGGTACCTGCTCTTGGGAAGTTCTCATTCTAATTGGGGAAGAGTTAAGTGCTATAAAGATAATCTCACAGTAAGATAGACTTGAGAGCGATAGGGCTCTATAATACACAGAATGGTAAGAGAGGGCTATTTCTTACGATCTTTCTCCTTCTTTATATTGGTGCACACCAGAGTCTGTAATGTTCCAGAAACAGCCTTCAATTTATAAAAATCCATTATTTCTTCTTCCAATTGTCTTCTCTTCTCCTCAAGTTTCATTGTCTCCTCTTGTTGGACTCGTTTAAGATGCTCAAACTTTTCTTGTAACTGTAAAACAAATGCGCAGCTGTGACTCAATGCACACTATGGTAGCACATTCCCAGGGACTTGGTGTTTTCTACTGGTTATTAAATATAACCTAATCATCAGAGTAGAGCATGATCTTAGTAATAGTCTCTAAATTTCATGTTTAAAGTAGAAAATCATATATGAAATTTCTTTCTTAATTTTAATTTTAAATGTGTCCCCATTGAGCCAAATGTAATAAGATGCAAAATTATGAAAAATACTCAATTTAAAAATTTTTACTAATGTATAATTTTTTACTCTATACTTTTCCACTAATCTCTCTGAGTAAAAATTGATAGATCCATGTCCTGTAAAGATACATACATTAAATTATGACATGGATTATAAGTTTTTTGTCTATACTTTAATTGATAAAGTCATTTCAAAAGAAAGTCTGATAATTTCCTTAAGTAAGATTAGTACAATTATAGGAAGAAAAAAACCTCATTCAGTTACTTGTTATTTACTACTGAGATCTTTAATCTGTGGGATTTAAGCCAAATTAATCATAAGAAAGAGATAATACCACCTTAGTTTCCATTAGAGACAGGCGTGGGTCTTTAGTAAGACATTATTCAACATAAGGATTGCTTGTATGCATCAGAGATGGTATGATTTTTTTGAATTTTTGCTAATCCAAAAAAATTATAAAGGACCAACTAATTTTCAGTTTAACTTTTTGAAAAACAGGCTAGGGGCTTAAATTGCCACAATATTAATTAGCTGCCTTATATGGCTGTGAAGAACACAAGCATGGTGTTGATATTACCCTAGATGCCCATTTGAATCGTTCAGTAAGTTTGTAAATCTCCTAATGCACAGGCTACCCACAGATCAATTGCATCACACTATCTGGAAATGAAACCTGAGCATCAGTCCTTTTAGAAAATCCCCAGGTAATTTTAGTGTGCAGCAAAGTTTGAGATCCATGGTCTTTCTTTTTTTCTTTCTTCCTCTTTCTTTCTTTCTGAGAGACAGAGAGAGAGAGTGAGTGGGGGAGGGACAGAGAGGGAGAAAGAGAATCTCAAGCAGGTTCCATGCTGTGAGCATGGAACCCAATGTGGAGCTTGATCTCATGAACTGTGAGATCGTGACCTGAGCCGAAATCAAGAGTCTGATGCTTAACCAACTGGGCTACCCAGGTGTCCCAAATCCATGGTGGTTTTTTTTTTAATGTTTATTTATTTTTGAGAGATAGAGTAGGGGAGGGTCAGGGAAAGATGGAGACACAGAATCTGAAGGAGGTTCCAGGCTCCAAGCTGTCAGCACAGCTGACATGGGGCTTGAACCCATGAGCCATGACATCATAACCCGAGCTGAAGTCAGATGCTTAATCGACTGAGCCACACAGGCGCCCATAAATAAAGATTACATTCCTTCTGCTGAAGGAAATGAATACTGACACACAGTTGAAAAGACTGGGGATGTGAGAGTGTGGTATCTATAAATGATGGCAAAAATCAGTGAGAAAACTCACTTAAAGATGGGAAGGTGAGACTTGGAAGGAAGATGGCAGTGGAGTAGGAGGAACCGAGGCTCACCTTCTCCCACAAACACAACTAATTAACTATCCAATCATCCTAAATGTGCCAAAAATAAACCTGAAGACTGACAGAACAAACTCCACAATTAAAGGGAGAGAAGAGGTCACATCAAAGAAGATAGTAAGTGTGGAGATGTGATTTAGAGGAGAAATGGATATCAGGTGCTGTGAAGGGAACCTGATATCAACAACCTGATACCAACAGGTAGCTGTTGGTCATGGAAAAGGGAGAGAGTGAGGGGAGCACATGGAGGAATGCACAAGGAGAATGTTTCCTCAAAGCCATTGGCTTGGAAAATAAAATGGGTTGAACTATGTGAGTTCTTACAACTTGTGAGGCTTAGATCCTGGAGTTTTCAAGATCAGGAAGTTTGGCTCAGATAGAGCCCTGAAAGCACTGTCCTGCTCCTGGAGAGAAGATAGGCAAAGAACACAAGCTTGATGCAATGAAGAGCAGACTGAAAGAAGCAGTGGAATAATATAGTGTCCTAGAAGGGAGAATAATGGAAAATAAAGAAGCTGAAGAAAAGAAAGAATTATGCAACACAAGAATAGAATCAGGGAACTCAATGAATCCATCAAATGTAATAACATTCATTTTATGAAAGATATGAATCTCTTTCATCAGCGTTGTATAGTTTCTCTTCTTACAGAAGAATAGAAACAATGGGGGTGGGGTTAGAAAATTTATGTGAGGATATAATAGCTGAAAATTTCCCTAATCTGGGGAAGGAAACAAATATCTAGATCCAAGAGGCACACAGAACTCCCATCAAAATCAACAAAAGCAACTCAACACCAAGACATATTGTAATAAAATTTGTAAAATATAGAGACAGAGAAAATATCTTACAAGCAGAAGTCTTTACAAGGGAAGACCCATAAGGCTAGCTCGGTATTTCTCAATATAAACTTGGCAAGCCAGAAGGAAGTGGCATGATATATTGAAAGTGATGAATGGGAAAAATCTGTGGCTAAGGATACTCTATCCAGAAAAGCTTTCATTTAGAATAAAGAGATAAGGAGTTTCCCAGCAAACAAAACCAAAGGAGTTCGTGACCACTAAACCAGCCCTGCAATAAATATTAAATGGAACTCTTTGAATGGAAAGGAGGGACCAAAAGTGACAAAGAAGAAAGGATCAGAAAAAATCTTCAGAAACAGTAACAAAACAAGTAATGAAATGACACTGACTACACATCTATCAATAACTACTTTTTTTTTTTTTTAAATTTTTTTTTCAACGTTTTTATTTATTTTTGGGACAGAGAGAGACAGAGCATGAACGGGGAGGGGCAGAGAGAGAGGGAGACACAGAATCGGAAACAGGCTCCAGGCTCTGAGCCATTAGCCCAGAGCCTGATGTGGGGCTCGAACTCACGGACCGCGAGATCGTGACCTGGCTGAAGTCGGACGCTTAACCGACTGCGCCACCCAGGCGCCCCTATCAATAACTACTTTGAATGTAAGTGAACTAAGTATTCCCATCAAAAGATATAGGGTGACAGATGGATAAAAAAAAAACCGAGACCCATCTATGTGCTGTCTTCAAAAGACCCATTTTCAACCTAAAGACACATACAGATTGAAAACAAGGGGATGGAGAAACATCTTTCATGCAAATGGATGTCAAAGAAAGCCAGAGTAGCAATACTTGTATCAGACAAAATAGACTTAAAACAAAGACTATAACAAGAGATGAAAGAAGGCACAATATCAAAATACAGAGGACATTCCAAATATAATATCTAACAGTTGTAAATATTTATACACCCAACATGATAGCCCCCAAATATATTAAAAATTGAAACAAACATAAAGGTACTCATTGATAATACAATAATATTAGGGGACTTTAACACCCCACTTTATACCATTCAGCTACTGGGAGACATCTCAGTTGTTCCAAGTTTTGGCAATAATGAATACATCTCTTTTAAACATCTGCGTATAGGTTTTTGTGTGGACATAAGTTTCATTTCCTCTAGGTAAATACCAAGGAGTACAATTGTTGAATTATATTGAAAAGGGCATGACTAGTTTTTTAAGAAAACACCAAACTCAAAGAGCCTAAATGTCCATCAACTGATGAATGGATAAAGAAATTGTGGTTTATATACACAATGGAATACTACGTGGCAATGAGAAAAAATGAAATATGGCCTTTTGTAGCAACGTGGATGGAACTGGAGAGTGTGATGCTAAGTGAAATAAGCCATACAGAGAAAGACAGATACCATATGGTTTCACTCTTATGTGGATCCTGAGAAACTTAACAGGAACCCATGGGGGAGGGGAAGGAGAAAAAAAAAAAAAAAAAGGACGTTAGAGTGGGAGAGAGCCAAAGCATAAGAGACTGTTAAAAACTGAGAACAAACTGAGGGTTGATGGGGGGTGGGAGGGAGGGGCGGGTGGGTGATGGGTATTGAGGAGGGCACCTTTTGGGATGAGCACTGGGTGTTGTATGGAAACCAATTTGTCAATAAACTTCATATAAAAAAAAAAAAGAAAACACCAAACTCTTTCAAAGTACATGAAAACGTATGAGAAAACAAGAGTCCAAAACATCTGGAATGCAGCAAAAGCAGTTCCAGAGGGCTGTTTATAGCAATATAGGCCTACCTCAAGAGAAAGAAAAATCTAAGCAACCTAACCTTACACTAAAGAAACTAGAAACACAACAGCAAACAAAACCGCAAACCAGCCGAAGGAAGGAAATAATCAAGATTATAACAAAAATAAATGATATAGAAACTAAAAACAAAACAAAACAGGTCACAGCAATGAAACTGGGAACTGGTTCTCTGAAAAAAAATAAAATTGATAACCCCCTAGCCAGAATTATCAAAAAGAAAAGAGAGAGGAAAGGACTCATATAAATAAAATCACAAATGAGACAGGAGAAATAACAACCAACACCACAGAAACACAAACAATTACAAAAGAATGTTATGAAAAATTATATGCCAACAAATAGGATAATTTGTAAGAAATGGATAAATTGCTTAACATATTAACCGCCAAAGCTGAAACAGCAAGAAATAGGAAACTTGAACACATCGATAACCAGCAAAAAAAATTGTATCAGTAATCAGAAAACTCCCAGCAAACAAAAGTCCAGGGCCAAATGGCTTCACAAAACTCTAGCAAACATTTTAAAAAGAGTTAATACCTATTCTTCTCAAATTAGTCCAAAAGAGTAGAAATGGAAAGAAAACTTCCAAACTCATTCTATGAGGCCAGTGATTACCCTGATTCCAAAACCAGACAAAGACTCCACTAAAAGAGATCTACAGGCCAGTATCTCTGATGGTTGCAAAATTTCTCAAAAAAATATTGCTAATTCCAATCCAACAATACATTAAAGAATAATTCATCAAGACCAAGTGGGATTTTACCTGGAGTAATGGTGGTTCAATATTTGCAAGTCAATCAATGTGACACATTACATTAATAAAAGAAAAGATAACCATATGATCCTCCCAATCGATGTAGAAAAAGAATTTGACAAAGTACACATTCGTTCTTGATGAAAACCCTCAACAAAATAGGCATAGAGGGTATAGACTTCAACATAATAATGGCCATATAAGAAAAATGTACAGCTAACATCCTTAAAGGGGAAAAACTGAGAGTTTTTCCCCTAAGGTCAGGAACAAGACAAGGATGTACTCTCTCCCCTTGTATTCAACATAGTACTGGAAGTCCTAGCTACAGCAATCAGATAACAAAAAGAAATAAAAAAGAATTCATATCAGCAAGAAAGAAGTCAAATTTTCACTAAATGCAGACTGCATGAAACCCTAGAAAATCCAAAAGACTCCACGAAAAAAACCTGCTAAAATGAATAAACAAATAAATGAATTTAGTAAAGTTGCAGGATACAAAATCAACATACACAAATCTATTGCACTTATACACAAATAATAAAACAGCAGAAATAAGTTAAAGAAAACAATCCCATTTATAATTGCACCCAAAATAATAAGATACCTCGGAATAAACCTAAACAAAGAAGTAAAACAATTGTATTCTGAAAACTAATGCTGATGAAAGAAATTGAAGATAACATCAAGAAATGGATTGGAAGAACAAATGTTGTTAAAATGTTTATACTACCCAAAGCAATCTACACATGTAATGCAATCCCTATTAAAATACCAACAGCTTTTTTCATAGATAGAACTAACAATCCTAAAATTTGTATGGAACCACAAAAGACACCAAACAGCCAAAGCAATCTTAAAAAAGAAAAGCAAAGCTGGAGATACCACAATTCCAGACTTCAAGTTATATTACATATCTGCAGTGATCAAAATGCTTTGTTACTGGCACAAAATAGATACATATATCAAGAGAAAAGAATAGAAAACCTAGAAATAAACCCACAACCATATGGTGAATTAATCTTCAACAAAGAAAGAATATCCAGTGGAAAAAGATAGTCTTTTCAACAAATGGTGTTGGGAAAACAGGACAGCAACATGCAAATGAACGAAACGGAACCACTTTCTTACACCATACACATAAAACAGTTCAAAATGGATTAAGGACATAAATGTGAGACCAAAAACCATAAAATCTGAGAAAAGAACATAAGCAGTAACCTCTTTGACATCAGCCATAACAACTTTTTTCTAGATATGTCTCCTGAAGTATTGGAAACAAAAGCAAGAATAAACTCTTGGGACTTCATCAAGATAAAAAGCTCCTTCACAGTGAAGGAAACAATCAACAAAATTCAAAGGCAACTTAAGGAATGACAGAAGATATTTGCAAATGATAAATCTGCTAAAGGGTTAGTATCCAGGGGCGCCTGGGTGGCGCAGTCGGTTAAGCGTCCGACTTCAGCCAGGTCACGATCTTGCTGTCCGTGAGTTCGAGCCCCGCGTCGGGCTCTGGGCTGATGGCTCAGAGCCTGGAGCCTGTTTCCGACTCTGTGTCTCCCTCTCTCTCTGCCCCTCCCCCGTTCATGCTCTGTCTCTCTCTGTCCCAAAAATAAATAAACGTTGAAAAAAAAATAAAGGGTTAGTATCCAAATTATATAAAGGAATTATAAAAGTCAACATCCCCCCAAAAAACAAACAATCCAATTAAAAAATGGGCAGAAGACATGAACAGACAATTCTCCAAAGAAGGCATGCAGATGGCCAACAGACAGGTGACAAGATGTTCATCATCACTTACCATCAGGGAAGTGCAAGTAGAAACTACAATGAGACATCACCTCACACCTGTCAGAATGGCTAAAATCAACAACACAAGAAACAACAGGTGTTAGTGAGGATGTGGAGAAATAGAAATCTTCATGCACTGTGCAAAGGTGCAGCCATTCTGGAGAAAAGTATGGAGGTCCCTCAAAAAGTTAAAAATAGGGGCGCCTGGGTGAAGCAGTCGGTTAAGCGTCCGACTTCAGCCAGGTCACGATCTCGCGGTCCGGGAGTTCGAGCCCCGCGTCAGGCTCTGGGCTGATGGCTCAGAGCCTGGAGCCTGTTTCCGATTCTGTGTCTCCCTCTCTCTCTGCCCCTCCCCCGTTCATGCTCTGTCTCTCTCTGTCCCAAAAATAAATAAACGTTGAAAAAAAAAATTAAAAAAAAAAAAAGTTAAAAATAGAACTACCCTGTGATCCAGCAATTGCACTACTGATTTTTACCTGAAGAATACAAGAACACTAATTCAAAAGGATACATACAGCAGCATTATTTAGTATAGCTAATATATGGATGCAGTCCATGTGCCCATTCATTGATTAATAAATAAAGATGGGGTATATATATTGCAATGGAATATTATTCTGCCATGAAAAAGAATGAAATCTTGCCATTTGCAATGACATGGATGTAGCTAGAGACTACAACTAAGCAAAGTAAGTCAGTCAGAGAAAGCCAAATACCATATGATTTCACTCACATGTGGAATTTGTTAAACAAAAGAAGTGAGCGGAGAGAAAGTTCAAGAAACAGACTCTTAATTATAGAGACCAAACTGATAGAGACAGGAGGGTGTGGGGGGATTGGTTAAAGAGGTGATTGGGGATTGGTAGTGCACTTGTGATGAGCCCAGGATAGCATATGGAAGTGTTGAATCACTATATTGTACACTTGAAACTAATATAACACTGTATGCTGGGGCGCCTGGGTGGCTCAGTCAGTTGAGCGTCCGACTTCAGCTCAGGTCATGATCTCATAGTTTGTGAGTTAGAGGCCCACATCAGGCTCTGTGCTGACAGCTCAGAGCCTGGAGCCTACTTCAGAGTCTGTGTCTCCCTCTCTCTCCGTCCCTCTCCCGTCATGTTCTGTCTCTTTCTCTCAAAAATAAGTAAACGTTAAAAAAAATTTAAAAAATAACATTGTATGCTAACTGAAATTAAAATAACACATTTAAGAAGATGAGAAGAAAGACGATGAAATCTCTAGTAATGTGGGAAATGTACAAACATCAATTTTAAGTATTTGAAAATTATAAAGTTGTAAGTTTGAATTCTAATTTATCTGCTACATGTGCTTAAAAAGTTTGCTTTACCTCTGTGAGTCTCCACTTTCCTTGTCAGTTAATCATAACTTCTGTCTACTTATCATGTTTTCAGTAACTAAGCTGTTCCTTTTCTGAGCAAGTCTGGTGGGCCCATTTCCTTTCATTTTACTCTTTGTGGTTGCTTTTACTATCCCGGTCATTTTATTTCTACCAGAAATTTAATTTTTTTTCTACAAAAATTAATCTCTGTTCTCTGTTAAGAATTTCATCACTCTGCACAACCAATTTTAAGTTATGTTTGGTTTTTCTTGAGGGAAATATAACTGAAGAATGGGAGAATAACTGATGACCAGAGGACAAAAATGAAACAGATGTACACAGTTAAGTGCCATAACTAAGGGGAATAAAGTAGGGAAGAAATAGAGAATGTAAATGGCTGATTTGGTTTCTGATAACCTCCTACTTTGGGTTTAAGTTATCATGAGATCCAGTTATGCTTTCTGTTCTTGGATTCCATAAGATACCCTTGGATAATTCCAAAACTTTACCTTTATACTGAAGCTAAAAGAATTTTTATTACCTATAATTCAACTGCCCATGATTGAGACATCTGTTATAGAACACCTAATCACTACATTGTTTCTATTGAGAAAGAAGTTCATGTTCAATGTACCTATTTCTGCTCAAAACTAAAATATTAAGTTAAAACCACAATCATTTGAAAGGTATTTATGATTACAAATATATTTTATGTTAAAAAGGTATTGGTGCAAATAATCAAAACTATATAAGTTGTCTTTTTTTTTTCAATTTCTTGGAAACATAAAGGAATGAAATGAAAAAAATCCAAATAATTCACCAACTAAATGTTTTCTAATTACGATGTGTGTTATTCAACATTTACCTGCTTATTTATAAAAGTGAAAATTTTTTATAATGCAGTAGTAGCATTAGAAAGTAATAACTCTTCACACATATCAGTAGCTTGAATTTTTTATAAATTAAAATTTATTCATGAAAATTCATATTATAAAATAAAATAAAGGTAAATAGGTTTTACAAAATTATTTTCATTTTTTCTAAAAATACAAATTGTCTATATGTTCTAAAAAATAAAATTGTTGACTATAATTTTTAAAGCTTGTATTCAAAACCTATACTGTAAACAGCTACTTCAAAAGTAGCAAGTCTCCTCCAAAATCATCAACTAAACCTTTGATATTAAAACTCCAAATTAATAATACACATTAAAATGAACACAAATTGGATTATATCAGTGTACTTGCCTCTTTTTCAGATTCTTTAAATGTTGTTTCTTTATCCTTTACTCGCTGCATAAACTTTTGTTTCAATTCTTCTTCTTCCCTCTGACATTGATCATAGAACTTTTGTCTTTTATCTTCATAGATCTCTTGAAAACTATAAAAAATATTTTATTATTGTCATATTAAAATGGTATATAAATAAACCTGTAAAAATATATACTGTACAGTACATAAACTATATACTGTAAAATATAATGTAAAAAATTTATATCATGAGATGTAAAAAAGTGGAGTGCGGTATTGAATATATGGACAGCCTACCTAAAGAGTACTAGAATTTTGAAACACTTATATCAGTGATTTCTTATTATCAACACTTTTCATTATATCACAACTCTTCACATCTTTTGATAATAAAATTTCAGGAGACCTCTACTTTATAAAATTCTTATTTAAAATGAAGCATCATCATCATCCTCATCATCATTATCATCATCATAGCTATAATTATCAAAACAGTATGGTACTGGCACAAAAATAGACAAATAAATGGATCATAATTAAGATCCCCAAAACAAACCTAAGTTTATATGGTCAATTAATCTATGACAAAGGAGGAAAGAATACACAATGGGTAAAAGTCTCTTCAATAATTGGCACTGAAAAACTAAACAGCTAGGTGCAAAAGAATGAAAATGGACTACGTTCATATACCATACACAGAAACTCGAAATTAATTAATTACCTAAAGCAAAACCTGAAACCATAAAACTCCTAGAAGAAAACATAAGCAATAATCTCTTGGACATTGGTCAACATTTTTCTGCCAACATTTTTCTAGCTATGTCTCCTCAGGGAAAGGGAACAAAGGCAAATATAAACTATTTTGACTACACCAAAATAAAAGACTTTTGTACAGTGGAGGAAACCATCAACCAAATTAAAAGGCAACCTACTGAATGGGATAAAACATTTGCAAATAATATATCTGATATGAGGTTAGTAACAAAAATATATAAAGAACTTCCACAACTCAACACCAAAAAGAAAAAAATAAACTGATAAAAAATGGGCAGAGGATGTGAATAGACATTTTTCCAATGAAAATATACAGATGGCCAACAGACACATGAAAAAATGCTCAACATTACTATCATCAAGGAAATGCAAATCAAACCACAATGAGACATAATCTTACACCTGTCAGATGTTGGTATGATGTGGCAAAAAGGGAATCCTCATGCACTGTTGGTTGGAATGTAAATTTGTACAAGTGCTGTGGAAAAAAAATATGGAGGTTCCTTAAAAAGTTAAAAATAGAAATACCATAGGTTCCAGTAATTCCACTACTGGTTATTTACCCCCAAAAATGAAAACATTAATTCAAATATATATATTATATAAATATATATAATATATTATATATAATATAAATATATATTATATTTATTATATATTATGTAATATATATTATTTATATAATATATAATATATAATATATTTATATATGAAATCAAATATATATTTGGATATATATTTGATTATTTGGATCTAAATAATATATATTTGGATCCATATATATTCAAATATATATATTTGAATCCTTAAGTGTGTTTCAGCATTATTTACCATAGCCAAGACATGGAGGCAACCTGTTTCCATCAATAGATGAATGGATAAATAAGATGTGGGGTATGTCTGTGTGTATGCATGTGTGTGTGTGTAAATAATATTACTCAGCCTTAAAAAAGAATAAGATCTTGCTATTTGTGACAACAGGGATGGACCTAGAGGGTACTAAGCTAAGTGAAATGTCATAGAAAGAAAAATACCGTATGATTTCACTTATATGTGGAATGTAAAAAACAAAGCAGATGAACAAATAAGCAAACAACAAAAGGAGGAACCGACAAATAAATACAAACAAACTGGTGCCTACCAAAGGCTAGGGGAATGGGAGATGGGAAAAATGGGTGAAAGGGAGTGAGGGGGTAGAGGCTCCTGGTTATGAAATAAGTAAGTCAAGTGGGTGAAAGGTACACCATAGGAAATAAAGTCAATGGTATCATAATGGTGTTGTATGGTGACAGATGGTAACTACACTTGTAGTGAGTGTAGCAGAATGTAAAAGTTGTCAAGTCATTATGTGTACACCTTAAACTAATGTAACGTGTATCACTATAGTTAATTTTTAAAAATTATTTTATGAGTGAAAAAAATCTGGTTTTCACATCTTACTTTTTTTTTAAATTTTTTAACGTTTATTTATTTTTGAGACAGAGAGAGACAGAGCATGAACAGGGGAGGGGCAGAGAGAGAGGGAGACACAGAATCTGAAACAGGCTCCAGGCTCCGAGCTGTCAGCACAGAGCCTGATGCGGGGCTCGAACTCACGGACCTGAGATCATGACCTGAGCCGAAGTCAGACGCTTAACCGACCAAGCCACCCAGGCGCCCCATGGTTTTCACATCTTTCTTAGAAAGTCTACCTCTTCTCCCAAAATAAAAATTAAATATTAAGTCAGACATCTTTCAAAATATAATTCAGTTAAAATAACCAGTTCAATTTTGTTTGTCTTCAAAATACCTGAAAAAATCAGCATACCTGGATCATACCACACTCTCATCATTTGCAGCACAAGAACTATTCTACTTAAATATCACTAAATACACCTACTCTCAAACTATTTTCACTTGAATTCTACAACATTCCACTGTGGCTTTTCCTCTCTCTTTCATCCAACATTCAATGTCCTTTGTCATCCTTCTTAATATTCTTTGCCAGCTTTTATCAATAAAGGCTTTGCCAATATTTGGAAACCTCCTTCATGTACATCTATTTCATATAAAATACAAAAATAAAAACAATATAATGTTTTTCTTTTGGATACACATTTCAGCATACATTTGGATACATTGGATACTCTTTTTTGAGCATATAAATGAGCCCTTTATGTTGCTCCTAACAACTCTCTCCAAGTCTGAAGATGATTAAAAAACAAAATTTGAGATGATCCATTTGGATACAACATGGCAGAGAAGTAGGGTGATCTGAAGTTCCCTCATCTCTCAAACACAGCAGTGTTGAGGCCAAAGGACTTTGAACTCCAAAAGTCTGGGCGACCAAGTAACACAGATGCCTCCAAGGACCCACTGGGACAAACTGGCAGGCCATTGGTGTGTGATTACAAACTGGGAGAGATAAAACAGGCAGCAGAGGAATGGAGGGGAAGGATCACCTTCTGTGGAGAGAAAAAGGGAAGAGAAAGAGAGGGTGGGAAAGCATAGGACTGTATCTGGGCAAGAGAAAAACCACAGACCAGGACTGAGAAAGATCCAATCTCTTAACTGTGGGGCTTTCTCCGGATTGGACGAGCTGCCCTGTTTGCACACCTGGGGAAGAGGAGAGCCAGTCCCAAGCTCAGTAACTAGTTCAGAGGTGCAGTCTACAGAGGGAGAAAGCAATTCCCTCCCTGGAGTGGTGTGGGAAGAAGGTATATAGCCATTCAGAGGAAAAAGACTGCCTGCACCTGCCAGCCAGAGACCATATATCTGGCAGTGCAAAGAGGCACTTCCCAAAACTTAGGGTGTATAGAGTGGGAACCTTTAGACATTGGGGTTTAAGTCCCAGCCAAGATGCAGGGAGGCACAGAAGTCAGTGGAGCAGGACAAACCACCTTGTTTGAGCCCATGGCACAGTGAAGACGGCCTGAACAGAGTGTTTTGGGACCCACTGTCCATGGAGGAGAGACTAGGGTGCCATTTTTCTCCCCATCACCAATAATGTGGGGCTTCAGGGAATGAACAGTGAGCCCAGAGTGGAAGCAGGACCCGCCTACACCAAACCATGCCCCTCTGTGCCTGGTAACTGTGTATCTATGAGAGCAGGATTGACACTGATGAACCAGACAGCCCCTCCTCCAGACCAGCACTGTTGCATTGCCTGATTTAATTTTCAGACAATTCTTATTATATAGACACAGTCTTCCTTCCTTTTCTCCTTCTTATCTCTCCCCTTCTCAATTCTGGTTATTCTGATTGTTGGTTTGTTTAAGCAGACATATTTAATCTATTGGCTTTATACATGTTATACACCTCCTTCTTTATTTTCCTTTCTCTCTCTCTGGATTAATCCATATACAGTTTCTCTGGTCGATTTTCCTTTCTTTCTCCCCAACCCTGTTATTTCTCTCTTAGTATGGGATAAGGCCTCTTCCATAAGCACTACCTCCACCATATTGTTTACTTGTAGCTGGTGTTTCTGTGGGTTTTTCTGGGGTTTTTTTTGTTTGTGTGTTTGTGTTTTGTTTGTCTGTTTTCCTTTCCAGGGTCACTTCCATCAACAAATCAAAGTAAACCTGGTGAAGTGTTGAAGCATCATTATGAGAAGTAGAGACATGAAGTAAACCAAAGTCACAACAACTGAGAGCAAGTAACACACTCCAAAACACACCTATGGAAGGGACAGACCCTGGACAGTGTATGACACCTCTTTAATATAGTACTTCTCGCAGGTGCAGGGCATGTAACAAACTTTTAAAACACATAAAGGAGAGAAAACCAGTCAAAATGACAATTCTCCTCAAAAGAAATTCCAGGAAGAAATGACAGCTAAAGTATTGATAAACGTTATAACTGAACAAGAATTTAGAATAATCATCATAAGATTAATCGCTGGGCTTGAAAAAAAACATACAACAGAGAAGCTATTGTTGCAGAGATCAAGGAACTAAAAAATAGCCATGATGAATCTAAAAATGCCCTAAATGAGGTGCAAAATAAACTAGAGGTGATAACAGTGAAGATTGAAGAGGCAGAGGGGAGAATAAGTGAAATAGAAGATAAAATTATGGGAAACTATGAGGCTGAGAAAAAGGGAGTTTTAAAAATTCTGGACCACAAGGGAGGAATTAGACAAAGTGATTCAAAGAAAAGGAATAATATCCCTATTATAGGAGTTCCAGAAGAAGAAAGAGAGAAGGGGGTGGAAAGTGTACTTGAACAATCATAGCTGAGAACTTCCCCAATCTGGGGAAGAAGATAGACATTGAAATCCAGGAGGCACAGGGAACTCCCTTCAGAGATGAATTGATCTTGTGCACGACATATCATAGTGAAACTGGCAAAATACAAGGATAAGGAGAAAATTCTGAAAGAAGCCAGGGACAAAAGAGTCTTGACATACAAACAGAGACATATAAGGGTAGTAGGAGACCTATATACTGAAACTTGGCAGGCCAGAAAGGAGTGGCAGGAAATTTTCAATGTGCTGAATAGGAAAAATATCCAGTCAAGAATCCTTTATCCAGCAAGCCTGCCATTCAGAACAGAAGCAGAGATAAAGGTTTTCCCAGACAAAGACTGAAAGGAATTCATCACCACTAACCAGCCCTACAAGAGATCCTAAGGGGACACTGTAAGTGGAATGTTGCAAAGACCACAAAGGACCAGAAACATCACTACAAGCATGAAACCTACAGATAACACAATGACTCTGAATCCATATCTTTCGTTAATAACACTTAATGCAAATGGACTACATGCCACAATCAAAAGACATAGGGTATCAAAATGCATTAAAAAAAAAAAGACCCATCTGTTTGCTGTCTACAAGAGACCCATTTGAGACCTGAGACCTTTCAGATTGAAAGTGAGGGGGTGAAGAACCATGTATCATGCTCCTGGAAGTCAAAAGACAGCTGGAGTAGCCATACTTATGTCAAACTACACTTTCAATTAAAGGCTGTAACAAGAGATAAATATAAATGTCTATGTACTGAATTCAGAAGCACCCAAATATATAAAACAACTAATCACAAACATAAGCAACCTTATTGATAAGAATGTGGTAATTGTAGGGGACTTTAATACCCCACTTACAACAATGGACAGATCATCTAGGCAGAGTATCAGTAAAGAAACAATGGCCCTGAATGATACATTGGACCAGATGGACTTGACAGATATATTCAGAACTTTTCATGCAAATGCAGAATACACATTCTTCTCGAGTGCACATGGAACATTCTCCAAGATAGATCACATACTGGGTCACAAAACAGCCTTCAATAAATATAAAAGTGAGATCATACCATGCACACTTTCAGATCACAATGCTATGAAACATGAAATAAACCACAGGAAAAAGACTGGAAAACCTCCAAAAGCATGGAGGTTAAAGAACATCTTGCTAAAGAATGAATGGGCCAACCAGGCAATTAGAGAAGAAATTTAAAAATACATGGAAACAAATGAAAATGAAAATACAACAATCCAAATGCTTTGGGATGCAAAAAAGGCAGTCCTGAGGGGAAAATAAATTGACATCCAGGCCTATCTCAAGAAACAAGAAAAATCCCCAATACAAAATCTAACAGCACACCTAAAAGAACTAGAAGCAGAAGAGAAAAGACACCCCAAACCCAGAAGAATAAGAAGAGAAATAATAAAGATCAGAGCAGAAATATACATTATAGAATCAAAAAAAAAAATAGTAGAACAGATCAATGAAACGAAGAACTGGCATTTTGAAAAAGTAAACAACATTGATAAACCCCTAGCCAGACTTCTCAAAAGAAAAGAGAGGGGACCCAAATAGATAAAATCATAACTGAAAATGGATTTATTACAACCAATCCCTCAGAAATATAAGCAATAATTAAGGAATACTATGAAAAATTATATGCCAACAAAATGGACAACCTGGAAGAAATGGACAAATTCCTAGATACACACACACTACCAAACTGAAACAGGAAGAAATAGAAAATTTGAACAGACCTATAACTAGTGAAGAAATTGAATCCGTTATCAAAAATGTCCCCCCAAAATATGAGTGCTGGACCAGATGGCTTCCCTGGGGAATTCTAGCAGACAGTTAAAGCAGAGTTAATGCCTATCCTTCTCAAGCTGTTCCAAAAAAAATAGAAACAGAAGGAAAAATTCCAGACTCATTCTATGAAGCCAGCATTACTTTGATTCCTAAACCAGACACAGACTGAGCAAAAAAAGAGAACTACAGGCCAATATCCCTGATGAACATGGATGCAAAAATTCTCAACAAGATACCATCATATCAAATTCAACAGCATATTAAAAGAATTATTCACCATGATCAAGTGGGATTCATTCCCGGGCTGCAGGGTGGTTCAATATTCACAACACAATCAATGTGATACATCACATTATTAAAAGAAAAGATAAGAGTCATATGATCCTGTCAATCGATGCAGAAAAAGCATTTGACAAAATACAGCATCGTTTCTTAATAAAAACCCTCGAGAAAGTCAGGATAGAAGGAACATACTTAAACATCATAAAAGCCATTTGTCAGAAGCCCATAGCTAATGTCATCCTCAGTGAGGAAAAACTGAGAGCTTTCCCCCTGAGATCAGGAACACGACAGGGATGTCCACTCTCACCGCTGTTGTGTAATATAGTGTTGGAAGTCCTAGCACCGGCAATCAGACAACAAAAGGAAATAAAACTCATCAAAACTGGCAAAGAAAAGTCAAACTTTCACTTTTCGCAGACGACATGATACTATACATGGGAAACCTGACAGACTCCATCAAAAGTCTGCTAGAGTGGATAGATCAATTCACCACAGTTCCAGGGTACAAAATCAGTGTACAGAAATCGGCTGCATTTTTATACATCAATAATGTAGCAACAGAAAGAGAAATAAAGAATATGATCCCCTTCACCTTTGCACCAAGAATCATAAAATACCTAGGAATAAACCTAACCAAAGACATAAAAGATCTGTATGCTAAAAACTATAGAAAGCTTATGAAGGAAATGTCAGAAGATAAAAAGAAATGGAAAAACATTCCATGCTCATGGATTGGAAGAGTAAATATTGTTACACTGTCAATACTACCCAAAGCAATCTACACATTCAATGCAATCCCAATCAAAATTGCACCAGCATTCTTCCCAAAGCTAGAACAAACCAAGCTAAAATTTCTCTGGAACCACAAAAGACCCCAAATAGCCAAAGTAATTTTGAAGAAGAAGACCAAAGCGGGAGGCATCACAATCCCAGACTTTAGCCTCTACCACAAAGCTGTAATCATCAAGACAGTATGGTATTGGCACAAAAACAGACTCCTAGACCAATAGAATCGAATAGAGACCCCAGAATTGGACCCACAAATGTATGGCCAACTAATCTTTGACAAAGATTAGTGCAGCCACTCTGGAAAACAGTGTAGAGGTTCCTCAGAAAATTAAAATAGATCTACCCTATGACCCATCAATAGCACTGCTAGAAACTTACCCAAGGGATACAGGAGTGCTGATGCATAGGGGCACTAGTACCGCAATGTTTATAGCAGCACTTTTAACAATAGCCAAATTATGGAAAGAGCCTAGATGTCCATCAACTGACGAATGGATAAAGAAGATGTGATTTATATATACAATGGAATACTACTTGGCAATGAGAAAGAATGAAATCTGGCCATTTGCAGCAACATGGATGGAACTGGAGGGTATTATGCTAAGTGAAATAAGTCAGGCAGAGAGAGACAGATACCAGATGATTTCACTCATATGTGAATCTTGAGAAACTTAACAGAAGACTGTGGGGAAAGGAAGGGGAAAAATAGTTATAAACAGAGAGGAAGGGAGGCAAACCATAAGAGACTCTTAAATACAGAAAAGAAACTGAGGGTGTTCAAGAGGGGAAAATGGGTGATGGGCATTGAGGAGGGCACCTGTTGGGATGAGCACTGGGTGTTGGATGTAAGCAATAGGCCACAGGAATCGACCCTAAAAACCAAGAGCACACTTTACACACTGTATGTAAGCCAATTTGACAATAAATTATATTTTAAAATAAAAATAAAAAAATAAGACATTAAAAAAATTCAGTATGACCCAGAATGTGAAAAGTAGTTATTCTCATTCCCAAATGATTGCATATCATCATTGTAGGGGGTTTCTAAATCACCCATTAGCTTTTCTGACATGATCTCTACTCACCTAAGTGGCTTGTTGTCTGGGCCCACATCAGTAAAGCCCATTTTCTCCAGTTTGCAGCACCTATAACGTTCATAGTGCTGTGTGTGAGTTTGTTCTTTCAGGTCTTCCATATTTATACAAAGAAGCATATCCCGGAGCTTGACAAAGTCACAGTGATTTTCATTTTCCACTAGGTAGAAAAATAAGAAAGTAACAACACTCATTATCAATCCTTTGCATCCAATCAGTATTCTAGAGTGGATATGTGCATGAAAAACATTTAAAATAACAACTAAGAGATCGTTCTGTTAAATAGCTATAATTCTTTGTAACTATAATTATATGGGACATATCTATTATAGGCAGAGTTTATTTTTGGACCAGGAAAGTTGCTTTAAGTTTATTAGTCAAAGAATAAATAAGAAACAGTGAAATAATATGTTATATTAGTGTACACAGTTTTTCATTAATAATTGTTAGTATTTTACAAACTGTCCCCCAAGGTATTTCACTGAGTGCTAACACAGAATATAATATTTCACTAATGAAACACTTTAATTAATGTAAATCCTGCTGACATGAAAACATTAAAAGTTATGCATGTTTGAGTTCTCTATTTCTATTTATACCCCATATTTATTAGACCAAATTAGTCAATATTCAAAATCAACCAATTAGTTTATATGGCTCTTTCCTGTGTTTGTCATATCCAGACTACTGGGCACAATATATACCTTATTGTGCATGATATTGTAACCAAATTTAATATACATTAAAATATATTGTTTTTAAGTGTGTTTCATAAGTTTAATTTTTAATATATCAATTAAAACATTTTTGAAACTAGTATAAGTGGAGATAATCCAATCCCCAATAATCTGTATTACAATCATATAAACCAGAGAATAAATGACTGCCTATTAGAATATTTCAATTCATCATGATGTTAGATAGCTAATATAAGTATATAGGTATGAATTTTCCAAAAGTAAATTACATTTCTTTTTTTTTAAATAGCTTACCATCCTTTTTCTTTGGTGGCCACTTAAAAATGCTTTACAAATTAAGTAGTCATTAATTCATGTAACAGGTTTTAAAGACTGGCATTTATACTTTAATAGTGTTCAAAGTTCTTTCGTTCAAAGCACTTTCCAACATTCTGAATGTAGTAGTTTATGCAGAGAGAGATACTATGTATATGTCAGGTTGGGGTAAATGAGGAGGTTCTACCAAACCTCTAAGAAATTTTATCTAAAGCATCACCTGGTAAACTGTGAAAGTGAATTATAGTCAAAGTGAGAATTCAGTTAAATGTAAAAGAATCTGTGCTCCTAATTAGTAACTCTCAATTTACTATTTAGCAGCAATTACCACTACTTACTCAAGTTAAAATATTTTAGGACTATGAGAATACACACACACACACACACACACACAGTCTTTCCAGAGCAAGCCTGCTCACTTTTATCACATTTACCTTGTAAAACTCCCCAAGGGTACTGACGGCCTCTGACCATTCTTTTTCCAACTTTCACTTCATCCATACTCCCTACTACAGCAAAAGGTAATTGTCCCTAGAAAGTAAGAACAACTTTCATTATGTTCCCTTATACCAATAAGGCCTACTCTGTTACCTATTTCCGTTGTGGAAATCAAAAGAAAGAATATTATGTTTATTCAAACAAGTTTATCTACCCTGCCTCAGATTTTGTGACTTGCAGTAAATTTGTGCAAATTAATTTCTGCAAGCCTTATTGTCAGGTCATGCACATAAATGAAAACTACCGAGTAGAGGCTAAAGCAAGGCATTCTGCTGTGGGGAATACAAATAAAAAATATTTTTACTAGACACATTTTTTTCACATTGTCTTTACCCCAAAACAAAAAATGTTGAGAAAATAATATGTAAACCACTTTTTAAAATGTTTATTTATTTTTAAGAGAGAGAACAGGGTAGGGGCAGAGAGAGGGAGATAGAGGATCTGAAGTCAACTCTTTGCTGACAGCAGAAAGCCCAAGGTGGGGCTCCAACTCATTAATTGCAAGATCATGACCTGAACCTAAGTTGGACACTTAACCGAGTCACCTAGGTGCCCTATGTGTAAACCACTTTTAACTCCAATATACAAGTTAAATGGAAAATATTGAGAAAAAACTGTAATAATTAATGGATATACAATTAGGGTATATTAATAAATACTACCATACATGTATCAATAAATTCTAAACATAATTAAAGTGTCTTTCTGGGAGGTGAGAATCAGAGAGATTCTGAAAATTAATGTGCAACCAAACGGAGATTTGGGAAGATAATAAGCAAAGTAGGAAGAATAATCACAGGTAAAAATGAGGTTTTCAACAGGCTGTAAAGACAGCAGAAATATTCAAGATAAATTCATGATCTGTCAGAAGTTATATAGATTGTTTGAATAGAAAGGTTGATATACAAGAAATGTCTAAGATAAAAATTAGTAAGCATCAATATAAATACTTAATACCTAACAATATTTAATTTATTAATTGATTTTGATGAAAAAGTATTCCCTATGAATTCTTAGAGGTACAATTAGATAGGAAAGGCCAAAATATTTAGGACAAAATCTGAAGAAAATTTAACACAGAAGAATAAATATAAATTTTACAGTACTCAGCTTTTCAATTCAGAAGTCTGTTTAGTTTGTGAAATCTTACAATAAATGGTGTATGAAAAATACCAAAAGAGAAATGGAAGAAACATAATTTTTATTTATCAATTATTTGTTATAGATAGACCCTGTGTATCAGGCACTTCACAAAGACTATGGCATTTATACCTCACTAAAAGCCTCAATTAGTCATATCAATAATCCCATAGTGTAGATACATTAAAAACCTCAGGGAATATAGAAATTCTATAGAATTCTACAGGATTTTATTGATTTTTTAAAATAGTTTTCCTCTTTTTTAAAGTTTTTATTTAAATCCCATTAGTTAACATACAGTGTAATATTAGTTTCAGGTGTACAATATAATGATTCAACACTTCCATACAGCACTTAGTGGTCATTCCCCCTACCCATTCCCCTCTGGTAACCATTGGTTTGTCATCAATAGTTAAGAGTCTGTTTCGTGGCTCCTATCTTTTCCTTTGCTCATTTCTCTTGTTTCTTAAATTCTGCATATGAGTGAAATTTTATGGCATTTGTCTTTCTCTGACCTATTTCCCTTAGCACTATACTCTCCAGCTTCATCCATGTCATTACAAATAGCAACATTTCGTTCTTTCTATGGTTGAATAATATTTAATTTTATATATGTACCATATCTTCTTTATCCATTCTGTTGATGAATACTTGGGCTGCTTCCACAATTTGGCTATTGTAAATCATGCTAAAATAAAAATAGAGGTGTATGTATCCATTTGAATTAGTGTTTCTGCACTTGGGGCGTTCATACCAGTAGTGTGATTGCTAGATTTTACGGTACTTCTATTTTCAACTTTCTAAGTGAACTCCATACTGTTTTTCTGTTTTGCTTCTTAAAATCCCATATTATTTTTGCTTCAATTTACATGGTAAATGTTTTTCATACTTCCACTTTTATTTACTTTTAAATTTTTATTTTAATTTTTAATTCTTTTTTAATTAAATATAATTTATTGTCAAATTGATGTCCATACCACACTCAGTGCTCATCCCAACAGGTGCCCTCCTCAATGCCCATCACCCATTTTCCCCTCTTGAACACCCTCAGTTTCTTTTCTGTATTTAAGAGTCTCTTATGGTTTGCCTCCCTTCCTCTCTGTTTATAACTATTTTTCCCCTTCCTTTCCCCACAGTCTTCTGTTAAGTTTCTCAAGATTCACATATGAGTGAAATCATCTGGTATCTGTCTCTCTCTGCCTGACTTATTTCACTTAGCATAATACCCTCCAGTTCCATCCATGTTGCTGCAAATGGCCAGATTTCATTCTTTCTCATTGCCAAGTAGTATTCCATTGTATATATAAATCACATCTTCTTTATCCATTCGTCAGTTGATGGACATCTAGGCTCTTTCCATAATTTGGCTATTGTTAAAAGTGCTGCTATAAACATTGCGGTACTAGTGCCCCTATGCATCAGCACTCCTGTATCCCTTGGGTAAGTTTCTAGCAGTGCTATTGATGGGTCATAGGGTAGATCTATTTTAATTTTCTGAGGAACCTCTACACTGTTTTCCAGAGTGGCTGCACTAATCTTTGTCAAAGATTAGTTGGCCATACATTTGTGGGTCCAATTCTGGGGTCTCTATTCGATTCTATTGGTCTAGGAGTCTGTTTTTGTGCCAATACCATACTGTCTTGATGATTACAGCTTTGTGGTAGAGGCTAAAGTCTGGGATTGTGATGCCTCCCGCTTTGGTCTTCTTCTTCAAAATTACTTTGGCTATTTGGGGTCTTTTGTGGTTCCAGAGAAATTTTAGCTTGGTTTGTTCTAGCTTTGGGAAGAATGCTGGTGCAATTTTGATTGGGATTGCATTGAATGTGTAGATTGCTTTGGGTAGTATTGACAGTGTAACAATATTTACTCTTCCAATCCATGAGCATGGAATGTTTTTCCATTTCTTTTTATCTTCTGACATTTCCTTCATAAGCTTTCTATAGTTTTTAGCATACAGATCTTTTATGTCTTTGGTTAGGTTTATTCCTAGGTATTTTATGATTCTTGGTGCAAAGGTGAAGGGGATCATATTCTTTATTTCTCTTTCTGTTGCTACATTATTGATGTATAAAAATGCAGCCGATTTCTGTACACTGATTTTGTACCCTGGAACTGTGGTGAATTGATCTATCCACTCTAGCAGACTTTTGATGGAGTCTGTCAGGTTTCCCATGTATAGTATCATGTCGTCTGCGAAAAGTGAAAGTTTGACTTTTCTTTGCCAGTTTTGATGAGTTTTATTTCCTTTTGTTGTCTGATTGCCGGTGCTAGGACTTCCAACACTATATTACACAACAGCGGTGAGAGTGGACATCCCTGTCGTGTTCCTGATCTCAGGGGGAAAGCTCTCAGTTTTTCCTCACTGAGGATGACATTAGCTATGGGCTTCTGACAAATGGCTTTTATGATGTTTATGTTCCTTCTATCCTGACTTTCTCGAGGGTTTTTATTAAGAAACGATGCTGTATTTTGTCAAATGCTTTTTCTGCATCGATTGACAGGATCATATGACTCTTATCTTTTCTTTTAATAATGTGATGTATCACATTGATTGTGTTGTGAATATTGAACCACCCTGCAGCCCGGGAATGAATCCCACTTGATCATGGTGAATAATTCTTTTAATATGCTGTTGAATTTGATATGATGGTATCTTGTTGAGAATTTTTGCATCCATGTTCATCAGGGATATTGGCCTGTAGTTCTCTTTTTTTGCTCAGTCTGTGTCTGGTTTAGGAATCAAAGTAATGCTGGCTTCATAGAATGAGTCTGGAATTTTTCCTTCTGTTTCTATTTTTTTTGGAACAGCTTGAGAAGGATAGGCATTAACTCTGCTTTAACTGTCTGCTAGAATTCCCCAGGGAAGCCATCTGGTCCAGCACTCATATTTTGGGGGGACATTTTTGATAACGGATTCAATTTCTTCACTAGTTATAGGTCTGTTCAAATTTTCTATTTCTTCCTGTTTCAGTTTGGTAGTGTGTGTGTATCTAGGAATTTGTCCATTTCTTCCAGGTTGTCCATTTTGTTGGCATATAATTTTTCATAGTATTCCTTAATTATTGCTTATATTTCTGAGGGATTGGTTGTAATAAATCCATTTTCAGTTATGATTTTATCTATTTGGGTCCCCTCTCTTTTCTTTTGAGAAGTCTGGCTAGGGGTTTATCAATGTTGTTTACTTTTTCAAAATGCCAGTTCTTCGTTTCATTGATCTGTTCTACTATTTTTTTTTTTGATTCTATAATGTATATTTCTGCTCTGATCTTTATTATTTCTCTTCTTATTCTTCTGGGTTTGGGGTGTCTTTTCTCTTCTGCTTCTAGTTCTTTTAGGTGTGCTGTTAGATTTTGTATTGGGGATTTTTCTTGTTTCTTGAGATAGGCCTGGATGTCAATTTATTTTCCCCTCAGGACTGCCTTTTTTGCATCCCAAAGCATTTGGATTGTTGTATTTTCATTTTCATTTGTTTCCATGTATTTTTAAATTTCTTCTCTAATTGCCTGGTTGGCCCATTCATTCTTTAGCAAGATGTTCTTTAACCTCCATGCTTTTGGAGGTTTTCCAGTCTTTTTCCTGTGGTTTATTTCATGTTTCATAGCATTGTGATCTGAAAGTGTGCATGGTATGATCTCACTTTTATATTTATTGAAGGCTGTTTTGTGACCCAGTATGTGATCTATCTTGGAGAATGTTCCATGTGCACTCGAGAAGAATGTGTATTCTGCATTTGCATGAAAAGTTCTGAATATATCTGTCAAGTCCATCTGGTCCAATGTATCATTCAGGGCCATTGTTTCTTTACTGATACTCTGCCTAGATGATCTGTCCATTGTTGTAAGTGGGGTATTAAAGTCCCCTACAATTACCACATTCTTATCAATAAGGTTGCTTATGTTTGTGATTAGTTGTTTTATATATTTGGGTGCTTCTGAATTCAGTACATAGACATTTATATTTATCTCTTGTTACAGCCTTTAATTGAAAGTGTAGTTTGACATAAGTATGGCTACTCCAGCTGTCTTTTGACTTCCAGGAGCATGATACATGGTTCTTCACCCCCTCACTTTCAATCTGAAAGGTCTCAGGTCTCAAATGGGTCTCTTGTAGACAGCAAACAGATGGGTCTTTTTTTTTTTAATGCATTTTGATACCCTATGTCTTTTGATTGTGGCATGTAGTCCATTTGCATTAAGTGTTATTAACGAAAGATATGGATTCAGAGTCATTGTGTTATCTGTAGGTTTCATGCTTGTAGTGATGTTTCTGGTCCTTTGTGGTCTTTGCAACATTCCACTTACAGTGTCCCCTTAGGATCTCTTGTAGGGCTGGTTAGTGGTGATGAATTCCTTTCAGTCTTTGTCTGGGAAAACCTTTATCTCTGCTTCTGTTCTGAATGGCAGGCTTGCTGGATAAAGGATTCTTGACTGGATATTTTTCCTATTCAGCACATTGAAAATTTCCTGCCACTCCTTTCTGGCCTGCCAAGTTTCAGTATATAGGTCTCCTACTACCCTTATATGTCTCTGTTTGTATGTCAAGACTCTTTTGTCCCTGGCTTCTTTCAGAATTTTCTCCTTATCCTTGTATTTTGCCAGTTTCACTATGATATGTCGTGCACAAGATCAATTCAAGTTATCTCTGAAGGGAGTTCCCTGTGCCTCCTGGATTTCAATGCCTGTTTCCTTCCCCAGATCAGAGAAGTTCTCAGCTATGATCTGTTCAAGTACACCTTCAGCACCTTTCTCTCATTTTCTTCTGAAATTCCTACCATACAGGTATTGTTCCATTTCATTGCATCATTTAGTTCTCTCTCACCTTGTACTCCTGGATTTTTTTATCTCTCTTTTTCTCAGCTTCCTCTTTTTCCATAATTTTATCTTCTAATTCACCCATTCTCCCCTCTGCCTTTTCAATCCACGCTGTGGCCACCTCCATTTTATTTTGTACCTCATTTATAGCATTTTTTAATTCATCATGATTATTTTTTAGTCCCTTGATCTCTGTAGCAATAGATTCTCTGCTGTCCTCTATGCTTTTTTCAAGCTCAGCAATTAATTTTATAACTATTATTCTAAATTCTTAGTTATATTGCTTAAGTCGGTTTTGATCAATTCGTTAGCTGCTGCTACTTCCTGGAATTTCTTTCCAGTAGATTTCTTCCATTTCATCATGTTGGCTAGTTTTCTGTCCCTTATGTGTTTTAAAAGCTTGTTGTATTCTCTGCACCTGCAAGCACTGATACATTAAAGGGGGGGGGGCATACACTCCAGGGCCTGGCACATCTGGAAGTGTTTTTTTTTAGATTGTTACATGCTCTCTGTTGTGACTTTGGTTATTTTTATTACCCTACTTGTAGTGATATTTTGGACCCTCCACCAGATGTGCTTTGATTTGTTCCTTGGTGTAACCCTGTAAAGGAAAACAAACAGGAGACAAAACACACAAACACCCAAACCAATAAAGAAAAACAAAAAAACTTACAAAAAAACCCCAAAAACACCTACTACAAGTAAAGAACAGGGTGGAGGCAGTGCTTATGGAAGAGCACATACAAAGAGAGAAATTACAGGAGCAGTGACCAAGAAAAAATAAACATTGACTAGGCAGAGAGAAAGGCTTAATCCAGAGAGAGAGAAAGGAAAATAAGGAAGGAGGCGGGCAAAAAGAAATGAAGATAAAGTTACCCAGACAGAGACTATATGGCTTGATTATTCCAGAAAGAGAGAAAGGAATATAAAGAAGGAGGTGTAAAACATGTATCAAGAGAATGGATTCAATATGTCTGTTTAGACAGACTGCTAACCAGAGTAACCAGCCTAGAGGAGGGAAGAGATAAGGAGGAGAAATGGGGTTTGGGGGAGAGTATATATTCATATATCCAGAATTGATGTAGAATTAATCTAGACAGTGCTGCATCACTGGTCTGGGAGAACTGTGCACAGGGTCTGTCAGTTTACACAGTTACCCAGTGCGAAGGGGCATGGTTTGGTGTAGTCTGGACCCACCTCCCCTATGGGCCCTGGGACTGATTCCTGAGGCCACGTTAGTGGTGGTGGTGGGGGAGGGGAATGGTGATACTCCAGTCTCAACAGACCTAGACCCTGTGGACTCCATTTGAGTCATCCTTACTGTGCCATGGGCACAGATGTAGTGGTCCTTCTCTCTCCTCCAACTCCCCTGACCCTGCGCTTGGCTAGGATTCAAAGTCCCACTCCATGCACTCTCGCACTGGGGAAGCCCCTCTCAGTGCAGCCTAATATGTGGTCCCGGCTGGCTTTTTCTGTATCACTGCACTTCAGGGAAGACCGCCTTCTCCTACTGTGAACTGCACTGCTGACCTCACCACCAAGCCCCAGGGGTGGCGGATGCAGGCAGATGCAGGCAGGCTTTGTCTTTTTCCACAGCACTCTAGGGAGGGGCCACTTTCTCCTACAGTGATCTACACCCTCGGCCCAGCCACTGAACCCGGAGGTGGTGGGTGCAAGCAGGCTTTGTACTATTGTACAGCCCTCCAGGGAGGGGACCGCTTTCTCTACTTTTGGATTGTGCCCCTGACCTACCACCTAACCCAAGCCTGGCTCCCTTCCTCCCCAGGTGTGTGAACAGGGATCCAGCACCAGTCTGAAGAAAGCTCCCCAGTTAGAGATAGGATCCCTCTCAGTCCCAGTCCGAGGTCTTTCTCCTGTCCAGATATGGTCCTACACTTCCCTAGCCACTCTTTCTCTTCCCTTTGTCTCTGCAGAAGGGAATCCCTCCCTTCCATGCCCATGTGGCCTTTCTTATTTCCCCCAGTTTGCAATCACCTGCCTATCATTTCTCCAGTTTTCCCATTTTCTTCCTGGTAGATTCAGTCTCTTTCCCTCCCAGACTCTGGGATTCAAAGTCCTTTGGCTTCAGCACCTCTTTGTTTGAGAGATGAGGGAAGTATGGATCCCCGTACTTCTCCGCCATGTTGGCCTCTCCACCTTTAATTCTTTTCCATACCTCCTCTGTTAAACTGTGTGTGTCTTTAGGTCTGAAGTGAGTCTTTTGTAATCAATATATAGATGGGTCTTGCCTTTTTAACCATTCAGTCATTCTATGTCTTTGAATCCATTTATTTTAATCCATTCATCATTAAAGTAATATTGACAAATGTGTTTATTGCCAGTTGTTACTTGTTTTGCAGTCATTTTTATGGTTCTTCTCTGTTCTTTCCCTCTTCTCTTGCCCTCTTCCCTTGTGGTTTTTTGGTTGTTCTTGACTTTATTTCTTATTTTTTTTGTTTTGGGTCCAATATAGGTTTGTGATTTTTGTTTACTTATTTTTAATATGAAATTTATTGTCAAGTTGGTTTCCATACAACACCCAGTGCTCATCCCAAAAGGTGACCTCTTCAATACCCATCAACCACCCACCCCTCCCTCCCCCCATAAACCCTCAGTTTGTTCTCAGTTTTTAAGAGTCTCTTATGTTTTGGCTCCCTCCCTCTCTCACCTTTTTTTTCCTTCCCCTCCCCCATGGTTTCCTGTTAAGTTTCTCAGGATCCACATAACAGTGAAAACATATGGAATCTGTCCTTCTCTGTATGAATTATTTCACTTAGCATCACACTCTCCAGTTCCATCCACGTTGCTACAAAAGGCCATATTTCATTCTTTCTCATTGCCACGTAGTATTCCATTGTGTATATAAACCACAATTTCTTTATCCATTCATCAGTTGATAAACATTTAGGCTCTTTCCATAATTTAGCTACTGTTGAGAGTGCTGCTACAAACATTGGGGTACAAGTGCCCCTATGCATCAGCACTCCTGTATCCCTTTGGTAAATTCCTAGCAGTGTTACTGCTGGGTCATAGGGTAAGTCTATTTTTAATTTTTTGAGGAACCTCTACACTGTTTTCCAGAGCGGTTGCACGAGTTTGCATTCCCACCAAGAGTGCAAGACAGTTACCTTTTCTCCACATCCTCGCCAGCATCTAGTCCCCTGATTTGTTCATTTTAGCCACCCTGACTAGCGTGAGGGATATCTGAGTGTGGTTTTGATTTGTATTTCCCTGATGAGGAGCAACATTGAACATCTTTTCATGTGCCTGTTGGCCATCTGGATGTCTTCTTTAGAGAAGTGTCTATTCATGTGTTCTACCCATTTCTTCACGGGATTATTTGTTTTTCAGGTGTGGAGTTTGGTGAACTGTTTATAGATTTTGGATACTAGCCCTATGTCCAATATGTCATTTACAAATATCTTTTCCCATTCCGTTGGTTGCCTTTCAGTTTTGTTGATTGTTTCCTTTGCTGTGCAGAAGCTTTTTATCTTCATGAGGTCCCCATAGTTCATTTTTGCTTTTAATTCCCTTGCCTTTGGGGATGTGTCAAGTAAGAAATTGCTGCAGCTGAGGTCAGAGAGGTTTTCCCCTGCTTTCTCCTCTAGGGTTTTGATGGTTTCCTGTCTCACATTCAGGTCCTTTATCCATTTTGAGTTTATTTTTGTGAATGGTGTAAGAAAGTGGTCTAGTTTCATTCTTTTGCATGTCACTTTCCAGTTCTCCCAGCACCATTTGTTAGACTTTTTTTCTATTGGATATTCTTTCCCGCTTTGTCAAAGAATACTTGCCTATACATTTGTGGGTCCAATTCTGGAGTCTCTATTCTATTCCATTGGTCTATGTGTCTGTTTTTGTGCCCATACCATGCTGTCTTGATGATTACAGCTTTGTAGTAGAGGCTAAAGTCTGGGATTGTGATGCCTCCCGCTTTGGTCTTCTTCTTCAAAATTACTTTGGCTATTCGGGGTCTTTTGTGGTTCCATATGAATTTTAGGATTGCTTGTTCTAGCTTTAAGAAGAATGCTTGTTCAATTTTGATTGGGATTGCATTGAATGTGTAGATTGCTTTGGGTAGTATTGACATTTTGACAATATTTATTTTTCCAATCCATGATCATGGAATGTTTTTCCATTTCTTTATATCTTCTTCAATTTCCTTCATAAGCTTTCTATAGTTTTCCGCATACAGATATTTTACATTTTTGGTTAGGTTTATTCCTAGGTATTTTATGCTTCTTGGTGCAATTGTGAATGGGATCAGTTTCTTTGTCTTCCTGTTGCTTCATTGTTAGTGTCTAAGAATGCAACTGATTTCTGTACATTGATTTTGTATCCTGCGACTTTGCTGAATTCATGTATCAGTTCTAGCAGACTTTTGGTGGAGTCTATCAGGCTTTCCATGTATAATATCATGTCATCTGCAAAAAGTGAAAGCTTAACTTCATCTTTGCCAATTTTGATGCCTCTGATTTCCTTTTGTTGTCTGATTGCTGATGCTAGCGCTTCCAACACTATGTTAAACAACAGCAGTGAGAGTGGACATCCCTGTCATGTTCCTGATCTCAGGGAGAAAGCTCTCAGTTTTTCCCCATTGAGGATGATATTAGCTGTGGGCTTTTCATAAATGGCTTTTATGATGTTTAAGTATGTTCCTTCTATTGTGACTTTCTCGAGGGTTTTTATTAAAAAAGGATGTTGAATTTTGTCAAATGCTTTTTCTGCATTGATTGACAGGATCATATGGTTTTTATCTTTTCTTTTATTAATGTGATGTATCACATTGATTGATTTGTGAATGTTGAACCATCCCTGCATCCCAGGAATGAATCCCACTTGATCATGGTGAATAATTCTTTTTATATGCTGTTGAATTTGACTTGCTAGTATCTTATTGAAAACTTTTGCATCCATATTCATCAGGGATATTGGCCTGTATTTCTCTTTTTTACTGGGTCTCTGTCTGGTTTAGGAATCAAAGTAATATTGGCTTCATAGAATGAGTCTGGAAGTTTTCCTTCCCTTTCTATTTTTTGGAATAGCTTGAGAAAGATAGGTATTATCTGTGCCTTAAATGTCTGGTAGAATTCCCCTGGGAAGCCATCTGGTCCTGGACTCTTATTTGTTGGGAGATTTTTGATAACTTATTCAATTTCTTTGCTGGTTATGAGGTCTGATCAAGCTATTTCTTCATGTTTGAGTTTTGGAAGTGGGTGGGTGCTTAGGAATTTGTGCATTTCTTCCAGGTTGTCCAGTTTGTTGGCATGTAATTTTTCATAGTATTCCCTGATAATTGCTTGTATTTCTGGGGGATTGGTTGTAATAATTCCATTTTCACTCATGATTTTATCTATTTGGGTCATCTCCCTTTTCTTTTTGAGAAGCCTGGTTAGAGGTTTATCAATTCTGTTTATTTTTTCAAAAAACCAATTCTTGGTTTCATTGATCTGCTCTACAGTTTTTTTAGATTCTATATTGTTTATTTCTGCTCTGATCTTTATTATTTCTCTTCTTCTGCTGGGTTTGGGGTGTCTTTGCTGTTCTGTTTCTAGTTCCTTTAGCTGTGCTGTTAGATTTTGTATTTGGGATTTTTCTTGTTTCTTGAGATAGGCCTGGATTGCAATGCATTTTCCTCTCAGGACTGCCTTCGCTGCATCCCAAAGTGTTTGGATTGTTGTATTTTCATTTACATTTGTTTCCATATATTTTTAAATTTCTTTTCTAATTTTCTAGTTAGCCCATTCATTCCTTATTAGGGTGTTCTTTTTTTTTAAATTTTTTTCAACGTTTTTTATTTATTTTTGGGACAGAGAGAGACAGAGCATGAACAGGGGAGGGGCAGAGAGAGAGGGAGACACAGAATCGGAAACAGGCTCCAGGCTCCGAGCCATCAGCCCAGAGCCTGATGCGGGGCTCGAACTCACGGACCACGAAATCGTGACCTGACTGAAGTCGGACGCTTAACCGACTGCACCACCCAGGCGCCCCTAGGGTGTTCTTTAACCTCCATGCTTTTGGAAGGTTTCCAGATTTTTCTTGTGGTTGATTTCAAGCTTCATCACATTGTGGTCTGAAATTATGCATGGTATGATCTCAATTCTCGTATACTTATGAAGGGCTGTTTTGTGACCCAGTATGTCATCTATCTTGGAGATGGTTCCATGTGCACTCGAGAAGAAAGTATATTCTGTTGCTCTGGGATGCAGAGTTCTAAATATACCTGTCAAGTCGATCTGATCCAGTGTATCATTCAGGGCCTTTGTTTCTTTATTGATCCTATGTCTAGATGATCTATCCAATGTTGTAAGTGGAGTATTAAAGTCCCCTGCAATTACCACATTCTTATCAATAAGGTTGCTTATGTTTGTGATTAATTGTTGTATATATTTGGGGCTCCCTTATTTGGCGCATAGACATTTATAATTGTTAGCACTTCCTGATGGATAGACCCTGTAATTATTACATAATGCCCTTCTTCATCTCTTGTTACAGCCTTTAATTTAAAGTCTAGTTTGTGTGATATAAGTATGGCTACTCCAGCTTTCTTTTGACTTCCAGAAACATGATAAATACTTCTCCAACCCCTCACTTTCAATCTGAAGGTGTTCTCAGGTCTAAAATGAGTCTCTTGTAGACAGAAAATAGATGGGTCTTGTTTTTTTTTTTATCCATTATGACACCCTATGTCTTTTGGTTGGTGCATTTAGTCCATTTAAATTCAGTGTTATTATAGAAAGATATGGGTTTAGAGTCATTGTGATGTCTGTAGGTTTCATGCTTGTAGCAATGTCTCTGGTACTTTGTTTCACAGGATCCCCCTTAGGATCTCTTGTAAGGCTGGTTTAGTGGTGATGAATTCATTCAGTTTTTGTTTGGGAAGACCTTTATCTCTCCTATTCTAAATGACAGACTTGCTGGATAAAGGATACTTGGCTGCATTTTTTTTTTTTCTGTTCATCACATTGAAGATTTCCTGCCATTCCTTTCTGGCCTGCCAAGTTTCAGTAGAGAGATCCGTCACGAGTCTTAGTGGTCTCCCTTTATATGTTAGAGCATGTTTATCCCTAGCTGCTTTCAGAATTCTCTCTTTATCCTTGTATTTTGCCAGTTTCACTATGATATATCTCACAGATCGATTCAAGTTACATCTGAAGGGAGTTCTCTGTGCCTCTTGGATTTCAATGCCTGTTTCCTTCCCTAGTTCAGGGAAATTCTCAGCTATAATTTTTTCAAGTACACCTTCAGCACCTTTCCCTCTCTCTTCCTCCTCTGAAATCCCAATTATGTGTATATTATTTCGTTTAATTATGTCACTTAGTTCTCTAAGTCTCCCCTCATCCTCCTGGATTTTTTTATCTCTCTTTTTCTCAGCTTCTTCTTTTTCCATAATTTTATCTTCTAAATCACCTATTCTCTCCTCTGCCTCTTCAATCCGAGCTGCGGTCACCTCCATTTTATTTTGCAGTCATTTATAGCATTTTTTAGCTCCTCCTGTTTCTTAGTCCCTTGATCTCTGTAGTAATAGATTCTCTGCTGTCCTCTATACTTTTTTCAAGCCCAGCGATTAATTTTATGACTATTATTTTAAATTAATTTTCTGGTATATTGCTTAAATCATTTTTGATCAGTTCATTAGCTGTCGCTACTTCCTGGAGTTCCTTTAGAGGAGAATTCTTCCTTCTCATTTTGGATAGTCCCTGGAGTGGCGGGGAACTGCAGGGCTCTTCCCCTGTGCTGTCTGGAGTAACTTGTGTTGGTGGGCGGGGCCGCTGTCAGACCTGAGGTCTGCCCCGAGCCCACTGCTGGGGCCACAGTCAGACTGGTGTGTACTTCATAGTCCCCTCTCCCAGGGGCAGGACTCACTGTGGTGGTGTGGCCTCTGTCTGGGCTACTTGCACACTGCCAGGATTGTGGTGCTGCTTTGATGGGATCTGGCGTATTAGCGGGGGTGGATCCACAAGGTGCACAGGGGCAGGAGGAGCAGGCTCAGCTCGCTTTGCCTTTGGTGGTATGCTTTGGGAGGGACCCTGTGGCACCAGGAGGGAGGCAGACCCGTCGGATGGATGGATCCACAGAAGCACAGCATTGGGTGTTTGCACGGTGCAAGCAAGTTCGTGACGGGAACTTGTTCTCTTTGGGATTTTGGCTGGGGGGTGGGCGAAGGAGATGGTGCTGGTGAGTACCTTTGTTCTCCACCAAGCTGAGCTGTCCTCTGGGGCTCAACAACTCTCCCTCCCATTGTCCTTTAGTCCTCCCACTCTCCGAGCAGAGCTGCTGACTTATAACATTCCAGATGTTAAGTCCCGCTGGCTGTCAGAACACACTCCATCTGGCCCCTCCACTTTTGCAAGCCAGTCTCGGGGGCTCTGCCTTGCCAGGTGTGCTGACTGCCCCCCCACCGCCCTGGCTCCCTCCCGCCATTCCGTGTAGCATGCACCACCTCTCTGCCCTTCCTACCCTCTTCTGTGGGCCTCTTGTCTACGCTTGGCTCTGGAGAGTCTGTTCTGCTAGTCTTCTGGTGGTTTTCTGGGTAAATTAGGCAGATGTGGGTGGAATCTAAGCAATCAGTAGGATGCAGTGAGCCCAGCATCCTTCTACACCGCCATCTTCCCTGTGATTTTTGTTTAACATTAGGTTTATACATATAACATCTTAAGTATATAGAAGTTTGTTTTTTGTTTGTTTGTTTTGGGGAATAAGATTAGAAATTCCCTTGGCTTACACCAATGGGTTAACAAGGCATAAAGAATTACAAAGCCATAGGGTGCTCTCACCCAAACTTGCGTGAACAAGATAAGACCCCAGAATGTAGTAGGGTGAGGCAAAGGCCCCAGAATAAAATAGGGAGTGGCTAGAGCCCCCAGAATAAAGAGGGATGGGCAAAGTCCCCAGAATAGAGAGGGGGCAAAGTTCCCCAATACAAAGGTATATGAGGTAAGCAAGATTAGGCATTCAGGGCAAAAGTGCCCCCCAATTTAGTACCATAGAAGAAAGCTGCTTTCACAGGAGGGAAGGACCAAGTTAGGTAAACAGGTAAATAGGGCTATAGACCACTGCACTGTGGGTAAAGCTGCCCAGAGCAGAGTTCATTAACAAAAGAAAAGTTGCCTTGTTAATCCTGAGGTTATTTGTTCTGTCTTATCCCCTAGGCTAGCTAAGATAAACAGACATGGCAGCACCTCCTGTCTGCCCTTAACAACTATTTGCCCATCTGCCTGGTGCCAGGATTTTGTTTTATATTGACCCAAACCCCAAACACTGTATATCTTCAAAACCCCATTTTCCCTCATGCCCATGAGTTAATGTTCACCAATTCATTGTCTCTTTGTGCACACCCATCACATTTGTAAGCCTTCTGATCTTAATAAATACGGGTCAAGGACGCTTATTTGGTGCTCTTGTCTTTTCCTGGACATTAGCCGTCTCTCACTTTTAATCCATCCCACTCTTTTGCTAGACAACAGAGAACTTTAGACTTAGAGTGTAATACAATTTTCAAATTTTTTAAATGTTTTTTTGAGAGATAGAGACAAAGAATGAGCAGGGGAGGGGCAGAGACAGAGGGAGACACAGAATCCGAAGTACGCTCCAGGCTCTGAGCTGTCAGCCCAGAGCCTGACATGGGGTTTGAACCCACAAATTGTGAGATAATGACCTGAGCCAAAGTTGGACACTCAACCTACTGAGCCACCCAGTTGCCCCAGTATATAGTAGTTTATTTTATGTTGATGACCAAGTTAAGTTTGAACCCAAACTAAAAGCACTAAATTTCTATTCCGCCTCCCCACATGTTATATATTTTTGATGTCATACATTACAGCCTTTTATATTGTGGATTCCTTGACTCATTTTTGTACATAGGGTCCTACAGCTTTTAAGTAGAGAAGGCAGAATTGAAGTTTCAGTCTAACTACAATGTTTAATTTTCAAAATATAGCTTGATACATTAGATATTTATTATCATGAAGAATTTACACAAATGAAACTTAGTCATTCAATATTGCCATAATACCAAAATGATAGAAATACAGTATAGCATTTCTGATTCAGTCCCCACCTACCTGTTTCTGAAACTAAGCCTCTGGGAGTTGCATTTGCAAAATAAGCCTCCCTTCTACTATTCAAGCTGTATTTGTGTACTAAAATCTCTATTTTGGTTAGACGAGTTTTGGACAGAATTGAGGCCCTCATCACCCTCACCTTGGGTATAAGGAGATAGCTCAATGACTAACGAGGCAAGCAAAAGTACCTCAGGCTGCTGCCCCTCCCCACTGAGAACTCCCCACTGACAGTATGCTCACACTAAGGAAATAAGTTGCTAATGTCCCCACATCCAATTTCACATCCCTTTTTCAGAAATTTTTCTTGGAGGGAGACATAAAGAAAAGGACATCTAATCTCTTCCTAAATAAGCTGATTTAATTTACAGCAACCATAGAGAAAGAAAAGCCTAAGGGCACTCAAGAAAAGTAGAGCCGAATTCTGGTTTCCTTTGTGGCATGTAAAGAGCTTGTAGGTTATCATTTCTGTCCAAACACCAAGCAAAAGCTGAACAAAGTAAATACAAAGAGAAAGCAATAGCAGAAAAATTAGAAAACCCATGATTATGTACAAATTAAGTAACACATTCAAACAATCAATGGATGGGTATAAAAAGAAATTACAAAAGAAATTAGAACTGCCTTCAGACAACCAAAAGAAAACACAAATTTATGGGATACAGCCAAAGTACTGTTAACAGAAGACTTTAGAGCTATAAACATATTTAAAACAAAGAAACACCTCAAATCTACAATCTCATTTTACAGCTCAATGAACTAGAAAGAAGACAAACAAAACCCAAACATAGTACAATGAAGGCAACAATAAACATTAGAGCAGGGTATATGATATAAAGAATAGAATCACAATAGAAAAAAATCACGGTTCTTTTTTGAAAATATTAACAAAAATGATCAGTCTTTAGCTAAATTAATAAAGAAAAAAGAATACTCAAATAGAATCTGAAATAAAAGGAGAGACATTACAATTGATGTTACAGAAATAGCAATATTAAACACAAACCCAAGAAAAATGGCAAAGTGATACATAAAAAGGTGCCCCAAATTACTAATCATCAGAGAAATGCATATCAAAACCTCAATGAGATATTTTATGCTCGTCAAAATCATTAGAATAAAAAAAAAGAAATTAGAAGTGTTGATGAGGATATGGAGAAAAGGAAATCTGATGAACCGTTTGTGGGAAGGTAAATTGGTGCAGCCACTATGGAAAACAGTATAGAGGTTCCCCCCAAAATTAAAAATAAAAATACCATAGGATCTACTAACTCCACTATTGGTATTTATCCCAAATAAATGAAAACACTAATTTGAAAAGGTATGTGCACCTTTATGGCTTTTTGCAGCATTATTTACCATAGCCAAGGCATGGAAACAATCTAAGTTTTTATCCATAAATGCATGGATAAAAAAGATGTGATGTGTGATATATATATATATATATCCCTGATGAACGTTGATGCAAAAAAAAATTTGAACAAAATACTAGGAAATGGAATTCAACAACATATTAAAGGATCTGTCCACAGAAACCTCCAGGCCAAAAGGGAGTGGTAGAATATATTCAACGTGCTGAATGGAAAAAATATGCAGCCAAGAATTATTTATCCAGCAAAACTGTCATTCAAAATAAGAAAGATAAAGAGTTTCCCAGATAAACAAAAACTAAAGGACTTTATGACCACTAAGTAAGCCCTATACGAAATTTTAAGGGTGACTCTTTGAGTTGAGAAAAATACAAAACAAAGCAAAAGAGACCAAAAGCAACATACTAGAAAAGACCAGAGAATATTACCCCAAAACACCAATTCTACATGCAACACAATGGCACTAGATTCATATCTTTTGATAATCACTCTAAATGAAAAGGATTAAATGCTCCAATTAAAAGAAATAGGTATCAGAATGAATAAAAAAATAAGCCCCACCTATATGCTGCCTACAAGAGACTCATTTTAGACCTAAAGACTCCTGCAACTTGGAAGTAAGGGAATGGAGAACCATCTATCATGCTAATGGATGTAACCACTAAACCAGACCTGCAAGAAATTTTAAGGGGGAATCTTAGAGTAGAGAAAAAATAAGACCGATGTAACAAAGACTATAAAGGACCAGAGAACATAATCAGAAATACCAACTCTATGGGTAACACAATGGCACTAAATTCATATCTTCCAACAATCACTCTGAATGTAAATGGACTAAAGGCTCCAATCAAAAGACAGAGGGTATCAAAATGGATTAAAAAACAAGATCCATCTATATGCTGCCTACAAGAGCACACTTGTAGACCTACAAGAGCATACTCATTTTAGACCTAAAGACACCAGCAGATTGAAAGTGAGGAGATAAAGAAACATCTATCATGCAAATGAATGTTGAAAGAAAACCACAGTAGCATATTTGTATCAGACAAAGTAGACTTTAAAACAAAGACAGTAACAAGAGACAAACAAGAAGATATCAGAGATGGAAATATTTATGCACCCAACAAGAAAACACATAAATGTATAAAACAGTTAATAAGAAATAAAAAGAAACTAATTGATAATTATACAATTATTCCAGTTGCCTTTAACACTTAACATTAATGAATAAACCATCTAAACAGAAAACCGACAAGGAAACAATCACACACTGAAACAGACATATTTAACAGATATATTCAGAACATTCCATCTTAAAACAGAATACACAGTCTTTTCAAGTGTACACATATTCTCCAGAAGAGATCACATATTAAGCCAAAGCAAAAACCTCAACATATCAAAAAGAGCCAAGTCCTATTGTACATCTTTTTTGACCACAACTCTGTGAAACTAGAAGTCAACCACAAGAAAAATCTAGAAAAACCACAAATACATGGAGGTTAAATAATATGCCACTATAAAATAAATGAGTCAAACAGGAAATCAAAGAGAAAATTAAAGAATATATGAAGAAAAATGAAAATAAGAACACAATGACCCAAAATCTTTGGGATGTGACTAAAGCAGTTCTAAGAGAGAAGTTAATACTAATATAAGGCCCTCCTCAAGAAGCAAGAAAAATCTGAAATAAACAACTTAACTTTGCACCTACAAGGGCCAGTAAAAGAAAAAAAAACCAGCATAAGAAAAGAAATAATAAAGATTAGATCAGAAATAAATGATATAAAAACTTTTAAAAAAAGAAAAAGGAAAAAGAACATATCAATGAAACTAGGAGATGGTTCTTTGAAAAAGTCAACAAAATTGATAAGCCTGTAGCCAGACTCATGAGAGAGACAGAGAGAGAGAGAGAAAGAGAGACAAAGAGAACCCAAATAAAATTACAAATGAGAGAGGAGAAATAACAACCAACACCACAGAAATAAAATTGTAAAAGAATGTTATGAAAGTGAATTGGCAAAAAAAATGGACAAACTAGAAGAAATGGATAAATTCCTAGAAAATAGAACCTACAAAAAATTGAAGTAGAAAAAAATAGAATTTTTTTGTATTAGTGTATTCTTTGTTTTGTTTTGTTTTTAGTTTACTTTTATTTTTTAATTTATTTTTTTAATTTACATTCAAGTTAGCATATACTGCAACAATGATTTCAGTAGATTCCTTAATGCCCCTTACCATTTAGCTATAGAAACCTTATGAAAGAAATTGAAGAAGACACAAAAAAAATGGAAAAAGATTCCATGCTCCTGGATAGGAAGAACAAATATTGTTAAAATGTCAATACTACCCAAAGCAATCTACATATTCAATGTAATCCCTATCAAAACAACACCAGCATTATTCACAGAGCTAGAACAAACAATCCTAAAATTTGTATGGAACCAGAAAAGACAAATAGCCAAAGCAATCTTGAAAAAGAAAACCAAAGCAGGAGGCATCACAATCCTGGACTTCAAGCTGTATTACAAAGCTGTAATCATCAAGACAGTATGGTACTGGTACAAGAACAGACACGCAGATCAATGGAACAGAATAGAGAACCCAGAAATGGACCGACAAACGTATGGCCAACCAATCTTTGACAAAGCAGGAAAGAATATCCAATAGAATAAAGACAGTCTCTTCAGCAAGTGGTGTTAGGAAAACTGGACAGCGACATGCAGAAGAATGAACCTGGACCACTTTCTTACACCATATGTAAAAATAAACTCAAAATGGATGAAAGACCTAAACATAAGATGGGAAGCCATCAAAATCCTCGAGGAGAAAGAGGCAAAAACCTCTTTGTCCTTGGCTGCAGCAACTTCTTACTCAACAAGACTCTGGAGGCAAGGGAAAAAATGAGCTATTGGGACCTCATCAAATTAAAAACCTTCTGCAAGGTGAAGGAAACAATCAGCAAAACTAAAAGTCAACTAGTGGGATGGGAGAAGATATTTGCAAATGACATATCAGATAAAAGGTTAGTATCCAAAAATCTATAAAGAACTTATCAAACCCAACACCCAAGAAATAGAAAATTTGAAGTGACTGATTACTAACAAGGAAGTTGAATTAATCAAAAAACTCTCAACAAACAAAAGTCTGGGACTAGACAGCTTCATAGGCAAATTCCACCAAAGATTTAAATAAGAGTTAATACTTAATCCTCTCAAAATATTCCCCAAAAAAGAGGAAGGAAAACTTCCAAATTCATTCTATAAAGCCAGCATTACTCATAACACCAAAACTTGTTAAAGACACCACTAAAAAAGGACTACAGGCCAATATCACTGATGAACATACAAAAATCTGCAATAAAATGCAAGCAGAACAAATTGAAAAATACATTTAAAAAATCATATACCATGACCAAGTGGAATTTATTCCTGGCATGCAAGGGAGGTTTAATACACAAATCAATCAAGGTAATACATCACATCAATATGAGAAAGTATAAAAATGATATGATCATTTCAATAGATGCAGAAAAAGAATTTGTCAAAGAGCAACATGATAAAATCTTTCAACAGGGTAGGTACAGAGGAAACATACCTCAACATAATAAAGGTAACATATGAAAAACCCACAATGAATATCATACTCAATAGGGAAATAACCAAGAGAGTTTTTCCTAAGGTCAGGAACAAGATAATGATGTCCATCCTCACCACTCCTATTCAAAATAGTACTGGAAGTCCTAGCTACAGCAATAAGGCAACAAAAAGAAATAAAAGGCATAAATATCAGTAAATCATAAATATCATAAATATCAGTAGGAAAGCAGTAAAACTTTGACTATTTGCAGATGACATGATACTCTATATAGAAACCTACAAGACTCCACCAAAAAACTACAAGAACTGATAAATGAATTCAGTAAAGTTGTAGGATATAAAATCAATATACAGAAGTCTGTTGAATTTCTATATACTAATAATGAAGCAGCAAAAAGAGAAATTAAGAAAACAATCCCATTTATAATTTCACCAAAATAATAAAATACCCAGGAAAAAACCAAAGAGGGAAAAAAACCCTATACTTTGGAAATTATAAAATATTGATGAAAGTAGTTGAAGATGACACAAAGAAATGGAAAGCCAGTCAATGGTCATGGATTAGAAGAACAAATATTCTTAAAATGTCTATACTACCCAAAGCAATCTATACATTTAATGCAATCCCTGTCAAAATACCAACAACACTTTTCATGGAACAGAACTAGAACAAACAATCCTAAAATTAGTATGGAACCCCAAGATCCCAAACAACCAAAGCAATATTAAAAAAGAAAAACAAAACTGGAGGTCTCACAATTCTAGACCATTTTATTTACAACAAACCGTAGTAATCAAAATAATATGGTATTGGCACAAAAATAGACACATATATCAATGGAGCAGAATAGGAAACCCAGAAAGAAACCCACAATTATATGGTCACATAATCTTTGACAAAGGAGGAAGGAATATACAATGGAAAATGATAGTCTCAGGGAGCCAAGATGGCGGAACAGCATGAAAGTTTTTTGTGTGTCTCGCGTCCATGAATACAGCCAGACCAACACTAAACCATCCTGCACACCTAGAAAACTGATCTGAGGATTAACACAAAAATATGCACAACCTGAACCACAGAATTCAGCAGGTACATGACGCCAACAGGTGAATTTGGGAAAAGAGAAGCAGCAGAGGGCAGGGAGACACTTTTGCGTGCAGAGAGAGGACAAAAACAGGGGTGGGGGAGGGGAGAATACGGGAAGAGCCCTCCTCCCCAAAAGCAGCTGGAGAGAAAGTTGAAATTAGGAAACAGCCACAGGGACTAAACTAAAAAGGGAGAAAGGAGAAAGAAGAAAAAAGAAAGGAGAAAGGAGAGGGTTTAAATTTCATCAAGACTGTAAACAAGGGGAATGCAAAGTCTGCAACTCTGCAGCTTGATACCTCGTGGTGCTATGGTGAGAAGGGTGAATCCCCAGGAGAAGAGTGGGGTCTGGGAGGTTCTTGGGCCACACGGAGAAAAGCAGTTACATTGCTGGGAGGACATTTGTTAGAGACTATTGAGGCCACCTGGTCCCAGAAGACCCCAGAGAACGGCCACATTCACTGGTGCTGGAACAAGGTCATTAAGGGTGAAGCCTGGCACCAAATGTGTGTTGTTATTTTCCACAATCCCTGAAATGCTGCTGCTACACTGTCTCGTGAATTTGTCCTGGGGTGGCCTGGCACGTGGCCACAGTCTCTGGGCACCAGCAGAGGCAGGGTCCAGCAAGCGTTCCTGGGTGCAGCTGGCATTCGGCCATTGCTCCCTGAGAACCTCCGCAGAGGGGCAGAACAGGTCAAAGCCAAAGTCCCTCAGATGTAAGGGGCTGGGGGAAACAGCTGCTTCTGAGACAAAACTCAGGAGAGAGGTACTACCTGGGGCTTGGATATGGATAGTGTAAAAGCGGGCAGTGGACAAAAGCTGAAGACAAAGGACAGTTGTGCGATTGCTGATTGGAGAGTGTGGAGTTCCGATACTAGAGACTGGGTAGCTGTGGGACACGTTTCACTACTCCTGCGCATGCGCATACACACCTACGAGCCCCACAACAATCCACCTCAGTAGGCTAGCAGCACCATCTAGTGGAGAATGGAGCCATTACACTAAGCCCAACCCAACTGGGCCAACCTCACTCTTCAAGAACACAAGTCTCACTGCCTGCTTAATTTGTGGACTATAAAGCGCTTTATAGTCTGACTTCTAGGGGAAAACAAAGTAATTTTAGTAGTATGTCCGCTGTTAGCAGGTCCATCTATTCAATTTTCTTTTTTCCCGCTTTTCATTTCTTCTCTTTTTCTTGAATACAGAAAGAGAAAATTTTTATTTTTATTTTCAATTTTTATTAAAAATATTTTTCTTTAATATTTTTACTATGTGTTTTACTTTTGTGTAATTTTTTTCAAATTCTATTTTTCTTCCATCATTTTATATTAGTCTACTTCAGGGTATTCACTTTTTCTAATTTTCAAAATTTTTCCTTTTTTTCTTTTTCTTTTTTTTTCTTTTTCATTTCGTTTCTTTTTCATGAATACAGAAAGAGAAAAAATTCATTTTTATTTTCAATTTTTATTAAAAATATTTTTCTTTAATTTTTTCTATATTCTTTACTTTTGTGTACATTTTTTCAAATTCTGTTTTACTCCATTTCATTTTAGTCTACTCCAGTGTATTCATTTTTTCAAATTTTCAAATGATTTCTTTTTTTTTCTTTTCTCCCCCTTTTTTCTCTAATCTATCAAGCCACGTTCAACATCCAGACCAAAATACACCTAGGATCTAGCATCATTTATTCAATTTTTGTGTGTGTGTGTTTCTAATTTTTTAATTTTAATTTTTTTAATTTTAATATTTTCACCTCATTAATTCCTTTTCTCCCTTCAAAGTGACAAAACAAAGGAATTCACCCCAAAAGAAAGAGCAGGAAGAAACGACAGCCAGGGACTTAACCAACACAGATACAAGCAAGATGTATCAAGCAGAATTTAGAATCATGATAATAAGAATACTAGCTGGAGTTGAAAATAGATTAGAATCCCTTTCTGTGGAGATAAAAGAAGTAAAAACTAGTCAGGATGAAATAAAAAGTGCTTCAACTGAGCTGCAATCATGGATGGATGCCCCAGCAGCAAGATGGATGAGGCAGAACAGAGAATCAGTGATATAGAGGACAAACTTATAGAGAATAATGAAGCAGAAAAAAAGAGGGAGATTAGGGCAAAAGAGCACGATTTAAGAATTAGAGAAATCAGTGACTCATTAAAAGGGAACAACAGAATCATAGGGGTCCCAGAAGAGGAAGAGAGAGAAATAGAGGTAGAAGGGTCATGTGAACAAATCATAGTGGAAAACTTTCCTAACCTGGGGAAAGACACAGACATCAAAATCCAGGAAGCACAGAGGACTCCAAATAGATTCAACAAAAACTGACCATCAACAAGGCATGTCATAGTCAAATTCACAAAATACTCGGGCAAGGAATCATAAAACCAGCAAGGGTAAAAAAGTCCTTAACCTACAAGGGAAGACAGATCAGGTTTGCAGCAGACCTATCCACAGAAACTTGGCAGGCCAGAAAAGAGTGGCAGGATATATTCAGTGTGCTGAATCAGAAAAATGTGCAGCCAAAAATTCTTTATCTAGCAAGGCTGCCATTAAAAATAGAAGGAGAGATAAAAAATTTCCCAGGCAAAAAAAATTAAAGGAGTTTGTGACCACTAAACCAGCCCTGCAAGAAATTTAAGGGGGGACTCTCTGAGGGGAGAAAAGATAAATAAATAAATAAATAAATAAATACCAAAAGCAACAAAGATTAGAAAGGACCAGAGAACACCACCAGAAACTCCAACTCTACAAGCAACATAATGGAAATAAATTCATATCTTTCAGTACTCACTCTAAACATCAATGGACTCAATGCTCCAGTCAAAAGACTGGAGTAACAGAATAGGGTAACAGAATGGATAAGAAAACAAGATCCATCAATATACTGTTTACAAGAGACCCACTTTAGACCTACAGACACCTTCAGATTGAAAATAAGGGGATGGAGAACCATCTATCATGCTAATGGTCAACAAAAGAAAGCCCGAGTAGCCATGCTTATATCAGACAATCTAGACTTTAAAATAAAGACTGTATCAAGAGATGCAGAAGGGCATTATATCATAAATAAGGGGTCTATCCACCAAGAAGGCCTATCAATTGTAAACATTTATTTGTCAAATGTGGGAGCAACCAAATATATAAATCAATTAATCACAAACATAAAGAAACTCATTGATAATAATACCATAATAGTAGGGGCTTCAACAACCCACTATCAGCAATGGACAGAGCATCTAATCATAAAATCAACAAGGAAACAATGGCTTTGAATGCCACACTGGACCAAATGGACTTAACAGATGTATTCAGAACATTTCATCCCAAAGCAGCAGAATATACATTCTTCTCCAGTGCACATGGAACATTCTCCAGAATAGACCACATACTGGGACACAAATCAGCCCTCAGCAAGTACAAAAAGATTGAGATCATACTGTGCATATTTCCAGACCACAATGCTATAAAACTCGAAATCAACCACAAGAAAAAATTCGAAAAGGTAACAAATACTTGGAGACTGAAGAACATCTTACTAAAGAATGAATGGGCTAACCAAGAAGTTAAAGAGGAAATTAAAAAGTATATGGAAGCCAATGAAAATGATAACACCACAACCCAAAACCTCTGGGAAGCAGAAAAGTCAGTATTAAAAGGAAAGTATATAGCACTCCAGGCCTTCCTAAACAAGGAAGAAAGATCTCAGATACACAACCTAACCTTATTACTCAAAAAACTGGAAAAAGAACAGCAAATAAAAGCCTAAACCAGCAGAAGACAGGAAACTATAAAGATTAGAGCAGAAATTAATGCTATCAAAACAAAAACAGTAGAACAGATCAATGAAACCAGAAGCTGGTTCTTTGAAAGAATTAACAAAATTGATCAACCACTAGCCAGTTTGATCAAAAACAAAAAGGAAAGGACCAAAATAAATAAAATCAAGAATGAAAAAGGAGAGATCACAACCAAAACAACAGAAATAAAAACAATAATAAGAGAATATTATGAGCAATTATATGCCAATAAAATGGGCAATATAGAAGAAATGGACAAATTCATAGAAACATATACACTACCTAAACTGACAGAGGAAGTAGAAAATTTGAACAGACCCATAACCAGTAAGAAAATCAAATTAGTAATAAAAAATCTTCCAAAAATCAAGAGTCCAGGGCCAGATGGCTTTCCAGGGGAATTCTACCAAACATTTAAGGAAGAGTTAGCACCTATTTTCTTGAAGCTGTTCCAAAAAATAGAAATGGAAGGAAAACTTCCAAACTCATTCTATGAAGCAAGCATTACCTTGATTCCAATACCAGACAGAGACCCCACTAAAAAGGAGAACTATAGACCAATTTCCCTGATGAACATGGATGCAAAAATCCTCAACAAGAGGAGCCAACTGGATCCAAAAATACATTTAAAAAATTATTCACCACGACTAAGTAGGATTTATACCTGGGATGCAGGGATGGTTCAATGTCCTCAAAACAATTAACGTGATTCATCACATCAATAAAGAAAGGACAAGAACCATAGGATCCTCTCAATAGATGCATAGAAAGAATTTGACAAAATACAGCATCCTTTCTTGATAAAAACCCTCAAGAAAGTAGGACTAGAAGGATCATACCTCAAGACCATTAAAGCCATATATGAGGGACCCAACGCTAATATCATCCTCAATGGGGAAAAACTGAGAGTTTTTCCCCTAAGGTCAGGAACAAGACAGGGATGTCAACTCTCACCACTGTTATTCAACATAGTATTTGAGGTCTTACCTCTGCAATCAGACAACACAAAGAAATAAAAGGCATCCAAATTGGCCAGGAGGAGGTCAAACTTTCACTCTTCGCAGATGACATGATATTCTAAATGGAAAACCCAAAAGATTCCACCAAAAATTGCTAGAACTGATTCATGAATTCAGCAAAGTTGCAGGATATAAAATCAATGCACAGAAATCAGTTGCATTCCTATACACCACAATGAAGCGACAGAAAGAGAAATCAAGAATCGATCCCATTTACAGTTGCACAAAAAAACCATAAAATACCTTGGAATAAATCTAACCAAAGAGGTGAAAAATCTATACACTGGAAATTATAGAAAGCTTATGAAAGAAAATGAAGAAGACACAAAAAAATGGAAAAAGATTCCATGCTCCTGGATAGGAAGAACAAATATTGTTAAAATGCCAATACTACATATTCAATGCAATCTACATATTGAGTGAAATCCCTATCAAAGTAACACCAGCATTCTTCACAGAGCTAGAACAAATAATCTTAAAATTTGTATGGAACCAGAAAAGGCCCTGAATAGCCAAAGCAATCTTGAAAAAGAAAACCAAAGCAGGAGGCATCACAATCTCGGACTTCAAGCCATACTACAAAGCTGTAATCATCAAGACAGTATGGTACTGGCACGAGAACAGACACTCAGACCAATGGAATGGAATAGAGAACCCAGAAATGGACCCACAAACATATGGCCAACTAATCTTTAACAAAGCAGGAAGGAATATCCAATGGAATAAAGACAGTCTCTTCAGCAAGTGGTGCTGAGAAAATTGGACAGCGGCATACAGAATAATGAACCTGGACCACCTTCTCACACTACACACAAAAATAAACTCAAAATAGATGAAAGACCTCAATGTAAGACTGGAAGCCATCAAAATCCTCGAGGAGAAAGCAGGCAAAAACCTCTTTGACCTTGGCCATAGCAACTTCTTAGTCAATACATCTCCAGAGGCAAGGGAAACAAAAGCAAAAATGAACTACTGGGACCTCATGAAAATAAAAAGCTTCTGCACAGCAAAGGAAACAATCCGCAAAACTAAAAGGCAACCGACAGAATGGGAGAAGATATTTGCAAACAATGTATCAGCTAAAGGGTTAGTATCCCAAATCTATAAAGAACTTCTCAAATTCAACACCCAAAAAACAAATGATCCAGTGAAGAAATGGGCAAAAGACATGAATAGTCAATTCTCCAAAGAAGACATCCAGATGGCCAACCAACACATAAGAAAATGCTCCACATCACTCATCATCAGGGAAATACAAATCAAAACCACAATGAGATACCACCTCATCTCACAAAGAGATACCACCTGTCAGAATGGCTGACATTAACAACTCAGGCAACAACAGATGTTGGCAAGGATGCAGAGAAAGAGGATCTCTTTTGCATTGTTGGTGGGAATGCAAGCTGGTGCAGCCACTCTGGAAAACAGTATGGAGGTTCCTCAAAAAACTGAAAAAAGAACTACCCTACGACCCAGCAATTGCACTACTAGGTATTTATCTAAGGGATACAGGTGTGCTGTTTCAAAGGAACAGATATATATATATCTGTGATGTGATATATATATGTGATGTGATATGTGTGTATATATATATACACACACACACACACACACACATACACACAATAGAGTATTACTTGGCAATCAAAAAGAATGAAATCTTGCCATTTGAAACTACATGGATGGAACTGGAGGGTATTATACCAAGCAAAATTAGTCAGAGAAAGACAAATATCTATGACTTCACTCATATGAGGACTTTAAGACACAGAACAGATGAACATAAGGGAAGGGAAACAAAAACAGTATAAAAACAGGGAGGGGGACAAAACATAAGAGACTCTTAAATATGGAAAACAAACAGAGGGTTACTGGAGGGGGTATGGGCTAAATGGGTACGGGGCACTAAGGAATCTACTCCTGAAATCATTGTTGCACTATATGCTAACTAATTTGGATGTAAATTTAAAATAAAAATTTAATTATAAATAAATAGCACACACACACAAAAAGGAACGATAGTCTCTTCAGCAACTGGTGTTTGGAAAAGTGAACAGCTATATGCAAAAGAATGATACTGGTCCACTTTCTTACACCATGCATAAAAATAAATTCAAACTGGACTAAAGATTTAAAAAAATGTTTTAAACATTTTTTTTGAGAGACAGAAACTGACGGAGCACAAGCAGCGGAGGAGCAGAGAAAGAGGGAGACACAGAATCCAAAGCTGGCTCCAGGCTCTGAGTTGTCAACACAGAGCCCAACACAGGACTCGAACTCACGGACCATGAGATTATGACCTGAGCTGAAGTCAGCCATTTAACCAACTGAGCCACCCAGGTGCCCCAAAATGGACTAAAGATTTAAACGTGAGACCTGAAACCATAAAATAAGAAGGCAGCATAGACAATAATTTCTCTGACATGGGCCATAGCAACATTTGTCTAGATATGTCCTCTGAAGCAAGGGAAATAAAAGCAAAAATAATCTAGTAGGACTACCTCATAATAAAGACTTTCTGCAGGGACACCTGGATGGCTTAGTCGATTAAGCTATTGACTTTGGCTCAGGTCATGATCTTGCAGTCTGTGAGTTTGAGCCCTGCGTGGGGCTCTACCCTGACAAAACCCTGGAGCCTGCTTCAGATTATGTGTCTCTCTCTATCTGCCCTTCCCCTGCTCGTTTCCTCTCTCTCTCTCTCTCTCTCAACGTTTATTTATTTTTGGGACAGAGAGAGACAGAGCATGAACGGGGGAGGGGCAGAGAGAGAGAGGGAGACACAGAGTCGGAAACAGGCTCCAGGCTCTGAGCCATCAGCCCAGAGCCCGACGCGGGGCTCGAACTCCCGGACCGCGAGATCGTGACCTGGCTGAAGTCGGACGCTTAACCGACTGCGCCACCCAGGCGCCCCTCTCTCTCTCTCTCAAAAATAAACATTAAAAACAAGTTTTTAATAAAATAAAAATTAAAAAATAAAAAGCTTCTGTACAGGAAAGAAAACAATAAAACTAAAAGCCAAGCTACAGAATTGGAGAAGATATTTGCAAATGACATATCTGCTAAAGGTTTAGTACCCAAATTATATAAAGGACTTATAAAACTCAACACCCAAGAAAACAAATAATCTAATTAAAAATGGACAGAATATATGAACAGACATTTCTCCAAAGAAAACACTCAGATAGTCAACAGACACATGAAAAGATGCTCAACATCATTCATCAGGGAAATGCAAATCGAAACTACAATGGTATATTATCTCACACCTGTCAAAAACAAGTGTTGGCAAGTATGTGGAAAAAAAGGAATACTTGTGCACTGTTTGGTGAGAATGCAGTGATTCAGCCATGGTGGAAAATGGTATGGAGGTTCCTCAAAAAGTTAATCACACTTATCAGTAATCACACTACAAGGCATTTACTGAAGGAATACTAAAATACTAATTCAAAGAGATATATGCACCCCAATGTTTATAGCAGCATTGTTTATAATAGTCAAGATTTGAAAGAAGCCCAAGTGTCCATCGATTGATGAATAAAGAGCAAGTGATAGATATGTAGACAATAGATGGATGATAGGTAAATGATAGAGATATACATATATACATATATACATATATACAATGGAATATTTTCAGGCATAAAAAAGAATGAAATCTTGCCATTTGCAATAACATGGATGGAGCTAGAGAGTATGAGAAGTGAAATAAATCAGAGAAAGACAAATACCATATGATTTCATTAATGTGAAATTTAAGAAACAAAACAAATGAGCAAAGGGAAAAAAGAGGGAGGAAGAAACCAAGAAGGAGACTCTTAATTATAGAGAACAAACTGATGGTTACCAGAGGAGAGTTGGGTAGTGGATGGGTTAAATAGGCAATGGGGATGAAGGAGTACACTTGTCCTGATGAGCTCTGGGTGATGAATGGAGTTGTTGAATCACTATATTGTACACCTGAAGCTAATAGAACACTATATGTTAAAAATGCTGAAATTAAAATAAAAACAATAAAAATAATAATAAAATACAATAAAAATACTAAAAAAATTGTGTGAGGTAGCCAAAGCAATGACTAGATGGAAATTTATAGCCATAAATCCCTATAAAGAAAGAAGATAGACGTTAAATCCACAAATTAACCATTCATTTTAAGACAGTTACAAAAGAAGAAAGAGCTAAACCTAAAGCAGACAGAAGGAAGAAAATAATACTGGTTACATTGGGAATTAATGACATAAGGAATAATAAGATATAGGAAAAATCAAAGAAATTTAAAGTGGGTTCTTTGGGGAAAAAAACAACAAAATTGACCAAACTTTAGCTCTATCAACCAAGGTAAAAAAGGAGATTCAAATTTTTAGAATCAGAAATGAAAGAGACACATTACTACCAACATTTCAGAAATAAAAATAATTATAAATGAATATTATGAACAACTGAACACCAACAAATTAGACAACTAAATAGAATGGAAATGTACATATTTCTCCACTGAAAGTATACAAATACCAAAAGCACAATAAAAGATGCTTAACATACATAATCATTAGGAAAATTCAAATAAAAACTACAATGAGATGCCACTTCATATCCATTAAGATTAGCTATTTAAAAAAATAGAAAATAACAAGCATTGGTTAGGATGTAGAGAAACTGGAATCCTTGCACACTATAGTTGATAATGAAAAATAGTGCAGACACTATGAAAACAGTATGACAGTTCTTCAAAAAAAACTAAACATATAATTACCATAAAATCTAACAATTCCACTTCTGGGAATACATTCAAAGTAATTCAAAGAGTTATTTGTACATCCATTAAAGGACAAATATTATATAATTGTGTTTTCAGGAAGTACCTTGAGTAGTCAAATTTATAGATAGAAAGTACAATGGTGGTTTCCAGGGGCTAAAGGGAAGGGTAATGTGGAGTTACTGTTTCTTAGATACAGGGCTTCAGTTTTACAAGATGAAAAGGGTTCTGTAAATAGATAATGGTGATGGGAGCACAAAAATGTGAATGTATAATACAACTCCACTGTACAGTGTAGAATATTTAAGATGGTAATTTTCATGCTATGTGTATTTTACCATAATTTTTAAACTCTTAGAAGAAGGTAAATATTTATTACCTTGGATTTTGCAAAATATTCTTAGATATGACACCAAAGATACAAGTAACAATAACAAAAATACATAAATTGGACTTCATCAAAATTAAACCTTTTGTGTTTCAAATGATAGCAAAAAGAAAGTGAGGAAATGACCAACAGCTTGGAAGAAAGTACTTGCAAGCCATATTTCTCATAAGGAACTTGTATCCAGAATATATTAAAAAAAAACTTACAATTCAATGATAAAAAAGACAAAACCTCAATTAAAAAATGGATTTTTTTCCATTTTCCAATCCTTGTAAAAAGGATATAAGCAAACATTTCTCGTGGGAAGACATACTAATAGCCAATATGTACACGAAGAGACCAAATATTATTAAATTTATTCATATGCTAATTCCATAACAAAAAAATCTACATAGAGAGTTGATTAGTAGTTGCTTAGCATCGGTGGCAAGGTCTGACAGGTGGGAGAAGAGAAGAAGGGAAGGGAAGGGAAGGGAAGGGAAGGGAAGACGGGAGGGGAAGGGAAGACAAGGCAAGGTTTCCCACAATAAATTTTGGGGGAAAATGCCTTATTTAAAGTTTCTTTGTCAGATACGAGTGACAATTTATTACTAATATTGTTACTTATAAATTATATTTTTATTCTCACACAAAATAGAAATGATATTCAATAGTTAGAAGCTTACATTCATTGAGGAATTCACCTGAGCAGTAGTTTCATCATCTGTTGGGAACTGATATATCTGGATGCCATTACTAACCAATTCACTCACTATTTTACACTTGAATTTCTGTAAGTCGTTTTTAGAAATTGTATCTGCTTTGGCAATCAATGGTATAATATTCACCTGTAAATAAAGAAGCAAATAAAATATCACCATTGAGGATGTGTTGTTAATCCTGGAATTTTTACAGTCAAAACCTCACTCTGACAATAAATTTTTACAACTAGATAATCAGTGGCTACCATACCTTCATCACAAAATTGCTTCCCAAAATCATCAGTACTTTTGAAGATGAATCTTTTCTCAGAATTCAGGTTTAAAAGTTTCAAACTATTTTTCTCAAACTTTCTTATACTTTCAACACATTTGGAGTTAGTAAAATGTAAGTGGTATAATGAAATAGTCTATTTAACTCATTATCGATTTGATTTCTTATTAAACTGAGTGCTAAAAGACAGAAGAGACCTTTCATCAAAACTATATATGAGATTTATTTTGTCCATCTACCTGTCATTCATTTGCATCACCTTCTTCATAAATTCATCTTAATCAATGTCCCATTTTCACAGATCCTTGATCTACCTACATGTCTTTGCAGATATATTTGCTTCTGTTTTCCAAAGACCACGTAAAAATAATAGACTTTTTTTGTTACCATACTCTAAAGGCTGAATGTATGTAAACATTTGTGTAATATCTTGCTCACAAAACTCTTCATTCATATTTTGTAAAAAGGTACTATTTCCATATTGCATATTTGAGGTTGAAATTTTATTCATAAACTTTTCTTCATAGTTCTACAACATGATCCCTCCTGTCTCCATGCATTTATATCTTAATAATTAAACTTTGCAGAAAGTAAAAATATGCAAAATTCTAAAACATGTTTTATTACTGTTAAACTAAGATATTTTATTAAATCATAGCTACATAATGTCAAGGCTTGTGATATAGTGTGAATGCATAAGAATCAGTTCTATGTATTTTGCTTTTGTTTTAGATTCTTTAAAATACATTTTTAAAAATCCTTGTACAAATCTAGGGCTTCAATATAACATTGATGTTCAAATTTCTATCTAGCTTTTGAAACTTAAATAATAGTTTCCACGTTAAAAAACAGACAACTACTAAGATAGATTCAAGTCTAACATAAATATCTTGGATTATACTGCTGAGAAAGCTATCCTCTAATGATAGTAAATCCTTAACACATAACAAGTGGAAATTTTCCATGTTAATTTGTTAGGTGTTCAGATTTGAGGAATGAAGGTCACTTATTGCAGAAGGGAACTGAGCAACCTAGAAGACAACAGACACATAGGCATGGTTACCCACCCCTTTATGTAATGTCCTTGGGGAAAAAAAATAGCAATTTTCTATATCTGGAAATTCTTTGATGATAACAGCTACCCATAAGATTAAAAATAAAACTTTGTGCCTCAGGCTATTGAATACACTAATAATAAAGAAATTAGGTCAGCTCTTGATTTTAAGTAAAAATCTAACTTCTTTCAACAACTTGGTGACATATATGATTAGGTACAAAATTTCTTTCCAGTTTGAACAATATATAGCAAAAGTCAGGCCTTCTTTGATAAAAAGAAACCAAATTTTAAAAGTTCTTCTCTCTTCAACTTCATAAAGTACAGAAAAGAATCTCATGAAATAGAAGTTTCTTTCATATGTATATTTACCTTCTATTGGAAAAAATATACACGAACATACTGCATTCTGAATCCCTCTGATAGGATCACTAGCCAGGATCATAAAAACTTCATGTTTCACACAATCAATGGTGTCAAGTAAATGTTAATGGGATTGTTTTATAGTACAATAGAATAAATTCAAATTTACAAATACAGGCAAATTACCACAATCTGTATGATCTTTAATCACAAGAAAAAACCTGTAAGTTTTTTAAAAATATTTTTTAACCTGTATCTTATTTTCCTAACACATACTTAATTAAATTTATCTGTAAAGCAAACTAAGGTTGAAATTTATCAAATGCTATTATGGGCTGAATGTATCATTCCTCCCTTAATGCATATGATGAGGTCCTAACACCCAATATCTCAGAACAAGACTGTATTTGGAGAATCTTGAAAGAGGTGATTAAGTTAAAATAAAGCCATTAGAATAGAGGCTAATACAATGTAACTGGTATCCTTAAAAGAAGAGGAAACATAGACATACAACAAAAAGACATCAGATACGTGCAGAGTACAGAACATGTGAAGATACATTGGGAAGGTGATGGTCTACCACTCAATAAAAAAGGTTTCAGAAGAAAACAATGTTGGCAGCATCTTCATCATGGACTTCTACTTTCCATTACTGTGAGAAAATTAACTTCTGTTGTTTAAACTAAGTTTGTGGCATGTTGTAATGCTATCCCTTTTAACATATTAAACATATTTTAAATATATTAAACATATTAAAAAATAATAAATTCTTGTATGCAAATACCTTCAAATTATATATTATCATAAAATAATTATCAAATCCTGACAGGTTAATGGATTTACCTAACACACCTTATTGTCAATGTTCTTCATAGTTAATAGATCAATGGACTTCAAAGAATGTCCTGTAGGTGAAATGAAGTAAAGGCACACATGTATACGGGAATCATGGTAGTCAATGAAGGAACGTTTAATTTTCAATTCTTCTTGAAGATAGGCCTCAAATTGAGCATCTACATATTCAACTATAGGTTGGTAGCTGGGGAAAAAAAGGTTATTTCAACATATTAGTATAAAAGATTAATAACATCTATAGTCTGTCTTTTCACCACTTAATAAATAGCTAATATGGGGGAGCTTGGGAAGATGACATAGTAAGAGGACCCTGAGCTCACTACATCCCATGTTTACAAATATATATCATCTACATCCAAGTCAATAAACGAGAGAGTGATCCAAAGATTGGCAGAACAAACTCCACAACTAAATACAGAGAAGAGGCTGCATCTGAAAGGTTAGGCAGGCCAGAATGATGGAGGGAGACTTCCCACAGGAGGAAGGGAGCTGCATATGCAGAAGGGTAGAGAAATAGGCCCTTGCACCAGGGAGTTCACACAGGGAAGACAAATCCCCGTAAAGTTCAGTTTTAAAAACCAGAGGGGTTGAATTCTTGAGTTTGTGTAACCAGTGGAACTTGGAACCTGGACCTTTAACTGCTGGCTGGCTCAGCACTGGGCGAGCCCAGAGGGCTAGTGATAGCTGTGTCGTTGCCTTTAAAGAGACAGCAGCCTGTGCATAGAAGCAACATAAAAAATGGCAATTTATACACCAGGGACAAAGAGGAGACACAGCTGTTTATACTTATTCAGAGCATGTTAGGGGACTTCACCAAAGACAAAGGAGATGGCAGGTGCCACTTGCCTTCCACAGCCACCAACATAAACATAGGGCCATCTGCAGGAGGCCAGGCTGCACAGACACTAGCTAAATAACTTGCTAGCAATGTGCCATGCCCACAAATTCTCCTGAGGACACTCACACTCCAAGCCTGTTAGCCTCAGCCCTGGGCCCAGGGAAAATTTTGTCAAGCTGCATACAAGCCCCACCCAGCTACTGGGTGCACATCCACCATGGCACACCTGACCAAGCCATGCCCAAATATCACCATATGCTGTGCCCAGTCTCACACAACTTCCCACCCTAATGCCTAGCCCCCCAACGCCCCGGCACTTTGAGGGATCCAGCATAGGACTAGTGGCACCAGGCAAATTTGCTAAAACTGCTGCCCCACCCCCACGTTCCCCAGCAGGCAGAACCCTTAAGAGCTGCCCTGTCTCGGTCCCACTAATGCCACAGAGAATAAATACAGTCCACAATAGGCAGAGAGTCAGTGCAGGTGACTGAACTGAAAGGAAGAGTGGTTCAGACACAAAAGCAGGATGTAAGCAACACACAAAGGATAATTCTCCTGAAGTACCAGGTTCTGGTGCATAGGAGACACTGCACAGCAAATCACTCTGGGACCTCTTCTTCATAAAGTCACTACTTTCAAGAGCAGAAGACATAACTGACATTCTTAACACACACAAACAGACACAGAGAGGCAGACAAAATCAGGAGACAAATAAATTTACCCAACTGAAAGAATAGGACAAGGCAACAGCAAAATCAAAGTGGGACAGATAAAAAGAACATGCCTGATAGAGAATTTAAAGTAATGATCATGAAGATTCACTGGAATTGAGAAAAGAGTGCAATACATGAGTAAAACTCTTAACAAAGATATAAGGAACAAAGAGAAGAAATAAAGGACACAATAAACTAAATAAGAAACATGCTTAATGGAATGAACAGCAGGATGAAAGAAGCAGAGGAACAAATTAGTGACCTAGAAGATAGAGTAATGGAAAGTAACCAAGCTGAACAAAAGAGAGAAAAAGAATTGTGCAAAAGGAGAATAGACTTAGGAAACTCAGTGACTCCACCAAACATAATAACATCCACAGTATAGGAATCCCAAAAGCAGAAGAGACAAAGGGAGGCAGAAAATTTATTTGAAGAAATAATAGCTGAAAACTCCCCTAATGTGGGGAAAAAAATACACCTCTCCAGGTCAAAGAGGCATGGAGAACTGTCATCAAAATCAACAAAACCAGACCAGAAGCAAAACCTATTGTAATTAAATTGGCAAAATACAATGATAAAGAACAAATTTAAAGAAGCAAGACAAAAGAAAACAGTAACTAACAAGAAAAAGTCCATAAGACTAGCAGGAAATTTTTCAGCAGAAACTTTACAAGCCAGAAGGGAGTGGCATGATACATTCAAAGTGCTGAATGGGTAAAATCCGCAGCCAAGAATGGATCATAAAAGGTGGAAAAGACAAGAAAGTGTCGGAAAAAAATCTCCAGACACCATGACAAGTAATAAAATGGCACTAAATACTTATCTATCAATAATTACTTGGAAAGTAAATGGATTAAATGCTCCAATCAAGAGACATAGAGTGTGAGAGTATATTAAAAAAAAAGACTCATCTATATGCTGCCTACAAGAGATTCATTTCATAGCTAAAGTCACGTGCAGACTAAAAATGAGGGGAGAAAGAAATATTTATCATGCAGATGGATGTCAAAAGAAAGTCAGAGTAGTAATACATTGGACACACTAGACTTTAAAAGATACTGTAACAAGACACAAGAAAGGGCACTATATAATCATAAAAGGTATAATCCAACAAGGAGATATAACAATTATAAATATTTATGCACCTGACATGGTAACACTCAAATATATATGTGTAATAAGCATAAAGGAACTAATCAATAATAATACCAAAATCATAGCGGACTTTAACACTCCACTTACCAATGGACAGATCATGTAAACAGAAAATCAATAAGGAAACAATGGCTTTGAATGACACACTGGACCAGATGGACTTCACAGATATATTCAGAACATGCCATTTTATAATATCAGAATACACATTCTTTTCAAGTGAACATGGAACATTCTCCAGAATAGGTCACATATTAGGTCAGAAATCGGGCCTCAACAAATACAAAAACATTGAAATCATACATTGCATCTTTTCTGACCACAACACCATAAAATGTGAAGTCAACCCAACAAAAAAAAAATCTGGAAAGAGCCCAAATACATGGAGGATAAACAACATGCTACTAAATAATGAATGGATGAAACAGGAAATCAAAGAGTAAATAAAGAAATACATGGAAACAAATGAAAATGAAAACACCATGGTCCAAAATTTTGGGATGCAGCAAAAGCAGTATACTTTTCCTAAGAGGAAAGTATATGGCAATATAAGGCTACCTTAAGAAGCAAGAAAAATCTCAAATAAACAACCAAACCTTACACCTAAAGGAGCTAGCCAAAGGACAACAAATGAATCCTAAAGCCAGAAGTAGGGAAATACTAAAGATTAGAACAAAAATAAATGATATACAAACTAAAAAATTTTTAAACAGATCAATGAAACCAGGAGCTGGTTCATTGAAAAATTTAATAAAATAGATAACCCCCTAGCCAGACCTATCATAAAGAAAAGAGAAAGGACCCAAATAAAATCACAAATGAAAAGGAAGAAATAACAACCAACACCACATAAATACAATAATCAGAGAATACTATGAAACATTATATGCCAACAAATTGGATAACCTGGAAGAAATGTATAAATTACTAGAAACATATAATCTACCACCACTGAAACAGGAAAGAATAGAAAATTTGAACAGACATATAACCAGCAAAGAAATTGCAACAGTGATCAGAAAACTCCCAACAAACTAAACTTCAGGGCCAAATGGCTTCCCAGGAGAATTCTACCAAACATTTAAAGAGTTAGTACCTATTCTTCTCGAACTATTCCAAAAATATAATAGAAAGGAAAACCTCCAAACTCATTCTCTGAGGCCAGCATTAGCCTGATACCAAAGTCAAATAAAGACTCCACTAAAGAAGAAAACTACAAGGGAGGGGCCAAGACAGCAGAACAGCATGGAAGGTTTTTTTTGTGTCTCTCATCTCTTAAATGCAGCCAGATCAACACTAAACCCTCTTGCACACTTAGAAAACTGATTTGAGGATTAACACAATATGCACAACCTGAACCATAGAACTCAGCAGGTATGTGGTGCAGAGAGGTGAACTGGGGGAGAGAAAAGCCGCGGAGAGCAGGGAGCTGTTTTTGCTTGTGGAGAGATGAAAATGGGGGCAGGAGGAGAGTATGGGCAAAGCACACCTGGAAAGTAGCTGGAGAGAAAAAGGGAGAGTGGAAACAGCCACAAGGGACTGAACAAAAAAGGGAGAAAGGAGAAAATAGAGGGTTTAAATTCCATTAAGACTCTATAAACGGGGGGAGCCCAGAGTCTGAAACTCTGCAGGTCGATACCTGGTGGTGCTCTGGGGGAAAGACAAATCCCTAGGAGCAGAAAGAGAGGTCCAAGGGGTCCTTGGGCCACACAGGGAGAGGCAGTTCCCCTGCTGGGAGGACATTTGCAGCAGTGCGGCCTCCACAAAGACAAAGGTCCCAGTGGACCCAAAGAATGGCCACATTTGCTGGTGTTGGAGCAAGGACATTAAGGGTGAAGTCTGGTGCCAGATGTGTGTTGTGATTTGCCATAATCCTTGAAACACTGTTGCTATATGATCACATGAACTTATTCTGGGGCGGGCTGGCACCTGGCCACAGTTGCTGGGCAGAGGCAGTGGCACAGTCTCATGAACATTCCTGGGGACAGACCAGCACCTGGCCATTGCTCAGCAAGACCCTCCCCCAGAGGGTGGGAGTGAGTCAAAGCTGCAGTCCCTCAGAAGTGAGGGGTTGTGAAACAGACCCATTGAGATAAAACTCAGGATGGAGGTGCCACCTGGCAGCCTGATGGCTTTGTCACAGACAGTGTAGAAGCAGGTGGTGGATGGAAGCCAGAGACAAAGGAGACGTGCTTGATTGCAGGTTGGGGAGAGCACAGAGTTCTGATAAGAGACACTGGGTAGCTGGGTGACTCCATTTTCACCCTCCGGCATATTCACATACACACCCACAAGTGCCACAACAATCCACCCCAGTAAGCTAAGCAACGCCATCTAGTGGAGAACAGAGCCATTACATTAAGCCCTGCACAACTGGGCCAACTGCCCTCTTGAGGAACAGAAGTCTCTCCACCTGCTTAGTTTACAGACTATAAAGTGCTTCATAGTTTGACCTCTAGGGGAAACCGGATGTAATTTCAATTGTACTTGATTCTGTTCATTGGTCCATCTATTCAATTTCTTTTTCTTTTTCTTTTCTTTCTTATTCTTGTATATAGAAAGAGACACTATTTTTATTTTCCATATTTTTAAAAAGATTTTTAATTTTTTCCTACTATGTTTTTTACCTTTTTGTAAATTTTTTAAATTCTATTTACTTCCATCATTTCATTTTATTTATTTTATTGTATCCATTTTTCAAAATTTCAACCTATTTCCTTTTTTTGTCCTCTTTTTTCTTTTCTTTTTTCCCCCTTTTTTCTCTGATCTATTAAGTATTTTTCAACAAGACCAAAACATACCTAGGATCTATCATCCTTTATTTGATTTCTTTGTGTTGTTTTTAATCTCTTAATTTTAATTTTAATTTTTTTAATTTATTAATTCCTTTTTTCCTTCAAAATGATGAAAGGAAGAAATTTACCCCAAAAGAAAGAACAGGAATAAATAACAGCCAGGGACTTCATCAACACACATACAAGCAAGATGTCTGAAACAAAGTTTAGAATCACGATAATAAGAATACTATCTGGGGTTGAAAACAGACTAGAATCCCTTTCTGTGGAAAAAAAAGAAGTAAAATCTACTCAGGATGAAAATAAAATTATACTGCTATAACTGAGCTGTAATCTCGAATGGACACCACAGTGGCAAGGATGGATGAAACAAAGGAGCGAATCAGCAATACAGAGGACAAACTTATGGAGAATACTGAAACAGAAAAAAAGAGGGAGACTAATGCAAATGAGAACGAAATAAGAATTAGAGAACTCAGTGACTCATTAAAAAAGAATAACATCAGGGGCGCCTGGGTGGCGCAGTCGGTTAAGTGTCCGACTTCAGCCAGGTCACGATCTTGCGGTCCGTGAGTTCGAGCCCCGCGTTGGGCTCTGGGCTGATGGCTCAGAGCCTGGAGCCTGTTTCCGATTCTGTGTCTCCCTCTCTCTCTGCCCCTCCCCCGTTCATGCTCTGTCTCTCTCTGTCCCAAAAATAAATAAACGTTGAAAAAAAATTTTTTTTAAATAAAATAAAATTAAAAAAAAAAAAAGAATAACATCAGACTCATAAGGGCTCCAGAAGATGAAGAGAGAGAAATAGGGGTAGAAGGTTTACATGAGCAAATCATAGCAGAAAACTTTTTAACTTGGGGAAAGACATACACATGAAAATCCAGGAAGCACAGAGAACTCCCATTAGATTCAACAAAAACTGACCATCAACAAGGCATGTCATAGTCAAATTCACAAAATACTCAGGCAAGGAGAGAATCATGAAAGCAGCAAGGGAAAAAAAGTCCTTAACCTACAAGGGAAGACAGATCAGGTTTGCAGCAGACCTATCCACAGAAACTTGGCAGGCCAGAAAGGAGTGGCAGGATATATTCAATGTGCTGAATCAGAAAAACATGCAGCCAAGAATTCTTTATCCAGCAAGGCTGTCATTCAAAATAGAAGGAGAGATAAAAATTTTCCCAGACAAACAAAAATTAAAGGAGTTTGTGACCATTAAACCAGCCTGGCCAGAAATTTTAAGGGGGACTCTCTGAGGGGAGAAAAAAATGAAAAAAAAAATTACCAAAAGCAGCAAATACTAGAAAGGACCAGAGAATACCACCAGGAACATCAATTCTACAGGCAACATAATGGTATAAATTCATATCTTTCAGTACTCACTCTAAACGTCAATGGACTCAATGCTCCAATAAAAAGACATAGGGTAACAGAATGGATAAGAAAACAATATCCATCTATATGCTGTTTACAAGATACCCACGTTAGACCTAAAAACAGCTTCAGATTGAAAATAAGGGGATGGAGAACCATCTATCATGCTAATGGTCAACAAAAGAAATCTGGAGTGGCCATACTTGTATCAGGCAATCTAGATTTTAAAATAAAGACTGTAACATGAGGGGCGCCTGGGTGGCTCAGTCGGTTAAGCGTCCGCCTTCAGCTCAGGTCACGATCTTGTGGTCCATGAGTTCAAGCCCCACGTCAGGCTCTGAGCTGATGGCTCAGAGCCTGGAGCCTGTTTCAGATTCTGTGTCTCCCTCTCTCTCTTCCCCTTCCCCGTTCATGCTCTGTCTCTCTCTGTCTCAAAAATAAATAAACGTTTTAAAAAAAAGACTGTAACATGAGATGAAGAAAGGCATTATATCATAATTAATGGGTCTATCCACCAAGAAGACCTATCAATTGTAAACATTTATGCTCCAAATGTGAAAGCATCCAAATATATAAATCAATTATTCACAAACATAAAGAAACTCATTGATAATAATACCATAATTGTAGGGGACTTCACACCACACTTATAGCAATGGACAGATCATCTAAACAGAAAATCAACAAGAAAACAATGAATGACATTGTTTGGCTTTGAATGACACACTGAACCAGATGGACTTAACAGATATATACAGAACATTTCATCCTACAGCAGTGAAATACAAATTATTCTCCAGTGCACATGGAACATTCTCCAGAATAGGTCACATACTGGGAGACAAAGCAGCCCTCAACAAGTACAAAGAGATCAAGATCATACCGTGCATATTTTCAGACCACAATGCTATGAAACTTGAAATCACCCACAGGAAAAAATTTGGAAAGATAACAAATACTTGGAGACTAAAGAACATCCTACTAAAGAATGAATGGGCTAACCAAGAAGTCAAAGAGGGAATTAAAAAGTACATGGAAGCCAATGAAAATGATAACACCACAGCCTCAAACCTCTGGGATGTAGCAAAGGCTGTCATAAGAGGGAAGTATATAGCAATCCAGGCCTTCCTAAAGAAGAAAGAAAGGCCTCAGATACATAACCTAAACTTACACCAGAAGAGCTGGAAAAAGAACAGCAAATAAAACCTAAAATCAGCAGAAGACAAGAAAAAAAAGATTAGAACATAAATCAATGCTATCAAAACCAAACAAAGAAACAAACTAAAAAAAACAACAACAATAGAACAGATAAATAAAACCAGGAGCTGGTTCTTTGAAAGAATTAACACAACTGATAACCCCCTAGCCAGTTCGACCCCAAAAAAATGAGAAGGAAAAGACCCAAATAAATAAAATCAAGAATAAAGAGATCACAACCAACTCTGCAGAAATACAAACAATAATAAGATAATATTATCAGCAATTATACACCAATAAAGTGGGCAATCTGGAAGAAATGGACAAATTCCTACCAAAACTAAAACAGGAATAGAAAATTTGAACAGACCCATAACCAGCAAAGAAATCAAAATAATGTTCAAAAATCTCCCAACAAAGAAGAGTCCAGGACAGAATAGCTTTCCAGGGGAATTCTACAAAACATTTAAAGAATTAACACCTATTCTTTTGAAGCTGTTCCAAAAAATAGAAATGAAAGGAAATCTTCCAAACTCATTCTATGAAGCCAGAATTACATTCATTCCAAAACCAGACAGAGCCCCCATTAAAAGGACTACAGACCAATTTCCCTGATGAACATGGATGCAAAAATCCTCAACAAGATACTAGCCAACCGGATCCAACAATACATTAAAAGAATTATTCACCACGACCAAGTGGGGTTTATACATGGGATGCAGGGCTGGTTCAATATCCACAAAACAATAAATATGATACATCACATCAATTTAAAAAAAAGGACAGGAAGCACATGATCCTTTCAATATATCCAGATAAAGCATTTGACAAAATACAGCATTCTTTCTTGATAAAAACCCTCAAGAAAATAGGGATAGAAGTATCATACCTCAAGATCATAAAAGCCATATATGAAAGATCCACGGCTAATATCATCCTAATGGGGAAAAACTGACAGCTTTCCCCTAAGGTCAGGAACAAGACAGGGATGTCCACTCTTACCACTGTTATTCAACATAATATTGGAAGTCTTAGTCTCAGCAATCAGACAACACAAAGGAATTAAAGGCATCCAGATCAGCCAGGAGGAAGCCAAATTTTCACTCTTAACAGATGACATACTACTCTATATGGAAAACCCAAAAGATTCCACCAAAAACTGCTTGAACTGATCCATGAATTCAGCAAAATTGCAGGATATAAAATCAATGCACAGAAGTCGGTTGCATTCCTATACACCAACAATGAAGCAACAGAAAGAGAAATCAAGGAATCTATCCCATTAACAATTGCACCAAAACCATAAAATACCTAGGAATAAACCTAACCAAAGAGATGAAAAATATATGTACTGAAAACTATAGAAAGCTTGTGAAAGAAATTGAAGAAGACACAAAAAAATGGAAAAAGATTCCATGCTCCTGGATAGGGAGAATAAACGTTGTTAAAATGTTGATACTACCCAAAGCAATCTACATAGTCAATGCAATATCTATCAAAATAACACCAGCATTCTTCACAGAGTTAGAGCAAACAATCCTAAAATTTGTATGGAACCAGAAAAGACCCTGGATAGCCAAAGCAATCTTGAAAAATAAAACCAAAGCTGGAGGCATCACACTCCAGGACTTGAAGATGTATTACAAAGCTGTAATCGTCAAGACAGTATGGTACTGATACAAGAACAGACACTCAGATCAATGGAACAGAATAGAGAACCCAGAAATGGACCCACAAACGTATGGCCAACTAATCTTTGACAAAGCAGGATAGAATGTCCATTGGGATAAAGACAGTCTCTTCAGCAAGTGGTGCTGGGTAAACTGGACAGCAACATACAGAAAAATAAATCTGGACCACTTTCTTACATCCTACATAAAAATAAATTCAAAATGGATGAAAGATAAACGTAAGACAGAAAGCCATCAAAATCCTTGAGGGAAAAGCAGGCAAAAACCTCTTTAACCTTGGTCACAGCAACTTCTTACTCAGCATGTCTCCAGAGGCTAGGGAAAGAAAAGGAAAACTGAACTACTGGGACCTCATCAAAATAAAAAGCTTTTGCACAGCAAAGGAAACCATCAGCAAACCTAAAACGCAACCAACAGAACGGGAGAAGATATTATCAAATGACATATCAGGTAAAGGGTTAGTATCCAAAATCTATAAAGAACTTACAAACTCAGCACTCAAAAAATTCAAATAATCCAGAGAAGAAATGGATAAAAGACATAAATAGACACTTCTCCAAAGAAGACATCCAGATGGCCAGCTAACACATGAAAAGATGCTCAACATCACTCATTATCAGAGAAATACAAATCAAAACCACAATGAGATACCACCTCATACCTGTCAGAATGGCTAACATTAACAACTCAGGCAAAAACAGATGTTGGCGAGAATGCAGAGAAAGAGGATCTCTTTTGCATTGCTGGTGCAGCCACTCAGGAAAACAGTATGGAGATTCCTCAAATAGTTAAAAATAGAACTACCCTATGACCGAGCAATTGCACTACTAGGTATTTATCCAAGGGATACAGATGTGATGTTTTGAAGGGGCACATGCACCCCAATGTTTATAGCAGCACCATCGACAATAGCCAAAGTATGGAAAGAGCCCAAATGTCCATGGACGGATGAATGGATAAAGAAGATAGATAGATAGATAGATACACACACATATATATATATACATACACACACACACAGACAGACAATGGAGTATTACTTGGCAATCAAAAAGAATGAAACCTTGCCATTTGCAACTACATGGATGGAATTAGAGGATATTATGCTAAGTGAAATTAGTCAGAGAAAGACAAATATCATATGACTTCCCTCATATAAGGAATTTGAGACACAAAACAGATGAACATAAGGGAAGGGAAGCAAAAATAATATAAAAACAGGGAGGGGCCAAAATAGGGGGTTTCTGGAGGGGTTGTGTGAGGGGGGGATGGGCTAAATGGGTAAGGAGCATTAAGGAATCTACTTCTGAAATTATTATTTTACTATATGCTAACTTGGATGTAAATTTAAAAATTAATTAATTAATTTAAACAATAAAATAAATGTTAAAAAGTGAATAATCTACTACATTTACTATATATTCACCTTTCTAGTGAGATTTATTCTTTCACATGTTTTCTTGTTGTTAGTTAACACCCTTTCTTTTCAACTTAAAAAAAAATCCCATTAATACTTCCTGTAAGGCTGGTTTAGTGCTGATAAACTCCAGCTCTTCTTGCCTGGAAAACTGTTTCTCTCTCCTTCAATTCTGAATATATTCTTGGTTAGGAGTTTTTTTCAGTATTTTGAATATGTCATTCCACTTTCCTCTGACCTGCAAATTTTGTGCTGAAAAATCTATTAGTCTTATGGGGATTCTCTTTTACCCCAAAAGTTATTTTTCTCTAGCATAATGTATAAGCTTGTCAAATCACTATGTTGTGCACCTGACACTAATGTAACATTGTGTTTCAACTATGCTTCAATAAAAAAGTTGTTTTCCTTTTTTTTTTTTTTAAAAAAGAGAGAACTACAGGGAAATATCCCTGATGAATAAGGCTACAAAAATTCTCAACAAAATACTAGCAGAAAGAATTCAACAATACATTAAAAAATCATTCACCATGATCAAGTGGGATTTATACCTGGGTTGCAAGGGTGATCCAATATTCACAAATCAATGAATGTGATACATCACATAAATAGGACAAAGGATAAGAACCGTATGATCATTTCAATAGAAAAGAAAAACCATCTGACAAAGTACAACATCCATTCATGATAAAAACCCTCAACAAAGCAGGTTTGGAGGAAGCTTACCTCAACATAGTAAAGGCCTTATATGGAAAACCCACAGTGAATATCAAAGGCGATATTTAAAAATGGAGAGGTTATCCTCTAAGGACAGGAAAAATACAAAGATGTCCATCCCCAAACTTTTTTCAACATAGTACTAGAAGTCTTTACCATAGCAATTAGACAACAAAAAGAAATAAAAGGCATACAAATTAGTCAGGAAGAAGTAAAACTTTCAGTATTTGAAGATAATATGACGGTATATAGAAAACTCATAAGACTCCATTAAAAAACTGCACAAACTGATAAATGAATTTAGTAAAGTTGCAGAATACGAAGTCAATACATAAATCTGTTGCATTTCTAGATAGCCCTAATGAAGCTATCATTACAGAACAGAAAGAGAAACTAAGGACTCAAGCCCATGTACAATTGCACCAAACACAATAAGATAGCTAGTAAGAGACCTAAACAAAGAGGTGAAAGACCTGTATTCTGAAAACTATTTAAACACTGATGAAAGAAATTGAAGATGACACCAAGAAATGGAAAGATATACCATGCTCATGGATCAAAAGAACAAATATTGCTAAATGTCTATACTACCCAAAGCAAGTTACACATTTAACTAAATCCCTAAAAAAAATACCAACAACATTTTTCACAGAACTAAAACAAACAATTCTAAATTTTATATGGAACCATAAAAGACCCCAAATTCCCAAAGCAATCTTGAAAAAGAAAAACAGGGGCACTTGGGTGGCTCAGTCAGTGAAGCATCTGACTCTTGAGTTCAGATCAGGTCATGATCTCATGGTCATGGGATTGAGCCCTGCCTCAGGCTGTGAGCTGACAGCACAGAGCCTACTTGGGAGTCTCTCTCTCCCTCTCTCTCTGCCCCTCACCCACTTCTGTATACGTGCTCTCTCTCTCACTCACTCTCTCTCTCAAAATAAATAAATAAACATAAAAAGAGAAAGAAAAGCTGGAGACATCACAACTCCACATTTCAAGTTATATTACAAAGCTGTAGTAATCAAAACAATATGGTACTGGTACAAATATTGATATGTAGATCAATAGAACAGAATAGAAAACCCAGTAATAAACCCACATCTATATAGTCAATTAATCTTTGACAAAGCAGGGAAGAATATCTCATGGGAAAAGGACAGTCCTTTCAACAAATGGTATTGGGAAAACGGCTCAGCTACATGAAAGAGAAAGAAACTGGACCATTTCTTACACCATACATAAAAACAAATTTAAAATGGATTAAAGACCTAAATTCGAGTCCTAAAACAATAAAAATCATAGAAGTGAACACAGGAAGTAACCTCTTTGACATCAGCTGTAGCAACCTTTTTTTCAGTAAGTCCCCTGAGGCAAGGGAAACAAAATAAAAAATAAACCATTGCAACTACATGAGAATAAAAAGCTCCTGCCCACCAAAGGAAACAGGCAACAAAACTAAAAGGCAACCTGCGGAATGGGAGAAGATAGTTGCAAATTACATATGTGATAAAGGGTTAGTATCCAAACTGTATAAAGAACTTATAAAATGCAACATCCAAAAAACAAATAATCTAATTTTAAAATGGGTAGAAGGGGTGGGGCACCTGGGTGGCTCAGTAGGTTAACCGTCTGACTTCAGCTCAGGTCATGATCTCACAGTTCGTAGGTTCGAGCCTTGCATCAGGCTCTGTTCTGACAGGTCAGAGCCTGGAGCCTACTTTGGATTCTGTGTCTCCCTCTCTCTCTCTGGCCCTCACCTGCTCACACTCTGTCTCTCTCTCTCTTTCAAAACTAAATAAACATTTTTTAAAAATTAAAAATGGAAGAAGACATAGACATTTCTTCAAAGAAGACATCCAGATGGTCAACAGACACATGAAAAGATGTTCATCATCACTTACCATCAGGGAAATGCAAATCAAACCTACAATGCGGTATCACTTCACACCTGTCAGAAAGGCTAAAATTAACAACACAAGAAACAACAGGTGTTGGCAAAGATGTACAGTAAAAGAACACTCATGCACTGTTGGTGCAAATGAAAACTGAGGCAGCCACTCTGGAAAACAATATGAAGTTTTGTTTGTCAAAAAGTTAAAAATAGAACTAGCCTAAGATCCAGCATTTGCACTACTGGGTATTTAAGCAAAGAATACAAAAACACTAATTCAAGGAGCTGTATGTACCCCTATAATTATAGCAGCATTGTTTACAATAGCCAAGATATGGAAGTAGCCCAAGTGTCCATAGATTGATGGATAAAGAAGAGGCATATATATTATATATATATTATTCATATATGCATTCATATATTTTTATGCTGAATAAAAAATATATATGTAATTCCATATAATGTATGGAATATATTATATATTTATTATATACTATATATGGAATATTATGTATTATATATGGAATATTATTCAGCATAAAAATAATGAAATCTTGCCATTTTCGATAAGATAGAGGGAGCTAGGGAGTATAATGCTAAGCGAAACAAGACAGAGAAAGACAAATACCATATGATTTCACTCATATGTGGAATTTAAGAAACAAAACAAAGAGGAAAAAACTGGGTATTGTTTGGAAGTGTGGAATCATAATATTGTACACCTCAAACTAATATAATACTGTACGTTAACTAACTAGAATTAAAATAAAAATTTAAAAACCCAACATCTACAAATTAAATTTCCTGTCTTTTGTGGACACAGCTCATAGTGCCCCAAAACAATTACAAAGTAACATCAGAGATCTCTGATCATAACAATATATAATCATGAAAAATTTTAAATATTGCAAAGTTACCAAATGTGACACAGAGACACAAAGTCATCAAATGCTCTTGGAAAAGCCAGGCTGATAGACTTGTTTTACACAGAGCTGCAATAAACTTTCAATTTGTAAAAAAAATACATAAAAAGAAAAATATCTGACAAGCACAATAAAGTAAGTCTAGTAAAATCAGGTATTCTTGTACAAATAAGGAGGTTAAATAAGTAATCAAAAATTTACCAACACAGAAAACTCAGGCTTCAGTATTGAATTCTAATAAACACTTAAAGAAGAATTGACACCAATACTTAAAATCTTCCAAAAGGATTAAAGAAAAGGGAAAATTTCCAACTCTTTTGAAGGCCAGAATTATCCTGATATAAAAAAAAATTACAGATAAATATCCCTAATAAACACAGATGCAAAATCTTCAACAAAATACTTAACAACGTGAATTCAACAGCAAAAGGATCATACACAATGAGTAGGTGGGATTTATCCTCAGAATGCAAGGATTATTCAATGTAAGTAAGTTGATTTATAAACACCACATTGATTGAAAAAGAAAAATTACATAACTATTTCAATAGTTGCAGAACAGATACTTGATGTAATTTAACACCTTTTCATCATTTAAAAAAATAGCAAAACTCTTGAAACTATGTATAAAAGAATTTATGTCAACACAATAAAAGCTATGTATGAAAAGCCCATGGCTAACCTCTAAATTGTTGACTTTATGGGCATTGAATTGTTTGTTGTATTCTTATCTTTTTAATATTTGTAAAATCCGTAATAATGTCTTCTTTCTTATTCCTGATGTTGGTGGTATTTGGCTTCTCATCTATTTTTCTTGCTCAGTCTAGTTAAAGGTTTTCAATTTATTGATTTTCTGACATTTTTTCTGTTTTCATCAATTTCTGCTGTAGTATGAGTTTTCCTTTCTTTTTCTTGCTTTAGGGTAAATTTGTTCTTATTTGGCTAGTTTCTTAACATTGAAATTTATAATACTTGAGATTGTCGTTTTTTCTAACATAAGTATCTTATGCTATTAATTTCCCTAGGTGGCTTAGTCGGTTGAGCATCCAACTTTGGCTCAGGTCATGATCTCATGGTTCGTGGGTTTGAGCCCCACATCGGGCTCTGTGCTGACAGCTCAGAGCCTGGAGCCTGCTTCAGTTTCTGTGTCTTCCTCTCTCTCTGCCCTTCCCCCACTCACTCACTCTCTCTCTCTCTCAAAAATAAACAGTAAAAATTTTTTTTAATTTCCCTCTAAGTAAAACTCCTGTGGCATTCCTATAGCTTTTTTTTAATTGCAGTAAGATCGCTTAATGGATATCTACTCTCATAACAAGTTTTTGAATGTAATATAAAGTACTGTTACATATACTGTTAAATCTTCTGTTGCACAGCAGATCTCATCTTGCATGATTAAAACGTTATCCATTGAACAAGAACTCTTAATTCCTCCTTCTCCCCAACCATTGGCAAACATTTTACACTCTTCTTCTATGAGTTTGGTGAGGGGTTGTGATCATGAAAAGGAAATGTCTTGGGGCACCTGGATGGCTCAGTCGGTTGAGTGTCCGACTTCAGCTCAGGTCATGATCTCACGGTCTGTGAGTTTGAGCCCTGCATTGGGCTCTGTGCTGACAGCTCAGAGCCTGGAGCCTGCTTCAGATTCTGTGTGTCCCTCTCTCTCTGCTCCTCCCCCGCTCATGCTGTCTCTCTCTCTATCTCTCTCTGTCAAAAATAAATAAACATTAAAAAAAATTTTATAAGAAAGGGAAATGTCTAAGGCCCATGGGAATCAGACCACAATTTGAATAGAAAAGTGATTACATAGGATGTTTGTTTCAGAATTATCTATTAACCTGTTCATAAATGTTTTATGCATTTTTATATTATACATAATATAGTTTAAGGATACTTGTTCTGTATTATTTCAAATGTATATTAATTATTATAAAAATTCAACATAAGGTCTGAGAGTACACTTACTAAACTTACAATAGTGGCTATTTTTGGAAAAAGAAAAGGCTCTAAGTACTTACATTTGGCTAAGTGGGTTTTCATTTCATCTGGATCGTTTAAATTTTTACAGAAATAAATTTACTTATAACTTGGGTAAGTGATTTTAAAAATGAGAATAGCCAACAAGTAAATAAATGGGGAAAATCTATTTGAAAAATTTATAGGAATCAACCTTATATATAGGATATCTATATCGATATTGATATAGATATATAAGGATATACCCTTATATAAAGATTCAATGGTGAGAATCAGATGGATATGTCTGCATCCTAATCTATAAAACCAGTAAATTTAATCTTATTGGGAAAAAAAAGAGTGTTTGTATAAACAAGATCATCCTGGATTTTCTGGATACATCTTAGTTCAAACAACAAATGTCCTTAAAAGAGACATAAGGAGAGCAGAGAAGGCTATATAAAGGTGGAGGCAGATGGGAGTGATATAGCCAGAGGAAATGTCAGTAAAGAAGGTAAATTCCTTGAAAGAATAAAATCTTTTGTAATTAAAGTAAGAAAACACTAACCTGGCTTCTTTGTTTATTTGATCACCGTATCCCACTGTTTTCACAACAGTTAATTTCAATTGAACATTACTTTCCTGAAGTTCATATGTCTGAATTTTAAGTCCAACATTTGAGTAAAAATGTGAGGATTTTTTGTCTTTCAAATTAGTATTGAATAATGTTTCGATGAGTGTTGATTTTCCAATTCCAGTTTCCCCTGTAATAAACATAGATACATTATCTAGGGACATAAAATGGCTAAGAAGAAGTAACGCTTAATCCAAATACATCAATGACTATAATGTCCTTTAAAGTATACATGTTTAGGGGCTCCTGAATGGCTCAGTTGGTTGAGTGTCCAACTTCAGTTCAGGTCATGATCTCACAGTTCATGGGTTCAAACCCCACACTGGGATCTATGCTGACAGCTCAGAACCTGTAGCTTGCTTCAGATTCTGTCTCCTTCTCTCTCTGCCCCTTCCCCTGCTTATGTGTGTGCACTCTCTCTCTCTTTCAAAAATAAATAAATAAATAAAATGCATTTTAAAAATCTTGTGAATAAAAATGAGGTATACATGTTTCTCTTGACTCTCTCAGTCATTAATATGATATAGAAAAAATATACACGAAAACATATCAGATTTTGAAGAGCACTGAAACATCCAAAGAAAATAAAAGTCTAGGGACACCTGGGTGGCTCAGTCACTTAAGCATCCAACTTTTGGTTTCAGCTCAGGTCATGATCTCATGATTCATGGATTCTAGCCCCACATTGGCCTCTGTACTGACAGTGTGGAGCCTGCTTGAGATTCTCTCTCTCCATCTCTCTCTGTCCCCCCCCACTCTGTCTCTCTCTCTCTCAAAAACAAATAAAAATTTATTTGTATAAAAAGTCTAACTAATGTGACTAACATGATGGGAACAAATACAGATAGAAGGACATGGTCTTGAATTAGCAGCACCAGTGTTACACTACTTTAGATAAGTTGAAGTAAGCATTTGAGAAAATTAAGTACTAATTCAGATGAGGAATCAGGCACTTACCCACACAGAGAATATTAAAAGAAAATCCTTGTTGAATAGATTGGTTTACCAACTGATGAGGCAAACATTCAAAACCAAAATGACCAAGCATTGTTAAGCAACGGACACTATCTCCTCTTTGCTTAAAAACACAAAAATAAAACAATTAATTAAAATTAGTAATATCATTTGAAAAAATAATTTTAATAATAGGTTTAAGAAATTAGAATTATCATTTGATTATCATAACTCAGACAAGATTTGAATTAAGTAAATTTGTGAGCAAGTAAGTCTTGTCCAGACACATAGTTTTTGCTTTCAATTTTAAAAATAGTAAATCTGGAGGAGGGAGAGGAAGATGGCAGCAAAGTAGGAGGACCCTAGCCTCATCTTGTCTCTTGAACACAAATAGATAACTATAAAATCATCCTAAATACTCCAGAAATCAATCTGAAGACAGACAGATCAAACTCCACAACGAAGGGAGAGAAGAGGTCACATCAAAGAAAGTATGAAGTGCAGAGAAGTGGTATAGGGGAGAAAAAGATTATGGGTGCTTCAGAAAGGAGGGAGCCAACATCAGAGAGAAGGGTGAGAAAGAGAGGAGCACAAAGGGGAACACCCAAGGAGAATATTTTACATAAGTCATTGGTTTGGAAAACTAGAGGGGCTGAATTTCATGAGTTCTTGCAACCAATGGTGCTTAAAGCCTGGAGTTTTAAAGGTGAGCTGGCTTGTCTGGGAGAGAGCCCCAAGGGCATTTTTCTGCTCTTGGATAGAAGGCAGGCAAACAACCCAGGGGCAGATCCCATGGAAACAGAACTCCAAAGAATGCCTGGGCACATAGTGGGGAAAGTATTTGCTCTTCTCTGAGCATCATTCACAGATGCCTCTGTGGGAACATAAGAGCTACCTGGCACCATTTCAGTCCCCTGCCCCTCAGCATAAACAAAGAGCCACCTGTGGAAGCAGTGCAGTGCCCACACTAACTTGCTTGCACAAAGCCCACTCCCTGCACTCTGATGGGACTGCCCTTCTCATTCAAGCTCGCCTCAAGCACAATGGGGTGGACCCCTCCCTTAGAAGGCAAGTACAAACCCCTGTCCACATCACGTCTCCTGACCAGAGAATTTTATGGGCACTTAGTTCTGGTGGAGGTAGTGTCAGGTCTCATTTCATAAGCAGACCAGAACACACCTAATTAAAACTCACAACATTTAGGCCAGGGACCAAACAATGCCCACAACAGGCAAGGAGAACCTCTGCAGATGACTGGCCTGAGGGATAGAGCAGCCAAAACACAATAGCAGAGTGCATGCAGCACACATCCAGACACTTACTGAAATGACAGGCTGGGGATGTTACATGATCTCTTCTTCATAAGGCCATTATTTCAGAATAGAGACATAGCTGGCTTTTCTAACAGAGAGAAGGCAGAGACATAAACAAAATGCAAAGATGGAGTGATTGATCACAAATGAAAGAACAAGATAAGGCCATGGCCAGTGAAACAGATATAAGTAACATGTCTGATGGAAAATGTAAAGCAACCATCATAAGAATACTATCAGGGCTTGAGAAAAGAATGGAAGACATCAGACACCCTTACCACAGATATAAAAGACTTAAAACGAATCAGTCAGAGATAAAGAATACAATGAACGACGTTAGAAACAGGCCTGATGCAATGAACAGTAGGGTGGAAGAAGCAGAGGAATGAATTAGTGACACAGAAGACAAAATAATGGAGAAGATGGCAGCAAAGTAGGAGGACCCTAGGCTTGTCTCATCCCTTGAACACAATTAGATAGCTATCAAATCGTTCTAAATAATCCAGAAATCAACCTGAAGACTGGCAGAACAAGCTCCATAACTAAAGGGAGAGAAAGAAGCCACATCAAAGAATGTAGGAAGTGTGGAGACATGGTTTAATGGAGAAATGCTGCAGAGAAGTGCTGCAGAGGGGAAGCAGCTGTGTTCACAGGAAAAAGCAAGAGAGAGTGAGCACACAAGGGAAAGAACACACAAGGAGAACATTTCCCCTAAAGCCATTGGCTGGAAAAACAAGAGGGGTTGATTTTTTGTGAGTTCTTGCAACCAGCAGTGTTTAAAGATGAGTTTTAAAGGTCCACAGGCTTTGCTGGGATTGAGCCCTGAAGACACTGATTTATTCCTAGAGATAAGGCAGGCAAACAACTGGGGGGTGGGGGGAGGAGACAGTGAGGGGAATGGGGAGGCAGAAGGCATGGGATCAGTAATCTGAAGAATGCCTGGGGCACACAGTGGGGGAGATTATTTGCTGCTCATGGAGTGCATCTCTGAGAGTCAGCATTCACAGAGTTGACTCTCTGGGGACAAAGGAGCCAGCTGGTGCTATTTCCCTCTGCAGCCCCTCAGCATATACACAGAGCCACCTGCTGGAAATAGCACAGCACTGACACTGGCTGCCTAACTTGCTTATACCAAGTCTCACCCTCTGTGCTCTGGTGCAACTGCCCTTCTCAGTCAAACTTGTCTCAGTCCCAGTGAAGTTGGCTCCTCCCCAAGAAGACTACTACAAGCCTTTGCCCACACCGTGTCCCTAAAGCCTGGAGGTTTTTTTTTTTTTTTAATTTTTTTTAACGTTTATTTATTTTTGAGACGGAGAGAGACAGAGCATGAATGGGGGAGGGTCAGAGAGAGGGAGACACAGAATCTGAAACAGGCTCCAGGCTCTGAGCTGTCAGCACAGAGCCCGATGTGGGGCTCGAACTCATGGACCGTGAAATCATGACCTGAGCCAGTTGGCCGCTTAACTGACTGAGCCACCCAGGCACCCCTAGCCTGGGGTTTTAAAAGTCAGCAGGCTTGGCTGGGAGAGATCCCAGAGGGCACTGTGCTGCTCCCGGATAAAAGGTAAGCAATAATCCAGAAGCAGAGAGTCTGGACACAGACATCTCAAAAATGCCTGGGTCAAACATGGAGAGATTATTTGCTCTTCTTGGAGTGCTTCTCTGAGAGGCAGCATTCAAGGAGTCACCTCTACAGGAACAAAGGAGACAGCTTATGTCAGTTCCCTCCTTCAACCCTCATATAAACATAGACACACCTGCAGTAAGCAGGCAGTACCAAGACTGGCTGCCTAACCTGCCTGCACCAAATCCCACACCCCTACACTCTGGCACAACTGCCCTTCTCAGTCAAGCTTACCTCGGTACCAGCACAGCAGGCCCCTTCCCCAGAAGAAAGACCAGCATAAACACCTGGCCACACCATGTCTCCTGACCAGGAAGATCTGCAGGGCTTCAGTAGTATCAGGTCTCATTCAACAAACAGATAAGGCCATACCTAGTTAAAACTCCACATTCTGGCCAGGGACCCAACATTGCCCACTGCAGGCAAGGAGAGCCTGCAGACGCATGGTATGAAGAATAGAGCAAATAGCAGTGCATGCAGCACACACCAGAGACACTTCCTAAAGTGACAGGCCCTGGACATTTATGACCTCTTCTTCATAAGCTATTACTCTAGGGAGCAGGAAAGATACAGGCTTGTAACACACAGAAGAAGGCAGAGACTTAGACAAAATGCCATGACAGAGGAATTCATCCCAAATGAAACAACAAGATAAGGTCACAACCAGAGATCTAAGAAAGGCAGATATAAGTAACATGTCTGATGGAGAATTTAAAGCAAAAATAATAAGTATATTCTCTGGGTTTAAAAAAAGAATAGAAGAAGAGCACCTTGGTGGCTCACTCAACTAATTGTCTGACTCTTGATTTTGGCTCAGGTCATGATCTCATGGTTCATGAGTCCAAGCTCTGCATCAGGCTCTGTGCTGACAGTATGGAGCCTGCTTAGGATTCTCTCTCTCTCTCTCTCTCTCTCTCTGTCTATTTCAAAGAAAACTCAAAAAAAAATAAAATGAATATTTTAAAAGAAAAGAAGAGAGGAGTGCCTGGGTGGGTCAGTCGGTTGAGCATCCGACTTCAGCTCGGGACATGATCTCGCGGTCTGTGGGTTCAAGCCCCACGTCGGGCTCTGTGCTGACAGCGCAGCTTGGAGCCTGCTTCAGATTCTGTCTCCCTCTCTCTCTGCCCCTTCCCCGCTCATGCTCTGTCTCTCTCTCTGTCAAAAATAAATAAACATTAAAAAAATTTTTTTTAAAGAAAAGAAGAGATCAGTGAGACCATTACCACAGATATAAAAGAGTTCAAAAAGAATCAATCAGAGATGAATAGTGCAATAAATGAGATTGGAAACAGGCTTGATGCAATGAATAGCAGAGTGGAAGAAGCAGAGGAATGAATTAGTGATAGAAGACAAAGTAAGAGAATTTAAAGAAGCTAAACAAAATAAGAAAGAATTATGCAACATGAGATAGACTTAAGGAACTCAATGACTGCATCAAATGTAATAACATTTGTATTACAAGAGTCCCACAAGAAGAAGACAGAGAAGAGGGGGCAAAACATTTATTTGAAGAAATAGTAGCTGAAAACTTCCCTAATTTGAGGAAGGAAACAGACATCCAGATCCAGGAGGCACAGAGAACTCCCATCAAAATCAACAAAATGGGGCCTCTGGGTGGCTCAGTCGGTTAAGCATCCAACTTCAGCTCAGGTCATGATCTCACAGTTTGTGAGTTCAAGCCCCGCATTGAGATCTGTACTGACAGCTCAGAGCCTGGAACCTGCTTCAGATTCTGTGTCTCCATCTCCCTTTGCCCCTCCCCCACTCACACTCTCTCTTTCTGGCTCTCAAAAATAAACAAACATTTTAAAAAAATTTTAAATCAACAAAAGCAAGCCAACAGCAAGATATATTGTAATTACATTTGCAAAGTAGAGTGAAAGAAAACATCTTTAAAGCAGCAAGACTAAAGAAGTCCTTAACTTACAAGGGAAAACCCATAAGGCTAGCTGGAGATTTCTCAATAGACACTTGACAAACCAAATGGGAGTGGCATGATATATTCAAAGTGCTGAATGGGGAAAACTGCAGTCAAGAATATTTTCCAGCATGGCTATCATTCAGAATAGAAGGAAAAATAGTGTTTCCCAGACAGACAAAAACCAAAGGAATTACTGACCACTAAACAGCCCTGAAAGAAATATTAAAGGGGATTCTTTGAGTGGAAAGACCAAAAGTGGCAAAGAAAGAAGAGACCAAAGGTGGCAAAGACAAGAAAAGATCAGGAAAAATCTCCAGAAACAATGACAAAACAAGTAATGATGTGGCACTGAATATATCTATCAATAATTACTTTGAATATAAATGGACTTAACACTCCAATCAAAAGCCATAGGGTGTCAGAATGGATTTAAAAAAACAAGACCCACTTATATGCTGCCTATGAGACTCATTTTAGACCTGAAGACACCTGCAGATTGAATGTGAGGGGATTGAGAAATATTGACATGCAATGGACATGAAAAGAAAGGTGGAGTTGTCATACTAATACACGAAAAATGGACTTCAAAAAAAAAAAGTCAGTAGTAAGAGACCAAAAAGGGCACTATGCCATAATAAGGGGGACAATCCAACAAGGTCTAAAAATTATAAATATTTATGCACCCAACATGAAACACCAAAATATATTTTAAAAGTTAACAACAAATATAAAAGTACTCATTGATAATAATACCATAATATTAGGGGATTTTAACACCCCATTTATATCAATGGAGAGAACATCCAAACAGAAAATCAACAAGGAAACAATGGCTTTGAATGATACACTGGACCAGATGGACTTCACAGATATATTCAGAACATGCTAATCTAAAATAGCAGAATACAGATTCTTTTTAGTCTACATGGGAGATTCTCCCGAATAAATCACATACTAGGTCAAAAATCAGGCCTCAAAAGGACAAACATATTGAGATCATACCATGCATATTTTCTGACCACAACACTATCAAACTTGAAGTAAACCATGAGAAAAAGTCTGGAAAGAGCTTGAACACATGGAGGTTAAACAACATGCGACTAAACCATGAATGGGTCACACAGAAAATAAAAGAATAAGGAAATACATGGAAACAAATGAAAATGAAAACAGAACGGTTTAAAACCTTTGAGATGTGGCAAAGTGATCCTAATAGGGAAGTAGATAGTAATACAGGCCCACCTAAACAAGCCAGAAAAATCTCAAATAAACAATCTAATCTTACACTTAATGGAGCTCAACAAAGAACAACAAATGAAGCCTGCAGCCAGCAGAAGAAGGGAAATAACAAAAATTAGAGAAGAAATAAATGACATAGAAACTAAAAGACAACAAAAAACCCACAATAGAACAGATCAATGAAACCAGGAGCTGGTTCTTTGAAAAAATTAATAAAATTGATAAACCCCTAGCCAGACTTACAAAATAAAAAAAGACCCAGATAAATAAAATCACAAATGAAAGAGGAGAAATAATAGCCAACACCACAGAAATACAGTTATTGGACAATATTATGAAAAACTATATGCCAACAAATTGGACAAACTGGAAGAAATGGATAAATTCCTAGAAGTATATAAGCTACCAAAACTGAAACAGGTAAAAGGAAAACTTTGACAGACCAATAACCATAAGAGAAATTACATCAGTAATAAAACATCTCCCAACAAACAAAAGTCTAGGGCTAGATGACATCACAGGTGAATTCTACCAAACAATTAAAGAAGAGTTAATATCTATTCTTCTCAAACTATTCCAAAAAATAGAAGTGGCAGGAAAACTCCAAACTCATTCTCTGAAGCCAGTATTAGCCTGGTACCAAAACCAGATAAAGACTCCACTAAAAAAAGAACTACAGGACAGTATAACTGATGAATATGGGTGCAAAAATTCTCAATAAAATACTAGCAAATCGAATCCAACAGTACATTAAAAAAAATCATTCACCATGATCAAGTGGGATTTATTCCTGGCTACAAGCGTGGTTCAATATTCACAAATCAATCAACCATATATATCACACTAAGAAAAGAAAGGGTAAGAACCATATAATCTCAATGGATGCAGAAAAAGCATTTGACAAAATACAGCAACCATTCTTGATAAAAACCCTCAGCAAAGTAAGGGTAGATGGAACATACCTCAACATCATAAAGGCCATATACAAAAGACTCACAGCTAACATAATCCTCAGTGAGGAAAAACTGAGAGCTTTTCCTCTATGGTCAGGAACAAGACAGGCATGTTCTCTCCCACTATTACTGCTTAATATAGTACGGCAATCTTATCCTCAGCAATCAGGCAACAAAAAGAAATAAAAGACATCCAAATCAGCAAGGAAGAAAGCAAACTTTCACTATATGCAGATGACATAATATTCCATATAGAAAACCCAAAAGATTTGACCAAAAGCGTCTAGAACACATGAATTCAGTAAAGTCTCAGGATATAAAATCAACATGCAGAAATATGTATTTCTATACACCAATAAGGAATCAGCAGAAAGAGAAATTAAGGAATTGGTCCCATTTACAATTGCACCTAAAATAATAAGATATCTAGGAATAAACCTAACCCAAGAGGTGAAAGACCCGTACCCTGAAAGTTATAAAACACTGATGAAGGAAACAAAAGATGACACAAAGAAATAGAAAGACATTCTATGACCTGAATCAAAAGAACAAATATTGTTTAAATGTCCATACTACCCAAAGCAATCTACACACTTATTGCAGTCCTTATCAAAATAACAATAGCATTTTTTCATTGAACCAGAAAAAAACTATCCTAAAACCTGTATGGAATGAACAAGGACTAAAAATAACCAAAGCAACCTTCAAACAGAAAAGTAAAGCTGGAACCATCACAATTCTGGACTTCAAGTTATATTAGAAAGCTGTAGTCACCAAAATACTATGATACTGGCACAAAAATATATACATAGATAAATGGAACAGAATAGAAAACCCAGAAATAAACCCACAACTATGTGGTGAATTAATATTCAACAAAGTAGGAAAGAATATCCAATAGAAAAAAAGACAGTCTCTTCAACAAATGGTGTTAGGAAAACTGTTCAGCAACATGCAAAAGAAAGGAACTAGACCACTTCCTTACACCATATACAAAAATAAATTCAAAATGGATTAAAGACTTAAATGTGAGATAGGAAAGACCTAAATATGAGATAGAGAATAACATATGCATAACCTCTTTGACATTAGCTATAGCAACTTCTTTCTAGATATGTCTCCTGAGGCAAGAGAAACAAAATCAAGAATAAACTATTGGGACTCAACATATAAAAAACAAATAATCCAGTTAAGAAATGGGTAGAAGACACGAATAGACACTTTTCCAAAGAAGACATCCAGATGGCTAACAGACACATGAAAAAATGCTCAACATTGCTCAACATCAGGGAAATACAAATCAAAACCACAATGAGATACCACCTCACACCTGTCATAATGGCTAAAATTAACTACTCAGGAAACAACAGCTGTTGGTAAAGGATGCAGAGAAAGAGGAACCCTCTTGCACTCTTGACAGAAATGCAAATTTGTGCAGACATTTTGGAAAATGGTATGGAGGTTTAAAAATAGAACTACTCAATTATCCAGCAATTGCACTCTTGGGCCTTTACTCAAAGGATACAAAAATACTAATTCAAAAGGATACATGCACCCTGATGTTTATAGCAGCATTATCAACAATCACCAAATTATGGAAAGAGTCCTAATGCCCATTGACTACGAATGTATACAGAAGAATAATGGAATATTACTCAGCAATAGCAACAATGAAATCTTTCCATTTGCAATAACATGAATGGAGCAAAAGAGTATTGTGCTAGGTGAAATAAGTCAGTCAGAGAAACACAAACACCATATGATTTCACTCATATGTGGAATTTAAGAAACAAAACAAATGAACATAGTGGGGGAAATAGAGGCAAATAGAAAAACAGACTATTAACTATAGAGAACAAATTGATGGTTACCAGAGGGGAGGTGGGAAGGGTGATGTGGTAAATAAGTGATGGGGATTAAGGAAGATACTTATTGTGATGAGCACTGAGTGTTGTATGTAAGTGTTGAATCACTAAATTTTACACCTGAAACTGATATTACACTGTATGTCAACTAACTGGAATTTAAATAAAAACTTGGTGTAAAAAAAGATGTGGCATATATACACAATAGAATATTACTTGGCCGTAAAAAAGAATGAGAACCTGCCATTTGCAACAACATGGATGGACCTAAAGTGTATAATGCTAACTGACATGAGTCACTTAGAGAAAGACATATATCATATGATTTCACTTATATTTGGAATTTAACAAACAAAAAACATAAAGAAAAAAAGACACACAAAAAAACAGACTCTTAAATACAAAGAAGAAACTGGTGGTTATCAGAAAACAGGAAGGTGGGAGAATGAATGAAATAGATAAAAAGGGACTAAGAGTTCATTAATTATTATGAGCGCTGAGTAATGTATTGAATTGTTTAATCATATTGTATGTCTGAAACTAATATAAAACAATATGTTAATTACACTTCAATAAAAAACAATTAAATGAGTCTACTTAAGCCTTGAATTCCAATACAGGAGAGAGATTAAAAAAAAAACAAGATAGACATCCTCACATATTGATGGTTATAGCATAAATTGACATAATATCTTTATAGAGTGACTTGCTAATTACTATCAAATTTTAAATTGCATATACTTTCTGATCCAATAATTTCATTTCTAACAAAATACATGAAACATATATATGAAAAAGTATGTAGGAGGATATTCAATGCAGCATTATACAGAATTGTGAAGACGAAAAAGAAGAAAAAATGAGGAGGAGGAAGAAGAAGAAAGAGAAGCAGAAAAAAAAAAGCCCAGAAGTTACCTTACCACTACTTAGAGGGGCTGGCTATTGAAAAAAAGTACATTTATAATAGCAAAAGTACAGAGCTATTAAAAAGAATAAGGTTGATCTGTGTGCTGATATGAAAACTTGTCCAAAGATTAGTTACTGCTGGTGAAAAACTAGGTTGAGAGGAGTGTTTTCTCTTTCCTATTGTTTGAGCATGATGAGGGAACAAACTAAGTTGCCAATTGTAAAATGGTTAAAAAAAGTTGGAAGGTTACTTGCTAAAGGGTGTGTACTGAGCATTTCTACCTTAGCTTAAAGTGTGACTAATTGGCCTTTGGTATCCCTTCTAATTCTAAAATTTTATTATTTTAATATCATGTAAACAAAGGAATGTTCACCATGATTTAATGCAAAAGAGGGGCCAAAGATATTATGTCATGGACATAAGTCAGTGGTTTCATTTCTGAGACATGACTTTGACAGTAGTTTAAAAAGCAGTGAAGATGAAAGGTGGATCAAGTGTGATTTTAAGCATGTGACTGATAGAAAAACAAACATTGAATAAGCCATTCTCTTCAGAGGAGTAACAGAAGGAAAAGAGAAAAAATATGGTAGTTTGGATATGCATGTTTGGGGGAAGAGAAAATACCAAGAAGAGAGCCATTAGGTACTAAGACATAAATGAGCACTATTTAACATAGATCAATGTTCACATATATATTTGCCATTCTGCTCAAAAGGAATTCTAAAACTCACTTTTAACTCATTCAGGCATACTACTCTCTTTTTTAGTGTAAATTTGTATGCGAATTATTGTAAGTTGTCCCTAGTACAGAGGCTCATCTTAAAATGTAACTTGTTTCAATCTCCCACTGAGCAAAGAAATAAACAGCCACCCAACCACTTCCTAAAATAACTTCACTTAAAAGTTATTTATTATCAGCACATAAATTTCCACAAACACATGCATCAAAATAGTGCTATTCTTCCCACCTAATGGGAGGTTTGTTATTCTTTGCTGTTAAATAAGAATACTACCAAAAAGGTCTGCAAACTCAAGAAAGAGGGAACAGTTATTTAAACCAATATTGGTATTTAACTCCAATCAATGTAAAATTTAATTCTTGTGCAAGCATAACAAACACGAATCTTTATGACCTATGTCTATATCATTTTACTGAATCAATATTTTGAAATTACCCAATCTTGTTAAAGTACAAAATTGGAAGTTCTATTTGAAAGATATACTCAACTGTATCTTCATCATGGGGTATTTGTGTGGGCATACACAATGGTTTTTCTGCCATACCAGGCTGAAAGACCTGAAAATGAAGAAATAAAAATCTGTTAAAAATTACTTTATAAGACTATATTCCTTCAATATAATTTAAATCAAAAGAGAGTCTAATAGAGACATTATCCCAGGTTTTGGCTTTCAGTCCACACTATTGATCTGTTTTAAATTGTAACTGTTTTGCTAGACAGCTTCCTATATAATATGTAATATTCAACTTAAAATGCACAGTGATACATTTAACCATAAACATGCAGAATAATCTAAAGAAAGAGTAAACTCTCTTTTGAAATCAAGAGGACAGAGAGCATTCTTCTTTAAAGCACTGAGTGTAAAATAGGTAATTTTGCTTTAAAAAGTGCTTAAAAGAACCAGGAAAGGCAAAATTACTTAACTTTCCAGAGAAGCTTACCAGGGAAGGCTGGGGTGATACAGCTCAAGGAGAGTTGGAAAAGAAGAGCTTATAAAATCTAAACAAGTCCCTTAAACATTGTACTAAATTAATAAAAACTGTCATTTATGAAGCACTTATTATGCACCTAGCATTGTGCTGAGTGCTTATGTGCTTTAGCTCCTTTAGTCATCATAATAGATAGATATAGACATATTTTTGTTGCCATATGCCAGTTGAGAAAATTTATATTCAGAAAAATAAGTAACTTACTTGCCCAAGATTTCAGCAATGCAGCAGACACAGGTCTGAACTGACTCCAAAGCTGGTGTTCTTCCTACTGTCCACAGTTATGAACCAAATATTCACTGTGCTTGCAACACTGTGGAACAAAGGAGGGGAGGTACAAAAGAGCAAGTGCTGATTTCTAAGTAGAACTGTCTGAGAAGGACATGCTATCCTACTTTTGAGTAGAGCACAAAGATATGAGAATATGGGGCATGATTTAAAAGGAAACATTATATACAAGTATAGCAAAAAGAAAAGTAAACAGTATCAAATAATGGCTCTGTATCATGGTTTCTTCACTTGAGAATAATAATTCCTGAGAATTATTCCACTTTCGTGTATATGTTGACTTCATTTTTTCCTTAATAGTAAATAGTATCCTCTAAAACAGATAGTGTTCTGTGTTATGGTATTGTTTACTCTGGTCTATATATGCAAGTTCTGTATTAGCAGAACTTTAATGTTGGGTATTGCAGTCATTTCTAGCCTTTAACTGAAATCAACAATAAACATCTAAACCACTAAAAAAAAAGAATTGTTTCTTAACTTCCCCTGCCTATTCTGTCTCAGAATTTGAAGTAAGTTACTATAAATTCAAGAGTCTCAAATTTTAATTATGCAAAGGATAAAGTTCTGGAGATCTACTCTATAGCATGGTGATTATAGTTAATATAACTGTATTGTGTACTTGAAATTTGCTAAAAGAGATCTTAATTGTTCTTATTCCCCACATACACACACACACACACACCACACACACACACACACATGCAAACACACACACACAGTGTGTTAACTATGTGAGGTAAGGGATATGTTAACTAGCTTTATTGGGATAATCATTTCACAATGTATATGTATATCAAAACATCACATTGTACACCTTAAATATATACAATTTTTATTTTTCTGTTACATCTCAATAAAGCTATAAAAAAGAGAAAAGTATTTTCAGAAAAAGAATATCTCTAATTGCTGCCTTTTGGCAAACTTGCACAAGATGGTTTGAAAACTAGAGATACAAATTATCTTGTGTTTTAAACCAAACTAACTGCGTCTTTTTTATGTTTATTTTTGAGAGACAGAGAGAGACAGCATGAGCGGGGGAGGGGCAGAGAGAGAGGGAGACCCAGAATATGAAGCAGGCTCCAGGCTCTGAGCTGTCAGCACAGGCTTGAACTCACAGCCGTGAGATCATGACCTGCAAAGTCGGACGCTTAACTGACTGAGCCACCCAGGCGCCTCCAAACTAACTGTGTATTAAATAGTGGTTTACTTATGTCACATAAATCTGGAGCAAATATTCTGAAAGCATGTTCCCTGGGACTCTGGGGATCACTGACCCTCTTACAGGGAACCCATAATATGAGTATAAATATGAATAATATGAAGGTGATTTGCTTTTTCCAATGTGTTGACATTTGCACTGATGGTTCAAAAGCAATGGTGGATAAAACTGTTGCTACTTTAATCAAGGCAGTGCACCAAATAGTCACTTGTGTTTTAGTCACTTCACACATTCACACAAAAAGAAAAAGAAGGCAAGTACCCATAAACATTTATACTGTAGACAAGTGTGATGGATGTCTTAAAGTAAAACAAGTTATGTGATTATGAGATATAATAACTCCTTTTGTCAAGGCATGTCAAATTCAGTTGCAAAACCAAATAACATCACTAGTTTTTAAGGTTTTGTTATATCTAGGACAGTTTTTTTTAATTTAACAAATATTTATATTTTTTAATTTTTAAAAATTTTTAATTGAGGTATAATTGATATACAACATTATATTTCTCTCAGGTGTACACCATAATGATTCAATATTTGCATATAATGTGAAATAATCACACAATAAATCTAGTTAACATCAGTCACTGCATATATAGTTGTAGAATTTTTTTTCATGTGCTGAGAACTTTTTTTTTTTAATTCAAGTTAGTTAACATACAGCATAGTATTCGTTTCAGGAGTAAACCCGGTGATTCATCACTTACATATAACACCCAGTGCTTATCCCAACAAGTGTCCTTCTTAATGCCCATCACCAATTTAACCCATCCCACATGCACCACCCCTCTACCAACTCTCTAACAACTCCTCTTCTCATATTTAAGAGTCTCTTATGGTTTGCCTTCCTCTCTGATTTTATCTGATTTTTCCTTCCCTTCCCCTATGTTCATCTGATGTGTTTCTTAAATTCCACATATGAGTAAAATCATATGATATTTTTCTTTTGTTGCCTGACTTATTTCACTTAGCATAGTACACTTTAGTTCCACCCACGTTGTTGCAAATGGCAAGATTTCATTCTTTTTGATTGCTAAGTAGTATTCCATTTTTTATATACACCATATATTCTTTATCCATCCATCAGTTGATGGACATTTGGGCTCTTTCCCTAATTTGGCTATTGTTGATAATGCTGCTATAAACATTAGGGTGTATATATCCCTTTGTATAAGTATTTTCAGATTCTTTGGGTGAATACTTTGTAGTGCAATTCCTGGATTGTAGAGGAATTCTATTTTTAACTTTTTGAGGAACCTCCATAATACTGTTTTCCAGAGTGACTGCACCAGTCTGCATTCCCACCAACAGTGTAAGAGGGTTCCCTTTTCTGCGCATCCACATCAATACCTGTTGCTTCCTGAGTTATTAATTTTAGCCATTCTGACAGGTGTGAAATGTTATCTTATTGTGGTTTTGATTTGTATTTCCCTGATGATGAGTGATGTTGAGCATCTTTTCATGTGTCTGTTAGCCATCTGGATATCTTCTTTGGAAAAGTATTCATATTTTCTGCCCATTTCTTAATGGGTTGTTTGCTTTTTGGGGGTTGAATCTGATAAGTCTTTTTTTTAATGAAATTTGTGTCAAATTGGTTTCCATACAACACCCAGTGCTCATCCCAACAGGTGCCCTCCTAAATACCCATCACCCACTTTCCCCTCCCTCCCACCCACGATCAACCCTTAGTTTGTTCTCATTTTTTAAGAGTGTCTTATGGTTTGCCTCCTTCCCTCTCTGTAACTTTTTTTTCCTCTTCCCTACCCCCTAGTCTTCTGTTGAGTTTCTCACAATCCACATAAGTGTGAAAACACGTGGTATCTCTCTTTCTCTGCCTGACTTATTTCACTTAGCATAACACTCTCCAGTTCCATCCACGTTGCCATAAATGGCCAGATTTCATTCTTTCTCATTGCCTACTAGTATTCCGTTGAATATGTAAACCACATCCTCTTTATCCATTTGTCAGTCGATGGACATTTAGGCTCTTTCCATAATTTGGCTACTGTTGAAAGTGCTGCTATAAACATTGGGGTACAAGTGCCCCTATGCATCAGTACTCCTGTATCCCTTGGGTAAATTCCTAGCAGTGCTATTGCTGGGTCATAGGGTAGGTCCATTTTTAATTTTTTGAGGAACCTCCACACTGTTTTCCAGAATGGCTGCACCAGTTTGCATTCCCACCAACAGTGCAAGAGGGTTCCCGTTTCTCCACATCCTCTGCAGAATCTATAGTCTCCTGATTTGTTCATTTTAGCCACTCTGACCGGCATGAGGTGATATCTGAGTGTGGTTTTGATTTGTATTTCCCTGATGAGGAGTGACGTTGAGCATCTTTTGATGTGCCTCTTGGCCATCTGGATGTCTTTTTTAGAAAAGTGTCTATTCATGTGTTCTGCCCATTTCTTCACTGGATTATTTGTTTTTTGGGTGTGGAGTTTGGTGAGTTCTTTATAGATTTTGGATATTAGCCCTTTCTCTGATATGTCATTTGCAAATATCTTTTCCCATTCCGTTGGTTGCCGTTTAGTTTTGTTGATTGTTTCTTTTGCAGTGCAGAAGCTTTTTGTCTTGGTGAGGTCCCAATAGTTCATTTTTGCTTTTAATTCCCTTGACTTTGGGGATGTGTCAAGTTAACAAATTGATGGGGCTGAGGTCACAGAGGTTTTTTTCCTGATTTCTCCTCTAGGGTTCTGATGGTTTCCTGTCTCACATTCATGTCCTTCATCCATTTTGAAGTTATCTTTGTGAAAGGTGTGAGAAAGTGGTCTAGTTTCATTATTCTGCATGTTGCTGTCCAGTTCTCCCAGCACCATTTGTTAAAGAGACTGTCTTTTTTCCATTGGATATTCTTTCCTGCTTTATCAAAGATTAGTTGGCCATACATTTTTGGGTCCAATTCTGGAGTCTCTATTCTATTCCATTGGTCTATGTGTCTGTTTTTGTGCCAGTACGATGCTGTCTTGATGATTACAGTTTGTAGTAGAAGCTAAAGTCTAGGATTGTGATGTCTCCCACTTTGGTCTTCTTCTTCAATATTACTTTGGCTATTCGGGGTCTTTTGTGGTTCCATACAAATTTTAGGATTGCTTGTTCTAGCTTCGAGAAGAATGCTGGTGCAATTTTGATTGGAATTATACTGAATGTGTAGATAGCTTTGGGTCATATTGACATTTTAACAATATTTATTCTTCCAATCCAAGAGCACAGAATGTTTTTCCATTTCTTTATGTCTTCTTCAATTTTCTTCATAAGCTTTCTATAGTTTTCAGCATACAGATCTTTTACATCTTTGGTTAGGTTTATTCCTAGGTATTTTATGCTTCTTGGTGCAGTTGTGAAAGGGATCAGTTTCTTTATTTGTCTTTCTGTTGCTTCATTGTTAGTGTATAAGAATTCAACTGATTTCTGTATATTAATTTTGTATCCTGCCATTTTGCTGAACCCATGTATCAGTTCTAGCAGACTTTTGGTGGAGTCTATTGGGTTTTCCATGTATAATATCATGTCATCTGCAAAAAGTGAAAGCTTGACTTCATCTTTGCCAATTTTGATGCCTTTGATTTCCTTTTGTTGTCTGATTGCTGGTGCTAGAACTTCCAACACTATGTTAAACAACAGTGGTGAGAGTGGACATCCCTGTCGTGTTCCTGACCTCAGGGGGAAACCTCTCAGTTTTTCGTCACTGAGGATGATATTAGTTATGAGCTTTTGACAAATGGCTTTTATGATGTTTAAGTATGTTCCTTCTATCTGACTTTCTCGAGGGTTTTTATTAAGAAAGGATGCTGAATTTTGTCAAATGCTTTTTCTGCATCGATTGACAGGATCATATGGCTCTTATCTTTTCTTTTAATAATGTGATGTATCACATTGATTGTGTTTGAATATTGAACCACCCTGCAGCCCAGAAATGAATCCACTTGATCATGGTGAATAATTCTTTTATATGCTGTTGAATGCGATTTGCTAGTACCCTGTTTAGAATTTTTGCATCCATATTCATCAGGGATAGTGGTCTGTAGTTCTCTTTTTTTGCTGGGACTCTGTCTGGTTTGGGAATCAATGTAATGCTGGCTTCATAGAATGAGTCTGGAAGTTTCCTTCCCTTTCTATTTTTTGGAACAGCTTGAGAAGGATAGGTATTATCTCTGCTTTAAATGTCTGGTAGAGTTCCCCTGGGAAGCCATCTGGTCCTGGACTCTTATTGGTTGGGAGATTTTTGGTAACTGATTCAATTTCTTCACCAGTTATGGGTCTGTACAAGTTTTCTATTTCTTCCTTTTTGAGTTTTGGAAGTGTGTGGGTACTTAGAAATTTGTCCATTTCTTCCAGGTTGTCCAGTTTGTTGGCATACAATTTTTCATAGTATTCTCTGATGATTGCTTGTATTTCTGAGGGATTGGTTGCAATAATTCCATTTTCATTCATGATTTCATCTATCTGGGTCCTCTCTCTTTTCTTTTTGAGAAGCCTGGCTAGAGGTTTATCAATTTTGTTTATTTTTTCAAAAAAAGAACTATTGGTTTCATTGATCTGCTCTACTGTTTTTTTTAGATTCTATATTGTTTATTTCTGCTCTGATCTTTATTATGTCTCTTCTTCTGCTGGGTTTGGGGTGACTTTGCTGTTCTGCTTCTATTTCCTTTAGGTGTGCTGTTAGATTTTGTATTGGGGATTTTTCTTGTTTCTTGAGATAGGCCTGGATTGCAATGTATTTTCCTCTCAGGACTGCCTTTGCTAACTCCAAAGCATTTGGATTGTTGTATATTCATTTTCATTTGTTTCCATATATTTTTAAATTTCTTCTCTAATTGCCTGGTTGAACCATTCATTGTTTAGTAGGATGTTCTTTAACCTCCATGCTTTTGGAGATTTTCCAGACTTTTTCCTGTGGTAGATTTCAAGTTTCATAGCATTGTGATCGTAAAGTGTGCAAGGTATCACCTCAATTCTTTTATATTTATTGAGGTCTGTTTTGTGACTCAGTATCTGATCGATCTTGGAGAATGTTCCATGTGCACTCAAGAAGAAAGTATATTCTGTTGCTTTGGGATGCAGAGTTCTAAATATATCCGTCAAGTCCATCTGATCCAATGTATCATTCAGTGCCCTTGTTTCTTTATTCTCTATCTAGATGTTCTATCCTTCTCTGTAGGTGGAGTATTAAAGTTTCCTGAAATTACCACATTCTTATTAATAAGGTTGCTTATGTTCGTGATTAATTGTTTTATGTATTTTGGTGCTATCGAATTCGGTGCCTAGACATTTATAATTGTTAGCTCTTCCTAATGGATAGACCTTGCAATTATTATATAATGTCCTTCTTCATCTCTTGTTACAGCCTTTAATTTAAAGTCTAGTTTGTCTGATATAAGTATGGCTACTCCAGCTTTCTTTTGACTTCCAGTAACATGATAGGTAGTTCTCCATCCCCTCACTTTCAATCTGAAGGTGTCCTCAAGTCTAAAATGAGTCTCTCGTAGACAGAAAAGAGATGGGTCTTGTTCTTTTATCCATTCTGATACCCTATGTCTTTTGGTTGGAGCATTTAGTCCATTTACATTCAGTGTTATTATTGAAAGATTTGTGTTTAGAGTTATTGTGATATCTGCAGGTTTCATGCTTGTAGTGGTGTCTCTGGTACTTTGTGGTCCTTGAAACATTTCACTCACAGCATCCCTTTAAGATCTCTTGTAGGGCTGGTTTAGTAGTGATGAATTCCTTCAGTTTTTGTTTGGGAAGACCTTTATCTCTCTATTTTGAATGACAGACTTGCTGGATAAAGGATTCTCGGCTGCATTTTTTTTCTGTTCATCACATTGAAGATTTCCTGACATTCCTTTCTGGCCTGCTAAGTTTCAGTAGATATGTCTGCCACTACCCTTATGTGTCTACCTTTGTATGTTAAGGCCCGTTTATCCCTAGCTGCTTTCAGAATTCTCTCTTTATCCTTGTATTTTGCCAGTTTCACTATGATATGTGGTGGAGAAGATCTATTCAAGTTACATCTGAAGGGAGTTCTCTGTGCCTCTTGGATTTCAATGCCTTTTTCCTTCCCTAGATCAGGGAAGTTCTCAGCTATGATTTGTTAAAGTACACCTTCAGCCCCTTTCTCTCTTCTGCTGAAAATCCTATGATATGGATATTGTTCCATATGATGGCATCACCTGGTTCTCTAATTCTCTGCTCATCTCCTGGATTTTTTTTATCTCTCTTTTCTCAGCTCCTCTTTGTCCATAATTTTATCTTCTAAATCACCCATTCTCCCCTCTGCCTCTTCAATCCGTGCTGTGACCACCTCCATTTTATTTTGCACCTCATTTATAGAATTTTTAATTCATCATGACTATTTTAGTCCCTTGATCTCTGTAGCAATAGATTCTCTGCTGTCCTGTATACTTTTTTCAAGCCCAGCGATTGATTTTATGACTGTTATTCTGAATCCTGGTCCCTTTTAATGCTTAAATTGGTTTTGGTCAATTCGTTAGCTGTCGCTACTTCCTGGAATTTCTTTTAAGAAGAATTCTTCCGTTTCATCATTTTGGCTAGTTTTCTGTCCCTTAAGCATTTTAAAAGCTTGTTGTGTTCTCTGCACCTGCGAGCACTGCTACATTAAAGGGGGAGCCATACATCCAGGGCCTGGCCCCTCAGGAGGTTTTTTTTTTTTTTTTTTTTTTTTGGAGAGTGTTACTTGCTCTCTGTTTTTGTGACTTTGGTTATTTTATTACCCTACTCGTAGTGATAATTTGGACCCTCCACCAGATGTGCTTTAATTTGTTCCTTGGAGTAGCCCTGTAAAGCAAAACAGACAAACAGGAGACAAAAACACACAAACACACAAACAAATAATACAAACAAATAATCAAAAACAAAAACCTAGGGGCGCCTGGGTGGCGCAGTCGGTTAAGCGTCCGACTTCAGCCAGGTCACGATCTCGTGGTCCGTGAGTTCGAGCCCCGCGTCAGGCTCTGGGCTGATTGCTCAGAGCCTGGAGCCTGTTTCCGATTCTGTGTCTCCCTCTCTCTCTGACCCTCCCCAATTCATGCTCTGTCTCTCTCTGTCCCAAAAATAAATAAAAACGTTGAGAAAAAAAAATTTAAAAACAAAAACCTAAAGACGAAAAACAAAAATCCCAAAAACACCGGCTACAAGTAAAGAAGAAGGTGGTGCTAATGAAAGAGCATATACAAAGAGAGAAATGACAGGAGCGGGGCACGGGGAAGAAAAAATAACCATTGATTAGGCAGAGAGACTAAAAGCCTTAATCCAGAGAGAGAGAAAGGAAAATAAGGAAGGAGGTGGGGAAAACAAAACGAAGATAAACTTACCCAGACAAACTATATGGCTTGATTATTTGAGAGAGAGAAAGGAGTGTAAAGAAGGAGGTGTAGAACATGTATAAAGACAATGGATTAAATATGTCAGTTTAGACAGACCAATAACCAGAGTAACCAGCCTAGGGGAGGGAAGAGATGAGGAGAAATGGGGGGGAGAGAATATATCTATATATCCAGAATTGACCTAGGGTTAATCCAAGAAATTCTGCAGCACTTGTAGGTAGTAGCTATCCACAGGTTCTGTGCCACTCCAGTGGATAGGCAGTTACCCAGTGCAAGGGAGCATGGTTTGGCGTAATCTGAACCCACCTCCACTATGGGCCCTGGAAGTGATCCCTGAAGCTCCTTCCTTGGTGGTGGTAGTGGGGGGGTGGTGATCCCCCAGTCTCTTCTCCATGGAGCCAGACAGGTGGGCTCAATTTGAATCACCCTCACTGTGCCGTGGGTGCAGATGGGGTAGTCTTTCTCCACCAACTCCCCTGACCCTGTGCTTGGCTAGGATTCAAAGTCCCACTCCGTGCGCTCTGGCACTGGGGAAGCCCCTCTCAGTGTGGCAATATGTGGTACCGGCTGGCTTTGTCTGTGCCACAGCACTTCAGGGAGGTCCACCTTCTTCTACTGCAGACTGAGCCATTGCCCTCGCCATGAGCCCCAGGGTGGCAGAAGCAGGTTGGCTTTGTCTTTTCCCAGCACTCCAGGGAAACAGCGGCCTTATCCTCCTTCAGACTGTGCCTTTGGCCCAGCCACTCCACCCAGAGGTGGCAGACACAGGCAGATTCCATACTATCGCACAGCTCTCCAGGTAACCACTTTCTCCAACTGTGGACTGAGCCTCTGACCTACCACCGCACCCAGGGCTGGCTCCCCTCCTCCCCAGATGCACAAACAGGGAGCCAGGCCCAGTCTGAAGAAAGCCCCATGATTAGAGATAAGATCCCTCTCAGTCTCAGTCAGAGGTCTTTCTCCTGTCCAGATACAGTCTGCACTTCCCTAGCTGCTCTTTCTCTTCCCTTTGTTTCTCCACAGAAGGGGGGGTCCCTCCTCTCCGTGCACATGCAGGTTTTTTTTTTATCTCCCCCAGTTCACAGTTACCCACCTATCTTTTTTCCAGCTTTCCCATTTTCTTCCTAGTACATTCAGTGTCTCTTCCTCCTATGCTCTGGTGTTCAAAGTCCTTTGGCTTCTCCACTTCTCTTTTGAGAGATGCAGGAAGTATGGATTCCCCCTACTTCTCCTCCATGTTGGCCCCCATCTCCGAGTCTGATAAGTTCTTTATAGATTTTGGACACTAACTCTTTATCAGATATGTCACTTGAAAATATCTTCTCCCTTTCTGTAAGCGGCTTTTTAGTTTTGTTGATTGATTCCTTCAGTATGCAGAAGCTGATCTTGATGAAGTCCCAATAGTTTGTGTTTAGTTTTGTTTCCTTTGACTTCAGCCACATCTGTAGTATGGGGTTGCTCTGGCCAAGGTAAAAAGGTTGCTACCTGTGTTCTCCTCTAGGATTTTGATGGTTTCCTGTCTCACATTTAGGTCTTTCATCCATTTAGATTTATTTTTGTGTATGGTGTAAGAAAGTGATCCAGTTTCATTCTTCTGCATGCAAATATTGAACCAGCCCTGCAGCCCAGGAATAAATTCCACTTAATCATGGTGAATATTTCTTTTAATGTACTGTTGAATTTGGTTTGCTGGTATCTTATTGAGAATTTCTGTATCCAGTTTCATCAGGGATATTGACCTGTAATTTTCCTTTTTAGTGGGTCTTCGACTGGTTGTAGGATTAAGGTAATGATGGCTTCATAGAATGAGTTTGGAAGCTTTCCTTCCATTTCTATTTTTTGGAACAGTTTGAGAAAAATAGGCATTACCTCTTCTTTAAATGTCTAGTAGAATTCCCCTGGGAAGCCATCTGGCACAAGACTCTTGTTTGTTGGGAGACATTTGATTACTGATTCAATTTCTTTGCCAGTTATGAGTTTGTTCAAATTTTCTATTTTTTCTTGTTTCAGTTCTGCTACTATATGAGTTTCTAGGAATTTGTCCATTTTTTTCCAGAGTGCTCAATTTGTTGGCATATAATTTTTCATAGTATTCTAATTGTTTGTATTTCTGTGGTGTTGATTGTGATCTCTTCTCTTTCATTCATGATTGTATCTATTTGGATCTTTTCTCTTTTCTTTTTGATAAGTCTGGGTAGAGGTTTATCAATTTTGTTAATACTTTCAAAGAACCAGCTCTAAGTTTTGTTCATCTGTTCTACTGGTTGTTTTGTTTGTTTGTTTGTTTCTATATAATTTATATCTGCTTTAGTCTTTATTATTTCCCTTCTTCTGCTGGATTTATTTGCTGTCCCTTTTCTAGGTCCTTTAGGTGTAAGGGTAGGTTGTGTATTAGGGACCTTTCTTGATTCTTGATATAGGCCTGAATTGCAATATACTTTCCTCATAAGAATGCGTCTGCCTCATCCCAAATGGTTTGTACTGTTGTATTTTCATTTTCATTTGCATCCATGTATTTTTTCATTTTTTTAAACTTCTGGGTTAACCCATTAGTTCTTTAGTAGGATGTTCTTTAACCTCCATGTATTTGACAGCTTTCCAAATTTGTTCCTATCATTGATTTCAAGTTTCATAGTGGTCTGAAAATATGAATGGTGTGATCTTCTTTTTGTATCTGTTGAGGGATGATTTGTGACCCAGTATGTGATCTAGTCTGGAGAATGTTCCATGTGAGCAAGAGAAGATTGCGTATTCTGATGCTTTAGGATGAAATGTTCTGAATATATCTGTTAAGTATATCTGGTCCAGTGTGTCACTCAAAGCCACTGTTTCCTTGTTGATTTTCTGCTTAGATAATCTGTCCACTGTTGTAAGTGGGATATTAAAGTCCCCTACTATTATTATTATCAATTAGTTTATTTATGTTTGTAATTAATTGATTTATACATTGGGGAGTTTTCATGTTGGGGGCTAAATATTTACAATTCTTAGATATTCTTGATGGATAAGCTCTTTAATTATGATATAATGTCCCTCTTCATCTCTTGTTATAATCTTTGTTTTAAAATCTAGTTTGTCTGATATAAATATAGCTAATCTGGCTTTCTTTGACATCCATTAGCATGATAGATGATTCTCCACCCCCTACTTTCAATCTGCAGGTGTCTTTCGGTCTAAAATAAGTCTTGTGTAGGCAGAATATAGATGGATCTTGTTTTTTATTCATTATGATACCCTATGTTTTTGATTGGAGAATTAGTCCATTTACATTCAGAGTGATTATTGAAAGACATCAATTTAGTGCCATTGAGTTACCTGTAGAGTTGGTGTTTCTGGTGATGTTCTCTGGTCCTTTGTAGTCTCTTATGTTGGTCTTGTTTTTTTTCCACTCAAAGAGTATCCCTTAAAATTTCTTGCAGGGCTGATGTAGTGGTCACCAACTCCTTTAGTTTTTGTTTGTCTGGGAAGCTCTTTATCTCTCCTTCTATTCTGAACGACAAACTTTTTGGATAAAGAATTCTTCACTACATATTTTTCCCACTCAACACATTGATTATTTCATGCCACACCCTTCTGGCCTTCCCAGTTTCAGTGGACAGGTCTGCTGCTAACCTCATGTGTCTACCTTTGAGGTTAAGGACATTTGTCTCTAGCTGCTTTCAGAATTCTCTTTATATTTGTATTTTGCAACTTCCACCATGATATGTTGTGCTGTTGACCTGTTTTTATTGATTTGGAAGGGAGTTCTTTGTGCCTCTTGGACTTGAATGCCTGTTTTCTTCCCCAGATTAGGGAATTTCTCAGCTATAATTTGTCAAATAAACCTTCTGCCCCTTTCTCCCACTCTTCTTCTGAGACTCCTATGATATAGATGTTTCATTTTAGATAATCACTAAGTTTTCTGAGTCTCCCCTTGTGATCTAATAATTTTCTTCTCTTCTTTTCAGCTTCATTATTTTCCATAATTTTATCTTTTATTTCACCTATTTCCTCTGCTTCTTCAATCCTTACTGTGACTGTGTCCAATCGGTTTTGCATTTCATTTATAGCATTTTCTTTTTTATCTCAGCCTGACCAGTTTTTAGGTTTTATGATCTCGCTGCAGCAATAGTTTCTCTGGTGTCTTCTATGCTTTTTTCAAGCCCAGATGGTAATCATATAACTGTTGCTCCAAATTATTGTTCAGATATATTGCTTATATCTGTTTTGAGCAAGTCCCTGCTATGATTTCTTCTTCACCTGTCTTTTAGGGAGAATTCTTTCATCTTGTCATTTTTTCTAAGTTTCTGTCTTTTATGTGTTATGAAAGCATGTTTTGTTTCCTGCACCTGAGAGTACTGCTATATTTAAAAGGTATCATACTGTATCCGGGGCCTGGCACTTCAGGAAATGTTTCCAGTGTATTCTGTGTGTACTCCGCTATTGCATTTTGGCTGCTGTTTCCCACTGGTCAGCACTTTAAGAGCTCCTCTTGCTTGCAGTGGTGGAGTGTTTGAACATTTAACTCAGTGTGTTTTGATTTGTTTGTTAAAATAAACTTAAAGAAGAGAAGAGCAGAGCAAGGAGGGGAGGGGAAGGGGGAGGGGAGGAGAGAAGGGAAGGGAGGGGAAGGGAAGAAAAGCCTGACTACCCCCCACAAAAAAAGGGAAAAAAGGAAAAGGAATGAAAAAAAACAGACAATCAGAAACTTAAGGCTGATTCCAAAGAAAGATAAAAAAAGAAAAAAATGGTGAAAAAAAGAACAAAGACTGATTTAAAAAAAACAGAAAATGAAATGAAAAAAAATACTATGAACATGGTTGCAAAGAAAAAAAAAGAACAAAGAAAAGAGGAAGGAAAAAGAAAAGAGAAGAGAACAGAAAAGAAAAAAGAAATAAAGTAAGCTTGGTCCTCTTTCCACCAGAACTACAGGTGTCATTTTGAAGCACTCTGTTTCAGTACACTTGGTGCATGTGGGGTCCTGCCTGTACTGGTCTTCTGGAGAAGAGGCCCACTTCACACTCTCAGTGTCAACCCTGTGCCAGTAAATAATCAGTTGTCAGGCACAGTGGGGCATGCTTGGTTTAAGTGGGTTCCTCCTCCATTGGGGGACACTGTGTTGCTCTATGAAGCCCCACCATGTTTGTGTTGGGGGGAAAATGGCACTGTCCCCATCTCTCCAGGGGATCTCACACACCACACTGTTCATGCAGTTCTCACAGAATACAAGAGCAGTCAGCTCACCCTGGGCCACAGCTCTTCTTCATTTTTTTCTTTGGCACACAAGTGGGATTCAAAACTTGAAGTTTTAAAGGACCCAGAACCACACAGACCTTCCCCCTTCCTCTGGAGTAGAGCCTCTCCATGCTCTGTCTGATGTCCTCTGGCCCAGAAAAACAGCCCCATGTCTGGGCTGTGTGCAGAATCTATAGTGGTGCACTGGTAAAAGCAGCAATAAGGTTATATGCCTTCTGGGCTCGCCTCTGTCATCTGCCAGTAAAAGGCCTTTTGCTGGAGCCTGCAGGATCTTCTGTCCTTGGAAAGGCAATATACCAACTTCTGAAAGTATTCCAGGAATGGGGAATGTTCTCTCCCAGTGTGCCCCCAGAGATCCCTACACCACACTATGCACTCAAGAACCAGCTCCCTCCTTCTCCCTAGTAGCTCTGCTCTGGAGAATGTCACACACTTCCAAAACCTCAGAGTTTGAGCTCCAAGTGCTGTTTGCAAAAAACCCTGCAATACTTAGTACTTCTCTCTCCTCAGTCTGTGGTCTACAGAGGTTTTCATCTTGTATGAACCCAACGCCTCACTCTTTCAACCCTTCTTTCTTTCTCTCCCTTTTGTGTCTCCACAGAAACGTTCCCTGCCCTCCATGGCACTGCTGTTTTTCTCACCCCCAGTTCTCTTCCATGCACCTCACACCTGCCACACTGTCTCCCCTCAACCATGGAGATCCTTTGGACAGTACACAGATTGATTTTCTAAGTGTTCCAAGTGATATGACCTCAATACAGCTGTGTTTGAAGGACAGGAAAGCCCAGGGTACCCTACTTCTCTAACATCTTAACTCCTCTCTGTTGCCTGTGCTTTTGACGTCAAATACAAGAAATCATTTCCAGGAACACATCATGAGGTTGTACTCCTATTGTTTCTTCTAAGAGTTTTATAATTTTAACTCTCACATTTAGGTCTTTTATCAATTTTGAATTAATTTGGCTGGGGGAGAAAGATGGCGGCATAGGACGCTGGGCTCACTGTGTCCTGCTGATCACATAGATTCCACCCACACCTGCCTAAATAACCCAGAAAATCACCAGAAGAATGGATTCTCTGGAGCCAAGCGTAGACGAGAGGCCCATGGAAGAGGGTAGGAAGGGCAGAGAGGTGGTGCGTGCTACACGGACTGGCGGGAGGGAGCTGGGGCGGAGGGGCAGCCCGCTGGCCAAGCAGAAGCCCTGAGTCTGGCTGGCAAAAGCGGAGGGGTCAGATGGAGTGTGTTCCGGCAGCAAGTGGGACTTAACATCTGGAAGGTTATAAGCTAACAGCTCTGCTCGGAGAGCGGGATGGCTGGAGGACAACGGGAAGGAGAGTTGTTGAGCCCCGAGATAACAGAGCTCAGTTTGGCGGGGAACAAAGGCGCTCACCAGCGCCATCTGCCTCGCCCATCCCCCAGCCAAAATCCCAAAGGGAACCAGTTCCTGCAGGGAACTTGCTTGCACCACGTAAACACCCATCGCTGTGCTTCTGTGGATCCATCCCTCCGGCGGCAGGTCTGACTCCCTCCTGGTGCTGCAGGGCCCCTCCTGAAGTGGATCACTGAAGGATAAGTGAGCTGAGCCTGCCCCTCCTGCCCCTGTGCACCTTGCCCATCCACCCCAGCTAATACACCAGATCCCCAGCACCACAAGCTTGGCAGTATGCAAGTAGCCCAGACGGGCCACGCCACCCCACAGTGAATTCCATTCTTAGGAGAGGGGAAGAGAAGGTACACAAGTGTGACTGTGGCCCCAGCGGTGGGCTGGGAGCAGACATCAGGTCTGACTGCGGCCCCACCCACCAACGCAGGTTATTCAAGACAGCACAGGGAAAGTGCCCTGCAGTTCTGCACCACTCCAGGGCCTATCCAAAATGACAAAACGGAAGAATTCCCCTCAAAAGAATCTCCAGGAAATAATGACAGCTAATGAACTGATCAAAAACGATTTAAACAATATAACAGAAATTGAATTTAGAATAATAGTCATAAAATTAACCACTGGGCTTGAAAACAGTATAGGGGACAGCAGAGAATCTATTGCTACAGATATCAAGGGACTAAGGAACAGCCAAGAGGAGCTAAAAAATGCTATAAGAGCTGCAAAATAAAATGGAGACAACCACAGCTCGGATTGAAGAGGCAGAGGAGAGAATAGGTGAACTAAAAGATAAAATCATGGAAAAAGAGGAAGCTGAGAAAAAGAGAGATTAAAAAAATCCAGGAGTATGAGGGGAAAATTAGAGAACTAAGTGATGCACTAAAGAGAAATAATCTACGCATAATTGGTATTCCAGAGGAGGAAGAGAGAGGGAAAGGTGCTGAAGAAATTATAGCTGAGAACTTCCCGGATCTGGGAAAGGAAAAAGACATTGAAATCCAAAAGGCACAGAGAACTCCCTTCAGACATAACTTGAATCGATCTTCTGTGAGACATGTCATAGTGAAACTGGCAAAATACAGCGATAAAGAGAAAATTCTGAAAGCAGCTAGGGATAAACGTGCTCTAACATATAAAGGGAGACCACTAAGACTCATGACGGATCTCTCTACTGAAACTTGGCAGGCCAGAAAGGAATGGCAGGAAATCTTCAATGTGATGAACAGAAAAAAAATTGCAGCCTAGAATCCTTTATCCAGCAAATCTGTCATTTAGAATAGAAGGAGAGATAAAAGTCTTCCCAAACATACAAAAACTGAAGGAATCCATCACCACTAAACCAGCCCTACAAGAGATCCTAAGGGGGATCCTGTGAGACAAAGTACCAGAGACACCACTACAAGCATGAAACCTACAGACATCACAATGACTCTAAACTCATATCTATCTATAATAACACTGAACGTAAATGGACTAAATGCACCAACCAAAAGACACAGGGTATCAGAATGGATAAAAAAAAAAAAAAACAAGACCCATCTATTTTCTGTCTACAAGAGACTCATTTTAGACTTGAGGACACCTTAAGATTGAAAGTGAGGGGATGGAGAACTATTTATCATGCTACTGGAAGTCAAAAGAGAGCTGGAGTAGCCATACTTATATCACACAAACTAGACTTTAAATTAAAGGCTGTAACAAGAGATGAAGAAGGGCATTATGTAATAATTACAAGGTCTATCCATCAGGAAGAGCTAACAATTATAAATGTCTATGCACTGAATACGGGAGCCCCCAGATATATAAAACAATTCCTCACAAACATAAGCAACATTATTGATAAGAATGTGGTAATTGCAGTGACTTTAACACCCCACTCATAGCAATGGATAGATCATCTAGACACACAGTCAATAAAGAAACAAGGGCACTGAATGATACATTGGATCAGATGGACTTGACAGATATATTTAGAACTCTGCATCCCAAAGCAACACAATATACTTTCTTCTCGAGTGCACATGGAACCATCTCCAAGATAGATGACATACTGGGTCACAAAACGGCCCTTCATAAGTATACAAGAATTGAGATCATACCATGCATACTTTCAGGCTACAATGCTATGAAGCTTGAAATCAACCACAGGAAAAAGTCTGGAAAACCTACAAAAACATGGAGGTTAAAGAACACCCTACTAAAGAATGAATGAGTCAACCAGGCAATTAGAGAAGAAATTTAAAAATATATGGAAAAAAATGAAAATGAAAATACAATAATCCAAACGCTTTGGGATGCAGTGAAGGCAGTCCTGAGAGGAAAATACATTGCAATCCAGGTCTATCTCAAGAAACAAGAAAATTTCCAATACAAAATCTAACAGCACACCTAAAGGAAATTGAAGCAGAACAGCAAAGACACCCCAAACCCAGAAGAAGAGGAGAAATAATAGAGATTAGAGCAGAAATAAACAATATAGAATCTAAAAAAAACCTGTAAAGCAGATCAATGAAACCAAGAGTTGGTTTTTTGAAAAAATAAACAAAATTGATAAACCTCTAGCCAGGCTTCTCAAAAAGAAAAGGGAGAGAACACAAATAGATAAAATCATGAGTGAAAATGGAATTATTACAACCAATCCCTCAGAAATACAAGCAATTATCAGGGAATACTATGAAAAATTACATGCCAAAAAACTGGACAACCTGGAAGAAATGCACAAATTCCTAAACACCCACACACTTCCAAAACTCAATCAGGAGGAAATAGAAAGCTTGAACAGACCCATAACCACCGAAGAAATTAAATCAGTTATCAAAAATCTCCCAAAAAATAAGAGTCCAGGACCAGATGGCTTCCCAGGGGAATTCTACCAGACATTTATTTATTTATTTTTAATATATGAAATTTATTGTCAAATTGGTTTCCATACAACACCCAGTGCTCATCCCAAAAGGTGCCCTCCTCAATACCCATCACCCACACTCCCCTCCCTCCCACCCCCCTTCAACCCTCAGTTTGTTCTCAGTTTTTAACAGTCTCTTATGCTTTGGCTCTCTCCCACTCTAACCTCTTTTTTTTTTTTCCTTCCCCTCCCCCATGGGTTCCTGTTAAGTTTCTCAGGATCCACATAAGAGTGAAACCATATGGTATTTGTCTTTCTCTGTATGGCTTATTTCACTTAGCATCACGCTCTCCAGTTCCATCCACGTTGCTACAAAAGGCCATATCTCATCTTTTCTCATTGCCACGTAGTATTCCATTGTGTATATAAACTACAATTTCTTTATCCATTCATCAGTTGATGGACATTTAGGCTCTTTCCATAATTTGGCTATTGTTGAGAGTGCTGCTATGAACATTGGGTACAAGTGCCCCTATGCATCAGTACTCCTGTATCCCTTGGATAAATTCCTAGCAGTGCTACTGCTGGGTCATAGGGTAGGTCTATTTTTAATTTTCTGAGGAACCTCCACACTGCTTTCCAGAGCGGCTGCACCAATTTGCATTCCCACCAACAGTGCAAGAGGGTTCCCATTTCTCCACATCCTCTCCAGCATCTATAGTCTCCTGATTTGTTCATTTTGGCCACTCTGACTGGCGTGAGGTGATACCTGAATGTGGGTTTGATTTGTATTTCCCTGATAAGGAGCGACGCTGAACATCTTTTCATGTGCCTGTTGGCCATCCGGATGTCTTCTTTAGAGAAGTGTCTATTCATGTTTTCTGCCCATTTCTTCACTGGGTTATTTGTTTTTCAGGTGTGGAGTTTGGTGAGCTCTTTATAGATTTTGGATACTAGCCCTTTGTCCGATATGTCATTTGCAAATATCTTTTCCCATTCTGTTCGTTGCCTTTTAGTTTTGTTGGTTGTTTCCTTTGCTGTGCAGAAGCTTTTTATCTTCATAAGGTCCCAATAGTTCACTTTTGCTTTTAATTCCCTTGCCTTTGGGGATGTGTCAAGTAAGAAATTGCTACAGCTGAGGTCAGAGAGGTCTTTTCCTGCTTTCTCCTCTAATCTACCAGACATTAAGCAGAGATAATACCTATCCTTCTCAAGATATTCCAAAAAATAGAAAGGGAAGGAAAACTCCAGACTCATTCTATGAAGCCAGTATTACTTTGATTCCTAAACCAGACAGAGACCCAGTAAAGAAAGAGAACTACAGGCCAATATCCCTGATGAATATGGATGCAAAAATTCTCAATAAGATACTAGCAAATCGAATTCAACGGCATATAAAAAGAATTATTCACCATGATCAAGTGGGATTCATTCCTGGGATACAGGGCTGGTTCAACATTTGCAAATCAATCAATGTGACACATCACATTAATAAAAGTAAATAAAAGAACCATATGATCCTGTCAATCGATGCAGAAAAAGCATTTGACAAAATTCGGCATCGTTTCTTAATAAAAACCCTCAAGAAAGCCGGGATAGAAGGAACATACTTAAACATCATAAAAGTCATTTATGTAAAGCCCACAGCTAACATCATCCTCAATGGGGAAAAACTGAGAGCTTTTTCCCTAAGATCAGGAACACAACAGGGATGTCCACTCTCACCGCTGTTGTTTAACATAGTGTTGGAAGTTCTAGCATCAGCAATCAGACAACAAAAGGAAATCAAAGGCATCAAAATTGGCAAAGATGAAGTCAAGCTTTCACTTTTTGCAGATGACATGATATTATACATGGAAAACCCAATAGACTCCACCAAAAGTCTGCTAGAACTGATACATGGGTTCAGCAAAATGGCAGGATACAAAATTAATATACAGAAATCAGTTGAATTCTTATACACTAATAATGAAGCAACAGAAAGACAAATAAAGAAACTGATCCCTTTCACAATTGCACCAAGAAGCATAAAATACCTAGGGATAAACCTAACCAAAAATGTAAAAGATCTGTATGCTGAAAACTATAGAAAGCTTATGACGGATATTGAAGAAGACATAAAGAAATGGAAAAACATTCCATGCTCATGGACTGGAAGAATAAATATTGTCAAAATGTCAATACTACCCAAAGCTATCTACACATTCAATGCAATCCCAATCAAAATTGCACCAGCATTCTTCTCGAAGCTAGAACAAGCAATCCTAAAATTTGTATGGAACCACAAAAGACCCCAAATAGCCAAAGTAATTTTGAAGAAGAAGACCAAAGCGGGAGGCATCACAATCCCAGACTTTAGCCTCTACTACAAAGCTATAATCATCAAGACAGCATGGTATTGGCACAAAAACAGACACATAGGCCAATGGAATAGAATAGAAACCCCAGGACTAGACCCACAAAAGTATGGCCAACTAATCTTTGACAAAGCGGGAAAGAATATCCAATAGAAAAAAGACAGTCTCTTTAACAAATGGTGCTGGGAGAACTGGACAGCAACATGCAGAATAATGAAACTAGACCACTTTCTCACACCATTCACAAAAATAAACTCAAAATGGATAAAGGACCTGAATGTGAGACAGGAAACCATCCAAACCCTAGAGGAGAAAGCAGGAAAAGACCTCTCTGACCTCAGCTGTAGCAATTTCTTACTTGACACATCCCCAAAGGCAAGGGAATTAAAAGCAAAAATGAACTATTAGGACCTCATGAAGATAAAAAGCTTCTGCACTGCAAAGGAAACAGTCAACAAAACTAAACGGCAACCAACGGATTGGGAAAAGATATTTGCAAATCTTTTTGCAAACTGGACAAAGGGCTAGTATCCAAAATCTATAAAGAGCTCACCAAACTCCACACTCGAAAAACAAATAATCCAGTGAAGAAATGGGCAGAAAACATGAATAGACACTTCTCTAAAGAAGACATCCGGATGGCCAACAGGCACATGAAAAGATGCTCAATGTCACTCCTCATCAGGGAAATACAAATCAAAACCACACTCAGATATCTCCTCACGCCAGTCAGAGTGGCCAAAATGAACAAATCAGGAGACTTTACATGCTGGAGAGGATGTGGAGAAATGGGAACCCTCTTGCAGTGTTGGTGGGAATGCAAATTGGTGCAGCCACTCTGGAAAACAGTGTGGAGGTTCCTCAAAAAATTAAAAATAGATCTACCCTATGACCCAGCAGTAGCACTGCTAGGAATTTACCCAAGGGATACAGGAGTACTGATGCATAGGGGCACTTGTACCCCAGTGTTTATAGCAGCACTTTCAACAATAGCCAAATTATGGAAAGAGCCTAAATGTGCATCAACTGATGAATGGATAAAGAAATTGTGGTTTATATACACAACGGAGTACTATGTGGCAATGAGAAAGAATGAAATATGGCCCTTTGTAGCAACATGGACAGCACTGGAGAGTGTTATGCTAAGTGAAATAAGCCATACAGAGAAAGACAGATACCATATGTTTTCACTCTTAGGTGGATCCTGAGAAACTTAACAGGAACCCATGAGGGAGGGGAAAGAAAAAAAAAAGAGAGAGAGAGGTTAGAGTGGGAGAGAGCCAAAACATAAGAGACCCTTAAAAAATGAGAACAAACAGGGTTGATGGGGGGAGGGAGGGAGGAGAGGGTGGGTGTGGGTATTGAAGAGGGCATCTTTTGGAACGTGCACTGGGTGTTGTATGGAAACTAATTTGACAATAAATTTCATATATCTAAAAAATGTTTTTTAATTAATTTTTCTACATGATGGAAGGTTAGATTGCAACTTTATTCTCTGATACGTGAGTACCCCATTTTCCCAACACAATTGTTGAAAAGTTTGTTCTTTCCCCCTATTGAAAGTTCTCAGGACTGTAGTTGAAAATTATTTGATTATATATGTGAGGGTTTATTTCCCTATTCTATTTCATTGGTCTATATGTTTGTCTTTATGCCAGTGCCATGCTGCTTTGATTACTTTAGCTTTGTAATAAGTTGTGAGGTCAAGAACTGTGAGATCTCTGAGCTTTTCCTATTTTTAAGATTTTTTTTTTTGCCTTTATAGGGCTCTGAAGACTCTATATGAATTTTAGGACAAATTTTTCTATATTTGGAAATACGTGTAAATTTTGGTAGGGATTACTTGAATCTGGAGATCATTTTGAGTAATATTTACATCTTAACAATATTAAGTTTTCCAATTAATGAACACAGGATTTCTATATTTGTTTGTCTTTTTCACCAGTTTTCTTTAATTAAGCCAAATATTTAGGAAATTTTAAAAACTGCAATTCTTAACAAATTTCCCTTCCTTCTGCAATGCTTCTCCAGTGCCTTCTACTGCTAAAGCTTAATACACTGGCTGGAAAAGGAAAAATATTTAAAAGGTCAATATAAATTTTCACAGTGCTGAAAATGAAGAGTGAACTCAGAGTTGAGAGGAAACACATTGATAACTAGCATAGTCTATCCCTTTGACTATTCAATTTTCATACACACCCTTGAATATATGTTTGAACTCCTACATATCAACAAAACAATTTCATATAGTCATCTAACAAGATACATATTTCTTTCTTACGAATGAAGAGGTTCTTAGCCTTTCCCTAAAATGAGGAAATGTACAATTCCAAAAGTAACTGTATCCATTGCTGGCTCAGATTCATTACTTCTCAAATATAGTCACAGTCACACTGAATACTTAGTTTCCTAATGAATAAATTGTTGCTTTAACCTCCAACAAGTTGTATATAAAATAAAATGGGGAAGGTAGAGAATAAAATTATTGTTGTACACAAATAAACATACATATTTCAAGCAAAGAAAAAATGTGCAAAGACACTACAGTCCTTTTTATTCTGTAATTGGTCATGAGGTCATAGTTGATATTCACTGCTTCATTCTTCAACCCTTTCCACATTTTTCTTGCTTTTTGTCAGAAGCTGAGTTGCTCTATGTTCTTTACCTGGTTAAGTAACCCAAATCTTCATTCCTGAAAGGTTTGAGTTCTCAATCGTTTTGCCTCTTTTTTCTTTTCTTTTTCAAACTTTTATTTAAATTCTAGTTAGTTAATAGTGCAATATTGGTTTCAGGAGTAGAACTCAGTGTTTCATCAATTACATACAACACCCAGTGCTCATGATAACCAGTGCCCTCCTTATTAATACCCATCACCTATCTAACCCATCCTCCACCTAACTCCCTCCATCAACCCTCAGTTCTCTACTGTTAAGAATCTCTCATGGTATTTTCCCTCTCTTATCCTCCCTCCAGTATGTCAATCTATTTTGTTTCTTAAATTCCACATTTGAGTGAAATCTTGTGGTATTTACCTTTCTCTGACTGACTTATTTCACTTAGCACAACACACTCCAGCTATGTCAGTGCAAATGGCAAGATTTCATTCTTTTTTATGGCTCATTTAATGGCCCATTGTGTGTGTGTGTGTGTGTGTGTGTGTGTGTGTGTGTGCCAATGTTCTTTAGTCATTCATCAATCAATCGATGAACATTGGACTCTCTCCATAGTTTGGCCAATATTGATAATGCTGCTATAAACATCGGGGTGCATGTATTCCTTCAAGTCTGTATTTTTGTATCCTTTGGGTAAATACCTAGTAGTGCAATTGCTGGATCTTAGGGTAGTTTTATGTTTAACTTTTTGAGAACTTTCTGTTCTCCAGAGTGGCTGCACCTGTTTGCATTCCCTCCAAAAGTTTAAAAGTGTTCCCCTTTCTCCACATCCTCATCAATATCTGTTGTTTCCTGAGTTGTCAATTTTAGCCATTCTGACAGGTGTGAGGTGGTATCTCATTGTGATTTTGATTTGTATTTCCCTGATGATGAGTGACGTTGAGCACATTTTCATGTGTCTGTTAGCCATCTGGATGTCTTCTTTGGAAAAAAATGTCTATTCATGTTTTCTGCCCATTTCTTAACTGGATTATTTTTTTTGCCTTTATTCTTTTCCTCCTCCTCCTCCTCTTCTTCTCCTCCTTCGTCTTCCTCTTTTTTTTTTTTCGTCTTCCTCTTGGTTGCTGCACTTCACTCTTGACCATGAAAGTACTAAGAAGCACTTTCAGAGAATTCCAGTTTGCATATATAGTCCTTTTTGTATTGTATAGCAACAATCCAATTTCTTCTTGGTAATCTAGATCAATCACCCTACTCATTAAATTAATCCTCTCTCTCTCTCCCTCTCTCTTTTGCCTCTGGGCTCAGTGGCATAGTACCCCAAAATGGCCAGCTGAGTCTCACATTCCAATTCAGTAAAATCATTTTTATTCCATATTATGGCACATTTCCAGATAAACTAGATGATTTATAAAGTATTGCATTTCACAAAAGTTCATGAGAGTGGAAAGAAATAGAGAACTGATATATGACCTCTTCCCTTTTTCTTATATTTTCCTGGTTAAGGTTCACTCATTGGAGCTTCAACTCCTCACATTTGCTGGTTGCTTCTCACATTACCTACAGGCCACCATGTTACTGAACCCAAGTTTGGCTGCCTATCTTTCAAAAGGCCAACACTCGGGAGACAAGTTTTGATTGCAAAGGAATATGAGCCTTATTCAGGAGGCTGACAACCTGGAGAGAAGGCAGGCTTTTGTCCAAAAGCCAACTCTGGTTCTACCTGGCCCAAAGATTTTTAAGGGTTTAAACAGTTAAAGGAGTGCAGTGGTCTATGACATTTCTCAATTACATACAGACTTGATTATACCAGCTACCAAGTTATCCTTATGCTCAAATGTTGTGTAAGAAGGTCTAGTTCTTTAGTGCCCATGATAGGGGTTGTACAAGAATGCCTGGTCCTTGGCACCTGGGGGTTGTGCAAGAATATCTTATTCTTTCTGTAAAGGAGTGCAAAGTCTACAGATGGGCAAAGGGGGGTCAGAAAATTCATTTGTGTGACCTTAAAAAAGAAAAACATTTTGCTAAAAGATTGCTGAGCTTATCAGAAAGCCAAGTTGGCTTCAAACAGACTTGCTGGCCTCTGTGACCTGGGAAAGTTCTGGCCCTTCATTCCCCAAGGCCAATGGTCTGTAAATCTCAAAGAAAGTAAATTAGTTGTGCTACAAATTAAGGGCCTTAGGTCAGCAAGCAAGGAGTGTGTTAACTTGAAGAAAGTTAATGCTTAAGACAAGCTGGAGTGCTGTTACAACCATGGGGTAAGTTCCCAAGAGAAATGCAGCAGTATCCACAGCATGAATCAGTGCTCATACAGTGCTGTGCCCCAGCATCTCACCCACAGCCTTGCAAGTCTCCTGGAAAACTGGTGCACATGTAGAGATGCCCAGTGTTTTCACAACACTTTTCACACAAAACATCAAGGAAGCCTATCTAGGAAGTGGGAGACAGAATATTGTTGGGTCATGCCAATGAGCAATATGGAAGACTTGGAACAATAGGCCAGTGCTTGGATAAGTAGTCAGTGCATCACAATGGTGTGGCCCCTGTGATACCCTGAAACCAGTAATAGATCCCAAAGAATCTTCCTCTGGGGAATATTAAAATCTCTCTTCTATGGCCTATAAGAATTCAGGTGGTACTAGAATATCTTTCTGAAATGCTTCCATTAGCTTCAAGCAGAAAACCATTGCTGAGAAAATACAGGAAGGCACATAAACTGTGAGAGACTGAATAAACAATCTAACATAAACAGAGAATATATAATACAACTCTAATCTACAATACTCCAGGAATCCAAACTACAATCTCTGTCTACAGCAACTGACTTATAATGGTGAAAACCTGGCCAATGACTATCAACTTTCCTATATTTTTCGCCATCTTCTGACTTATGACCAACCAGAGAGCACTGAATATACTCTCCAACTCTGTCACATAAGATTCCCCTCTCATAGTTACTCTGCCTCCAGTTTCCCCATGCCAAAGACCTCCAATCAGAGTATGTCTGAACCTTTTCCTTTTTTTCCACTATAAAGCTTTCCCACTTCCCTGCTTGCCTTTGAGTCTCTGACAAATACAAGAGATAGTGGCTGATTCTCTTGCTATAGCAAGCTCTGTTGACTCTGATATCGTGAATGGTCTTTGTTTATTTCTACAACTGGATTTGGCACAGCCTCTCATCAAACAAAGAAACAAAGAAACACATGTAACTTCTTACCATAACCTATAACCTGTAACCTGTAACTTCTTTTTGCTTCTTATAAAGTTTTACATAACCTTACCACTACTTTTTATCCACTATTTCCCTGTCCTTCACTAAATAGACTCCCAACACATTGGCCTCCTTTCTATTCTTTGAACTCATCAAGCCAGTACCACTCGAAGTACTTTGGTTTGTTGTACCCTTTGCCTGATATTCTCTCTCCCCCTCTCTCTCAACCTATTTTTTAGAGTAGTTTACCACTCATAACAAAATTAAGGAGAAGGTCCAGATATTTTCCATATACTTACTGTCCCCACACATGCATAGGCCCCCTCACATGCATAGGTGTTGATCTCACAGTTCGTGGGTTTGAGCCCCACATCAGGCTCTGTACTGACAGCTCAGAGCCTGGAGCCTGCTTCATATTCTGTGTGTGTCTCTCTCTCTGCCCTTCTCCTACTTGTGCTCTGTCTCTCTCTCACTCTCAAAAATAAATGAACATTAAAAATTTTTTTAAAAGAATATGATTTTCAGTTGAAAGGACAAAAGTTTCTTAGATTATTAGTCTTTTCTTAATAGGAAATTGTAAACAAATATTTTTATTTACCTTTAATGCAATCTACCTAGAAAACAAAGATTCTGTGTTTAGTCTTTATCATATCTTTGATTAAGAATATTGAATCTTCTCTATTAAAAGAACTCAGTTTTTTTAACTGTGTTTAACTTTTTGCATATGTTCCATTTTATGGGAAGCATTAACAAATACTAAGTGATGCTAAACTTTCTTTAGTGTATATTTCAAATCTGATATATCCTGGAATAATGTTTACAGTCATAGTTTAAAAACATATGTCACAGAAATACCCAAATTATCTGCTCAACTGCGTTATAATGAACTTTCACCAGTTCTTTAACCATGGATATTTTAAAGTCTTCTGTCATTTGCAGACAACTATTTTTTCATTCTGATGCTTTAGCAAGGAAGAAAGAAGAAGAAGAAGAAGAAGAAGAAGAAGAAGAAGAAGAAGAAAAGAAAAGAAGAGAAGAGAAGAAGAAGAAGAAGAAGAAGAAGAAAAAAAAAGAAAGAAAGAAAGAAAGAAAGAAAGAAAGAAAGAAAGAGGAAAGGTAATGAAAGGAAAGGAACAAGGAAAGAAAAGAAAAAGTGTTCTTGTAAAAGTGCCTGAACTTCAAAGAGATTCATGGAAAAGACTTGGATATGTTTCTGATTACAGAGATCAATTTGCCTTCTTGTGGGAGGGATAATAATGAACCTATCATGTGCTTCACCAAAGCTACCTGCATAGCCTCACAATATATCATGAGATGGTAACCTGAGACCTGTCCCTGTTTTCCTTCCTCATATCAGTAAAATAGGACCATTACATCAAGATATGATGCTAACATCCAAAGACTTGCCTCTGCTGCAGGACACTTTTCAGACTTTGCTGGAGTATCTGGGAGAAAGTAGATGAAAGGTGAACCCACAGACAATTCAAGGCCCAGGCAAACCATCAGTTTTGGAAGTCATTAAGTCAATTAAAATTCACACTGTCCCAACAAATCAGCCCTCAACAAGTATAAAAATCATACCGTGCATATTTTCAGACCACAATGCTATGAAACTCGAAATCAACCACAAGAAAAAATTCGGAAAGGTAACAAACACCTGGATACTAAAGAACATCCTACTAAAGAATGAATGGGATAACCAAGAAGTTAAAGTGGAAACTAAAAAGTATATGGAAGCCAATGAAAATGATAACACCACCACCCAAAACCTCTGGGTCACAACAAAGGCGTCATAAAAGGAAAGTATATGCCAATCCAGGCCTTCCTCAAGAAGGAAGAAACGTGACAGATACACAACCTAACATTACACCTTAAAGACCTGGGAAAAGAACAGCAAATAAAACCCAAAACCAGCAGAAGACAGGAAATTATAAAGATTAGAGCAGAAATTAATGCTATTGAAACAAACAACAAAAAAAAACCCACCAGTAGAACAGATCAATGAAACCAGAAGCTGCTTCTTTGAAAGAATTAACAAAATTGATCAACCACTAGCCAGTTTGATCAAAAACAAAAAGGAAAGGACCCAAATAAATAAAATCAAGAATGAAAGAAGACAGACCACAACCAACACACCAGAAATAAAAACAATAATAAGAGAATGTTATGAGCAATTATATGCCAATAAAATGGGCAATCTGGAAGAAATGGGCAAATTCCTAGAAACATATACACTGCCAAAACTGAAACAGCAAGAAATAGAAAATTTGAACAGACCCATAACCAGTAAAGAAATCGAATAAGTAATTAAAATTCTTCCAAAAAACTAGAGTCCAGGGCCAGATGGCTTTCCAGGGGAATTCTACAAAACATTTAAGGAAGAGTTAACACCTGTTGTCTTAAAGTTGTTCCAAAAAATAGAAATGGAAGGAAAACTTCCAAACTCTATGAAGCCAGCATTACCTTGATTCCAAACCCAGACAGAGACTCCACTAAAAGGAGAACTATAGACCAATTTCCCTGATGGACACAGATGCAAAAATCCCCAACAAGATATGAGCCAACCGGATCCGACAATACATTTAAAAAATTGTTCACCATGACTAAGTGGGATTTATACCTGGGATGCAGGGCTGGTTCAATATCCACAAAACAATTAACATGATTCATCACATCAATAAAAGAAAGGACAAGAACCATATAATCCTCTCAATAGATGCAGAGAAAGCATTTGACAAAATACAGCATCCTTTCTTGATAAAAACCCTCAAGAAAGTAGGAATACAAGTATCATACCTCGAGATCATAAAAGCCATACATGAACAAACCAATGCTAAAACAATTCTCAATGGGGGGAAACTGAAAGCTTTCCCCCTAAGGTCAGGAACAAGATAGGGATGTCCACTCCCACCATTGCTATTCAACATAGTATTGGAAGTCTTAGCCTCTGCAATCAGAAAACACAAACAAATAAAGGCATCCAGATCGGCCAAGAGGTGGTCAAACTTCCACTCTTCGCAGATGACAGGATACTCTATATGGAAAACCCAAAAGATTCCACCAAAAAAGTTCTAGAACTGATTCATGAACTCAGCAAAGTTGCAGGATATAAAATCAATGCACAGAAATCAGTTGCATTCCTATAAACCAACAATGAAGGAACAGAAAGAGAAATCAAGGAATCGATCCCATTTACAATTGCACCAAAAACTGTAAAATACTTGGGAATAAATCTAACCAAAAAGGTGAAAAATCTATACACTGAAAACTATAGAAACCTTATGAAAGAAATTGAAGAAGACACAAAAAATGGAAAAAGATTCCATGCTCCTGGATAGGAAGAACAAATATTGTTAAAATGTCAATACTACCCAAAGCAATCTACATATTCCGTGCAATCCCTATCAAAATAACACCAGCATTCTTCACAGAGCTAGAACAAAAAATCCTAAAACTTGTATGGAACCAGAAAAGACCCTGGATAGCCAAAGCAATCTTGAAAATGAAAACCAAAACAGGAGCCACACAATCCTGGACTTCAAGCTATATTACAAAGCTGTAATCATCAAGACAGTATGATACTGGCACAAGAACAGGCACTCAGACCAATGGAACAAAATAGAGAACCCAGAAATGGACCCACAAACATATGGCCATCTAATCTTTGACAAATGCAGGAAAGAATATTCAGTGGAATAAAGACAATCTCTTCAGCAAGTTGTGCTGGGAAAACTGGACAGCGACATGCAAAAAATGAGCCTGGACCTCTTTTTTACACCACACACAAAAATAAACTCAAAATGGATGAAAGACCTCAATGTAAAACAGGAAGCCATCAAAATCCTCGAGGAGAAAGCAGCAAAAAACTCTTTGATCTTGGCCACAGCAACTTCTTACTCAAGACATCTCCAGAGGCAAAAGAAACAAAAGTAAAAATGAACCATTGGGACCTCATTAAAATAAAAGCTTCTGCACAGCGAAAGAAACAATCAGCAAAACTGAAAGGTAACCGAAAGAATGGGAGAAGATATTTGCAAATGACATATCAGATAAACGGTTAGTATCCAAAATCTATAAAGAACTTACCAAACTCAACACCCAAAACACAAATAATTCAGCGAAGAAATGGGAAAAAGACATGAATAGACACTTCTCCAAAGAAGACATCCAGATGCCCAACCAACACATGAAAAAATGCTCCACATCACTCATCATCAGGAAAATACAAATCAAAACCACAATGAGACACCACCTCACACCTGTCAGAATGGCTAACATTAACAACTCAGGCAACAACAGATGTTGGGGAGGATGTGGAGAAAGAGGATCTCTTTTGCATTGTGGGTGGGAATTCAAGCTGGTGCATCCACTCTGGAAAACAGTATGGCGGTTCCTCAGATAGTTAAAAATAGGACTACCCTACCACCTAGCAATTGCACTACTAGGTATTTATCCAAGGGATACGAGGATGCTGTTTTGAAGGGGCACATGCACCCCAATGTTTATAGCAATGTTTACTGAAAGAGCCCAAATATCCATTGATGGATGAATGGATAAAGAAGATGTGGTACATATATACAATGGAGCATTACACAGCAATCAAAAAGAATGAAATCTTGCCATTTGCAACTACGTGGATGGAACTAGAGGGTATTAGGCTAAGCGAAATTAGTCAGAGAAAGTCAAATATCATATGACTTAACTCATATGAGGACTTTAAGACACAGAACAGATGAACATAAGGGAAGGGAAGCAAAAATAATATGAAAACAGGGAGGGGGACAAAACATAAGAGACTCTTAAATATGGAGAACAAACCGAGGGTTACTGGAGGGGGTGTGGGAGGGGGGGATGGGCTAAATGGGTAAGGGGCATCAAGTAATTTACTCCTGAAATCATTGTTGCACTATAGGCTAACTAACTAGGATATAAGTTTTTTTAAAATGAGTTAAAAAATTAAAAAAGAAAAAAAAATGATTCACATTGTCCAGAAATTGTGATTGATAAGATGCAAGTTCACCCAATCCCTAAGAATGTGAATGAGGTGCAAGCCTTTGGTGGGGATTTAGGGGTTTTAAGGAATTTTATTCCCTACTTGGCACAGTGTCTCAATCTCTTATACTGCCTGTTAAAGAAAGGACACGTGTAGGAATGGGGGTCAGAGTAGTGAGTCATCTTTGAGAAAACAAATAGAAAAATGAAGCAAATAGAAAATATAGGCATCTCCCATGCAGGGTTATCTTTTGAGTTAAATGAGCTTGTAACTTGAGAAGGTATGCATCAGATACTGTGGCAAAAACAAAAAAGGGAATAATGTCCCTAGGATTTTTGTCCTAGCTCTGGAAGGGAGCAAAAACACAATATACTCCATAAAGCAACAGCTCCTAGCAGTGTACACAGTGCTTCTCCAGTTAGAACCTCTCAAGAAAGAGTAACTTATAGCAAGTCAATGGGCTGAACCCAAAGTGGTTTGACTGGTCATGAACCCTGGTCATTAACCCTTTGCACTAACAGTTGGGCTGTTCTAAAGAGATTAGAATGGCAATGGGAAACTGAGGGATGTAAAATCATGAATAAACCCTTGTGTGGTCAGGATATATAGAAAGACATTTTGGTTCATCCACAAGAGCTGAGACAGTTCTCACTGCTTTTCATATCTCAGCTCATAAGGCACTGACACCCCTGCAACGAGGAAGCTGATGCCCTTAGCTTGGATGTAAGCCCTAATAACTGAATCTTAAGTAGATCAGAAGATTGGGTGTACAGAAGGAAAGATCATTGCAGTGCCTTGGTGGGATGGCATACTGCCAAGGGTGCCAGATTGGTCTTGAATTACTGTGACTTGGTTAATGTAGTAATATCATGTCCTGTATGTTCTAAACAATGCCCAAGACTTTGCCAAAGGAGTCTGGGGCCATCCACCAAAGTTCCCAATCAGTAAGGGATTGGCAAATTGATTATACTTGCCTCCTCCCTCTGAGTGAGGGTCCTAAATATACCCTGGTTTGTATGAACACTGAGTCTGAATTAACCCAAGTTTTCCCTTGTTACCATGTAAACTAGGCTGCCATCATTAGGAGGCTTAAAAAGCTGAGCACCATGTCTGGATACCTTTATCAACTAGACAGTGATCAAGGGTCATATTTCAAAGGTCATAATATGAAAGATTGGGCAAAAGAACATTACATTTGTTGGAAGTTCCATCATTCCTATAATCTGCAAGCAGAGGGTTGGTAGAAAAAATGGAATATTAAAGCAGCAGATTGAATTATTAACAACTGAAACCATCTTGGCTAAATGCACTAAAGTACTGTGTCAGGCTTTAATACATTTGAATTATCAACTAATATGGTCTATTGCCATAGGCATCCAATACCATAAAGGTATGGAAGCCTTGGGAACAACCATTGCCCTGGCTCTTACTGTGGATGATATGTTACTGAGAATACCTAGCTCCATCACAGCTGTAAAAGAAATTATCTACTGGAATTTGCTATGGGACATTCCACCAGGATGGGTAAGTTATGAAGCATCCCTGGTGAGGGGGAATTACTCATTCTACCCTGGATCGCACTGTCCTGCTGCAAGCTGGACCTGGTGAAATGCACTATACATGGAATGGAACATGTACCATTGAAAGAGGGAAGAAAAAAAGAGTTTTAGTCTGGCATATCCTACTGACAGTCCGTCTCTTTATGCCTGACAACTCTTTATGTCCTCCACTGGACAGCGTGTATGGTATGTACAAACACGTTAAGTTGCTAAAACTGCCAACTTTGCTCTCCTAAATGCTATGTGGGTATGTTATGTTTACCACTGGTAATAGTTATTTGGCCACTGTCTTTTTCCCCTCCATTGGCCTGGAGTATATTATAGCACACGTAAATGCCTTACTAACTTTGTCCAGCAAACTTTAAATAATAGTCAACAAAGCCTGTTCTTACTGAACACTGAAATGTCTTTAATAAAAGTGGTCCTCCAAAATAAGATGGTCTTGGACATTGTTACTTCTTTGCAAGAAGGCATCTGTGCCATTATCCAAAAAGAATGCTGTTGTTTCATACCTGGTGACTCTACTAATGTATAATCTTATTAATTTACACAAGAACACAAGTGAACAACCTGAGTGATGTGACTCCCAGTCTAGAAGACTTAATAAATCAATGGTTCATATCATGGGCATTTAGGTGGATAAATTCTCACTGATATGGGAAATCATTGTCTTAATCTGTGTTTTCTCTTACATGAGCCTGTGCTGTTGCTGTGTCATCTGCCTCTGATGCACCCAGCTGCCAAAAGAGCCACCTCCATGCTAATGAAACACCTTGCTGACTTCTCAGGGCATATAAGATTGTAATAGTTTGTCATGAAGGATGTATTATTGGGGAGGTCATGGAGAAGATGTGACTGCCAGCTCACATGTGAGATGGAGCCCAGCAACTGAAGACTCTTTACCCTCAGTCCCTCTCCTTGGAATATGCATTTCATTTGCCTTCTCTGCTCCCAGAGGCTGTCCCAAAGACATACATAACCTTGAGATAATGTTGTATTAAGACCATCTGGAAGGTAAATGTGACTGAACCCAGTCAGGCCCTTTATATAAACTTTTAAGATTTGGTGGGTAGGTGCTGAGATCTCTTCATTTTGCAGTCACCCTAAACTAGCCTCATATGTAAGTTCCTTTGGTTATTAAGCCTGTCAATTACCAATCTGGAGTAGGCTGGGCAAGTCTCCCCCTGCCCACTACCATGTATGGGGGCCAGTTTCCAATTACACCTGGGAAGTTCCAGAGGCGCTTGTAAACCAACAATGCTAAAATTACAAATTCTCATCCCTATTAATCTTGTCACCTGGCTTTGTTTTAGATCATATATTTATCAATCCTTGGCATTATACTAAGTGTTTGTTTTTAAGTGGTTTACTGTCTGTTTGTATTATTCAAGTAGGCTGGAACCTTGTCATGTGTTTTTTTTTTTAATTTAATGGAAATATATAAGTCCTCATTGCCCAAAATAGTGCCTGGCTGACATATAATTGGCATTTGCTGAGTATTTTCTAAATGAAAGAGAACTGTTAACACCTGCATTTCTGAGCAGAAGTCAGTGTCTAGAATGGATCCCTTGGGCAGTGCTGTAAGATGCAAATGCCTTTCCTCTGGAAAGCCTAATCTTGAATGACATTGTGAGGGAACAGGAAAGTCTATTTCAGGCCTAGTGGCTTCTCAGACAGGCTTCTGCACAGGCACAGCACTATCTGGTTCTGGTGCCTCAGGTTAGAATTACACAGGTGGGTCTGGTTTGAAAGTCCTTACCTGGATCCATGGATAGGTCTGTCAGGAAAAGGAGGCAGCCATAGAGTCCTGAGAAAGCCTGGAGAGGGTGAAATGGTGAGGGCTGCAGGATTGTGAAAGGTAACAAGGACATCCACGGATGTAAATGTAGTACAGAAGGATCCTTAGTACTATACACAAATTATTATTCTTTCCTAATATAAGTCAATTTCATGGCAAAGAATGGAAGAAACTTCTCCCCTTAAGAAAATATCAGAGAATTACAATTATGTTACATTTTTTAAAAAGATACTCTGTTTTTCACATTTGTGTTGTGTGACAATACACAGCTTTGCTTCTACTCAGGAATAGATTAAGGGAGCACACACTCTTCATGGTATTTTACCACTACAAATGCCAGAAGCTGGAGAGGCATCTATCCTAGAAGCTTCCAGAGAAACAGAGCATGGGGACTAACTAGCCTCCTAACCTTTCCATATGCTCAGAGTCAATACTAACATGCCTCCCTTACCTGTTTTCTCAGGAACCACTAAAGTTCAGGTCTTGTGGGTGCTGGATCATTAGTTCCTGATCCTCAATCCTCTCCTTGCTCTGTACATCCCTCATCTAATTCTTTATCCTTTTTTCCTTCCCTCTCAAACCCTTCAAGGTCATGTTCCTGCAGTGTGAGGCTGAGGTCCAGAGAAAACGAGGGTCAAAACTACTATTAGCTATCAGCTCATACCTGTTAAAATGGCTATTACCAAAAACAACAACAACAACAACAACAACAACAACAACAACAAACAAGAAATAACAAATGCTGGCAAGGATGTAGAGAAAAGAGAACCCTTGTGCACTGTTGGTGGAAATGTAATTTGGTGTACCAATGTAAAAAAAGAGTATAGAGTTTCTTCACAAAAGTTAAAAATAAAACCATATGAGAGAGACTTGGGGAAGATGGTGGTGGATTAAAGAGACCCTAGGTTTGCCTCCATCCATGGACACAAATAGGTAACTATCAAATCATTCTCAATATCGCAGAAATCAACCTGAAGACAGACAAACTCCACAATTAAAGGGAGAGAAGAAGCCACATCAAAGAATATAGGAATTGTGGAGACCTGGTTCAAGGGAGAAATGGATCTTGGGGGTGCAGAAGGGAGGGAGACATGGTCACAGAGTAAAGTGAGAGAGAGGGGCAGGAGGGAACACACAGGGGAAGGCACAAGGAGAGCATTTCCCCAAAGCCATTGACTTAGAAACCAAGAGGAGCTGAATTTCATGAGTTCTTATAACCAGTGGAGCTTAAAGCCTGGAGTTTTAAAGGTGAGAGGGCTTAGCTGGAATACAGCCTGAAGATAGACCTGCTCTGGAGAGAATGCAGGCAAATAACTCAGGAGCAAACAGTGTGGAAACAGCAATCAGAAAAACACTTGGGCACAGAATGGGGAGACTATTCGCTCTTCTTGGAGCATGTATCTAAGAGGTAGTGTCCATGGAGACACCTCTCAAGGAAAAAAAAAAAAAGCTGGCTGGCTCCATTTCCCTCCCCAACCCCTCAGCATAAACACAGAGCCACCTGTTGAAAGCAGCACAGCATGGACACTGACTGCCAAATTTGCCTACAGCAAACTCCACCCCCACCCTCCACTCTGGTGTGACTGCCTTTCTCAGTCAATCATGCCTCAGTCCCAGCACACTGGGCCTCTCCGCCAGAATACCAGCACAAACCTCTGCCCACACCATGTCTCTTGGCCATAGTGCTCTGCTTGGCCTCAGTTCTAGTGGAAGTGGTATCAGGTCTCATTTAAAGAGCACCATTTAGTTTAACTCTTAGTTTAACACTTAGTTAAAACTCACCACATATGGCCAGGGACCAAACACAGCCCTCTGCAGGGAAAGAGAACTTCTGCAGATGACCGGCCTAAAGGATTGAGTATCCAAAGCACAAGAGCAGAGTACACCCAAAACACACAAGAGACACTCCCTGAAATGCCAGGCCCAGGGTACTACATAACCTCCTCTTCATAAGGCCATTACTTTCAGAAGCAGGAAACATAGCTGGCTTTCCTACCACAGAGAAGAAGGCAGAGACTTGTACAAAATACCAACATGGAGGAATTTATAAAAGGATAAGACCATGGTCAGAGATCTAAGTGAAACAGATATAAGTAACATGCCTGATGGAGAATTAAACAATCATAAGGATACTCACTGGGATTGAGAAAAGAATAGAAAACATCAGGGAGGTCTTATCACAGAGATAAAAGGATTAAAAAAGAATGAATCCGAGATGAAGAGTGCAGGCTTGATGCAATGAACAACAAGCTAAAAGAAGCAGGGGAACAAATTAGTGACATAGAAGACACAAGAATGGAAATTAATGAAGTTGAACACAAGAGAGAAAGATTTATGCAACACAAGAATAGATTTAGGGAACTCAGTGACTCCATCGAATGTAATAACATTCATGTTATAGGAATGCCAGAAGAAGAGAGAGAAAGGGGGCAGAAAATTTATTTGAAGAAATAATAGCTGAAAACTTCCCTAATCTGAAGAAGGAAATAGATATCCAGATCCAAAAGACACAGAGAACCCCCATCAAAATCAACAAAAGCAGGCCAACAACAAGACAAATAGTAATTAAATTTGCAAAACATAATGATCTTAAGAAAACATCTTTAAAGTAGCAAAAGAAGTCCTTAACTTACAAAGAAAAACTGATAAGGCTAGCTGGAGACTTCTCAACAGAAACTTGGCAAGTCAAAAGGGAATGACATGATATGTTCAAAGTGCTGAATGGGAAAAATTTATAGCCAAGAATACTCTATCCAACAAGGGTATCATTCAGAATAGAGGGAGACATAAAGGGTTTCCCATGCAGACAAAAATTAAAGGCGTTTGTGACCACTAAAACAGCCCTGCAAGAACCAAATGGCCATCAACTGATAGATGGATGAAGAAGATGTGATATGTACACACACACACACACACACACACACACACACACACACACACTGGAATATTACTCAGCCATCAAAAAGAATGGAACCTTGCCGTTTTCAATGACATGGATGGAGCTAGAGTGCATTATGCTAAGTGAAATAAGTCAGTCTGAGAAAGACAAATGCCATATGAATTCACTCATTTGTGGTTTTTAAGAAACAAAACAAATGGGAGGCTGGGGTAGCTCAGTCAGTTAAGTGTCTGACTCTTGATTTCAGCTCAGGTCATGAGCTCACAGTTTGTGAGTTTGAGCCCCCAGTCAGGCTCTGTACTCTGACTCTCTCTCTCTCTGCCCTTCCCTCACTCACTCTCTATCTCTCTCTCAAAATAAATAAAAATAAACTTTAAAATATTTTAATGTTTTGTTTTATTTTTGAGAGAGAGAGAAAGAGTATGAGTGGGGGAGGGGCAGAGAGTGAGGGAGACACAGAACATGAAGCAGGCTCCAGGTTCCATGCTATCAGCACAGAGCCCATTGTGGGGCTTGAACCCACTAACTGTGAGATCATGACCTAAGTCAAAGTTGCGCTTAACTGACTAAGGCACCCAGGCGCCCCAATAAAAATAAACTTCGTGGGGAAAAAAAACGGATGAACATAAGGGAAGGGGAAAAAAAGAGGGATGCAAACCACAAGAGACTCAACTATAGAGAACAAACCGAGGGTTGATAGAGGGGAGGTGGGTGCGGGATTTGTCAAATAGGTAATGGGTATTAAAAAGGACATTTGTGATGAACACTGGGTATTATATGTAAATGATGAATCACTAAATTCTACTCCTAAAACCAATATTACACTGTATGTTAACTAACTGGAATTTAAATAAAAACTTGATACCAAAAGATAAGACAGCCCTGCAAGAAATATTAAAGGAGACTCTGAGTGGAAAAGGGAGATGAAAAGAGACAAATACAAGAGAGGGTAAGAGAAAATCTCCAGTAACAATGACAAGACAAGCAATAAAATGGCACTAAATATCTATCTATCAATAATGAACTTGACTGTAAATGGACTAAACACTCCAATCAAAAGATAAATGTCAGGGGTGCCTGGGTGGCTCTGTCAGTTGAGCGTCTGACTTTGGCTCAGGTCATGATCTCACAGTTTGTGAGTTCAAGCCCCACGTCGGGCTCTGTGCTGACAGCTCGGAGCCTGGAGCCTGCTTCAGGTTCTGTGTCTCCCTCTCTCTCTGCCCCATCCCCACTCATGCTCTGTCTCTCTCTGTCTTAAAAATAAATAAAATATTTTTTTAAAAAAGATAAATGTCAGAATGGATAAAAACAAAAACAACAAGACTCACCTACATGCTGCCTAAAATAGAATCATTTTAGACTGAAATACACCTGGAGATTGAATGTGATGAGATGGAGAAATATTTATCACACAAATAGATGTCAAAAGGGAGCCAGAGTAGTGATACTTATAGTGGACAAACTGGATTTTAAACAAAGTCTGTATCAAGAGACAAAAAGTTGGCACTATAGCATAATAAAGGGGACAATCCAACAAAAGATCTAACAATTGTAGATATTTATGAACCCAATACGGAAGTACATAAATATTAACAGATATATTCAGAACATTTCAACCTAAAACAGCAGAATACACATTCTTTTCAAGTGAACATTGGGCATTCTCCAGAATAGATCACATATTAGGTCATTAAACATGTCTCAACAAATATAAAAATATTGATATCATACCATGCATATTTTCTGACCACAACACTGTGAAACTAGAAGTCAACCACAAGAAAAAGAATGGAAAGACCACAAACATAGAGGTGAAACAACATGCTACTAAACAAAGAATGATTCCATGAAGAAATCTAAGAAGAAATTTTAAAAATACATGGAGGGGCGCCTGGGTGGCGCAGTCGGTTAAGCGTCCGACTTCAGCCAGGTCATGATCTCGCGGTCCGTGAGTTCGAGCCCCGCGTCAGGCTCTGGGCTGATGGCTCAGAGCCTGGAGCCTGTTTCCGATTCTGTGTCTCCCTCTCTCTCTGCCCCTCCCCCGTTCATGCTCTGTCTCTCTCTGTCCCAAAAAAAATAAATAAACGTTGAAAAAAAAATTTAAAAAAAAAATAAAAATAAAAATACATGGAAACAAATGAAAATGAAAACACGATGATGCAAAATGTTGGAATGTAGCAAAAGCAGTCCTATGAGGGGAGTAGATAGCAATACAGGTCTACCTCAAGAAGCAAGAAAAATCTCAAATACACAACCTAACCATGTACCTAAAGGAGCTTGAAAAAGAACAATAAATAAAACCTAAAGCCAGAAGGAGGAAGGAAGTAATAAAGATTGGAGCAGAAATAAATGATATAAAAACTAAAGCCATGATAGAACAGATCAATGAAACCAGAAGTTGGTTCTTTGAAAAAAATAATAAAATTGATAAACATCTACTCAGACTTATCAAAGAGAAGAGAAAGACCCAGACAAAAAAAAAATCACAAATGAACAGAAGATAAGTACCAACAAACACCACAGAAATACGAATAATTATCAGAGATTATGAAAAACTATATGTCAACAAATCGGACAACCGGGAAGAAATAAATACATTCCTAGAAACATGTAAACTACCAAAACTGAAACAGGAAGAAATAGAAAATTTGAATAGAAAAATAACCAGCAAACTAATTGAATCAGTAATCAAAAAGCTCTCCAAAAACAAAAGGCCAGGGCCAGAGGGCTTCAAGATGAATTCTACGAAATAATTAAGAAGATTTAATACCTATTCTCAAATTATTCCAAAAAAACAGAAAAAGAAAGAAAACTTCCAAATTCATTCTCTGAGACTAGCATTAGCCTGATACCAAAACCAGATAAAGAATCCACTAAAAAAGGAAACTACAGGCCAATATTCCTGATAAACATGGAAACAAAAATTCTCAATACAATGCTAACAAACCAAATCCACCAATAGATTTTTAAAAAACATTTATGAGAGGTGCCTGGGTGGTTCAGTTGGTTAAGTGTCCTACTTCGGCTCAGGTCATGATCTCACCATTCATGAGTTCAAACCCCACGTTGGAATCTGAGCTGATGGCTCAGAGCCTGGAGCCTGCTTCAGATTCTGTGTCTCCCTCTCTATCTGCCCCTCCCCTGCTTGCTTTCTGTCTCTCTCTCTCTCTCTCAAAAATAATAAACATTAATTTTTTTTAATGATAATAAAAATAAAAGTCATTCACCATGATCAAGTGGGATTTATTCTTGGGCTGGAAGGGTGGTTCAATATTTGCAAATCAATCAATCAATGTGATACACCACATGAATAAAAGAAAGGATAAGAGCCATATAATCCTTTCAATAGATGCAAAAAAAAGCATTTGACAAAGTACAACATCAAGTGATGATAAAACCCTCAACAAAGTAGAGGTAGAGGAGAGACATTCCTAAACACAGTAAAGGCTGTATACAAAAAAATCCACAGCTAGTATCCTCCTCAATGGGGAAAAAATGAGAGATTTTGCCCTACAGTCAGGAACAAGATGGGGATATCCACTCTCACCACTGTTATTTAGCATAGTACTGGAAGTCCTTGCCACAGCACTCAAACAACAAAAAGAAATAAAAGGCATGCAAGTTGGCAAGAAAGTAGTTGGAACTTTCACTACTTGCAAATGACTTGATATTCTACATAGAAAACCCAAAAGACCCCACCAAAAAATTGCTAGAACTCATACACAAATTCAGTAAAGTTTCAGGATACAAAATCATGTACAGAAATCTGTTGCATTTCTAGACACCAATAATGAAGCAGCAGAAAGAGAAAGCAAGGAATCAATTTACCATGTACAATTGCACCCCAAACAATAAGATACCTAGAAATAAACCTAACCAAAGAGGTGAAAGACCTATACTCTGAAAGCCATAAAGCACTGATGAAAAAAATTGAAGATGACACCAAGAAATGGAAAGACATTCCATGTTCAAAGATAAGAAGAATAAATATTGAGAGGAGCCAAGATGGTGGAACAGCATGGAAGTTTTTTGTGTGTCTCGTGTACTGAAATACAGCCAGACCAACACTAAACCATCCTACACACCTAGAAAACTGATTGGAGGATTAACACAACAATCTGCACAACCTGAACCACAGAATTCAGCAGGTACACGGCATGGAGAGGTGAACTTGGGGAGTGAAAAGCTGCTGAGAGAAGGGAACCGCTTTTGTGGGAGGAGAGAAGACAGAGACTGGGGAGGAGGGGAGAATATGGGAAAAACACTCCTCCCCAAAAGCAGCTGGAGAGAAAGTGAAAAATTGGAAACAGCTGCAGGGACTAAACTAAAAAGGGAGAAAGGAGAAAGGAGAGGGTTTAAATTCCATTAAGACTGTAAAAAAGGGGAGCACAAAGTCTGCAACTCCGCAGCTTGATACCTGGCGGTGCTCTGGTGGGAAGGGTGAATCCCCAGGAGCAGAGTGAGGTCCAGGAGGTTCTCGGGTCACACGGGGAAAAGCGGTTCCACTGCTGGAAAGACATCTGGTAGAGACTGTTGAGGCCACCTGGTCCTAGCAGACCCCAGAGAATGGCCACATTCACTGGTGCTGGAACAAGGTCTTTAAGGGTGAAGCCTGGTGCCAGATGTGTGGTGATTTTCCACAATCCCTGAAATGCTGCTGCTACACTGTCTCATGAATTTTTTCTGGGGTGGGCTGGTACTTGGCTGCAGTCTCTGGTCACCAGCAGCAGGGTCCAGCAAGCGTTCCTGGGTGCAGCCAACATTTGGCCATTGCTCATTTGGCCATTGCTCGGTGAGACCCTTCCACAGAGGGGCGGAACAGGTCAAAACCACAGTCCTTCAGAAGTAAGGGGCCGGGTAAAACAGCCGCATCTGAGACAACTCTGGAGAGAGGTACTGCCTGGGGCTTGGTCACAGAGACTGAAAAGGCAAGGAGTGGATGAAAGCTGAAGACAGAGGATGGGTGGGCAATTGCTGATCAGTGAGAACACACTGGGTCGCTGGGTGGCGCCATTTTCACCACTCCCACATATGCGCTAGGCACCTACGAGCCCAACAACAATCCACCCCAGGAGGCTAGCAGCACCATCTAGTGGAGAGCGGAGCTGTTACACTGAGTCCCACCCAACTGGGCCAACTTCGCTCTTCAAGAACACAAGTCTCACTGTCAGCTTAGTTTATGGACTATAAAGCGCTTCATATTCTGACTTCTAGGGGAAAACAAAGTAATTTCAGTCCAACTTCAATCTGATAGCAGGTTCATCTATTCAATTTTCTTTCTTTTTTCTTTTTCTCTTTTACAATTATCTTTTTCTTGAATACAGAAAGAAAAAATTCATTTTTATTTTCAATTTTTATTAAAAATATTTTTCTTTAATTTTTTTACTATGTGTTTTACTTTTGTGTAAATATTTTCAAATTCTATTTTACTTCCATCATTTTATTTTGGTCTACTTCAGTGTATTCACCTTTTCAAATTTTCAAGCAATGTCCTTTTTCTTTCTTTCTTTCTTTTTTCCTCTTTCTCATTTCTTTTCTTTTTCTTGAATGCAGAAGAGAAAAACTTCATTTTTACTTTAAGTTTCTATTAAAAATATTTTTTATTTAGTTTTTTTACTATATTTTTGCTTTCATGTAAATTTTTCAAATTCTATTTTACTTCCATCATTTTATTTTAGTCTACTACAGTGTATTCACTTTTTCAAATTTTCAAACGATTTCCTTTTTTTCTTTATTTTTTAAATCTTTTTTTCTCTTTTTCATTTCTTTTAATTTTTCTTGAATACATAAAAAGAAAAAATTCATATTTATTTTTAACTTTTATTAAAAATATTTTTGTTTAATATTTTCTACTATAATCTTTACTTTTGTGTACATTTTTTCAAGTACTATTTTACCCTAATCATCTCATTTTAGTCTACTTCAGTGTATTCATTTTTTCAAATTCTCAAATGATTTCCTTCCCCCCCCACTTTTTTTCTCTAATCTGTCAAACCACTTTCAACATCCAGACCAAAACACACTTGGGATCTAGCAACATCTATTTGGTTTGTGTGTGTGTGTGTGTGTGTGTGTGTGTGTGTGTGTGTGTGTTTAATTTTTAATTATAATATTTTTTATTTTAATTTTTTTAATTTCAACTTTTCTACCTCATTAATTCCTTTTCTCCCTTCAAAATGACAAAAACGAAGGAATTCACCCCAAAGGAAAAAGCATGAGGAAACAACAGCCAGGGACTTAACCAACACAGATACAAGCAAGATGTCTGAACCAGAATTTAGAATCACAATAATAAGAATATTAGCTGGAGTAAAAAATAAATCAGAATCCCTTTCTGCAGTGAAAAAGAAGTAAAAAATAGCCAGAATGAAATTAAAAATTCTATAATGAGCTGCAATCATGGATGGATGCCCCGGCAGCAAGATGGATGAGGCAAAACAGAGAATCAGTGATATAGAGGACAAACTTGTCGAGAATAATGAAGCAGAAAAAAAGAGGGAGATCAAAGCAAAAGAGCATGATTTAAGAATTAGAGAAATCAGTGACTCATTAAAAAGGAACAACATCAGAATCATAGGGGTCCCAGAAGAGGAAGAGAGAGAAATAGGGGTAGAAGGGTTATGTGAGCAAATCATAGCAGACAGCTTTCCTAACCTGGGGAAAGACACAGACATCAAAATCCAGGAAGCACAGAGGACCCCCATTCGATTCAACAAAAACTGACCATCGACAAGGTATATCATAGTCAAATTCACAAAATACTCAGGCAAGAAGAGAATCATGAAAGCAGCAAGGAAAAAAAGTCCCTAACATACAAGGGAAGACAGATCAGGTTTGCAGCAGACCTATCCACAGAAACTTGGCAGGCCAGAAAAGAGTGGCAGGATATATTCAGTGTGCTGAATCAGAAAAATGTGCAGCCAAGAATTCTTTATCCAGCAAGACTGTCATTCAAAATAGAAGGAGAGATAAAAATTTCCCAAACAAAAATTAAAGGAGTTTGTGACCACTTAACCAACCCTGCAAGAAATTTTAAGGGGGACTTTCTGAGGGGAGAAAAGATGAATATACATACATACATACATACATACATACATACATACATACCAAAAGCAACAAAGATTAGAAATGACCAGAGAACACTACCAGAAACTCCAACTCTACAAGCAACATAATGGCAATAAATTCATATGTTCAGTACTCACTCTAAACGTCAATGGACTCAACGCTCCAGTCAAAAGACATAGGGTAACAGAATGGATAAGAAAACAAGATCCATCAATATACTGTTTACAAGAGACCCACTTTAGACCTACAGACACCTTCAGATTGAAAGTAAGGGGATGGAGAACTATCTATCATGGTAATGGTCAACAAAAGAAAGCCAGAGTAGCCATGCTTATGTCAGACAATCTAGACTTTAAAATAAAGACTGTATCAAGAGATGCAGAAGGGCATTATATCATAATTAAGGGGTCTATCCACTAAGAAGACCTATCAATTGTAACCATTCATACGTCAAATGTGGGAGCAACCAAATATATAAATCAATTAATCACAAACATAAATAAACTCATTGATAGTAATACCATAATAGTAGGGGACTTAAACACCCAACTAACAGCAACAGACAGATCATCTAAGCATAAAATCAACAAGGAAAGATGGCTTTGAATGCCACACTGGACCAGATGGACTTAACAGATATATTCAGAACATTTCATCCTAAAGCAGCAGAATATACATTCTTCTCCAGTGCACATCGAACGTTCTCCAGAATAGACCACATACTGGGACAGAAATCAGCCTTCAGCAAGTACAAAAAGACTGAGATCATACTGTGCATATTTTCAGACCACAATGCTATGAAACTCAAAATCAACCACAAGAAAAAAATTTGGAAAGGTAACAAATACTTGGAGACTGAAGAACATCAAACTAAAGAATGACTAGGCTAACCAAGAAGTTAAAGAGGAAATTAAAAAGTATGGGAAGCCAATGAAAATGATAACACCACAACCCAAAACCTCTGGGAAGCAGCAAATGCGGTATTAAGAGGAAAGTATATAGCAATCCAGGCCTTCCTAAAGAAGGAAGAAAGATCTCAGATACACAACCTAACCTTATGCCTCAAAGAGCTGGAAAAAGAACTGCAAGTGAAACCCAAAACCAGCAGAAGACAGGAAATAATAAAGATTAGAGCAGAAATTAATGCTATTGAAGCCAAAAAACAGAACAAATCAATGAAACCAGAAGCCAGTTCTTTGAATGAATTAACAAAATTGATCAACCACTAGCCAGTTTGATCAAAAACAAAAAGGAAAGGACCAAATAAATAAAATCAAGAATGAAAGAGGACAGATCACAACCAACACATCAGAAATAAACATAATAAGAGAATATTATGAGCAATTATATGCCAATAAAATGGGCAATATGGAAGATATGGACAAATTCCTAGAAACATATACACTACCAAAACTGACACAAGAAGAAATAGAAAATTTGAACAGACCCATAACCAGTAAGGAAGTCGAATTAGTAATCAAAAATCTCCCAAAAAACAAGAATCCTGGGCCAGATGGCTTTGCAGGCGAATTCTACCAAACATTTTTTTAATGTTTTTATTTATTTTTGAGACAGAGAGAGACAGAGCATGACCAGGGGAGGGGCAAAGAGAGACACAGAATCTGAAGTAGGATTCAGGCTCTGAGCTGTCAACACAGAGCCCAACACGGGGCTTGAACTCACAGACAGTGAGATCATGACCTGAGCTGAAGTCGGACGCTTAACCGACTGAGTCACCCAGGCGCCCCATACCAAACATTAAAGAAGAGTTAACACCTATTCTCTTGAAGCTGTTCCAAAAGAGAGAAATGGAAGGAAAACTTCCAAACTCATTCTATAAAGCCAGCACTACCTTGATTCCAAACCCAGACAGAGACTCCACTAAAAGAACTATAGACCAATTTTCCTGATGAACACAGATGCAAAAATCCCCTACAAGATATGAGCCAACTGGATCCAACAATACATTAAAAAAATTATTCACCATGACTAAGTGGGATTTATACCTGGGATGCAGGGCTGGTTCAATATCCACAAAACAATTGACATGATTTATCACATCAATAAAAGAAAGGACAAGAACCATATGATCCTCTCAATAGATGCAGAGAAACATTTGACAAAATACAGCATCCTTTCTTGATAAAAACCCTCAAGAAAGTAGGAATACAAGTATCATACCTCGAGATCATAAAAGCCATACATGAACAAACCAATGCTAAAACCATCCTCAATGGAAGAAAACTGACAGCTTTCCCCCTAAGGTCAGGATCAAGAGGGGATGTCCACTCTCGCCACTGTTACTCAACACAGTATTGGAAGTCTTAGCCTCTACAATCAGACAACACAAAGAAATAAAAGGCATCCAAATTGTCCAGAAGGAGTTCAAACTTTCACTCTTTGCAGATGACATGATATTCTATATGGAACACCCAGATGATTCCACCAAAAAACTGCTAGAACTGATTCATGAATTTAGCAAAGTTGCAGAATATAAAATCAATGCACAGAAATCGGTTGCATTCCTATACATCAACAATAAAGCAACAGAAAGAGAAGTCAAGGAATCAATCCCATTTACAATTGAACCAAAAACCATAAAATACCTTTGGTTAGGAGAAATCTAATCAAAGAGGTGAAAAATCTATACACTGAAAACTATAGAAACCTTATGAAAGAAATTGAAGAAGACACACAAAAAAGGAAAAAGATTCCATGCTCCTGGATAGGAAGAACAAATATTGTTAAAATGTCAATACTACATATTCAATGCAATCTACATATTCAATGTAATCCCTATCAAAACAACACCAGCATTCTTCACAGAGCTAGAACAAACAATCCTAAAACTTGTATGGAACCAGAAAAGACCCTGGATAGCCAAAGCAATCTTGAAAAAGAAAACCAAAACAGGAGGCACCACAATCCTGGACTTCAAGCTGTATTACAAAGCTGTAATCATCAAGACAGTATGGTACTGGCACAAGAACACTCAGATCAACAGAACAGAATAGAGAACCCAGAAATGGACCCACAAACGTATGGCCAACTACTCTTTGACAAAGCAGGAAAGAATATCCATTGGAATAAAGACAGTCTCTTCAGCAAGTGGTGCTGGGAAAACTGGACAGCGACATGCAGAAAAATGAACCTGGACCACTTTCTTACACCATACACAAAAGTAAACTCAAAATGGATGAAAGTCCTCAATGTAAGATACGAAGCCATCAAAATCCTCGAGGAGAAAGCAGGTAAAAACTCTTTGATCTTGGCCACAGCAACTTCTTACTCAAGATATCTCCAGAGGCAAGGGAAACAAAAGCAAAAATAAACTACTGGGACCTCATCAAAATAAAAAGATTCTGCACAGCGAAGGAAAGTTAGTATCCAAAATCTATAAAGAACTTACCAAACTCAACACCCAAAAAACAAATGATCCAGTGAAGTAATGGGCAAAAGACACGAATAGACACTTCTCCAAAGAAGACATCCAGATGCCCAACAAACACATGAAAAATAAGATACCACCTCACACCTGTCAGAATGGCTAACATTAACAACTCAGGCAACAACAGCTGTTGGCGAGGATGCAGAGAAAGAAGATCTCTTTTGCATTGTTGGTGGGAATGCAAGCTGGTGCAGCCATTCTGGAAAACAGTATGGAGGTTCCTCAAAAAACTAAAAATAGAACTACCCTACAACCCAGCAATGGCACTACTAGGCATTTATCCAAGGGATACAGATGTGCTGTTTCAAAGAGACACATGCACCCCCATGTTTATAGCAGCAGTATCAACAATAGCCAAAATATGGAAAGAGCTCAAATGCATCGATGGATGAATGGATAAAGAAGATGTGATACACACACACAATGGAGTATTACTTGGCAATCAAAAAGAATGAAATCTTACCATTTGCAACTACATGGATGGAACTGGAGGGTATTATGCTAAATGAAATTAGTCAGTCAGAGAAAGACCAGTATCATATGACTTAATTCATATGAGGACTTTAAGATACAAAACAGATGAAAATAAGGGAAGGGAAGCAAAAATAATATAAAAACAGGGAGGGGGAAAAACATAAGAGACTCTTAAATATGGAGAACAAACCGAGGGTTACTGGAGGGGTTGTAGTAGGGGGGAATGGTCTAAATGGGTAAGGGGCATTTAGGAATCTACTCCTGAAATTATTGTTGCACCATATGCTAACTAATTTGGATGTAAATTAAACAATAAATAAAGTTTTAAAAAATAACCGTATAATCCAGCAATACCAGTACTGGGAATTTATCCATAGGATACAGGAATACTGATTCATAGGAGCACATTGTACCCTAACATTTACAGCAACGCTATCAACAGTAGGCAAAATATGGAAAGAGCCCAAATGTCCATCAACTGATGAATGGATGAAGAAGATGTGGTATATGTATAAATATACAATGGAATTTAAAAAGAATGAAATCTTGCCACTTGCAACATTGTGGGTGAAACTGGATGGTATCATGCTAAGCAAAGAAGTCAGTCAGAGAATGACAGATATTATATGATTTCACTTATATGTGGAATTTGAGAAACTTAAAGGAAGACCATAGGGGAAGGGAAGGAAAACTAAGTTATGAACAAAGAGGGAGGCAAACCATAAGAGACTCTTACATAGAGAGAACAAACTCAGGACAGATGGTGGTGGGGGAATTGGAGGGCAAGGGAAATGGGAGATGGGCATTGAGGAGGGCACTCGTTGGGATGAGTACTGGGTTTTATTAAAGGGATGAATCACAGAAATCTACTCCTGAAGCCAACACTACACTTTATTCACTATATGTAAGCTAACTTCACAATAAATTATTAAAATTTAAAAATAAATCAGTCAATAAATCAAAGACTGTCACAAGAGATCAAGAAAGGCATTATATCATAATTAAGGCATCTATCAAGAAGATCTAACAATAGAAAAAAGGGGGAAAACAAGATCTAGCAACTGTAAACATTTATGCCCCAACATGGTAGAAACCCAAATATACAAATCAATTAATCACAAAAATAAAGAAATTCACTGATAATACCATCATAGGGGATTTTAACATCCCACTTACAACAATGGACAGATCATCTAAGCAGAAAATCAACAAGGAAACAATGAATGACAAACTGGACCAGATGGACTTAACAGATAAATTCAGAGTATTTCATCCTAAAACAGCAGAATACACATTTTTGTCAAGAAAGAACATGTTACATTCTACAGATTAGATCATATATGGGTCACAAATCAACGCTCAACAAGTACAACAAGATTCAGATCATACTGTGCATATTTTCAGACCACAACACTATGAATCTTGAAGTAACCACAAGAAAAAAGTTGGAAATACCATGAGTACTTGGAAATTAAAGAGCAACCTACTAAGTAATGAATGGGTTAACCAAAAAATTAAAGAGGAAAGTAAAAAGTACATGGAAGCCAATGAAATTGAATACACAACACTCCAAAACCTCTGGGATGTAGCAAAGGCAGTCATAAGAGGGAAGTATATAGCAATCCAGGCCTTCCTAAAGAAGGAAGAAAGGCCTCAAATACACAACCTAACCATACACCTAAAAGGGCTGGAAAAACAACAGCAACTAAAGCCCAAAAACAGCAGAAGAAGGGAAATAAGAAAAATTAGAGCAGAAATCAATATCAACATTAAAAAAACAACAACAGAACAGATAGAATAGAATAGAAAATGGACCCACAACTAAATAGTCAATTAATGTTTGACAAAACAGCAAAGAATATGCAATGTATAAAAGACAGTCGCTTCAACAAGTGGTGTTGGGAAAGCTGGACAGCAACATGCAGAAAAATGAAATTGGACCACTTTCTTTCTTACACCATGCACAAAAATAAATTCTAAATTCTAAATTTGAGACAGGAAACCATCAAAATCCTAGAGAACACAGGCAGTAACCTCTTTGCAGCCAGAGCAACTTCTTTTTTTTTTTTTTAATTTTTTTTTTCAACGTTTATTTATTTTTGGGACAGAGAGAGACAGAGCATGAACGGGAGAGGGGCAGAGAGAGAGGGAGACACAGAATTGGAAACAGGCTCCAGGCTCTGAGCCATCAGCCCAGAGCCCGACGCGGGGCTCGAACTCACGGACCGCGAGATCGTGACCTGGCTGAAGTCGGACGTTTAACCGACTGCGCCACCCAGGCGCCCCCAGAGCAACTTCTTAATACACATGTCGCCAAAGGCAAGGGAAATGAAAATAAATGTGAACTATTGGGACTTCATCAAGATAAAAGTCTTCTGCACAGTGAAGGAAACAATCACACACACACACACACAAAAGGCAGCCTACAGGATTGGAGAAGATATTTGCAAATGACATACCTGAAAAAAGGGTTAGTATCCAAAATCTATTAAGAACTTCTCAAACTCAACACTCAAGAAACAAATACTCCTGTTAAGAAATGGGCAGGAGACATGAATAGACACTTTTCCAAGAAAGACATCCAGATGATGAACAAACACATGAAAAGATGCTCAACATCATTCATCATCAGGGAAATATAAATCAAAACCACAATGAGATACTACCTCACAGCTGTAAGAATGGCTAAAAGTAACAACTCAGGAAAAAAACAGATGTTGATGAGGATGTGGAGAAAGGGGAACCCTCTTGTACTGCTGGTGAGAATGTATAATGGTGCAGCCACTCTGGAGAACAGTATGGACGTTCCTTTAAAAACTAAAAATAGAACTACCCCATGATCAAGCCTCCCCTCTCCCACTTGTAAGCACACACATGCATGTGTATTCTCTCTTTTCCAAAGTAAGTAAATAAACATTAAAAACAAAGACAGGGACACCTGGGTGGCTCAACCAGCTAAGTGTCTGCCTCTTGATTTTGGCTCAGGTCATGATCTCACATTTGTGAGTTTGAGCCCCACATCAGACTCTGTGCTGACAGCACAGGGCCTGCTTGGGACTCTCTCTCTCTCCCTCTCTCGCTGCCTCTCACTCTCTCAAAAAAAAATAAATGTTTAAATAAAATAGAATAAAATAAAGACAAAGACATAGGGTGACAGAATGGATTTTTTTAAAAAGACACATTTATATGCTGCCTAAAACAAACTTGTTTCAGACCTAAAGACACATACATATTGAAAGTGAGGAGATGGAGAAACATTATCATGCAATGGATATGAAAAGAAAGCTGTTCTAGCAATACTTACATCAGATAAAGTGGACTTTAAACAAAGACTGCAACAAGAGACAAAAAAGGACACTATATAATCATAACACAGACAAAACAACAAGAAGATAAAACAATTGAAAATATTTATGTACATAAATATGGGAACAGCCAAATACATAAAATAGTTAATAACAAACATAAAGGAATTAATCAATACAATAATAGTAAGGAATTTTAACACCCCACGTACATCAATGGACAGATCATCCAAACAGAAAATCTAAAATGAAATAGCGGTTGTGAATGACAGATCCAACCATATTGATTTAACAGATATATTCAGAACATTTCACCTAAAACAGCAGAATACACATTCTTTTCAAGTACACAGGGAACATTCTCCAGAATAGATCACATATTAGGCCACAAAGCAAGTCTTAACAAATTCAAACAGATCACAGTCACCATGTATCATTTCTCATCACAACACTATGAAACAAGAAGTCAACCACAGGACAAAATCTGAGAAGACCACAAATACATGGAGATTAAAAACATGCTATTAGGAGGCACCTGGGTACCCAAGTAAGTTAAGTGTCTGATTATTGATTTAGCCTCAGCTCATGATTTCATGGTTAGTGAGATCAAGTCCCATTTTGGGCTCTGCGCTGACATCATGGAGCCTGCTTGGGATTCTCTCTCTCCCTCCCTCTTTGTCTTTCCCCACTCTCAAAATAAATAAATAACTTGAAAAAGAAAAACATGCTACTAAGCAATGAATGGGTAAACCAAGAAATCAAAAGGAAAGTAAAAAAAAAAAATACATAGAGACAGATTAAAATGAAAATACAATAGTGCAAAATCTTTGGGTGGCAGCAAAAGTGGTTCTCAAAGGAAAATTTATAGTAATACAGGCCTACCTCAGGAAGCATGAAAAATTTCAAATGAACAATCTAACTTTACACCTGAGGGAGCTAGAAAAAGAACAAGGAAAACCTAAAAACAGTAGAAAGAAGGATTAGAGTAGAAATAGATATAAGTTTATTTTCAAAGAAAAAAAGATCAATGAAACCAGGAGCTGGTTCTTTAAAAATAACCGAACTTATAAACCTTTTAGCTACACTGTGGTCCCAGCAGTGGGCTGGGGGCAGATATTGGGCCTGAATGTGGCCCCGCCCACCAACGTAAGTTACTCCAGACAGCACAGGGGAAGTGCCCTACAGTTTGGCATCACCCCAGGGACTACCCAAAATGATGAAATGGAAGCACTCTCCTCAAAAGACATACCAGGAAGTAGCGACAGCTAATGAATTGATCGAAAAGGATTTAAGCAATATAAAGGAACAAGAATTTAGAATAATAGTCATAAAATTAATCGCTGGGCTTGAAAAAGTATAGAGGACAGCAGAGAATCTATTGCTATAGAGATCAAGGGACTAAGAAATAGTCAGGAGGAGCTAAAAATGCTATAAATGAGGTGCAAAATAAAATGGAGGTGGCCATAGCACGTATTGAAGAGGCAGAGGAGAGAATAGGTGAATTAGAAGATAAAATTATGGAAAAAGAGGAGGCTGAGAAAAAGAGAGATTAAAAAATCCAGAGAATTAGAGAACTAAGTGATGCAATCAAATGGAAAAATATCCGTATAATAGGAATTCCAGAAGAGGAAGAGTGGGAGAAAGGGGCTGAAGGTGTACCTGAACAAATCATAGTTGAGAACTTCCCTGATCTGGGGAAGGAAAAAGGCATTGAAATCCAAGAGGCACAGAGAACTCCCTTCAGATGTAACTTGAATAGATCTTCTGCATGACATACCATAGTGAAACTGGCAAAATACAAGGATAAAGAGAAAATTCTGAAAGCAGCTAGGGTTAAACACGCTCTAACTTACAAGGGGAAACCCATAACACTAGTGGCAGACCTATCTACTGAAACTTGCAGGCCAGAAAGGAATGTCAGGAAATCTTCAATGTGATGAACAGAAAAAATATGCAGCCAAAAATCCTTTATAGGGGAAGCCTGTCATTCAGAATACAAGGAGAGATAAACATTTTCCCAAACAAACACTGAAGGAATTCATCACTACTAAACCAGCCCTACAAGAGATCCTAAAGGGGACTCTGTGAGTGCAATGTTGCAAGGACCACAAAGTACCAGAGACACCACTACAAGCATGAAACCTACAGACATCACAATGACTCTAAACCCATATCTTTCTATAATAACACAGAATGTAAATGGACTAAATACTCCAATCAAAAGACATAGGGTATCAGAATGGATAAAAAAAAAAAACAAGACCCATCTATTTTCTGTCTACAAGAGACTCATTTTAGACCTGAGGACACCTGCAGATTGAAAGTGAGGGGATGGAGAACTATCTATCATGCTACTGGAAGTCAAAAGAAAGCTGGAGTGGCCATACTTATATCAGACAAACTAGACTTTAAATTAAAGGCTATAACAAGAGATGAAGGAGGGAAATATATAATAATTACAGGGTCTATCCATAAGGAAGAGCTAACAATTATAAATGTCTATATGCCGAATATGGGAGCCCACAAATATATAAAACAATTCCTCACAAACATAAGCAACCTTATTGATAAGAATGTGGTAATTGCAGTGACTTTAATACTCCACTTACAACAATGGATAGAGCATCTAGACACAGGATTAGTAAGGAAACAAGGGTCCTGAATGATACATTGGATCAGATGGACTTGACAGATATATTTAGAACTCTGCATCCCAAAGCAACACAATATACTTTCTTCTCGAGTGCACATGGAACATTCTCCAAGATAGATCACATGCTGGGTCACAAAACAGCCCTTCATAAGTATAAGAATTGAGATCATACCATGCACACTTTCAGACCACAATGCTATGAAACTTGATATCAACCACAGGAAAAAGTCTGGAAAACCTCCAAAAGCATGGAGGTTAAAGAACACCCTACTAAAGAATGAGTGGGTCAACAAGGCAATTAGAGAAGAAATTTAAAATATATGGAAACAAATGCAAATGAAAATACAACAATCCAAACACTTTGGGATGCAGCAGAGGCAGTCCTGAGAGGAAAATACATTGCAATCCAGGCCTATCTCAAGAAACAAGAAAAATCTCCAATACAAAATCTAACAGCACACCTAAAGGAACTAGAAGCAGAACAGCAAAGACACCCAAACCCAGCAGAAGAAGAGACATAATAAAATCAGAGCAGAAATAAACAATATAGAATCTAAAAAAAACCAGTAGAGGGGCGCCTGGGTGGCGCAGTCGGTTAAGCGTCCGACTTCAGCCAGGTCACGATCTCGCGGTCCGTGAGTTCGAGCCCCGCGTCGGGCTCTGGGCTGATGGCTCAGAGCCTGGAGCCTGTTTCCGATTCTGTGTCTCCCTCTCTCTCTGCCCCTCCCCCGTTCATGCTCTGTCTCTCTCTGTCCCAAAAATAAATAAAAACCGTTGAAAAAAAATTTTTAAAAAACCAGTAGAACAGATCAATGAAACCACGAGTTGGTTTTTTGAAAAAATAAACAAAATTGATAACCCCTAGCCAGGCTTCTCAAAAAGAAAAGAGGACCCAGGTAGATAAAATCACGAATGAAAATGTAATTATTACAACCAATCCCTCAGAATTACAAGCAATTATCAGGGAATACTATGAAAAATTGTATGCCAACAAAAAGACAACCTGGAAGAAATGGACGAATTCTAAACTCCCACACACTACCAAAACTCAAACGGGAAGAAATAGAAAATTTGAACAGACCCATAACTAGTAAAGAAATTGAATCAGTTATCAAAAATCTCCCAACAAATATGAGCCCTGGACCATATGGCTTTTCTGGGGAATTCTACCAGACATTTAAAACATAGATAATACCTATCCTTCTCAAGCTGTTCCAAAAAATAGAAAGGGAAGGAAAACTTCCAGACTTATTCTATGAAGCCAGCATTACTTTCCTTCCCAAACCAGAGACCCAGAAAAAAAAGAGAACTACAGGCCAATATCCCTGATGAATATGGATGCAAAAATTCTCAACAAGATACCAGCAAATTGAACTCAACAGCATATGAAAAGAATTATTCACCATGATCAAGTGGGATTCACTCCTGGGCTGCAGGGCTGGTTCAATATTCGCAAATGAATCAATGTGACACATCACATTATTAAAAGAAAAGATAAGAACCATATGATCCTGTCTATCGATGCAGAAAAAGCATTTGACAAAATATAGCATCCTTTCTTAATAAAAACCCTCGAGAAAGTTGGGATAGAAGGAACATACTTAACCATCATAAAAAGCCATTTATGAAAGCCCACAGCTAATATCATCCTCAATGGAGAAAAACTGAGAGCATTCCCCCTGAGATCAGAAACACTACAGGGATGTCCACTCTGACCACTCTTGTTTAACATAATATTGGAAGTCCTAGCATCAGCAATCAGACAACAAAAGGAAATCAAAGACATCAAAATTGGCAAAGATGTGGTCAAACTTTCACTATTCACAGATGACATGATACTTTACATGGAAAACCCAAAGACTCCACCAAAAGTCTGCTAGAACTGATACATGAATTCACCAAAATTGCAGGGCACAAAATCAATGTACAGAAATCGGTTGCATTTTTATACACCAATAATGAAGCAACAGAAATAGAAATAAAGAAACTGATCCCTTTCACAATTGCACCAAGTGTCATAAAATACCTAGGAATAAATCTAACCAAAGATGTAAAAGATCTGTATGCTGAAAACTATAGAAAGTTTATAAAGAAAATTGAAGAAGATACCAAAAAAAAATGGAAAAACATTCTGTGCTCTTGGATTGGAAGAATAAATATTGTTAAAATGTCAATACTACCCAAAGCTATCTACACATTCAATGCAATCCCAATCAAAATTGCATCAGCATTCTTCTCGAAACTAGAATAAGCAATCGTAAAATTTGTATGGAACCACAAAAGACCCCAAAAGCCAAAGTAATATTGGAGAGGAAGACCAAAGCAGAGGCATCACAATCCCAGACTTTAGCTTCTACGACAAAGCTGTAATCATCAAGACAGTATGGTATTGGCACAAAGACACATAGACCAATGGAATAGAATAGAGACTCCAGAAGTGGACCCACAAATGTATGGCCAGTTAATCTTTGACAAGGCAGGAAAGGGTATCTAGTGGGAAAAAATCAGTCTCTTTAGCAAATGGTGCTGGGAGAACTGGACAGCAACGTGCAGAAGAATGAAACTAGACCACTTTCTTACACCATACACAAAAATAAACTCAAACTGGATGAAGGACCTGAATGTGAGATAGGAAACCATCAAAGCCCTAGAGGAGAAAGCAGGAAAAAACCTCTTTGACCTCAGCCACAGCAATTTCTTACTTGACACATCTCCAAAGGCAAGGTAATTAAAAGCAAAAATGAACTATTAGGACCTCATCAAGATAAAAAGCTCCTGCACTGCAAAGGAAACAATCAACAAAACTAAACGGCAACCAATGGAACGGGGAAAGATATTTGCAATGACATATCAGACAAAGGGCTAGCATCCAAAATCTATAAAGAACTCACCAAATTTCACACCCAAAAAACAAATAATCCAGTGAAGAAATGGGCAGAAAACATGAATAGACACTTCTCTAAAGAAGACATCCAGATGGCCAACAGACACGTGAAAAGATGCTCAATGTCACTCCTCATCAGGGAAATACAAATCAAAACCACACTCAGATACCACCTCACACCAGTCAGGGTGACTAAAATGAACAAATCAGGAGACTATAGATGCTGGCAAGGATGTGGAAAAATGGGGACCCTCTCGCACTGTTGGTGGGAATGCAAACTGGTGCAGCCATTCTGGAAAACAGTGTGGAGGTTCCTCAAAAAATTAAAAATGGACCCACCCTATGACCCAGCAATAGCACTGCTAGGAATTTACCCAAGGGATACAGGAGTACTGATGCATAGGGGCACTTGTACCCCAATGTTTATAGCAGCACTTTCAACAATAGCCAAATTATGGAAAGAGCCTAAATGTCCATCACCTGATGAACAGATAAAGAAGATGTGGTTTATATATTCAATGGAATACTACGTGGCAATGAGAAAGAATGAAATCTGTGCATTTGTGGCAACGTGAATGGAACTGGAGAGTGTTATGCTAAGTGAATTAAGTCATACAGAGAAAGAGAGATACCATATGTTTTCACTCTTGTGTGGATCCTGAGAAACTCAACAGAAGACCAGGGGGGAGGGGAAGGGGGGAAAAAAAGTTACAGAGAGGGAAGAAGGCAAACCATAAGAGACTCTTAAATACAGAGAACAAACTGAGGGTTGAAGACGGGTGGAGGGGAGGGGAAAGTGGGTGATGGGCATTGAGGAGGGCACCTGTTGGGATGAGCACTGGGTCTTGTATGGAAACCAATCTTACAATTAATTATATTTAATATAAAATAAATAAATGAATAAAAATAAAAATAAAGAGGAAAAAATAGAACTACCCTATGATTTAGCAATTGCAGTATTGACCCAAATAATACAAAAACACTAATTCAAATGGAGACCTGCACCCCTATGTTTACAGCAGCATTATCTACAGTAACCAAGTTATGGAAACAGCCAGAGTATATATATACTTGTATATATGTACAATGGACTATTACTGAGATATAACAACGAAATCTTGTCATTTACAACAACATGGATGGAGCTAGTGAGAAAAATATGTCAATTCGAAGAAAGACAAATGCCATATGGTTTCACTCATACTTGATATTTAAGAAACAAACAGCACAGGGAGAAAAAAAATGACTAACCAAGAAACAGACTCTTAATTATACAGAACTGATAGTTACCAGAAAGGAGGTGGGTGTGGGATGAGTAAAATAGGTGAAGGGGACAAAAATACAGTTATCCTGATGAGCACTGAGTAATATATAGAACTATTGAATCACTATATTGTACACCTGAAACTAATATAGCATGGTATATTAACTAGACTGGAATTAAAATTTAATTTTAAAAATCCTCCATGCAAGTGCAAAGGACGTTTCTGTATTTTACAATCCATTTAACTGTGCAGTCGAGAAGCCTGCCACCTAACCTTCATTCAGAAGTGGTTAATCTGCCTTTTTTAGCATGCTAAAAAGCAAATATAAAAAGAGGAAAATTATGGGATTCCATAAATACCTTCCAAGCAATGAACATGCTCCGTTTAAATCATAACCTTGTGAATGTTAGTATTTGACAGTACCTACATACTTGAAAAGTTTTCAAAGATGAAATATGTTAAATATTATAGAATGGCATTAAGAGATCAACCATGGCAATCAATTTTGATGATGGAGAACATTTTGAATCCCAATTAAGCAAGTTATCCCTGTGAAAAGAATTTCATTCTTCTCATCAGTAGACCTATATTACAAAACAGAAAATTGAATTCAATCATTAATTATATTTTGAGTCTCAGTACAAAAGGAGGGTGGGAGGGGTATGCCGGGACTGAGGAGTAGGAGGGCTTCCCTCGTCGCCTTGGGACGCAGCAGCTACAGCGCCGGGGAACCGGGCAGTACAATGTTTCCGATTGGCAGGGACTATGGGAGGGTCCTCGGCCTTCCCTTTTCTTCCCCCCACCTTCACTCCCACCCCTACCCCAACTTCCACCCCCGTTAAGCGAAATTTTGCGAGGCCTGGGGCGGAGGTCCGAGCCTCCTGGGTGAGCGCTGCCCGGGAGAAAGCCGACCGGGGCAGCGGGTGGGAGTTCCGAGTCCAGCATGTGGGAAGCGCTCTGCCTGGGGCGCCGCTGGCGCATGCGTATCGGGGAGCTTCAGCCAGCGCGACGCGGTCGCCATCGCGGGAAGGCTTCCGTTAGAGCGGGCCTGGAGCCGGCGGCTGGTCCAACTCCAGGGACCCAGCCGCTGGGCGTCATTGGCTCAGGCTGTAAGGCCCTCATCACCCTGTCCCGCCTAAGTCGGGCCCGGCGGCGGTGGCGTCAGGGGGCGGAGCCGCCCCGAGCGCCCTTTGTCTGTGGAGGCTGGTGAGTGCGGCGTGCCGCGGGCCCGGAGGCGGGCGAGGGGGAAGGGCGGGCGGCGGCCCAAGGGTGCCCGGGTAGCGGTCGCAGTCCGCGTTCAACTCGGAGTACCTCTGCAGCGCCGTCCTCCTTCTCGGAGACCCGGTACCCTTCTTTGATAGAAAGGCCGCCCCATCCCAAGAGTACAAACATATTTTCCTCTGGTATCTTCTGCAGTTGTTATTTGGTGTGGGCATGGGTGGGTGTCATTTTTTGGAAAGTTTTTCCCCATCTCAAGATTATTAAAACCTTAACCTTTACTTTTTTCTAATGTTTTTAAAGGATTTTTAAAATGTCTTTTTTACATTTGTACTTATGTTGGATATTAATTTGTTGTCAGGTGTTGGATAGAAATGAGCCTTTTTCCCAGTTGTCCTGCCATTATCTATTGAATCATTTTCCCACTGAATTGAAATGACACTTCTATTACATTCTGCAGGCGTGTATATACTCGGAAATGTTTCCAGACAGTTTCTTGCACTGCTCTGACAGTTTTTGCACTGTGTTTTAATGTTAAGTATGTTTTAATATGTGGCAGAACAAACGCCCCCTAATTATGTCCTCTGGCAGTAATGATCTATTTCTTTTGACGTATTTGGAATTGTGAAAAATGTAAAGGTTCAAAAATTATAATTCTCTAAGGAAAGAATTGATCGTGGCACTTAGCGGTGCTCAATAGATAGTTATTAAACGAGGGAATGTTTGTTGAAAGTCACTGTGTTGTTGAAAATGTTTACGTTTCCTTGTTGCCATCAGGATAATCTACTTTCTTAGAAGTGCCTTCAAAGCCCTTTATGATCTTAATACTGCATAATATTTTGCCATCCACTCTTGCACATCGTGCTATAGCCATACCAAACTGTTTAAACATGACACAAAACCCTCTGGGAAAAATTCATTCATTTGATTATGTCAAAAATTTAAATTTCTGTATTCAGAAAGAACAAAGGGCTAAAAATAAGAGACATGAAAAAATGTGCAACATGTGTAGGAGACAAAGGATTAATGTCCATAATATGTAAAGAACCTCTGTAAGTAGAAAAAGAAAAAGAAAGAAAGAAAGAAGGAAACAACAGAAGGAAAAAGGGAAAATGGTCAAAGGATATGCACAGGCAATTTATAGAATACAGGTAACCAAAAAACAAAACAAAACAAAATTTCTAATGCTTAACCTCATAAGTAACCCTAGAATGCAAATGAAGACAAAGATATTTTTCACAAAATAGAATGGAAAAATATAAAAATATTGATGATAAAAGGTGTGAGGGAAATGCCCAGAAGAAGGACCCAGTTGTAAAATTGAGGAAGACACTTTGAATGGCAGTGTGACAGTACCTACCAAAATGTTAAATGAGCTCACCTGGCTCAGAAATTTCATTCTGGAATCAGTCCTGCAGAAATAGTTGCACAGGTACACAATGTGTAAAAAAGTGTGTAAAAAGAAGTTTTATTTCCATATTATTTGTAATTGTGAGAAATAAGTACGCTTAAATGTTCACTAGGGATATGCTTAAATATATTATGATAGATCCATACAATGGAATACTGCCATAAAATAGAATAAGGTAGTTTATTTTGAAGTTAACAAACAAGGAACAATTTAGTGAATAAAGACATTTAGTGAATAAAGGATGCTAGAGAACAATGGCACGTAGTGTAGTGTTCATCATATTAAGTACAGATGTGGTTATATATGTTCATAAATGCACAGAAAAGGATGTACACCAAATGACTGACAATGATTTATTTCAGAGAGGGAAATCGAATAGAGAAGAGGGATTGAAAGTCACTCACATCTTACTCAGTATATTCCCATGTTTTGAATACTTATGGTTTCATGTAGAATGTGTAAAAAAAATTGAAACATATATTACATGTGTAAGGAAAAAACACTTGATCTTAGCCAAAAGACCGAGAAGCTATTTCTTGTGTAAGGAAAAAACAAAACAAAAGCCTCACATGAATTTAAGATCTACACAGGGGGGAAAGTGTTTTATGATGCAGAAAATTTTTAAATTAACTTTTTTTTAAAGCAGCAAAGAATAAAAGACAAATGATAACAAGAAGACTACATTTGTTATTTATGTTATACCAAGGGAGTTGCTGTTTACTGTCTGTGTTCAGGAATCCCCAAGACTACCCTTAGGTTCAATGATTTGCTAAAATGATTCACAGAACTCAACAAAACTGTTATACTTACAGTAGCATAAGTATTACAGTGAAAAGATACACATTAAAATCAGCAACAAAAAATACAAGTAGAGTCCAGAAGAGACCAGGTACAAGCTTCCAGTTGTCTTCTATCAATAAGAGTCTTGCAGCTAGCATTTACATCCTCCCAGAAGTGACATGTAATAACATGTATGCAGTATTGCCAACCAGGAAATCTCCTCCAAACCTTGGCATCCAGAGTATTTATCGGAAGTTGTTCATGTAGGCATAGCTGACCACCTGTGCTGCTGACCTTCAGTCTCCAGTCTCTCCAGAAGGCAAGCTGATACCACATGGCCCAAGGATCCCACCATAAATCCTCTTTTGGCATGAACTTTCTGACCTGTCCCAAGGCTTCAGGTAAACAGAGACACTCTTAAAAGGCAGGGTGTTGCAAGGCTATAGATTATCTTTCAGGAACCAGGCCACGATCAAACCTTTCCTTAAAATGTACAGTCTGGGCCACCCAGACCTGCTTAGTTCATCCTTTCCTGCACTCTGTACTTTGTAATAAAGAATTCTTACAAATTAGTGGAAAAGGCAAAATGGTAGAAAAGTGGACAAATTACACAAAAGTGCAATTTATGAAAGAAGAAACATGAAAACTAAAAATGTAAAGTCTGCCTCCCATGTTATCTAAGAATTACATTCTAAAGCAGTAATTATATACTATGTATTATATTTATTTTTTTTTTTTAATTTTTTTTTCCAACGTTTTTATTTATTTTTGGGACAGAGAGAGACAGAGCATGAACGGGGGAGGGGCAGAGAGAGAGGGAGACACAGAATCGGAAACAGGCTCCAGGCTCCGAGCCATCAGCCCAGAGCCCGACGCGGGGCTCGAACTCACGGACCGCAAGATCGTGACCTGGCTGAAGTCGGACGCTTAACCGACTGCGCCACCCAGGCGCCCCCTATGTATTATATTTAAAAAGAATAATGCTGATCATTCTTGGCTAATGGTCACTCTCATATATTGTTGATTAATATGAAAAATGGTACAACCTTCCTCAATAGTGTTTTGTCTTCCTTTTGATCCAGCAGTTCCACTTCTAGGAATCTATCCTAAAGAAATAATCACACAAAATTATGCCAAGACTGTATAATGTTTGCTGTCGTCTATAACAGGAAAAGAGAAATAAAGCTCCCTAAATGCCTATTAATAATTAACTTATTAAACAAGTTTTGGGTATTGCAAGCAATTGAATATACCATGACACTATTTTTTTTTAATTTTTTTCCTTTTTTATTTTATTTCTTTTGTATTTTATTTTATTATTTATTTAATTCCAGTAAACTTAACATACAGTGTTATATTAGCTTCAGGTGTACAATAAGTGATTCGACAATTCTATATACTATTCAGTGCTCATCATAATAAATCTACTCTTTAATCTCCACCACCCATTTCACCATCCCTCCCCACTCACCTCATCTCTGGTAACCATCAGTTTGTTCTTTATAGTTAAGAATCTGTTTCTTGGTTTGTCTTTCTTTTTTTTATTTTCTTTTGCTTGTTTGTTTTGTTTCTTAAATACCACCTGTGAGTGAAGTCATATGGAATGTATCTTTTTCTGACTTATTTTGCTTAGCATAATACTGTCTAGCTCCATCCATGCTGTCACAAATGGCAAAATTTCATTCTTTTTTGATGGCTGATTAATATTCCATTGCATATATATGCCACATCTTTATTGATCTATCTGTAGACACAGGCTGCTGTAAACAGTGTGGCAGTAAACATAGGGGTGCATGTATCCCCTTGAATTAGTGTTTTTTTGTATTTGGGGGTAAATACCCAGTAGTGCCATTGCTGGATCATAGGGCAGTTCTAATTTTAACTTTTTCAGAAACCTCCATAATGTCTTCCACAGTGGCTGCACCAGTTTGCATTCCCAACAGTGCAAGAAGGTTCCCCTTTATCTGCATCCTAGCCAACACTTATTGTTTCATGTGCTTTTTATTTTAGCCATTCTGTCAGGTGTGAAGTGACACCTCATTCTAGTTTTGATTTGCATTTCCTTGATGATGAGTGATGTTGAATATCTTTTCATGCATCTGTTGGCCATCTGGATGTCTTCTTGGGAGAAATTTCTGTTCATTTCTTCTGCCCATCCTTAATTGGATTATTTTGGAGGTTGTGTTTTTTGTTTTTTGTTTTTGTTTTTGTTTTTGTTTTTGTTTTTTTTTGGTATTGAGTTGTTTGTATAAGTTCTTTATATATTTTGGATACTAACGCTTCATCAGATAGATCATTTGTAAACATTTTCTCCCATTCAGTAGGTTACCTTTTAGTCTTGTTGATGTTTCCTTTGATGTGCAGAAGCTTTTTATTTTGATGTAGTCCCAATAGCTTATTTTTGCTTTTATTTCCCTTACCTTGGAAGACTTATCTAGAAAAATTTTGCTACAGCTGATGTCTGAGTGCCTGTGCCCTCTTCTGCAGTTTTTATAGTTTCAGGTTTTACATTTAGGTTTTTAATCCATTTTGAATTTATATTTGCATATGGTATAAGAAGGTGGTCCAGTTTCATTCTTTTGCACATAGCTGTCCAATTTTCCCAGCACCATTTGTTGAAGAGACTGTATGACCCTAGTTTTTTTAATATTTAGATTTTTGTTTTCTGTCCTGAAGTGATGTACACAATACTGTCAATTAAAACCCAGATTTCAGAAAAGAAAATCAGGCATATAATAATGACATATGCCATATTATAATATGTGTGAGAATTAGTATAGAAAAAGCTGGGAAGTATGTATCCCCAAAAAACTGGTTATCTCTGGGTAATGATATTATAAGTGATTTTCTTTCTGCTTTTCTATGTTTACAAAAATTTTTGTTTTAATATTTGTTAGAAAATAAAATTAAGGTGTTTCCAAGGTAGAGAAAAGGTGTGGAGAGAGAAATCACTCTGACTCCAGCATGAAGAAAATACTGGACTAAAGTTAAGGACCAGTTTGATGGATGCAGAAGTAGTCAAAGTGAGAGATGATAGTGGCCTGAATCAAGGTAGTGGAAGTGAAGATGGGACATTCACTGCATATTTAAGGGGATAAATTTACCAGGATTTGACTTTAATTGAAGAGAGAGACTAAGGGAAAGAAAGAAAGAGAGGTCAGGAATGGCATTCAGGTTTCAGGCTTGGTGGTGCTATTCATTGAGATAGGGAATTTAACAGGAGAATAAGAACAGTATGTAACAAACTGATGAATGGATAAAGAAGTTGTGGTTTATATACACAATGAAATACTACTTGGCAATGAGAAAGAATGAAATATGGCCTTTTGTAGCAACATGGATGGAACTGGAGAGTGTTATGCTAAGTGAAATAAGTCATACAGAGAAAGATAACATATGTGTTCACTCTCATGTGGATCCTGAGAAATTTAACAGGAGACCGTGGGGGAGGGTAAGGAAAAAAAAAGTTAGAGAGGGAGGGAACCAAACCATAAGAGACTCTTAAAATCTGAGAATAAACTGAGGGTTGATAGGGGGTGGGAGGGAGAGGAGGTTGGGTGATGGGCATTGAGGAGGGCACCTGTTGGGATGAGCACTGGGTGTTGTATGGAAACCAATTTGACAATAAATTTCATTTTTAAATAAATACTAAAAACAAAACAAAAAAAGAACAGTATGTAACATATAAATATGTCTACTATGTGGCATTTTGTTTTAAATATTTTCAAAATATTCACTTACTTAATCCTCAACAAACCCATGAGGTAGGTACTATTATAACTAGTTTTACAAATGAGGAAATTGAAACATTGAAAGGTTGAGTAACTTATACAACCAAACTCACACAGCTAGTAAGTTGTGGAGCTAGGAATCAAACCCAATCAGTTTGGCGATAGAGTTGGTGTTCATGCATACTTCATTGCAAATATATGGCAAGAGGCTTAAGAGAGAATGAGTTTGGGACATGTTAGGTTTGAGAGATCTGAGGGACACATGCCTGGGGATGTCCAGTAAGGTGGTTGGGTAGATATGTGATTATGTAGCTCAAAAAAGATGATCAGTGAAATCATGGCAGTGGGTAAAGCTGAAGGAATCCACCTTAGAACAAATAGAAGAGAATAAACACAAGTACTAACAAATGGACCTAACTATATTACAAGTGAATGACATAACCACACTGAAGGAAGTGGCAAAGAAAAAAATTAAATTATTTTAGAAAACACTATCTTGACTAGATACTGTATAAATAAAGACAAAGAGAACTCTACACAGATGCTGTAATTTTCAGTTAATAACTGTGTTTGTCACAGGGGTATGAGTCAATTCTGAAACTACTTTATGTATATACCAAAACTGAACAAATAAGTAAATGTATTGTGGATACTAAGAGCCAAGAATCTGCCTCCTTTCCTCACTGGTAACTTCTTTGTTGAAGAAAGAAGTGAGGAAAAGAGGAAGATTAAAAATGAGCCCTGAGGTATTGGATTGGAATCAGAGGTGTCATAATGAACTTGTAGTGTTTAATACATAGATGAATACAGTGTGTGTGTGTGTGTGTGTCCGTGTGTCCATGTGTCCTATCTCTCCTAGAGGGCCTAGAAGCAATGATACCCCAGTAGCAGCGAGCACAGCTGATCTTTGTGCTGATCCAGCACCCAGATCTTTGTTTCTAAGCACTTCTCCAATAAAAGGAACTAGGGCTCCTTGGAGAAGTTGATTTCTAGGGCTGGGCAGGGATAATACAAGAACTTGAAACATCTTACAGTGCCAAGAAGTGCTCAAAATAGGATAGAGGCTGGTCAGAATAACATAGGAGCCACCAACTGACCAAAGCCAAAACTATTTGTGCAATAAAATAATGATAATATTGGTGCTTACAAAATATTCATGAGTTCATAGTGACATAAATAAATTAGTAAATAAATGATAAGAGATATGGAGCAGCTTTTCCTTGCAGAAAAATTTCAGTTAATAAATTAGTGGGAGGTATACCTGGGTGGCTCAGTTGCTTAAGCGTCAGACTTTGGCTCAAGTCATGATCTGACAGTTCATGGGTTTAAACCCTGTGTCAGGTGCTGGCTGACAGCGCAGAGCCTGCTTCAGATCCTGTCTCCCTGCCCCTCCCCAGCTCCCTCTCCCTCTCTCAGAAGTAAACATTAAAAATGTATACATAAATAAGTTAATGGGAAAGAGAGAAATAGAGAAATCACCATTAGACCAACACTATATTACTAACTGTTGCAGACAAGATAAACTGATGGATGCTAAAGTTAGTGGGTTTGAGAAGAATCAGGATATTTATATCTTCAAGTATCTCCCCAAGATATTTATCAGCTACAGAGGGAAAGATGGTTGCTCTACAGTAGAGAAGCCAGGTGAACACCACCTTAACCAAGTGATAAAGGTTAACATTATCATTAATGAAGTGTACCAACATCATAAACCCATTAATGCGATGTAAAAGATCACTTCTGTGTTATTCTTGCCAAAAATACTTAGCTTCATTCCAACCATGAGAAAACATCAGACAAACCCGAATTGAGGGACACTGCAAAATAACTCATCAGTACTCTTCAAAAGTATTAAGCTCAAGAAAGACAGAAAGGCTGAGGAACTTACAGATTGGAGAAGACAAAGGGAAAAAACAACTAAATTCCATGTGGGATCCTGGATCAAAGAAAAAATACTACTAGAGAAACTAGTAAATTTTGAGTAGTTTGAATTAATAGTATTGTACCAATTTAAATTCCTTGTTTTGATCATCGTACTATAGGCATATAAAATATTAACATTTGGACAAGGTGAATTGTATGTGGGAATTGTGTATTATTCTTGTAACTTTACTGTAAGTCTAAAATTGGTTCAAAATAAGTTAAAAATAAAAAATAGAAGAGGAAACAGAAGAACCCTTTCATTTACTCATTTAGCAGATACTGAGTGCCTACTATGAGCCACATACTGAAAGTATTAAAAGTGGAATAGTAAATAAGACAGAAAAGATTCCTGTCTTCGTGGAGGTTAACATCACACAATGGTGAGGTATAAATAAAAATGATGACTACAAATAATTAACAATGATAAAAAGTGCTACCAAAAAAAAGGAAGGTGTAAATGAGGGACCTCACATGTCTGTGATATCAAAAATCTTCCTTGATTTAAACTGAGACCTGAAGGAAGAGTAAGTATCATCTGGAGTGGAGGAGGGGAGATACCACACAGGACACATTTAAGGACTTAAAAGCAGAGCTGTGTAGATGAAATCTCAGAAGCAAGCAGGGGAGTGGCTTGAAAGATCAGGAAGCAGGTCACAGGATTTTTTATGGCTTTGTATTCCAGCCTAAGAGCTGTAGGGAGCCACTGAAGAATTTCAAATAAGGGACTGATATGATCAGATTTGTACACCTTTAAAGATTCCTTTACTTCACCTGTGGAGGGAACAAAGATAGATATTGAAAACTCCTAAGGAACAACAATATGTAAATGGTAGGCAGAGGAAAAGGGACTAGAGCATAGCCTGCTGAGAAAGACTGTGGACATAAAGCAAAACACAGCTGTTAGTAATGTCAGATACCCATCAGAGCTCAGGAAGTAATAAAGCCCATTGCATGAACAAAAGTGTTGTTGACATTCCTAACCAGAGCAATTTTAGCGGTGTGCTGATGGCAAAACAGAAGAAAGATCATAGATAATTGAAAAATAAATGGGTAATGAAGAAGTAGAGACAAGTACTAACAATCCTTTGAAGAGTTGTAGCCTTGAAAAAAGAATGGATATTAGTTACAAAAGGGCATATAGCCAGTGAAAGTTTTTAATGCTGGGAGAGATCTTAAATGGTTTTAAATTATGACAGGAGGAGTCAATAAAATGAAAGATCAAGTTGCAGATCAAGGACTGAGAAGATACATGCTAGATTCAGGCCTGTAGGGAGGCTGGAGAGAATGGTTTGATCCTAGAGAAGAAATATTTTTTAAGGCAAATCCCTGGGCCAAGAATACTCCCCCAGAGATGCCATTTCATTAGGTCTGGGATTGAACCAGTGAATCTGCTTTTCAGCAAATGCTGTGTGATTCAAGTGATCTGCAGACCACACTTTGATAAACATTGCTCTTTTTTTCTATTTTTCCCCTATACTAAGCCACTCCTGTCTTTTTTTTTTTTTAATGTTTACTTCTTGAGAGAGAGACAGAGCATGAGCGGGGGAGGGGCACAGAGAGAGAGAGAGGGAGACACAGAATCTGAAGCAGGCTCCAGGCTCTGAGCTGTCAGCACCCAGCCCGACGTGGGGCTTGAACTCACAAGCGAGATTATGACCTGAGCCGATGTTGGACACCCAACCGACTGAGCCACCCAGGCACCCCAAGCCACCCCTGTCTTCACTTTCTTCCCCATCCAGTCTATAACATAAGGTTTCCTGGTTCATAGTCTAGCATTTTGTAAGGGAAGAAACTTCAGAACTACTATGGCACCGGAAGTGGGTGACAGAAGTAGAATGATGGCGAAAATCACTGGCATTGAAGAAGTTAACAAAATTAGAGGCTCTGATAATGGTTCTGAATTCCTGCTTGCTTAAAAATCACTTGTGAGGCACTTAAAAAATGTATAGATGCCGGACTTCATCTCAACAGTTTTTGGGTGGAACCTGGACATGTATATATACGTTAATATATACATGGTCAAGGAAGTTCACTCAGATTTTTGGAAAAGCTTGGAGGAAAAAGGGTGTTAAGCCGGAAGTCATTCTTCATCTGAATTGATTATAATTTTAGTATTCCTTAGGCAGTCATGGGAATTCCTTACTTTCCAAGCCATCATGGTTACATATTTGAAAAAGCCTGTGGTGATACCACAGGCTTCTCTGGAAAGGACTACATGTGTATTGTATGAAAAATTACACACAGTTTGGGGATGGAGAGTGGTTGGTTTGGGGGGTTTTATGTGTGTGTGTTTCCAATACAGGAATTAAAAGGGAAATTTTCAGAAGGGGATCAGATTAAAAAATGAAAAGGGAGAGAACAGGTACTAAGAAGAACTTCAGAGTATACTAGAAGGAACCTAGGGCTGTGAACCAGGAGACCCAGGTTCTAGAACCAGCTCTTTCACTTAGTTCTATGATCTTCAGCTTCAGAATCCTCCTTTAAACCAAAAAGCTGAGAACTAAATCAGTGCTTCCAACGTGTGTTCTCTGGAAACTTAGTCTCATCAGATGCCATAAGAAAATTCTCAAATAACTAAGTTTGCAAGCAATATATATTTGACATGCTCTTTATCCCCTTGGGTTCACACGTATGAAGGAGAAACCCTGTTCTGCCTAACTTGGTAAATACTGTTTTTTATTATTGTGATTATTTATTATTTTGTAAGTGGTTTTGAGGTGATTGGGTTGAAACCATCAGAGCATTCTCATAGATTCTGTCTGGCTCTTCAGAGAATAGGACCCTTTTAGAGCTTTTGCTTGGTGAAATAGGACCTGTTGTTGTTGTTTTTTTAATGTTTATTTATTTTTGAGAGAGAGAGAACAGGGGAGGGGGAGAGAGAGAGGGAGACACAGAATCTGAAGCAGGCTCCTGGTTCTGAGCTGTCAGCACAGAGCCCGATGCTGGGCTTGAACCCACAAACCATGACATCATGACCTGAACTGAATTTGGATGCTTAACCGACTGAGCCACCCAGGCGCCCCAGGCCCTGATTCTTAAAATGCTTTTAAATTACTCCTGAAAGGTGTACCTCTTAGTCAACTGGTTGTAAAATGTTGAATTCATGCCCTATCTTGGGCAGTGATTGGCTTCCTCATCTAACAAGGCCATTCCACTGGAACTGTGATTTTCTCTTCTTAAAAAAACTTACTTCTCAGGAATGACTTCATTCTTTAATACCATCACTAGCTTTTGAGAGAAATTTTTCAGGCCAAACGTTGTGAACAGAAAAAAGAATGTTTTCTTTCATGCTTATCAGCAGATCAAGATATTTTGCTCTGTTGTTGATGTTGGTGAAAGTCTTCTGAAAATCTTTCACTAGGCACGGACCACATGTTTTCTATTCTGAGAAGAGGATGGGTAAGAACTAAAGCTAAAGTTTGTTTTTGGTTGATGGATCTGTATATATCTGCTTTTTGTAATGTGTGAATCTGAGAAATTCTAGAAATGCTTTTTGATTGTTTTTAAAAATTCCACACCATACTGTGAAGTATGAACAGATAGTTTGTATGTTTCTTTACAGACTCTCTAGGTCACTAAGTGACTGAGACTGCTGGACTTCTTTTGTAAGACTGGTGCATCTCATTACATGTGCTACACCTGATATAGTATCTCACAAGATTCCTGTCAGAAGGGAGATTTGAGTATCATAGTGAAGTCTGTTCATGAAGGACTGATGCCTTTAGGGGGAAAAAGTAATAGCCGCTTTGAGGAACCCCCACATGTCAACCTTGCGTGAACAAGGCAAGATTCTGAGAGTGGCTGCCCTGAGAAGTCATTCTTGTGGATAGCCATTGGCTCCTGAGGTTCTCATCAGAGATGAAGCACCTTTAATACCTGGGAGTGAGTGATTGTTTTCCATAAGGCATTGGAAAATCAGCTTTCAGGGACTGACAAGGACACTGAAGCTGTTAGTACTGGTGTATCTCCTGACTGTCCTTCTAGAAGAAAGCAAAGCTTTGATGGCATTATAACTTAAGAACTGCAAAGAGGTGTAGTAATCCTGGTGGAGGACTGAATCCACGTACTCAAACAGGAAGGTGAACATTTTGAAAAATGAGAAGAGTGAAATCTCCTTTGTGTATTAGAAAAATCATCTTTAAAGATTTTCTTTTTAAGTAATCTCTTCACCCAACATGGGGCTCTAACTCACAACCCCAAGATCAAGATGGCCCAGGAAGATCAGCTTAAAGAGAGTAAAGGAGAGAAGATCTCTGGAGTTTGAGTTTGGGGATGAATGTATCCCCTTAAAAATAAGATCAGGCTCTCAACATATGTTTTCTCTATCAGCTCATATCTGTGGTTTTCATCTCCTTACTTAGAAGTCACCTGGAGACTTTAGAATTTAAAATGCTGTTGCCCAGGGTCATCGTAGACCAATTTGTATAATACTGGATTTATCCAAATCTTAGCATTTGCATTTTCAGAACATCCCCCAAGTGTGTAGCCAGGGCTGAAAATCACTGAACTTCCTTGAGCTTCCCATATGCCACAATAAGAGAAAGTCCTACACTGAATTCCTCAGTATGTTGGAAGAACAAGAATGTCATGGTTAAGTTATCCAGCCTTTGAGCTTATGTCTTAGAGGGCTTCTCTCTAAACTGCCATCCTAACACAAAGCAAAAACTCTAAGAGTTAGTTTCAGTGTTATCACGTATTGACCAGATGCTTCTTTGCTCTTTTTCTTAGTTATGCCCTCTCAGAATGTTACACTTTCCCAAAGAGGGAACATGGAAGAGAAGGAAATGAATGATGAATCACAGATAGTCAGGTCTCAGGTAAGTTCACTTTTATTCTCCTCGGAAATGCTGTTATAGTTCTAAGAATGTGGGCACTTTTATTTTTCAGTTCTCAGTTGTGAATCCAGAGCCCTTTAGACTTTTATGGCAAATGATAATCTCTGTAAGATGTTTCCCATTTGCCTTATATATCCTTTATAACTCTTCTCTTCTTCCAGCATTTTTACAAGATCATGGGCTCATGTCTGTTCTAGATGTTTTAAAGGAAACAAAAGAAGCCATTGACTATCTTTTAATCACCCTTTACTTAAACAGCTCACCAGACTTTAAACAACACTTGTCATTCTCTCTGTAAACAATGAATGATGCCCAAGTATGACTTCTTGGAGCTAATGACATTATTAAATATACGTGAGGACATCTGCCGCAAGACAGTGTTTATCAAGAATCTCTTGTATCTCTTACAAAATCTGTTTAAGCCTGTTGTTACTATTCCATAATTTAAGTATTATGTAAACTGATAAGGTGTAACTATGACAAGGAGTTGTTTCTATGAAAACTAGTTGAATGCTTTGGAAAGACCTTATAAATGCCACTTTTTTAAAAATTGCTATCAAATTATGTGTGAGAAAACTGTAAAACACTGAAGTAAAATTATAAAAATCTCAGAGGATTCTACACTTGTATAATTTCCCAAGTGTCACTTGCTTGTTCCACTTTAATGAAACAAAAACTGATGTATTATGGGTATGGGCACTCAATCATTAAAATCACTCTCATAGAAGAGGCTTAGATTTGCATCAAAAGATGAGCAAATGAATATACATTTATAATTTCAAATGAAAATGTTTAAGATATCTTTTATGGATCTCAACTTTAACAGCTTTTTAGCTTAACACACCAGCTACCAGTATCAATTAATTCAGATAGGAGTGATGAAATTTGAATTGGGGTTCATGAACAAATGGCTAAGAAAGAATTCTCAAGACTTTTTTTTTTTTTTTTTTTGGTGCAAAAAGGTGATTTTATTTAAGCACGAGGACAGGACCCGTGGGCAGAAACAGATGCACTGGGATTGGGAGGAGCAACTGATTATATACTTTTAAGTTTGTGGAGGGAGCAGGGTTAGATGAAGAAAAAATTAGTTTCTAAGGAATTTCTGTAGGGTGAAAGCAGGGTCTTACTGGACCCTGAAGACTTAGCTATTGTCAAGATAAGGTTGCTTTTAGATTGTAATGAAATGTAAACATTAATGCATTAAGGCAGCCACAAACTCCTTGAGGAATGTTACACACTACAGGTCTCTGGTATCTATCAATGGTCTGCAAGCTGTAAGGGGATTTAATTTAAACTACATTTTTCTTCTCTTTGTTTCCCTCAACAGGAGGACTTCTCTTGTCCCAAATTATATGAAATAATCATTATCTGTAGGTAGCCAATAAATTCATTGGAGGAGATTTTTACAGGTCTACACCATACAGCACTTAAAAAAGTGTAATGTTGGATGCTCCTATGAGTGTAGAATGCAACAAAATACACCAGGTACTCAGAGAAGGGAGGAATCTGTTTGAGACCAGAATGATGAGGGTAGACTTCATGAAGAAGATAGAGTTTGAATTTGTGCTGATATTGGGTAGAATTTGGGGACTGAAGTAGACAGGAGCACTGCAGACAGGAAATAAAACTTGTGCAAGAGCAGGGACAATAAGAAGACTGGCAGCTGGAGCTGAGCGTTTATTTGGTACATTAGTGCTTTGGGAATCTTTGGGTTGCAGGGAATAGATTTATTAGGTTTATTCTTAATTATAAGGCTCCCCACAGACAGGAATAGAAAGACATCAAGAACTAAGGTGACATATCTGCTTCTTGGCATTCTAGCCAAAGAAGTTTGTTTTAATTTTCCAGAACCACTTATTATGTTAAGAAAGAAGATGATTCAGAAGCACCTGGGTGGCTCAGTCACTTAAGTGACAGACTCCTGATTTCAGCTCAGGTCATGATCTCATGATTCATGAGATTGAGCCCTGTGTTGGGCTCTGCGCTGTCAGGACAGCCTGCTTGGGATTCTGTCTCTGCCCCTCCCCTGCTAGCGCTCGCTTTCTGTCTCTCTGTCTCTGTCTCTGTCTCTCTCTCAAAATAAACTTAAAAAAGAAAAAAGAAAGATGGTTAATTCATCAAGTATTTTTTGAGCAGCTACTATGTACCAGAAATTGTGCTTGGCATCAGATATACATCAGTAAGCAAAATAGATGTTCCTAAATCCAAGTTGCTTAGAGTCTAACAGAAACGTCCACTCACTTGCAAATTGAGGTGTTTATTATACAAAATAAGAATAAGAGGCTGTGAATGTGCATTAGGAAATCAAGAAAAAACTCTCTGGGGAAGTGAAATTTAAGGTGAAATGTAAACGTTATACAAGTGTTAAAAGAAGTAAGTGAAAAAGAGCATTTAACATCATGTGTAAAAGCTATGGGTATATTTGAGAAGTTAAAAGAAGGCCACCATTGTTGGAGTGGAGGGAGGGAGAGAATGACTTGAGATAAGCTTGGAGAAGTATACATGGCCTAAGTATGCAGGACTTTCTTATGCAAGAAAAGTTTGGGTTTTATTCTAAATGAGGTAGAAAGCCTTGGGGGAATTTAAGCAGGATAGTAACATAATAATTAACTGAATTCCACTTTAAAGATCACCCAGATGTGTGCTATATAACAAATGAATTTTTGACAGGCAAGAAAGGAAGGGGGAGAGAACCACTTAGGAAGCTACTACCACATTGTAGATGATAGAAAATAATAACTTACAACTAGGTGGAGAAGGGGAGCTTGAGTGGCTCAGTCAGTTTGTTACAGAATCAGGCTGGAACGCTGGCAGAAAAACCAAGCGACACTTGGAGACCTTGGTGGATTGGAGATTTATTTAACACCGGCGGGCTCAGAGGAGACCGTTTCTCCGAAGATCTGAGCCCTGAATGCGAGCGGGAAGGGAAATTTATAGTTATCAGCCTCCATATTTGTGTGTGTGTTGGGGGAGGGAGGGTTGGTTTTCATGCTGCAGCAAACAAAGGAAGAACCCAGAGGAGGGGTCTCTAAGCTAGAGACCAGAGTTTGTTTTAGTCCAATCAGCCATCTTTGGTGTACTTTATCCACTTCTCCAACATTCCCCCTTTTGATGCCTTTTTAAAAAACTTTTAGTAGGCATCACCTTTCAGTTTTACAGGTTGGTACTCTCAGAAGGCTAAGATATTGGCAGTAGTTTGGCAAGCAACAGTGTTTTCAATAAAATGTATCATGGCATTCAGTATACAGGGGCCAATGGATATAAGTAAAATTATGGAGAGGAGAGGCCCCATCAGGGCAGAAAGCCAGGATGCCCAATCTGTGAGATCCCATCCTTTCCATTGATTGATATTTTCCTGTTGTCTATGTTGAATTCTTTCCTTGAGCTCCTTAACCTTAGTTGTAACTATTCCTGACTGATTTATGAAATAGCAACATTCCTCCCCCAGAAAGATGCAATTCCCTCCTTTTTCTGAAGTGAGGAGGTTGAGGGCTTTCCTATTTTGGAGGGTCACTGCTGCCAGAGAGTTTATTTGGCTTTGTAAGGTTACCAGAGAATCTGCTACCTGTTCCATGTCTTCATTCAGCTCTTGAGATAGTCTATGGTACAGTCCTACGGATGAACCTGTACCCCCTATTCCAGTCCCTATTCCTGTCTCAATTCCTGCTCCTATCAGAATGAGTAGCAGGATTACCTGTTTAGTCCAGGACTTGGGGCTAAAGGCTGTTAGAAACTGATCTTCAGTGTATATGGATATCTCTGGGGTTAGGAAGACGGAATAACATATCTGAGTCCAGTTGGCCTCTAAGCAATTGGTAGGCTGAATTAGAACATAGATAGAACAACCCAGGGGTTGAACATAGGGTTGTATTCCTCTTTAAGGTTATATTTCTTCTGTATAGAGAGTTACCATTCATACCTTCAGGGACTGTACAGATTAGATTGTCAGCATTTGTGAGACGGATCCCAGGGGCCAGGGGTCCAATTAAGACAGAAGTGTTGGTTTTGAGATTTTCAGAAGCTTCACAAGTCAAATGGATAGGAGTGGCTAAGTAAGCCCTTCTGCTGAGGGGCAAACACATCCAGCAGGTTTGGGTGTGATTATCTATTTTATGGAGGACTTGTAGAGTAGTGTTAGTCCAACACTGGAGTGGGGAATTGGTAAACATCTGATTGAAGGCTGAAAGGTTCAGACCCTGGTAGGCTGCTGGGGGAATGGTCACCTTTATGGCTTATATTACCCTATCCTGGGTATCCTTTATAAGCTTTTGAAGGGCTGTGTCTTGCATACCTCCTCCGTCCGAGATCCTTCATTGAGGAAGGTAAGGTAAAGTAGCAAGCTTCCCTCTCTGGAGGCCCTTGTTGTGACATGGGTTCCTGACATTTTGGGTTATCTCTGCGGTCCAATACTTAGTCCTTGGGGCACCGGGTGACTGACAGAGAGTGTTTCTCCCTTGTAGCAATCTTTGTGGAGGGAGGTGAAGGCGCTGAACGCCCTTGACCCCTTTATTGTCACATAACAATCCTGGGAGCAAAGTGGGTAAGCAACAGTTGAGAGGGTGAGAGAGGTTATCATAATACGCAGGCAATACTTAATAATCCTCCCATCCAGAGGAGGTATGTGAGACCCAGCATGCATCTTTTGTCTCATGTCCAGCTTGTTGGTGCAGTCTCTATCAGCCCAACAGTAAGAAGTAAGATTAGGTGGCGCTTGGGTGGCTCAGTCGGTTGACCGTCCAACTTCAGCTCAGGCCATGATCTCGAAGTTCGTGAGTTCGAGGCCCCGCATCGGGCTCTGTGCTGGCAGCTCAGAGCCTGGAGCCAGCTTCGGATTCTGTGTCTCCTTCTCTCTCTGCCTCTCCCCCACTTGTGCTCTGTCTCAAAAATAAATAAATGTAAAAAAAATAATTTTTAAAAGATATAAGATTAGTGCTATGACACCAGTAAGGGGCAAGGGCTGGCAGAGTTGCATCCAAACCCCTGGGCTAGGTTCACGTGTTGATTCCTCAAGTTTCTGCTGTGCGCAGGACAGCCAGGGTGTGGCTGGAGCAGGGCTGGAGGTCTCAGGGGCCAGTGTCCCTTTTGAGGGTCAGTTTAAGCGGGTTGACTGGATCTGGATCACTTCGCCAAGTTGTGGGTTCTTCTGAGCTGGCCTTCTTAACTCTGTATTGATGGACCCATGGGGTAATACCTGAAACTTTAAGGGCTGTAGGAGTTGTTAGAATAACAGTATGAGGCCCAGTCCACCGTGGTTTAAGACGTTCCCTCTTCCAATCTTTGACCCACACAGAGTCTCCTGGCAGAAAGGGGTGAACGAGAGTCCCTAAGGAAATTGGGGCCCTCTCTATGGTGTATCTCTGTAACTTGTTTAGGACTACCCCCAAGGTCTGGAGCTGTTCTCGTATTCCCTTGTCTCCAATCTGGTAGGTCTCCTGAGAGTTTTCCTAAACATGGGGAGTCACCAATGTAATAACTCAAAAGGGGAGAATCCTAGTGCCCCAGGCATGCATCGGGCATGCAAGAGGGCCAGCGGTAGTAAATCTGGCCATGGGCAATTAGTCTCTTGGTGGAACTTAGCCAGGATTTCCTTGAGGGTTCAATTCATCTGCTCTACTTTCCCTGAGCTCTGGGGTTGGTAAGCAGTGTGCAGTTTCCAGGTAATGTTAAGGGACTTTGTCAGGGTTTGTATAATGTCTGCCACAAACGCAGGTCCATTATCACTGTGTATGGTTAAGGGTAGACCAAACCGAGGCACAATCTCCTGTAGAAGAGCTTTGGCCACCTCGCGACTTCATTCTATTCTGATCAGGAATGCTTTGACCCATCCCGAATATGTGCAGATGATTACAAGAAGGTACCTGAATCCTTTATTTGGTTGTATGTCAGTAAAGTCCACCTCTAAATCTTTGAAAGGGGTGGCCTCCCTCCTTTGTGTGCCAGGCAGGGGCCATGGGGCAGACCAAGCATTGTTTTTGGCACACGTTACACATCGTTCACTGACAGCTCGGCATAATGCCAGCAGCTGGCTGATATAGTAGTTCTTTTTGAGGAGGGCCTCTGGTGCAGTTTTCCCTAGGTGCGTGAGTTGGTGATATTCCTTCACTAGGTGTTTTCCCGTAGACAACGGGACAAAGATGTGCCCATTTGGCATGACCCACCATCCCTCTTTGCTTAATGTGCCCCCTTCTGTCGAGGCCCAACTTCTTTCCTCATTTGTGTACAGGGGCGGGGAGGCTTCCCTCTGGGGTGCAAGAGTCATAGTGTAGGGAGGAGCTTCACCTAGATCACCACAGGCGGCTGCTCTGGCTGTTTTGTCGGCCAGGCAATTTCCTTGAGATATGGGGTCATCCTTTCTGGTGTCCCTTACAGTGTAGGATAGCTACCTTGTCTGGGAGCCAAACAGCCTCAAGAAGCTTTAGTATTTCTTCCTTGTTTTTGATAGTTTTCCCTACAGCTTTCCCTGCAGTAAGGAGGTCTTTTTTCTTTATAGATGGCCCCGTGTACATGCACAGTAGTGAAGGCATACTGTGTAGATGTTAACTCATTTACCTTTGCTAAGGATGAGGGCTGGGGTTTAAGGCTTACAGTTCAGCTCATTGTGCCGACCACCTTTCTGGCAAAGCCTCGGCATCCAGAACTTCGCTGGTTGTGGTTACTTCATATCCTGCTCTTTGGCTGTCCTCTTGTAAATAGCTGCTCCCATTGCTGAACAGGGTGATCTCTGGGTTTGTTATAGCCTGGTCTTGGAGGTCCAGGCGGCTGGCGTAGACTTCATCCACTACTTCGGAACAGTCATGGTCGTGTTCTCCCTCTTCCGTGGGAAAGAAGGTGGCCATGTTTAGTGTTCTTACTGTTTTGAGAGTGACCCTTGGGTTTTCATAGAGAAGGCCTTGGTATTATGTCAGCTGAGAATTGGAGAGGAAATGATATCCTTGGGTACTCATGAGGGACATGACCGAGTGTGGGACCTTAACATTAAGTGTTTGTCCCAGTGTGAGTTTGTCTGCCTCCTTGATGAGCAGGACTGTGGCTGCCAGCGCTCTGAGGCACAGTGGCCATCCTGCAGCCACAGGATCAAGTTTTGTTTGACAGGCCACTGGCCATTGCCAAGGCCCCATGCTCTGAGTGAGCACTCCAAGGGCTATTTTGTCCTTTTCATGTACGAAGAGGTTAAAGGGCTTTTCTGTGTCGGGCAAGCCCAGGGCTGGGGCTCGTCCCAGAGCCAACTTTATTTCTGTGAAAGCAGCCCTTGCCTCGTCAGTTCATGTGAGGGGCTCCCAGTCTGGCCCTCCCAACAGGTCATAGAGGGGCCTCGCTATGGTTGAGAATCCAGGGATCCAAATGCGACAGAACCCTGCAGCCCCTAAAAATTCACACAAGTCTCATTTTGTTTGGGGCTGTGGCAGTGTGGTGATAACCTTCTTCCTTTCCAGTCCTAGTTTTCTTTTTCCTTTTGTGAGGAGGAAGCCTAAGTATTGGACCTGCTGCTGGCAAATCTGTGCCTTTTTACAAGAGGCCCAGTACCCCAAGTAGGATAGGAGCTGCAGGAGGGCCTTGGTACCTTTCATACAGCCTTCTTGGGTGTCGCTGGCAAGGAGGAGGTCACCTACATATTGGAGGAGGACACACCCTCTGGTTTCCCTTGGAAAGCTGGTGAGGTCTGCAGCTAATGCTTCCCCCAAAAAGGTGGGTGAGTTCTTGAAGCCTTGGGGAAGTCATATCCAGGTCAGCTGCATCTGGCACCCTGTAACGGGCTCAGTCCATTCAAAGGCAAACAGTGGTTGACTTTGAGGAGCCAGGCAGAGGCAGAAGAAAGCATCCTTTAGGTTGAGGCATGTAAACCATCTGGCTGACCCTGGAATTTGGCTGAGGAGAGTACATGGGTTCAGAACCACTGGGTGTAAGGAAACAGTCACTTTGTTAATGGCCCTCAAATCCTGTACTGGTCTGTATCCTCCTCCTGGCTTCTTGACTGGCAAGAGCAGGGTATTCCAAGCTGATTGGCACTCAATTGGAATACCTTCCTCTCTGCGCTTGGTCAGGTGCTCTGGTGTACCCATTCTAGCCTCGAGTGGAAGGGGTTCTGCCTTTGTCTCTGAGGTTGGGCTCCAGGGATCAGGTCAACAATGATGGGGGCCCGACTCCAAGCTAGTCCAAGTGCATTATATTCAGCCCATACAGAGGGGAATGTAAGCCTGAATTCTGAGGGGCTACAGGGTAGGGCCTGGGCACAGAATAGTCTCCATTCTTCTTCCCTTGGCAGGGTAATCACCAAGACCAGAAATCCTTCTGCCTTGGGTTTAATTGGAGGCTAGTGTGTCCAGTGGGTTCAAAAGTTATCTGGCCCCAAGTTTGGAGAGCAGATCTTGGCCCAGGAGAGGAATCAGGCAGTCAGGTAAGTAGAGGAACTCATGCCAGACCTTGTGACCCCCAAGTTCACATTGTTGAGCTTGACAGAAGAGCTCTTGTATCGCCCATGTCCCAGTAGCTCCAAGTATGATTGCTGTCTTTTGGCTGAAAGGGGCTACCGGGGAAGTAACAACCAAGTGTTTAGTCCCAGTGTCAACCATGAAAGTTATTGTTCAGCTGCCTACTTTCATTTCAACCGTGGGCTCATGGGGCCAAAAGAGAAACAGACCGGTCCCCCTCAGTCTGATTCTATCCTGGCCAGACCAATGAGGTCCTCACCTCGAGGTTCCTCCCCATATCAGCTGGGTTTTGAGGGCCCCTTCCAATTCGGACATTCATTCTACAGTGTCCCTTCTCTTTGCAGTATGCACGTTGGTCCTTTGCTAAGGGGGCTCTGGGCTTCCCCCTTTTTGGTGGTTGGGGTCTTCCCATCTTTGCAGTGTCTATTTCTTTCAGTGCTGCTGCAAGAAAGGTGGCCTTCTTTTTAGTCTTCTCTCCACTTCTCTTTCGGCTGCAACTTCTCTGTTCCTGAAAACTTTATTGGTGACCTCTATCAGCTGAGTGATATTCACCCCAGCAAAGCCCTCCAACTTCTGGAGTATTCTTCTGATATCTGGGGAAGCCTGTGCCACAAAAGAGGTATTTACCATTTGATGACTTTCTGGTGCCTGGGAGTCAAACGGAGTGTATACATGGTATGCCTCACATAGTCTTTCATAGTAGTGTCTGGGAGACTCCCCAGGCTGCTGTGTGACTGACAATATTTTAGTCATGTTCATGGGATTTTTGGCTCCAGTTCAGATTCCCCGAAGGAGGGCTTCCTGGTATTGTCAGATGTGGGCTTGTCCTCCTTCTGTGGTGAAATCCCATGTTGGGCATTGAATCAGGGGCAGCAGCTTGAGCCCAGACAGCAGGGTCATTGATCCCCAGAGGTGCGTGATCTTCTAGGTACTGTCATGTTTCTCTCATTCTTCTTCTTTCTTCTGTATTAAACAGAGTACAGAGTAACTGTTGACAATCTTCCCAAGTCGGTTAGTGGGTCTGGAAGAGGGACTCCATCAAGTCGACCATTGCTTGTGGCTTTTCAGAGTATGATGGAGTGTTATGTTTCCAATTGAGGAGGTTGGTTGTAGAGAAAGGTTGATAATAATACATCATGGAACAGCTGGGCTGGACTATTCTGTCCTCATTCTGTCTTTCAGGCTCTTTCGTCTCCCTTACAGGCATTTGGAGAGTGTTAGGTCTGGGTCTGGGGCGCAGTCTGGCTGCTGGTCCTTGTAGGGAGGGTTCTCTGGGTCTGGGAGGGGAGGAGGGATGGGTGGCAGCAGCAGCGGAGGAGGAGAGACAGACGGGGGGCAGGGAGTTTCAAGCTCAGAGGAAGGGGGGAGGGAGCCCAGTGAGTCATAAGGTGGTGGAAAGATGGGATCTTCCTCTGGGTCTCCTGCAAACACTAAAGGAGTGGTGGATTGCTTCTTTGGCTCCCTGAGGGAGTCTTTGGATAAAACAGCTCAAACCTTTGCCTGGCTCTGCTTGCTATGGATGAATTGCACCCAAGGCAGAGGATTTCAGGCAATTTCAAGCCAGGAGTTGATGTATGGAAACTGATCAGGGTGACCTGGGTTCCCAGTGACTATCAGCCAAACCTGCTGCACTATTTGAGCATCTAATATCCCTTCCAGGGGCCATCCTACATTGAATATGGGCCATTCTAGTTCACAAAAGGTCCTTAACTTCCCAGGTGTCATTTTGACCCCATAATCACCTGAAAATCCCTTTTTAAAATTTTTGAGCATGACCTCTAAAATCATAGGCTTACTCTATTTTGACCCCATTATTAATTCCTTTCTCGTGTTCGGTGTTGCAGAGACAGACAAAGGGAGGGTATCCCCTCAGATGAGAGGACCAATCAGATACTCCACTGGTCGCATTCCCAAGGGAAACTTTAGGTGAGGCTTGGCTATAGTGGACTCAGCTTTGTGACTTGCAATTGGAGTCTATTCTGATGCCGCCCTGGACTGTATGCTTTCACCACGATACAGGAGAGCCCACTCAGACTCCGTAGACTTTTGGGGACCTTAAGGGTGCCTGTCCATGGAGCTACAAACTCAAACTCGACTGGCAAGCCTGGACGAGCTGCACATTCACACACACACACACACACACACACACACACACACACCCACCAGAGGCTATTACATTCCCTCCTGCAAAATTTTCTACCCGTGAGAGTGCTAAAGTCTCTGGGGAGTGATCAGGTCCCCCATCCACCCTTTTGGATGGGCCTGACTACTTTGGGGCCCCGGCCTTACTGGTTCCGACGTCGGGTCCAGGTCCTCACCTACCAGCCTCTTTGAGTCCGGTGGGAATGACGGAGCGGGGCCAGCCTGAGGCGACCAAATAGGAGACTGCCAAAATTCAGGCAGGGCGCGCCTTCTTTGCGATTCCTCGCTCTGTCACCGCCTTACCGTTCTTCCAAACCGGTGGCAACAATGGGACAGCACGGTTGGGTTTCCTGGTCAGGCAACCAAATATGTTACAGAACCAAGCTGGAACACTGGCAGAAAAAACAAGTGGCACTTGGAGATCTTGGTGGTTCAGAGATTTATTTAACACCAGCGGGCTCAGAGGAGACTTTCTCCAAAGATCTGAGCCTGAATGCAAGTGGGAAGGGTAATTTATAGTTGTCAGCTTCCATATCTGTGGGGGTTTTCATGCTCACAGCAAACAGGGCAAGAAGAACCCGGAAGAGGGGTCTCTAAGCTAGAGACCAGAGCTTGTTTTAGTTCCGTCGGCCATCTTTAGTGCAGCACTTTATTCATTTCTCCAACAATAAGACTTCTGATTTTAATAAAAACAGAGCAAGGACCCTTACTCGGGGCTCTTGTCTCCTCAGAACATTAGCCTCTCTCGCGTTTTAATTCTGTGACCTGCTCTCTTACTGAACAAGAGAGAACTCTAGACTCAGGATCTATGACACTCAAGCACCATGATTGTCACATAAGGAAGCACTGAATATTTTTTGAAAAATAGAAATTTGTGGGGCGCCTGGGTGGCTTAGTCAGTTAAGTGTCCAACTCTTGGTTTCAGCTCAGGTCATGATCTCACAGTTCATGAGTTAGAACCCTGTGTCAGACTCTGCTCTGACAATGTGGAGCCTGCTTGGGATTCTCTCTCTCTCTCTCTCTCTCTCTCTCTCTCTCTCTCTCTTTCTCTCTCTGTCAAAATAATTAAGTAAACTTTAAAAAAGAAAGAAAGAAAAATAGAAATTTTCATATGATGAAGATTGTTATCTCAAACCAGTGATGAAAAGATAGTTTATTCAATAATTGATGTTGGCATTTCTGGAGAGCCATCTGGAAAAAGGTAAAGTTGAATCCATACCTCATACTTTACATCAAAATAGTCTGCAAACAAAACAGGTGAACATGGGAGGGGCAGGTGGGAAGAGATAGACAAACCATAAAACAGACTTTTAACTATAGAGAACAAACTGAGAGTTGCTGGAGGGGAGGTAGGTGGGAGGATGACGGGTGATGGGTGATGAAGGGTGATGGGTGTTAAAGAGGGCACTTGTGATGAGCACTGGGTATTCTATGTAAGTGATGAACCACTAAATCCTACATGTGAAACTAATATTACAGTGTATGTTAACTATTTGGAATTTAAAACTTGGAAGAACAAAAAGAATAGTCTTCAAATGGGTCAAAGATTTAAATATGAAAAATTAAGCCTAAAAGTATTACAAGAAAAAATGGAAGTTGTAACACCAGACACAATAAAATAGCTAGAAGAAAAAAAAGATGGTAAGCTCCTTGACATTGGTCTTAGTGATATTTTTTGGGATCTGACTCCAGAAACAATGGCTACAAAAGCAAAAATAAACAAATGGGACTACATCAAACTAAAAGGATTCTGCACAGTGAAAGAAACCATCAACAAAATTAAAAAGGTACATATTAAGGCACTTGGGTGGCTTGGCCAGTTGAGCATCTGACCTTAGCTCAGGTCTTGATCTCACGGGTGAGTTCAAGTCCCCATCTGGCTCCCTGCTGTCAGAGCAGAGACCGTTTCAGATCCTCTGTCCCCCTGTCTCTCTGAACCTCCCCAGTTTCTTTCTCTTCTCAAAAATAAATAAATATTTTTTAAAAATAAAATAAAACAAAATAAGAAGGAACCTACTGAATGGGAGAAGATATTTGCAAATAACATATCAGATAATGGGTTAATATCCAGAACATATAAAGAACTCATACAGCTCAGTAACAGAAAACAAGCAACCTGATTTTAAAAATGGACAGACGATCTGAATAGACATTTTTCCAAAGAAGACATACAGAAAGCCAATAGGCACATGAAAAGATGCTTGACATCACTAATTATCAGGGAAATGCAAACCAAAATCACAATGAGATATCGCCTCACACCTGTCAGATTGGCTATTATCAGAAAGACAAAAACTAACAAGTGTTGGCAAGGCTGTGGAGAAAAGGGAACCCTTGTGCACTGTTGTTGGGAATTGAAATTAGTGCAGCTACTGTGGAAAACAGTATGGAAGTTCCTCAAAAATTAAAAATAGGAGCACCTGGATGGCTCAGGCAATTAAGTGTCCAATTCTTGATTTCAGCTCAGGTCATGATCTTGCAGTTCATGAGATCAAGCCCCACATCGAGCTATATGCTAACAGCACAGAGGCTGCTTGGGATTCTCTCTCCCTCTCTCTCTGCCCCTCCCTGGTTCATGCATGTGATCTCTCCCTCCCTCTGTCCTTTCCTCCATCCCTCTCTCTCTCTCTCTCTCTCAAAATAAATAAATAAACTCTTAAAAAAATTAAAAATAGAGCTACCATACAACCCAGCAGTTCCACCTCTGGGTATCTATATGAAGAAAACAAAAACACAAAGTCAAAAAGATATATGCACCCCTATGTTCTTTGCAGCATTGTTTGTAATAACCAAGATATGGAATCAACCTAAATGTCCCATCAATGGATAAAGAAGATGTAGGGGCCTCCTGGGTGGCTCAGTCAGTTGAGCATTAGACTCTGGCTCAGGTCATGATCTCACAGTTCATGGGTTGGACCCCTGCATCAGGCTCTGTGCTGACAGCTCAGAGCCTGGAGCCTGCTTCAGATTCTGTGTCTCCCTCTCTCTCTGCCTCTCCCCTGCTTGCACTCTGTGTCTCCCTGTCTCTCAAAAATTAATAAACATTTTTAAAAAGATGTAGTGTGTGTGTACATGTATGTATGTATGTGTGTGTGTGTGTGCACAAGGGAATACTAGTCAGCCATAAAAAAAATGCAGTCTTGCCATTTGTGACAACATAGATGGACTTCAGGAGTATTATGCTAAATGAAATGAGTCCAAGAAAGATAAATATTACATTACTTCACTTATATCTGGAACCTAAAAAACAAAACAAATGAACAAGCAAAAAAAACCCCAAAACTCATAGATACAGAGAACAGATTGGTGGTTGCCAGAGGGGAGGGGAGTTGGGAGGTGGGCAAAAAGAGTGAAGGAGATAAAGAAATATAAGCTTTGAGTTACAAAATAAGTCGTGGGGATGTAATGTACAGTGGGGGGATTTTAGTCAATAATATTATATTACAAATTTGAAAGTTGCTAAGAAAGCAAAACTCATCACAAGAAAAAAAAAGTGTGGTAACTTTGTATGGTGACAGATGATAAATAGACTTAATGTGGTGATAATTTTGCAATGTATACAAATGTCAAGTCATTATGTTGTATACCTGAAACTGACATAATGTATCTCAATTATACATCAATTTAAAAAATGGGAGAATTCCTTCACTGAGGAAAGGTTTTATAATTACTGGGAATCCAGAAACCATAAAAGAAAAGATTGATGGACTCAACTCCTTAAAAATACCCAAAAAGTCTGCATGATAAGAAAACTATAAGCAAAGCAAAAAGACATTGTCAAATGATGAAAAACATTTTGCCACTCAAATTAACAGTGGGCTAATTCTTGAAATATATAAAACACTTGTCTAAATCAATAAGAGATTATGGATCCAATAAAAAATGTACAAATAACATAAAAAGACAATTCACAGGAAAGAAAATTCAGGTAGATCCTAAAGAAAATGTCAAATATACTTGTAACAAGAGAAAGTTTAAATTAAAACTAGAGAAGCTTAAAAAAAATAAAACTAGAGAAGCTTGATATTTTATCACCAAGCTTCATATGTGCCATGAGTTTGATATTTCCACAAGCTGGTCACATAATCTCTTGGCAAAGCTTTGGGGAAACAGGCACTCTCTTACATTGCTGGTATAAGTGTGTGGCAACTTGCTATTTCAGAAAAGTGGCCAAAACATCTCCCATCAGAAACACTTCCTTTACAGTGTGACTTTGATACTCATTGCATCAAGAGACATTGAGGTGTGTATTCCCTCCAATGACTCTGGGCAGGTCTGTGACCAGTGGAAGTAAAGCTTTGTGACTTCAAAGGCAAGTCAAAAAGCAATAAGTCTTCCACCTCATTCTCTTGGGATGCTTACTCTAAATCCAGCTACCTTGCCATTAAGAGCACCAGACAGTCCTTGGAGAAGCCCACGTGAAGAGGAAACAACATCCTCAAAGAAGAAATAATGGGCAATGTTGTCACCTTCATAATAAGGAAAATAGGAAATATACTTAATGAACCCAATGATCTATCTAAGAAGATTTTCACGTAGAAAATTGAAATCCCTGATTGCTTTAGCTTCTGGCTACCTAAAGTAAAATGTAAAAGCAAAAATATAGGCTAAAAAAAGGTCCGTTAAATATAAAGAAACCGAGAGTTACTGGATTTGAAAATGAAACTTTCCCATTCACACCTCTCAACATGTGCACAGTTCAGCTACATTTTAGAACTACAATGAACGGCTATTTACTTGAATGGGGATACCTCCAGTGATTATTTCTGTGCCTTTCCTACCACTGTAAATTGGGGGTGGGGGGAGGAGTTCAGGATGGGACCAAATAACTACTTCTTTAGTTCACAGGTCATAGTATAGACAGAAATCATTCAAGGAACCAAACATGAGGAACTACACTCTAAGATCCTTATCTGTATGTGGACCTAATTTAGATGACAAGATCCTGGACTTCAAACTGATGCCATAATGGAATGAAACTTGGGGGCTTAGGGGAAGAAGATGGGTATATTTTGCATGTGGGAGGAATGTGAATTTTTATATTCTAGAAGATATACTGTGGCAGAGAGTATTTCCACAAATGGCATAATCTCTCCCATCCCACAGACTCCTCTTATAATGTGACTTGAAAACTCTTTCCATCTGAACTTGGGTGGCTTAGTTAAGCATCCAATTCCTGATTTCAGCTCGGGTCATGATCTCACAGCTGTGAGATTGAGCCCCACATAGGGCTCTGTATGGAGTGTGGAGCCTGCTTAAGATTCTTTCTCTCCCCTCCCTCTGCCTCTCTCTCTCTCTCCAAAAAAATTTAAAAAAAAATAAAAAAGAAAGAAAGAGGAAGAAAAGAAAGAAAGAGAAGAAAAGAATGAAAGGAAAGAAAGAAAAAGAAAGAAAAGAGAAAGAAAGAAAGAGAACGAAAGAAAGAAAGAAAGAGAAAGAAAGAAAGAAAGAAAGAAAAAGAAAGAAAGAGAAAGAAATGAAGAAAGAAAGAAAAACTTTCCATTAAGAGGTAAGGGTCTGTATCTTCCCCTTGGATCTGGGCAGTTTCATAGGCTTGTGACTATAGTGGAAGTGAACAATGTGACTGCTGAAGCTTGGTCATAAAAGGTGGTCCTTTTGGGAATTTTACACTCAGGATCCAACTACTATCCCATGAAGAAGTCAGAAGCACCCTGTTGAGAGACCCATGCAGAGAGAAACTGAGACCCCTGTCTGAGCACCATCTGACAGCCAACTTGTCAGCCATATGAGCAAGCCATCTTACAAGTGATTCCTACAGCCCAAAGTTGAGCCATCCCAGCTGAAACCAAATGGGACAAAGATGAGCTAATCTCGTTGAGTCTTGCCCATGTTTCAGATTTTGTAAACAAAATAAATGATTGTTCTTTTGAGCTACTAAACTTTGGAGTAGTTTGTTACGCAACAATAGATTGTTATAGCATGTAAATTGATAGAACCCTTATAAAAGATCAGTTTGACAATATATATCAGAATTACAGATTCATGTATTCTTTTACTAGATATCCTATTTTGAGAAATTGATTCTTCAGACAGACTTGTTCACAGTTGCAAAATAATATACATACAAGATGATTCATTGCAGCATTATTTATAATAGCAAGAGTAGAAAATAACTAAAGTGTTTTTAATACACTAGTTAAATAAATTGTGCAACATTCACACAAGAGAGATCCATGTAGCCATGAAAAAGAATGAGATAGATAACCATGAACTGATGTGGAGGAATTTCCAGGATAAACTGTTCAGTGAAAAAATCAAAATACAAGAGTATCTATAGTGCACTATTTTTTGTGTAAGAAAGAAGAGGAAATAAAAACATACATATATGTATATTTGCTCATTTGAGAAAAAAGGAACACCAGGTTGAAATTTAGTCTGAGATTGGTTGCCAATAGGGCTTGAATGAGAATGGGTGAAAAAGAAAGAGGGAATGGCAGGGAGAGGGAGAGAGTTTGCAGGGAGGGCCTACAATCGAATACAAGCAGAAACAAATGAACTAAACTGTATTTCAAATTACTGACATAACCACACGTAAGGAATCAGGCAGGAAAAGGAGTTAACCTTTAAACCTAAATTGTTGGACTCTACTCAGAGACTAAAAGCAAAAGCAACTGCAAATACAGAGCTCTAAGTTGTAGGTTTCTTTTGTGCAGAGGCATGAGTTAGCATGAAAAGAGATGATAAATAAACTCTGCCATGTTGGATTGGAATTAGAGGTATCAGTGTAATCTCATAATATATACAGCTAAGTATAGAAATGGTTATGGAGTTGTATTTGTGTTCATGTATACATACATCATTATATACATACCTCTATTTCCCAGGTACAACCACTTAGAAGGCCTAAAACCAGTAACATTCCAGTAGCATTGAACACACCTAGGGTCCACATCTTGGTTTTTAAATGCCATTCTCTATTAAGAGAAAGTAGACATAACACTCCGTATTTGACCAATAGAACAGAACATGATACACGGCAGCCCTACAGATCCTTTGGTTAGAAGCAGAGCCGCTCAGTGTTTGACCACTAGAAGGAACCATGGATCTTTGAAGAAATTGTTAATTCCATCCTTGGGACAGAAAAGCACAAAATGTACCTTGAAAGAACATTTTTCTGTCCCCAAAAAGTAAAGTGCTCAGAGAATGATAGGGAAATGTTGAAGGACACAGAGCCAGTTTGAAGGTCTCCTCCCAACTAAATTTAAGACAATCTGAGCATTAAAATAAATAGTGATAGTAAATGACTATAACTTACTGAATAAAATAAATAAATAAATAAACCCACCTGATACAAATTAATGAATGAGAAGAGAAACCTCTTCATCACAGTAGAAAGCCAACTTATACAAAGAATGATGGGATTAGAAAAGTAAGCAACAATCATAAATGTAATTCATTCAGGCAAGAAGTATCAGTGCCAAAACGAGTGGATGAAAGTTTAAGGAACAAGATATTTACATAGTCTCAAATTATCTCCCCCACAAGATACTTAAAAATTTCAGGATGAAATAGTAATTTTCTAGTAGAAATTGCTGGTAGATAACCACCTTAACCAAATTATCAAAATTGCTGGTAATGGAACGAGTCAATAATGTGTACCTTCTGATAGGATTCACCGAGAATCCAGTATCCCTTCCATACTACCTCTGCCAAAAGTGTGTGGTGTCAATCTACTCATGAGGAGACATTAGACAAGGCCAGAGTTTTATTCTCAAAATAATTAGCTTATACTTTTCCAAATATCTATGTTATGAAATTTAAAGAAAGGCTCAGTAACTGCTGCAGAGTAAAAGAGACAAAAGATAGAAGACAAATGTAGTACATGGTCTTGAAATTTCTTTTGTTATAAGGGACATTATTAGGACATTTCATGAAATCTGAATTAGTATATAGTTTAGACACAGTATTGTGTCAGTGCTAATTTCCTGATTTTGATCATTGTGCTATTGTTACATAAGAGAATCCCTTGTTTAGAGAGTAAACACTGAATTTTTTAGAGGTAAAGGGGCATCATGTCTGCAACTTACTCTTAAAGGGTCCAGAAAAATTATAGAAAGAAAAAGGTAGAGGAGAGGGAGGAATTTTTTTTATTATTGCAGCTTTTCTTTAAGTCTGAAATTATGTCAAAATTTTTTAAGTTTAAAAACTATAATGAGGGGCCCCTGGGTGGTTCAGTCAGTTAAGCATCCAACTCTTGATCTCAGTTCAGGTCATGATCTCACAGTTTGTGAGTTTGAGCTGCAAGTAGGGCTCTGCGCTGAAAGCACAGAGCCTGCTTGGGATTCTGTCTCTCCCTCTCTCTTTGCTCCTGCCCTGCTTATGCACCTGGTCTCACTCTCACTCTCTCTCTCTCAAATTAAATAAATAAACTTTAAATAAAATGAAAAAAAAACCAATCTATACAATATGTTACATTTGAGGTAAAAAAAAGTGGGAGAAAATAAAAATCCATATTCATATTTGCATAAAGAATTTTTGGGAAATACACTAAAAAATTATAAATAGTGATTATCTATTGGGAGCAAGAGCTAGATAGAGAGGAAAGAAGCCTGGGAGAGAGATTTTTTTTTACTACCTTTTTATATGTTTTTGTTTATGAACTATATTAATATTAACACATTATCTACCTAAAAATAGAATTCAAATAAGGATATTTTTTAAAAAGAATAAAATAGAAGAAACAGGTAACCAAGTGCAAAATCATTAGAAGGTATAGAAGGAAATAAAAAGTACTAAATAAAACACCCAAAAAAGAACTACAAATGCAGGTATTAAAAAATGTAGACTATAATAAATTAATAGTTTTCCTCACCCTGGTACTGCATGCAAGAAGCATGGGGAAAGTAGAAAGGAAATTAGAAATAAAAGTCACAAGAGGGAAGATGTTTGTAGAAGCAGAAAACACATCTTTGTGGTATGATGGAAAGAACATACTCTTAGAATAAGATTGAAGATAAAATCCAGTTCCTGCTATTTACTAGCTGTATGTCCTTGGATAAATTATTTAATTTCTTCCAGCTTTGGTGACTCATCTCTAAATTGTCTATGTCACTTAATTGAAATATATTTTAGAAGGATATGTTATCAAAGCATGAAAATTAATATAAGTAAAATGCCAGAACTGTATTTAAATATCGACTATTACCTTATGGGGGAAAGGACTTATTTGTAACACTACACTCATTCTGATGGGTTGAGGAGCTATTATACCCATGAAATGGGTGGTATTTGGTGGGGGTGGGAGACGGTTAGGTAGTAAGGGAAGAGGGGGAGGTATATATATTGTTTGTATGTGCTTGTGTTTGTATGGTGTGTCCCTTAAAGCAAAAGGATTGTTAAAAAGCACTGACAGTGGAGGAAATTTAGAAGTCACCCTTTTTTATTTGAATTTCCTACCTGTAACAAGGTAGTTTCTTTTTCTGATCCCCACATGCACCATGTGTCTTCTATTCTCAACCTGTTTGCCCTTGCTGCTTTTTTTTTTCCAACCCACTGGAATACTTTCTCTTAATTCTGTCTGAAATTTAAAAATCTGTTAAGGATCTGTTGAGAATACACAAAATCCACCAACTTGACACCTCCTGACACCTCAGTATTTCTACTGATCCTGGATTCTTTCATTTCTGAAATCTTACAGCATGAATTTCCTATAGTTTTTCAATTGTTTAGGTGAGGAGAGTCTTTGCCTTGCAACAAACTGTAAAAAGCTTAAAAGCAAGCGTTATTTCATGCATGTCTTTATGTCTGTCTTAAAAGATGATAGGTAGTAATTGTTGTTTTAAAATTTTTGACCTAAATTACTCAAGAGAGAGCCTTGAAGACTGGCAGCTCAACAGTTCAGACATCCTAACCTTTGCCACTGCCACGGTTGCACCTTTGCCCTTTCCCCAAAGGGCCCCTGTAAAATGCAGTCTGGCTAAGCAGGGTGTTCTTGATATTTCAGGAATCACTGACGTTCCAGGATGTGGCTGTGGACTTCACACGAGAGGAGTGGGACCAGCTCTACCCTGCTCAGAAGAATCTTTACCGAGATGTGATGCTGGAGAACTACAGGAATCTGGTCGCACTGGGTAAGGATGTTGCCCCTGTAAAACTAGCAACCATTCTAAAGGGCTTTGTTTCCTTAAGTAGTGAAAATTTCCAAAGCTTTTGTGAATATAGTTCAGGCCAGGACAGAATGCTAATCAATGCTTGGAGACAGAGGACCTTTGTTTCCTGCTGTTTCTCCTCAGGTAAAAGGTCTTGACTTTGTTGAGTTTGAGATGAGTAAGCTTTATTTTGCTGCCTCTGAAGTTTCCCCTTTCCAAATCCAGAGGCTCTAAAGACTAAAAAAGTTGGAAATGAGTTCTGAGAGACAGTTTTGTTCCCAGTATAAACTTCTATGGCATACATTTTTCCCATGAATAGGGCATCAACTTTATAAGCCAGAGGTGATCTCTCAGTTGGAGCAGGAGGAGCAATGGATGATGGAAAGAGGCAGCTCAGGGGACATTCATGCAGGTGAGGAGCAAGCATTTGGGTATTTGCTGCTCAGTAAAGAGAAGCGGTCACTTTTGAAATATTCAACTGAGTGTGCTCCAAATCTCTGCCTCTGGGATTTAAAGAATACTGAGGACTTTTTAAATTCAGTTTATGTTTGACTTTTTTCCAAAGTGGAAATGGCTCTTTTTTTCCGATTAAACAGATAATATATACTTACTATTTAAAAATTTACACAACACAAAAGTTACTTTCAAGGTATTAATTTTAACATTCATAAATACCTTGGTGTTGTAAATCTCCACATAACATTTTCTGGTCTTTATTCATACATCCTCTCTCAGTATTCTTTAAATCTTTCTTTTCCATGTCAAAGATCCTCTGCCATTTTTACCTACTTTTCATTCTTTTTCCTTTTATTATCAAACTCTTTAAATTTGCCTAAAACCCATAACCTGAATTTTAATTCTTTAGATTATCTGTGTGATATGACCCCTATCCTACCTGTACTACTAAAATTGTTTACTTGGAGATTACCGCTAACTTCCTATCAGTCAAATCCAGTGGCAAAACAAAACAAAACAAAAAAAAAAACAAACAAAAAAACCCCAACGGTTATTGTCTCCTATGACTTTGTTGCATTCACTTTACTTTCTTGAAATTTTCTTCCACCCTGGCTTGTGATACACACAATTCTTGTCTCTTGTAGTCTCAGTCTTGTATCTCTACCTGCTTCTTTCACTACCTTCTGTCCCTTTTCATTCTTCTAAAGGTATGTATTCCTACAGACGTGGTGCTCAACTCTGCAGTACATCACTTTAAAATAGGCCTTCTGTGTCCTTTTCCCATGTCTATATTTCTAGCCTCAGTATTTCACCCACATTCTCTTCCCAGATTTCAGATTATATTTTTGTTTATGAATGTCATGCCATTATTTTAATTATTTCAAAACCTGGATTTGTTGACTTTATACTCTCTCTTTAAAGTATCTCTTTATTTTTATTCAATATATGAAGTTTATTGTCAAACTGGTTTCCATACAACACCCAATGCTCATCCCAAAAGGTGCCCTCCTCAATACCCATCACCAACCCTCCCCTCCCTCCCACCCCCCATCAACCCTCAGTTTGTTCTGTTTTTAAGAGTCTCTCATGCTTTGGCTCTCTCCCACTCTAACCTCCTTTTTTTTTTTCTTACCCTCCCCCATGGATTTCTGTTAAGTTTCTCAGGATCCACATAAGAGTGAAAACATATGGTATCTGTCTTTCTCTGTATGGTTTATTTCACTTAGCATCACACTCTCCAGTTCCATCCACGTTGCTACAAAAGGCCAGATTTCATTCTTTCTCATTGCCGCATAGTAGTCCATTGTGTATATAAACCACAATGTCTTTATCCGTTCATCAGTTGATGGACTATTTAAATGAGAGGCTTCTTAACCAAAAAACCCCAAAAGCTTAACTCTCTATTGTTGGCATACCACCTACAGTGTTCTGCCCAGTTATATTAGCAAGTAGTTGTATGTTAAACGTATGCCAGACACTGAGTTAGGTATTTTCCACTCTGGTTTATTAAGTCAAGTTAACCTACCCCGTCTGTGTCTAGTGTCCACCCTGATTCTTTGCTCTGGCACCTGGTTTTCCCATTTAGACTTGGTTTTCTGTCATTCAGTCTTCAGCTTATTTTTCAGTGTGGCTTTGACTTGGCTGTCCTTCTTGCTTTTAGTTCTCCAGGTCATGTTAGGTAGGAATCCTTGTTCCTGTTTTAGTCTCATTGAACCTGAATTTTGGTCTGACCAGTGCTGCCATTCCATAAGTAGAGGCTAATAATTAAAACATTTTTTCAGGAACCCTAACACTTACCCTGACAACAGTAGGTGATGTTATTTCTATGAATTTCCACACTTTGAAACCTGGGAAGTAGGAAACTAAAGGAAGAAAATGAAAACTCCCTTCCCAGGTGAATTGCCAGCATAGGAACTTACAGCAGAAGGCAAAGCTATTCTTTCCCTCAGGTACATATTTTTCCCCACAGACATATCCATTTGTAAGATCCACACTCTTTCCCATTATGTCCCTATCCACAGACCACCAGCTAGAGAAAATAATTGCTAACTTAGGAAAATTTCCAGAAATTATTATGTGGATGCCTAAGGCTCTTGGTTCACAGATCGGCTTGAACAAGTGATTTCCTCATATCCTCCTTGTCAGGAATCAGCAGCCTGGCAGTCTCCTCCAAGAAGACAGATTGTATTTTTGCATTATCCTGTAAGACACTGAGACACAGTGACTGGTTCCTCTGATGAGGATGTGGCAAAACATTTCCATTGATGAACTGATCTAATTCTGGCTTGCCCTCTGGGTTACTGCTTGCCTTTTTGGCATCTACTGATGCCTATTTATCTAGAAATCTCTTCCAGATAAAGATGAGACCTGGAAAATGTCCAGTGGACTTAGAAACAAAGAAGTTAATAATTATATTAATAAGAGTGATTATATAAGAATGATCAGTTAGTACATTTTGAGTGAACAGGAAGTAAACAGGTAGAGCTGGGTATGCAGTACTCTTATAAGAAGCTAGAATAATAAAGGGAGACAATAGAAAGCATATGCTAGAATAGAAGCTAGTGTCCAAAGAGGATTGTTCCAAGCAGGAATGGTTTTAGCTTGTTTGTAATGCTGAAGGGGAGGAGTTAATAGAGGGGGTAATTAGAAAATAGATACAAATTATGAAGCAAGGTTCTAGAAGAGATGGGAGTGGGATTGGAAAGAAGGAGGTGAGGGTGATTTTTTATGTAAATAATTTTGTTGAAGAAAGATTTGGGAGAGTTCACAATGGTTATTTCTATTTTCTCGGCAAAGTAGGAGGCAAGGTTGTCTTTTGAATATAAAGGAATCGGGGAAGGATAAGTACAGAACTTGAGGAGCACTTGCTTTAGCTTACTAAGGTCAACAGAAACTGACCAAAAATGAATCAAGAGATTACCAAGCAGCTTTGAGGGTCCAGATGAGATTTTGCCCTATGCATTTGTGGTTTCCAGTAACTATGCATATATTTGCCATTTCTCCCATTCTACTTGGCACTAGAAAGGCTTTTTTTTTTTTTTTAATTTTTTTAACGTTTTATTTATTTTTGAGACAGGGAGAGACAGAGCATGAACAGGGGAGGGTCAGAGAGAGGGAGACACAGAATCTGAAACAGTCTCCAGGCTCTGAGCTGTCAGCACAGAGCCCGATGCAGGGCTCGAACTCAGGGACCGAGAGATCATGACCAGAGCCAAAGTCGGCCGCTTAACCAACTGAGCCACCCAGGCACCCCTGGAAAGGCTTTGTAGAGCCCAGGCTGAGAGCCTGTCGGACTGGTGGAACTGAAGGAGGAAAACTGAGAGAGAGTTTGTTAATTCAGGTGAGTTGACATAGAGTCCAAAAAGTGACAAAAAGTAAAGTAAGGCCTGAAGAGGACTGGAAACTAGAAAACAACAGACAAGTCAAAGCAGCAGAGGTCTTGATGAGATTAGAAAGCAGGTGGAGGGGCGCCTGGGTGGCTCAGTCGGTTGAGCGTCCGACTTCAGCTCAGGTCACGATCTCGCGGTCCGTGAGTTCGAGCCCCGCGTCGGGCTCTGGGCTGATGGCTCGGAGCCTGGAGCCGGCTTCCGATTCTGTGTCTCCCTCTCTCTCTGCCCCTCCCCCGTTCATGCTCTGTCTCTCTCTGTCTCAAAAATAAATAAACATAAAAAAAAAAAAAATTTAAAAAAAAAAAAAAGAAAGCAGGTGGAGAGTGAATAAGGCCATAGTCTACTCACTGAGCCAGAGAGTGTGACACTGAGTTTGAGATTCCTTGTATGGATCAAAGTTCAGATATAACTGTATAGCCAGGTAAATAATTGTTGAAATGAGATGAAGGTAAAAGCACAAACAACTACCAGTTAGAAAATAAGATGGAAGAGAAAAGCCCAATTAATAGTAACTAAAAAGATAAAACACATAGAAATAAACTTTTAACAAGAAATGTGCAACACCTGCATGAGGAGAACTTTAAAACACTGACAGACACAAAAATAAACTTGAATAAATAGACATACCAAGATGTCAGTGTTCCTGATACACATGTAATGTCATCCCATAAAAAGTGCCTTCAAGGGGCGCCTGGGTGGCGCAGTTGGTTAAGCGTCCGACTTCAGCCAGGTCACGATCTCGCGGTCCGTGAGTTCGAGCCCCGCGTCAGGCTCTGGGCTGACGGCTCAGAGCCTGGAGCCTGTTTCCGATTCTGTGTCTCCCTCTCTCTCTGCCCCTCGCCCGTTCATGCTCTGTCTCTCTCTCTGTCCCAAAAATAAATAAACGTTGAAAAAAAAAATTAAAAAAAAAAAAGTGCCTTCAAGATTTTGGGGGAATCTTAGATAAGCTCATTCTAAAGTTCATATTGAAAAACCAAAACACAAAAATAATCTGGAAAACTCTGAAAGGAAAACAATGAGGGGTTATCTCAACTAGATAATATATAGCAAAAGTTTATTAAGCAAAACAAGGCAACCAACTGAACAGAATAGAAAATCCAGAAATAGACCTAGATGTATGCAGGGGTTTAGTATCTGTTAAAGGCATTATTTCAAATTAGTAGGGAAAAGGTACACATCTTAGTAAAATGATATTGAGATAACTGGTATTTAAGAGGTAGACCTTTTTTTTTTTTTTTGAGTATAATTGACACACAATGTTACATTAGTTTCAGGAGCACAGCTTAGTGAATCATCTTTATGCTGTGCTTACCACAATTGTAACTATAAAAAGGTAGACCTTTTAAATTTTTTTTTTTCAACGTTTATTTATTTTTGGGACAGAGAGAGACAGAGCATGAACGGGGGAGGGGCAGAGAGAGAGGGAGACACAGAATCGGAAACAGGCTCCAGGCTCTGAGCCATCAGCCCAGAGCCCGACGCGGGGCTCGAACTCACGGACCGCGAGATCGTGACCTGGCTGAAGTCGGACGCTTAACCGACTGCGCCACCCAGGCGCCCCAAAGGTAGACCTTTTAATGAATATTGAGTAGTCATCTGGAAAAAGATAAAGTTGGATCCATAGCTTACCCCTTAAACCAAGATACTCCAAAAGAATCAGAGACGTTAAATGTAAAACATGAAACCATAAGAGCATGGAAGAAAACGTAGGAGAAATCTTTTATAACCTTGAAATGGGAAGTCATTTCTGACTATGATTCAAAATCTAGAAGCCATAAAAGAAAAGATTTATACTTTCAACAGACACAAATCCCCAAATTCTGCATGGTATAGAATAATAAGCAAAGTGAAAAGGTAAATGGCAATGGTTGGGGTGGGGGGGAATATTTGCAACTTATATCAAAAGGGCTAAGCTCCCATTAACAAATGGCTCCTGGGATGCCTGAGTGACTCGGCTGGGTGTCTAACTCTTAGTTTCGGATCAGGTCATGATCTCATGGTTCACGGGTTCCAGCCCTGCATCAGGCTCTGCACTATCAGTGCAGAGCCTGCTTGGGATTATCTCTCTCCCCTCCCTCAATCACGCTCTCTCTCAAAATAATCTAATCTAGCCTAATTTTAAAAAGGCTCCTCTAAATCAATAAGAGGCCAACAGCCCAATAGAAATATACACATGTGAACAGTTCTTAGGTAAAGGAGTACAAATATGTTTAATGTAAGAAAAAATGTTCAGTCTCACTCATGATAAGAGAAGCACAAATTGAAACTACACCAGATGACTTTTTCTCACCTGTCAGGTTAGCAAAAGCCCAAAAATTTGTCTGCATACACTGTTGATAAGCCTGTAGGAAAGAAAGAACTCTCATACATTGCTAGTATAAGATGAACCACCAGTCAACACAGGATGTCATAGATTAATCGAGGGGGTCTCCCTTTCCAGACAACCCTGTTTGGTATTGTAGACTCTTTGGATGAACGAACATTGTCTAGAATCATATGTTTGTGTAAACAGTTTTATGGGAACACAGCCACACTCCCTCTATCACTCATATATTGTCTGTGGCTGCTTGCACACTATAACAGCAGAGTTGAGTAAACAGTAAAGACCATATGACCCACAAAACCTTAAATATTCACGAGATGACCCTTTATAGAAAAAGTTTACAACCTCTCCTAAACCAATCATTTTTAATTATTTATAACCACCACTGTCATCAAGAAATCCATTTTTATTGCAACTCATAAGATCAGTATAATCTATAAAATTGAGACAAAAATTTTACCAAACACCGTTTATCTTTATTGCTATGTCAGATGAACTCTGATAGTTTCTCATCTTTTTTAAGCTATTTTGTTTCAGTTTTTTTTCTTTTTAAAATTAAGACTTTATTTTTTATTTTTATTTTTTTGAAGTATTTTTATATTAAATATAATTTACTATCAAATTGGTTTCCATACGGGGCGCCTGGGTGGCGCAGTCAGTTAAGCGTCCGACTTCAGCCATGTCACGATCTCGCGGTCCGAGAGTTCGAGCCCCGCGTCGGGCTCTGGGCTGATGGCTCAGAGCCTGGAGCCTGTTTCCGACTCTGTGACTCCCTCTCTCTCTGCCCCTCCCCCGTTCATGCTCTGTCTCTCTCTGTCCCAAAAATAAATAAACGTTGAAAAAAAAATTAAAAAAAAAATTGGTTTCCATACAACACCCAGTGCACATCTCAACAGGTGCCCTCCTCAATACCCATCACCCACTTTCCCCTCTCCCCCACCTGCCATCAACCCTCAGTTTGTTCTCAGTATTTAAGAGTCTCTTATGGTTTTCCCCCCTCCCTCTCTATAACTGTTGTTTCAGTTTTTAATTTATTGTTCTACCCAATAAATTAATATCATAACTCACTATAGATCAGGGCATGTTTTTTAATTAACAAAAGGGAACTGGAAATACTACAGTGCCTTGCACATAGAAAGGGCAAACTTTTCAAAATTTGTTTTTCTCCCTCCCTTTCTCCCTAATTCTTTCCCTTTCTCTCCCTCCCTCTCTCTGTTCCTCTTTCCCTTCTTGTTTCCTTCCCTCCTAATTCTAAATAATTCAGTTCAAAAGGCATTGGATGAGGCTAAATATCAGGGTAAGTTGTTTACTTGATGAGATATACAGCAGTCCAGAAGGCCCTTCAAGATGTTGTTCAAGTTGCCCAGTGACATCACAACATGCTTAAACTGACCATGGTCACATCTAGAGGGTATCCCTTCCTGGATACAAAGGAGATCAGAGGTCTAGGTATCCTAGAAATCTAATTTTATCAGCAGGTCATAACCCCAAGAGTTGATCCAGGAAATATGGAGTCAATGAAGACAAACAGTAACCACTTGAGACTACAGCAAATCCCCTGTTTTTCTTCATGTAGAGCCCTTAGGTTCCTGCAAGAATAATGAAGGCCTAATGAACCCCTGCAATAAGCTAGAGAGGCTTAGTCTGTAGCCATGACCAAGATATTACACTTGCTTAGTTTAGGACTTGGGCATAAAATAGATTGCATGTCATTCTCACAGTGTAGGCAGGCAAAGCTCTTCTGCTTCCATGTCTGAAAACACTTTCTTCCCAGGTAACACTTTTTCTGTAATCTCAGACAGCAGAGGATCAGGCAGTGTAAGAGGGGAGTAGGCAAAAGTACAAAGTAGGACTTGGGAGCTTCAGTTAACGATTGGGTTCCTAGTCAGGTAAGGCCAAACCAGGAAGAAAGTACACAGTGAATAATGAATGAACAGCATCTCTGCATGCTGTCTTATACATGGCTTGATAAAAGTGTTCATCCTTATCAGAGCCCACCCTCCTTTTAAGGAAAGTTGCAGTCATGTCCGCTAACATGGGGCCTTAGGTTAGGTGAGGAGCTAGAGCAAATGGACTAGAGTTTGTTCTTCACAAATGCTTTGAAACTCAAAGTGATCATTGTCTCATTTTGTAGTCTAGATTCTGTTCCCTGGCATCCCACTGGGATGTAGATAGGCAGCCTTGTGATTGCAGATCTGATGTGCCTTGAAGATATTCAGAGTGGGGGAGCAGTGTTTATATAGCCCATGCATAGTCACTCCTTCTGTTATCAGTAGATGAAAAGTCTGTCTACCAGCAGCAGTTTTCCCTTTTCCCTCACAGAGGCATAGAAAGAATGCAGTCAGGGGCGCCTGGGTGGCGCAGTCGGTTAAGCGTCCGACTTCAGCCAGGTCACGATCTCGCGGTCCGTGAGTTCGAGCCCCGCGTCGGGCTCCTGGCTGATGGCTCGGAGCCTGGAGCCTGTTTCTGATTCTGTGTCTCCCTCTCTCTCTGCCCCTCCCCTGTTCATGCTCTGTCTCTCTCTGTCCCAAAAATAAATAAACGTTGAGAAAGAATGCAGTCAACAAAAATGGCCATGGATATGTTGATCAAGCCACCATGTTTCCAGGAATAAACAAAAGTTTCAGAAGCTAGGCCATAGGGAATGAAGGCCCTGAACTCTACTCCTAGGCAGAAAATGTGTCTTCAAAGTTCTAGCCAGTTATTCTAAACACTTTAGAGCCAAAGTCCCTAGGCAAGACAAAAGCATTTGGGCTGAAAATAAAATCCGATTGGTAATCTGGTTGAAATGGTCAGTGGGTTTAAAATGAATCTTCTAAATCACTATTTTTTTCCACATACAATTTTAGACCAGAGTAGGTTCTGTTTATGTATCTTTTTGTATATCTTTAAGCAAACTGATCAGTTTTTTACAATTTTCTTTTTTTCTTTATAAAATATATGTTTCATGTTCAGCCAACTATTCTTGCCATGCTGTTTGTGATAACAGCAAGTCCAAGGTAACCTAAATGTGATTGATTAAAAATACTTTGACATATCCAGAAAATTGGATATTTTAAAACCTTTAAAAATAATATGGAAATGTATTTGCTGACATGTAAATGTGTTCATGATATGCAGTAATGTAAAAAAACAAAATACAAAACAGTATTATGATGTAATTCCAGTTTATTTTCCCAAGGCAGTTGTTGACATTATTATTAATGGAGCCCCCTTTTACTCTCAAGTGTCCTAATTAGGATGATAATTGTATGTGCCAGCTTCAAGGGCAACACTCCTTCAGCTTTTATATATACATTCCCTATGGTTGGAAGACCAAGACTAGTGAGTGACTCACATTTGAGAAACCTAAAGCAGTCTAAGGCCCAAGAACAGCTAACTAATGAAATGGCTTTTGTAGGTGAGCCAGAAAAACTGTTGAGTTAGGATCTGTCTGTACTATCCAAGTTTGTTAGAACAAGGTATCGTGAGTGTTATGAGTCAGGCAACATGATCTTGGATCTTGTCCAGTAGGATTCACGCTGTAGGGCTGGTCTGAAGGGACTATCCAAACTAGAGCTTTATCTGTCTAGATCATGGAAATGAGAGGAGAGGTCCAGCTAAAACCTCCCAAGAATCATAAAAGTTCCCAAAGTGAGTCCTATTTAGCTTTCTGCAAGCTGAGAATGTGAAGCCACTCAATTATACAAAAATTGGCCTTTCTCTTAATCCCTCCCTCCACATGACTCCTACCCTCCAACTCTTGTTAGAAGGGAACTAAACAACACTTAGTAAGTGAAGGAAGAAGTGGCCAGGGAAATAGTTAAGTGGGGAAAGAAATGAGAGAGTAGTCAGGGAAAAATCTAGCAGGAAGAAAGTAGGGCAGGGGAAGAGGCAGGCAGTGGGCGGAAAGGAAGAATATGACTCTATAACAGCCCAGGGGAAGAGAAAGGGATTAATTTTGGAACTTTGATTATTAAACACATGATTAAATTTTTAATTATTGAATAGAGGCTGTGTTTGAATGTAACAGGAGTATCTGTTATCTAAGAATGAGAGAAGCCATGGAACCTCCCCAAATCTTCATCTGGAAGCAGACTAAGAATACCCCCACTAAATTAAGTTCAAAGAAGTGGTAGGAGGCTGAAATGAAATTTTGTTTGTATCACAATTCATATGACTTACATTTATATTTGTATGAACATAGGGGAAAAATCTGGCAAGACAGCCTCCAACAGCTCCAAACAGCTGCCTCTACAGATTGGAATTCTTACTTTATGCATTTCTACATTATTTGAATATGTTACTAAAAGCAAGTATTCATTTTATCATTTTAAACAAAAAATTAAAATAGGAAGAAATACATACTTTTTCAATAAACAAGTAGCTGACACTACATAAGGATAATCCACAGATGAGATCTATAAGGTCTGGATCTGTCTTCTTCCAGTAGTCTTTCTTCTGATACCTCCTACCTCTGAGCACAGATCTTTCTCTGATATTTCTTACTCTCCTTTCCATTTCCTTTCAACCGTGGATACTCCTGGATGATCTTTTCTTATGATTACCACACATGTTTTAAAATTTCCCCCTGATCACTGCTTTTTGTGATCCTTTTATAGTCTTCCCCCTTGTTACATGGCCATATTTTAAAACTTACGCCACATATGCTTTGTTCACATTACTTTAAGTCTCACTTGGTAATTCATTGTGCAACAATTTCTTTTTCAAAACAGAGAAGATGGCAAAGTATTTGTATGTTCTGAATTTCTTTTAGGTGGAGAGAATAGACCTGATATCAGAAAATCAATTCCAAACCAGAATATTTCTGATGAAAATCAAAACCATGACATGATAATGGAGAGATTAACAGGAGACAGTTTCTGGTACTCCATCTTAGGAGGACTCTGGGATTTTGATTACCAATTAGAGTTTAACCAAGAAAATCAGCAGAGACATTTAGCACAAGTATCTTTCAACCACAAAAAGATTACACAGGAGAGAAGCCTTGACTGTAATAGATTTGGAGAAAACTATAATGTAAACTCAAACCTTATTATGCATCAGAGAATTCCTTCAATTAAAATACCCCTTAATTCTGACACACAAGGAAATAGCATCAAACATAATTCAGACTTGATTTACTATCAGGGAGACTATGTAAGAAACCATCCTTATGAATATAATGAATGCGGAAAAATCTTCAATCAACATATTCTTCTTACTAATCATATTCATACTGAAGAGAAACCCAGTGAATGTGGGAAAGCCTTCAGCCACAACTCATCTCTTACTCAACCTCAGATAGTCCTTACAGGAGAGAAGCCCTATAAGTGTGATGAATGTGGGAAAAGATTCAGCCAGAGGATTCATCTTATTCAACATCAGCGAATTCACACAGGAGAAAAACCTTTTATATGCAATGAATGTGGGAAAGCCTTCCGTCAACATTCATCCTTTACTCAACATCTGAGAATTCATACTGGAGAGAAGCCCTACAAATGTAATCAATGTGGTAAAGCCTTTAGCCGTATCACATCCCTTACTGAACATCATAGACTTCATACCGGAGAGAAACCTTATGAATGTAGTTTTTGTGGGAAAGCCTTCAGCCAGAGGACACATCTTAATCAGCATGAGAGAACTCATACAGGAGAGAAACCCTATAAATGTAATGAATGTGAGAAAGCCTTCAGCCAGAGTGCACATCTTAATCAACATAGGAAGATCCATACTCGGGAGAAATTGTGTGAATATAATAAATGTGAGAAAACCTTAAGTTCCAGTCCTTCTCTTACCCAGCAGCATATAACTCACAGGGGGGAAATCATATGAATATATAAATATAGGAAAACTTTTGGTCAGATCTTTTCATCCCCTTGAATATAAAATTATTCATAGAGAAGAGAAAATTTATAAATAAACTTTTAATGCATAGAAACCAAATAAATTTAGATCTTAAATTAGCATATTCCCAGGAGAGATTATAAATAGTGAAAATAATTTATTTTATAAATAAGGTAATATTGAGTCATGTTCCAAATATGATATAAAACTTTTTTTAATGATCAGAAATCTTATAGGCAATAATCTGAAATTATTCTCCTGTAACTTTTATGATATAAAGTTTTTAAAGTATGTAAACATTGATTACTTAAAGCAGTGATGTAGTATAACCAGTCACATAAACTTGAAATAAACATAAAAGCAATATTTCTCAAACCAGCCATTTGTTTCCTTTACAGTTTTTACCATATTCAGTGTTTACTTAATATTTTTCCTTAAAGGGACTCAGAATTTTTAGCATTGCCTAGGAAATATTATTTGCAGAAATTATGAGTTTTATATGCCAATTATATTTGTTCTAAAATAAATAAACATATTTATTTATCAAAATACATATATAACTTTGAAATTAAAAATATCCGCTTGAGGGGCGCCTGGGTGGCGCAGTCGGTTAAGCGTCCGACTTCAGCCAGATCACGATCTCGCGGTCCGTGAGTTCGAGCCCCGTGTCGGGCTCTGGGCTGATGGCTCAGAGCCTGGAGCCTGTTTCCGATTCTGTGTCTCCCTCTCTCTCTGCCCCTCCCCCGTTCATGCTCTGTCTCTCTGTCCCAAAAATAAAAATAAACGTTGAAAAAAAAAATTAAAAAAAAAAATATCCGCTTGATGTACTACCTAAGTCTTCTGTACCTTTATTTGAAAAACAATGTGACAGGATATTGGCAGTGTTTGTTTTCATTTCAGCAACTTTTGCGTTTTCGTCAAACAACTTATAGGATCATTTTAAGAAGCATGTTGGAGGAGACTAAGGGTCATAGTGATGAACTTTGAAAATGATTCAGAGAAGTCTACTTTTCTATCCTGTTGTTCTAGTTTTAAAATTCCCTCTAGCAAACATAGGCTTTTTTAATTAAAATGGATTTTTTTGTGTGTTTGAATACAGAGTTTTTTGTTGTTGGTTTGTTTTGTTTTTATATAATGACCAGGGGCTAAGAATCCCTACACTTCCCTACACAACTGTGAAAGACAAGAAGTAGAAGACTATACCAGATGTTGAGCTGTGGTGCCATGATGAAGCTGAGAACCAGGGAAGAGCCTTACTGGCTTATATAAATAACTAAGGAGGTACTAATAAATTGGCCTAAAAATTCATTTTATTTATATAAATTTATTTATGTAACACCTTTTTCCAAAAAGAATTTAAAGTAGTTAAATTTTATTTTATGAATACAGTCCTGTGTAACAGATAATCACATTTTGATGTTAAAAAGCATTATAAATGTAAACTGTCATAAGCCACAAATAAATACATTTTGGGGGCTGCTTCAGTTTCTTGGTTTTCTGTTTTTCTCTTTCCTCAGGCATGGCTTGAAGAAGCCATGAGGCTAAGGTAGAAATGTATTTCCCCTTTGCTTCCTCACCTTTTTTCTTCTAACGTAGCTCCCATCTCAAGACTTCTTTTTTTTTCCCTCTGAAGGACTAGATTTTATAAAGTTATTGAGTCAAAGCTGAAATGATTTAAAGACATTTAAAAATTAAAACACTAAAAGAAAGTAATAAAATGAACTCATTTCATCAGAGAAGTTAAACTTTTCAAAGTACATTTACGTCCTGTGCATCAGCAGTGTGCAACAGTTAATAAAACCATGAGTTACTATGGTCAAGGAGAATTTTTAATAACATTTTGTGCTCAGATGTCTGTGTAGTAGAGATCCATTTTCAGGGTAGTTCCAAAATGAACTACATTTAACATTCATTTGCCATAAGTAGGGCACTGAGATTTCAGGAAAAGAGTGAGCCAAGGTGAAATCTCAGACAGTAGAGGTATGTATTAAAAGAAGTAATGGCTAATTACAATTGATAAATGCTTTGATCAAAGTTTAATTTTGCAGTCGGGAAAAAAAATAAAAAGATGTATCCACAAAGAGTGTTAAAAGCTACAGTATAAGGCAGTGTATCCAACAGGTGAATTGAGAACAATGGAATTTTCAGAAGAGATTCAGTAGAACTTGGATAATCCTAGAAAAGAGGTGTCTGGACTGATATAATAAATAAGAATCATAAAAATAGAAGCTTATTAAATATTCTTTAGTGTCATAAATGATTATGCTTAGATGTACAGTAAACTAGTGATTCTGAGATGAATTTATTTTCATGTCCTTTGTTCTCTTCAAAATGTTGCAAACTAAGGAGTGAACCCTAAATATATTGATTACACCAAAATACTGGTTCTTAGAGCAGGGAAGCCAGTGGTGTAGTACTTATTCAAAGACCTGTTAGTTGTGACTGATTTCTGTCTAGGAGGGCAAGACATTATCCTTTCATGTATATTAGTTCATTTGGTCTGTCTAACCAGGTGCTAATGCCTTTCTTTTATGAAAAGAGATATTTAAGCTTAGACACAATAATAATAAATAATTTATTATTCAGGATTTCTCACTGGAAATGTCACTAGAACGTGGATCATCTACTCCTGATTCAGTGGATACCAACAGTGCCTGGAGCAGTATTTTGTAACACTTTGAAAACAATTGTTAAATATATTAAAATTAATAAAGTGAAAGATTGCTGCTCAACATTAAAACCTGTGTGACTTTCTCAGAACTTCAGAGTGTTAAAGGATCATCATGTGATAGATTCTCTTATGTCCACAGGCCTTGTGGGCTTAGAGAAATATAGTCATTACTATTTGTATTTTGATTAATGTTTAGTTTATTAGTTTAAGAAACTGAAATTCTTTAAGCATCCAACATTCCCCTAATTATTCACAGATGTGAAACTAATAAATAAAAACAAGAATGTCTAAAATTAGATATCCCCACTCTTTTTAACATGGGTTTCAGGATTAAAAACATCTAAAACTCTCATTAAATCACAAGCCTAAAATTTCAGATTGTGGTAAATATTTTAAATACCTTAAGAAACAGGTAAGACATACCTAGAATATTAATTATACCAAAACCATAAAAATGTTAGCTTCATGGATTTATTATCTTTATTTGAATGGCATTCCAGTTTTTGTCCATTTGTTGCTAGGCTTAGGTTGTCCTACCAGGTATTTGTGTACCTTTCCTGGGTTCTAGTAATCTTATCTAACCCAAAATAAGAATAATAATTTCTCAGACAAATAAATTGCAATTTACAGATTAGCAACTGGCCAACCCTTAATCAGGTCATCCATAAAACCTAGTTGCATAGGCCAAACAACTTTTCTTTGTTTTTCTTTTATATCAAAATATTACTTATTATGTCATGGGGCATTTTAAGACTTTCTTCTTGTATAGATTGGAAATTTTTGACACTTTAACTTTCCCAAAACCATCTGGCCCATTGTTCTGTCTAGTTGATATAAGAATCTTATTGACTAGCATTATTTAAAGCTTTTCTATGCTTCATTAGTATAGTTAATAAGGCCCTCCAGCTCCTTCCTGAAGAATCCAAGTTTTGTTATACATTTTCCTCTGTAGAACATTTGGCTACTTCATCATTTTGCAACACATTGTTGAATCCTCTTTCTACTTGGTTATTGTATATAACCATTGGAGCTGATTAACTGTTGAACCATCTTTCTACTTGGTTGGATCATCAAGTTCTTCGTCTTCCTTGATAATGGTTCAACACACCACCCCTATGTTTGTTCTTAACCAATTAAACAGGAACAAATTATACACACACACACACACACACACACACACACAAATGTGTATATACAAACACACATCTGTACATAAACACATACTTAGCAAGAAAAATTTTATATTACTCTTTAAGGTCAATAATGAATCATACATACACCATATTCAATTTTTTTTACAGCTGTGTTTTAACATACTTGATTATATTAACTTTGCTCTTGAGTATCATTATGAACACTTAGACTCTTCTATACTCATGCAATCCCAATTAGCCATTGTTGTAAATGTTCAAATTGTGACCTTGACCAGTGGAAGCTTTATTAAGCTAACTTCTTTAACTCTTACCACTGTATCTGTTATCCTTAAAAGTATTCTCATTTTTGGAAGTAAGATGTTCCAAGCCCATCCTGAATTCTTTCCTTGCTCCAAGAAATGGGATTAACTTATCCCCCCACCTCCAGCCCAAAGAGTTCCAGTTTCTTTTCTTTTAGTGCAAAGTGGTAATGACCAAAATCTGGGCCCTGGAGATGTACACGACCATTAAGAGCGAGCAGAAGTCCTGCTGTTTCTACAGCTACTCCTATCAGTCGCTTTTAGCAATAAAAGCTAGATAATGTCTTTTAAGACAAGGCCATGATTTCTCACAGGCTTTTCTAATTTAGTGTATATGGATGTGCCTAATTGTTTAAAACAGGATCTTTTTTAGCACTGGGATGTTCACCTCCTTTGACAAAAATCATTTAAATAACTTTATTTGAAAATGATTCCAGGGGTGCCTGGGTGGCTCAGTCAGTTGAGCATCTGAGCCTTGATTTCAGCTTAGGTCATGATCCCAGGGTTGTCAGACTGAGCGAGCCCCAATTGCTCCATTTGGAATTACAAAAGAAAAGGTTCTCTCCAGTTTGTGTAGAAAGGGTATTTGGAAAGCCATATTTCAAGCACCCTGGAGTTATTACATGGAGCTGAGGTAAGGGGTAGATTTTGGAGAAAAGAGTGGGTTGATGAGTGCAATACAGCTTGCTGAAGAAAAAAAACAGTATTGATAAAGTAACAAAAGTAAAGTGCATGTTTTTGAAGAGCCCTATATATGATCATGAAGGTTTAAGAAATAATTACTACTCAAAAATCGTCCCAATAAATTAACACAGTGCTCTCATTGTATGCACTAAAGACAACACACACACACATACACACACACACACACACACACACACACAAACTCCAAAAGCAATCTGGAGTTATACTTAGCAAGTTTGTTGTTATTACAACTCCAAAAGTATCTAGTGTGTATTGTGGCATTTGGCAAGTCAGTCATTGATGTTGCTGGAGCGGAGACAGGGTTCTTCTCACTGTGTGGGGAAAGGAAATACAAACAAGGAATAGGGGAAGGAGAAGAAGAAACTCATTGGTGTTTAGAAGTTTGTGTTGTGTGCCTGTGTGCACATGGACTTGTGTATGTGTATTTGAATGTATAGATAGCTACAGCTTCTGAAATATACTAGAAACAAAAAAAAGTCCAGTAGCAAGGTGCTCACCTAGCACCTGCATCTTGTTTTCTTTTTTTTTTTTTTAATTTTTTTTTCAACGTTTATTTATTTTTGGGACAGAGAGAGACAGAGCATGAATGGGGGAGGGGCAGAGAGAGAGGGAGACACAGAACCGGAAACAGGCTCAGGCTCTGAGCCATCAGCCCAGAGCCCGACGCGGGGCTCGAACTCACGGACCGCGAGATCGTGACATGGCTGAAGTCGGATGCTTAACCGACTGCGCCACCCAGGCGCCCCTGCATCTTGTTTTCTAAATACCATTCCCCACTGAAACTTCTCCTAGGAGAATTTGCCAATCCAATAACTGAGGCAGGAAAAGTACAGGTAGACCCGAATGACACTTTTATGCCAGAAAGTAAGGAAATTCACAAAAACTAATGAAGGCAAGTCAGAAAGACACAGGCATCAGCTTAACAAGGCTCCCACTGGCTAATGAATGAAATTCATTAAATATCCTATTCAAAATGAATGAAAACATTAAATTTAAAAATCCATTAGTAGGATGGGTGCCTGGGTGGCTCAGTCAGTTAAGCATCTGACTCACGATTTCAGTTCAGGTCATGATCTCATGGTTAGAGAGATCAAACCCCGAGTCAGACTCTGAGCTGACAGTGCAGAGCTTGCTTGGGATTCTCTCTCTCTCCCCCTCTCTGCCCCTCCTCCACTCATGTGGGCACACACTCTCTCTCAAAATAAATATTTTTTTAAATTCTTAAAATTTTGATTTTAAAAAGCAACATTCATTGAACCTTAAAATGAGCCAAAACTTTATAGAAAAAAAGTTAGGACATGAAAGAAGTAGTAATCTAATGTAGGAAAAACTTGATAATTTTATTGAACTGAGAATTTATAAGTTATACCAAAACTCCATAATAACGCACTTCATGATAGTCACATTTTGAATATAACGTTATCGCCAAATTGCCTACAAGATCCCTGACACTCCTACCAACCCTTCTCTTCCTCTACATCACAATAATGTGATATTGTATCTTACACAATTGTATACAGTTACATTTTACATAATTACAATGCTATAATTTATAGTTTATATGAAACCTATGAAGTCCAGAAATAGAAATGTTTTGGTATTTTATCAGGGCCACACATGTTGAAATTACCAAGAGCTGAGAGATGGATGGGTGGAATGCAAGGACTCAAATAAGACAGAAGGACAGACATGCAAGGCAGTAACAATTTGTCTCTGAGGCCCACATAGCCATGTGTAAAATGTGGTTTAAAATATTCAGTTGGACTAAAAGGTAGAGAAATTGAGCATTACCTAGACGTGATAAACCTTAAGAACTTTTATAATCCTACAAGTAAATCCAACTGAACAGCTTCCTCATTCTCTCATCTATCAAATACCAGGATGCCCAGGAATCCACCAACTCACTGAAGGCAGACCCCTGAGAGTTACCTTAGATTTCTCTCTCCTGCCCTCAAACTCACATGCAATCATGAAGTCCTATATTTTCTGCCTCCCTAAAATCACTGTAAATTCAAATCCTTGACCATGCTCCCAGTGGGATTCCTAAAACAGAACCACAGATGCATTCCTATGGTACACAATCATTTGTTCAACAGCTGTGTGTTAATATTATTACAATTTTATTTGAGATATAGTGGCCTCCCTTGGATCCCTGAGCATCAAAAAGCACAAAAGCCAGCCTGGTTCATAGCTGTGGCAGACATTACTAATCCATTCCTTGAGATCTGTTTTCCTTTCCCTCCAAAATAATAGAAACCCTGACCTTTAACTGTGCACTTAGCCTCTTAGAATAAATTTCTCAGCCACCTTTGTGGCTACATATGGCCATGTGACTAAGTTTTGGCAAATGAGACACAAGTAGAAGTGTGACTAATTTCCTGGAAGAGTCCTTATAAGAAAGTATGGTCTTTTTCCCTGTCTTCCTTACTACTGACTAGAATATAGATGTACTAGCTGCATCTTGGAAGATCAACAATATAGAAAGAGCCAGAGTTCCTGATTATCATAAGGTTGCCATACCAGCTTTGCATTGTGTGAATTTACAGAGAGAAATAAACTTCTGTCTCCTTTAAGTCACTGTTATTTTGAGAATCATACATTCAGAGACAACTTCATTCTACCAAATACAACAGCATCTTTTTAAAGTTTTGTTGTCATCACGATGCCTGTGGTCATGAAGTGAGTAGGTAATTTGAAGACCTAAGCCAAATGTCAGCAACCCTTTCTAAAAAGGGATAAAGGTGCCTGTCTCAGTCAGAAGAGCATGAGACTCTTGATCTTGGAGTCATAAGTTCAAACCCCACATTAGGTGTAGGGATCACTTAAAAATAAAATCTTTAAAAAAATACACAGTTGATGTCTTAAACATAGAGGAAAAAACTGGTGGTTCCCAGGGGGAGATGGGGAAGGGATGGATGAAATAGGTGAAAGAGATTAACAGTACACTTATGATGAGCACTGAGTATATGTATAGAATTGTTGAATCATTATATTGTACACCTGAAGCTAATATAAAATTTATGTTAATTATTCTGGAATTAAAAATTTTTTAAAGCATGCAGTAAGCCAGATATAGCTTATGGACCACAGTTTCTTGGCCCTTAAACTAACCTTAATGGTATATTTGAAAGTGCTATGTACATCAAAATCTCCTACCTTCATAATAATTTGTAATTTCACATATACCCCTTTATTAGTGTCCTAGGACTGGTGTAGCAAACTAACAGAAACTAAGTGGCTTAAAGCAACAGAAAGGTATTCTCTCAGAGTTTTGGAGGCTAACATACCAAATCGAGGTTTCAGCAGAGCCATGCTCCCTCTGAAGACTTTTGGGAAAAATATTTCCTTTCCTCTTGTTAGCTTTTGGTGGCCTCCAGCAATCTTTGCCTTATAGCTGCATCATTTCAATCTCTTCCTCTATCTTTGCATGACCCTTTTCTCTGTGTATCTCTGTGTCTTCTTTCTTAAAAGGATGCTGGCTTTAGGGTGCACCCTAAATCCAGTATGATACTATCTCAAGATCCTTAACTAATTACATCTGAAAAGACCCTATTTCAAAATAAGGTCATATTCTCAGGTTCTGGGTAGACATGAATATTGTTCAGACACTATTCCACACACTACAACTCCCTCATCACAATAACAACTCACAACCCATGACAAATAGGGCAGGAGTATTATCAAGAGGAACACAAGGAACAAACCTGTAAACAGGCCCTTTGTCTGGAAATGTTTACCCTTAGATCAGCTTCTCTTTCTTATGATTTCTTGTAACATACAGTATCAACCAACATGTACCAAAATGTTTCCTGATAGATCTGAACCTGCCAGTATCCTTAGAAAGAAAGATATTTTATTGGGTCCATTTGTGTCACTCTTATATTCAAGATCAGATAATTAGATGAACACATTTGTTATTAAGTCTAATATTTCAGCTAGGAGAAACATGAAGGCAAAATATTTTAATACAAAGGAGAATTAAAGTTTTCATGGAAAGATACCATACATAGAAAAGGAAATGAACAGTGGCTAAGAAAGGCAGAAGATAGATCTAACATAGATCTAATAAAATTTCAGCTTGTTGTTTGTTTGTTTGTTTGCTTGTTTGTTTTGCAGAAATTGACAAACTAATCCTAAAATTCATAACAAAATGTAAGGAGTAAGAATAGAAAAAATATTCTTGAAAACGAACAAACATAGAGGATTCACACTTCTTGACTTCAAAAATTACTACAAAGCTATCATAATCTAGACACAATGGTACTGGCATATAGATCAATAGAACACAATTGAGAGTCCATAAGTAAACCCTTACATTTATAATGATCAACCAATTTTTAACAAGGTTGTCAAGACAATTCAATGAGGAAGGAATAGACTTTTCAACAAATGATGCCATAACAACTGGAATCCACATGCTAAAGAATAAAGTTGGGCCCCTTCCTTACACCATACACAAAAATTAATTCAAAATGGATCAGACCTAAATGTAAGAGCTGTAACTATAAAGCTTTTTAAAAAATAGTAAATAAAAAGAAAACATAGTATTAAATCTTCAAGGCCTTCCTAGATATCTGCAACACCACAGCCACAGTGACAAAAGATCATTTTTAATAGAAACAATTAGGCCTTTATGTATTGAAGTACTTCTCCTTTTATCAACTTTAGGTCAAGGGAGGCACGACCTTGGATGTCCTATGACTATCTCAATGAGTGAGAGTCTCTGAGTTCCAAAACAGGTGGATCTGAGATATAGAGGACCAACAGCAATGCTGTAGGCCTAGGTATTTGAAAGGTCTCTACAAATTTTTCCAGTTGAGTCTAAATAGTGCTGTTAGTGTGTGTGACTAACCCTGAGGATTGAGGATGCACAATGAAAGTGTTGTAAAATGGCCAAACAGCACAGATTCCTTGAAGCTGCTGACCAGTGAAACAGGTTCTCCAACCACTAAAAAGTTTGAGAGGGGTTCCTGGGGTAGGGATAATCTTTTTTAATGGAAGAATCATTAGCCTGTCTACAAGAGAAACCTTTGAGAAAATATTCAAGCCATGACTAAAACAGTTATTCATGAGAGTATTGAGGAATTTCATTAAAAAGACGTGACCATTGATTGACTTGTAAGCTGGACCCAGACACTCAGACTCCTTAGCTGCTAACCTGTCCCTGGAATATGGATTCAACTTGCTTTTCCTTGAGATAATGTTGTGGTGTTGAGAACATCTGCACAGTATACGTGACAGCTCATTTAAGGTTGTTTTATAAACATTTAAGATTTAAATGTCAAGTGTGGGGATCCAATTACCTTCCTGCCACCAAGAGAAACCTTGTATGTAAGTTCTTTTTGCCTAAAAAACTGCTATCTACCAACCTGGTATGGCGTGCCTCCTTCTTTGGCCTCTCCCTGCCATCTGCATATGGAGACTGCAGTCAGGTTACACCAGGGAAGTCCCTGTGAGGGTTACAAACCAACAAAGAGGATGAAGTCATATGAAATCCATTTGTGTGAAGCAAGTTTCACCGGATTATACTTTGGACAGGTGGGACAAGGGAGGTAAGGCACTTTTTGTGGCCTTAGTGTTTCCCCAGCAATATTGGTTCATGAAGAGACCAATGGTTTAATGCGTGTACAATAGTAAATAGTGGGATTTTTATAATTTCTGTAGGGCCAGATTGTTATTTGGTCCAAACCATAGTTCTCAAGCCAAGAGTTATGAGATATCCAATGTTGTTTTCCCCTCTCTGGAGCCAATTGTTGGATATCTTTTGCCAATTTTCCCAAAATTATCATTTCAGGGTTTGCCTATTGGTTTCCTAGAGAACAGCATGGGCGGGTGGTGGAAATATCAGTGAGATAGATTACTTTGGCTTCTGGGTAGTCTGAAATACCCAGTAACCGTAATAACAGCAAGAGCAGCCAACAAAAGTATGCCATCTAGTAAATTTTGGACATAGCCATTTTTATAGTTTTATTCCCATTGGAAGTAAGGACACCTCATTGTTTCCATAATATTCCAAAGTCATAAACTGCCCCAAAAGCATTCCAACTATCAGTAGAAATGTTTGTGTTTTTACCCTTAGCTAAGGTACAAGCTAAAGTAAGGGCATATAAATCAGCCTATTTGGTTGAAATAGCCAAAGGTAAAGGTGCTGCCTCAATGGTTTCAAAAGGAATGGCAATAGCACACCCAGCATGATATATACCATTTCATCCTTTAAATAAAAACTATTAGTAAACTATGAAGAATGCATTGTTTAGAGGAGTTTCCTGTAAATTATCACAGGGAGTCAAAAGGTAATCTGTGAGCATTAAGCAATCATGGGGGGTTTAATCTAGATCCAAATGCAGTCCTTGTTCTGAGATCAGATGCCCTAAGTATCAAACCCGAGTTTGAGCAAACTGCAATTTTTCTTTGGAGGTTTTATGTACCTTTAAAGCCAAAAGTTTTAACAGATTGATGCTGTCTTCCTGTGAAGAGGCTTGAGAAGCAAATCATCTACAGATTGTAGCAAAGTAGAGCCTGCAAAAACTATCATCTAAATCTGCTTTAAAAGCTTTGTGAAAAGTAAGGAGGACTCTCTGTGAAACCATTGGGCATTACAGTCCAGGTAGTTTTGCATGCTTCCCAAGTGAAAGCAATAAGATATTGGCTCTTCTTATCAATTAGAATACTAAAAATGCACTACATAGATCAATTACAGTAAAAAAAAAAACTTTCAGTGGGAATGAGGATCAGTTGCATATGGGAGTTAGGAACAACAGAGTGCCAAGGAATAACAATGTAATTTATTGCTCCAAGGTCCTGGACAAACCTCCATCCTCAGCCATTGGTTTTCAAAATAACCTTTATATTAGCCAGAGCTACCCCTACAGATGTTACAGGGACTTGTGCAGGGGATGAGGCCCTGAACCTTGTAATCTTCTATTACAATCTGGAGTGAACATGGTTTTCCATTACACCCTGGTCCTTTAGGAGAAAGATTCCAGTTCAGCTTGTTAATAATCACAGAGTTAAATGCTGCCCAGTTGGATTCAACATCTAAAGGAAGACCAGAACTTTATTAAAAGATAATTTGGAGTTGATTATAATAGTCATGAACAGGTTCATCAAGCTTCATGTGCATGCCTGAATTTTGTTCAGAAGGCTTAGGAAAATCTACTGTAAATACTCAGTGGAGACTTCCAGTGAGTGTTCTAGCATCATGCCAAAAGTTAGAGATTTGTTTCTCTAAATCTCATTCAGGATATTCCTTTCAGGCTAGTTTCATCCAAGGTTTGGCCTGATCCTCACCAACAAGCACGTGAACTAATTGGTATAAACCTAAAACATCAGGTTTGTAACATTCAATGACTATGTTAAATTCTTCAGCAATTTAATAGGGATCCTTGGTCACTTTAGGAAACTTTAAATATGGCTCACAATTCAGCCTTAGTCCAGGGAACATAAGAAATATGTGGTTTACTTAGAGCCTCAGAAGACTTAACTTTAAAGAGGCAGGTTTGAATAGATTCAAGAGAGAAACAAGTGGTAGAGATTTGAAGAAAAAAAGGAAGTTCAGATGAGAGAATAGAGAGAAACGTCAGTAAGGGTGGGGCCTGAGCACAAAGTGGCTGCCACATGTCTACAGGACAGGGAGAGGGCAGAAAGAGGCACCAGAAGACTTTCTGACTTCTTTCAATTGTTTCTTTGCTTTAGTTAATTTAGAAATAGTATTTTGCAAAGAGGTAAAACTTAGAATCCTGAAAACATTTGGAAGCCTCAAGGTACCATTTATAAAAGGCATCCAATTCTGCTTTTTTTTCTAGATACCATAGCTTTCTAATTTAATTTTTAGTAAAAACAAGTTTGCAAAGATTTAAAGTCCCCCATAATTGCTACTGAAGTTCTAAATTACTTTTGGCTAAGTCATTCCACTTAGTTATAAATGAGCATGTGGATGGGACAATAGATTTTAAACATAAAATCAGTGGAGTCCCAAGGAGTAGGGGGGGGGGTTGCTTCCAAAGCATTTTAATGACTGGGATCCCATTTCTTAGAGGTTTTTCTCTCAAGCAAAAAGAAAAATTCTTAAACAGCACAGCCTGTAAATGGAATATACCGGTTCCAGAAGGAATCAGATAAAAGGCCAACACAGTTCCAATAGGAATAGTCCAGTACCAAACAGGAGTCAGACTGAAGGTTATTGCAGTTTCAATAGTAATAGTCTTGTTCCAAGTAAAAGTCAGACCAAAGGCCAGCATAGTTTCAACAGGAACTGAAAAAAAGTCAGACTGAAGGTCAAACAGGTATTCTTGGGATGAAAAAGACCTTAAAACAGATCCTGAATAAAGCTTGAAAAGCTTGAACACAGTGGGGTTAATGGTGGAGGAGGATAACCCTAAGCTTGCCTCCTCCTACAAAAATTAAGTAAATATCAAATCATTCTGAACACCCACAAAATTGATCAGAAGTCTTAGAGAACAAAGCTGCACATCCACAAATACAAAAAACGACCTGTGGAAGGCAGAGAGTTGATTTGTGGGAGAAAAAAAAAAAAGCTGCAGATGCCATGCTGGGGAGGGATCCCTGACTGCAGAGAGGTGAGCTGAGAGTGAAGAAAACCAAAAAGAGTGAAAACACACATAGAGGACTGCACAAGAAAATTGTTCCCCAAAATCATTGACAGGGAAAAAGGAGAGGGTTTCAATACCACCATTTTCTTATAAACAGTGAAGGACAGAGTCTGAAGTTTCAGAGGTCAGCACCTGGCAGTGCCCTGGCAAAAGGGTGGAGCCCCAGGAGTAGCCAGTGTGGCCTGAGCATCCCCTGGGTCACACAGGGAGGAGCAGTTCCCCTGCTTGGAGTGAATTTGGTAGAGGACATACAGCCTCCCCACTGGCAAAAGACCTGGGAGGTGTCATGGAACTACCCCATTCACCAGTATAGGAACAAAGATGCTGGCTGAGGCAGCAAACCCTGGTGGGCTGTGTTGCAATTTACCATAAACTCTGAGCCACTGCCACTAAGTAGTGGTGCAACTGTCCCTGGGACAAACCAGCATTGACCACAGTACAGCAAGATCCTGACACAGGTCCGAACCAGGGGATGTCTCTGAAGTGCTGGGCTTTAAACACAGCTGTGCCTGAGATAAAACCCAGGAAAGTGGTGCTACCTGGCAGGGGGACAGCTAGGACACAGGATGAAGGCGGGAATCTGATGGAACCAGGGACACAGGAAGGGTGATTGAATGAATATCTATGACTGTGGGAACTTCCCCCTCTAGAGACTAGAAAGTGGGGTGAAGCTATTTTTTCCCTATCCCACCAACACTGATGGACCTCAGTGAGCTAAAGAGCGCCACCAAGTGGAGAATGGAGCCATTACATCAAGACCCGACCCCTGCACCCCCCAACCACATCTCCACTAGGAAGAGTCCTCAAGAAAATCAGAGTAGCAGGCCCCTCCCCCAATAGATGAGCACTACCTCCTTCCACGCACAAAGTCTACTGATAATAGACTACTGCAAAGCTTCAGCTCTAGCTTGCTTTGGGTTTTTGTTTGTTTGATTGGTTGTTTGGTTGGTGTTTTTGTTTCTGTTTTGGTTTTGTTTTTATTTTTTCTTGGATACAGAAAGAGCAAATTCTTAAATTTATTTTATTTTATTTCATTTTTTTAATTTTTAATTTTGTATTTTTTTTCCTTCTCTCTATGTTATATCAAGCTTCTCTTAAGCAGGTGAAAACACACCCAGGATGCAGCTTCCTTTATTATTATTTTTAATTTTTTAATTTTAATTTTATTTTATTATTTCCTCCAAAATGACAAGATGGAGGAATTCACACCAAAAAAAGAACAGGAAGAAGTGACAGCCAGAGATTTAATCAATACAGATATAAGTAAAATATCTGAACTACAATTCAAAACAATTATAAGGATTCTAGCTGGGCTTGAAAAAGCATAGAAGACTCTAGAGAATTACTTACTGCAGAGATAAAAGAGCTTAAATCTACTCTGGCCAGAATTAAAAATGTTATGACTGACATGAAAACCTGAATGGGTGCCATAACAGTGAGGAAGGATGAAGCAGAGGAATGAATTAGTAATATAGATGATAAAATTATGGAAAATCATGAAGCTAAAAAGAAGAAGGAAACAAAAGTAATGGATCACGAGGGTAGACTTAGGGAACTCAGTGACTTATTAAAACAGAATAACATTCATATCATAGGAGTCCAAAAGATGAAAAGAGAGAAAAGGGGACAGAGGGTTTATTTGAGCAAATTATAGCTGAAAACTTCCCTAGTCTAGGGAATGATGCAGACATCAGAATCAAAAAGCACAGAGAACTCCCATTAAATTAAACAAAATCTGGCCATTGCCAGGGCATATCATAGTAATATTCACAAAATACATAGACAAGGAAAGAACCCTGAAAGTAGCAAGGGAAAAAAGTTGTTAACATAAAGGGAGACAGATCAGGTACAAGCAGATCTGTCCCCAGAAACGTGGCAGGCCAGAAAGGAATGGCAGGATGTGTTCAATGTACTGAATGGGGATAATATGCAGTCAAGAATACTCTATACATCAAGGTTATCATTCAGAATATAAGAGGGATAAAGAGTTTCCCAGACAAGCAAAAACTAGAGGACTTTGTGACAACTAAAGCAGACCTGCAAGAAACATTAAGGAGGACTCTGAATGTGGGGGGAGGGGAGACCAAAAGCAACAAAGACTAAAGGAACAGAGAACATCACCAGAAACACCAGAAATCACCAAGATTACAGGTAACATGATGGCATGAAACTTATCTTTCAGTAATCACCCTGAATGTATATGGATTAATGTTCCAGTCAAAAGATATAGGGTATCAGAATGGTTTAAAAAACAAGACTTATCTATATGCTGCCTACAAGAGACTCATTTCAGGCATAACACCTCTAGATTCAAAGTGAGGGGATGGAAAAACATCTATCACACCAATGGATAGAGGCCAAAATAAAGCCAGAGTAGCCACAATTAGATCAGACAAATTAGGTTTTAAAATAAAGACTGCAACAAGAGATAAAGAAGAGCATTATATTGTAATTAAGGGGTCTGTTCATCAAGATCTAATAATTGTAAATATTTATGCCCCCCAACTTGAAACACACAAATATATAAATCAATTAATCACAAACATAAAGAAATTCATTGATAATAATATAATAATGGTACTGGACTTTAACATCCCACTTACAACAATGGAGAGATCATCTAAGCAGAAAATCAACAAGGAAACAATCACTTTGAAGAACACAGTGGACTGGATGGACTTAACAGATATATTCAGAACATTTCATCCTAAAGCACCAGAATACACATTCTTCTCAAGTGCACATGGAACATTCTCCAGAATAGATCACATACTGGGTCACAAATAAGCCCTCAACAAGTACAAAAAGATTGAGAACATACCATGTGTATTTTCATATCACAACACTATGAAACTTAACCACAAGAAAAAAATATGGAAAGCCTGGGGCACTTGGGTGGCTCAGTCAGTTGACTGTCCAACTTTGACTTAGGTCATGATCTCACAGTTCATGAGTTCAAGCCCTGCATCAGGCTCGCTTCTGTCAGCGCAGAGCACAGCCTGCCTTGGATCCACTGCTCCCCTTTCTCTCTGTCCCTCCTCCACTCATTCGTCCTCTCTCTCTCTCTTTCTGAAAAATTAATAAACATTTAAAAAATTGGAAAGCTCTCAAATACTTGGAGATTGAAGAACATCCTACTAAAGAATGAATGGGTTAACCGAGAATTTAAGGAGGAAATTAAAAAGTGCATGGAAGCTAATGAAAATGAAAACACGACAGTCCAAAACCTTTGGGATGCAGCCAACAGTGGTCATAAGAGGGAAGTGGAAGAAAAGTCTTAAATACACAACCTAACCTTATACCTAAGGGAACTAGAAAAAGAACAGTGAAGAAACCCAAAACCAGTAGGAAGGGAAATAATACAGATTAGGGCAGAAATCAATGCTATTAAAATAAAAAGAAAAACAACAAACAAACAAAAAAGCAGTAGAACAGATCAACAAAACTAGGACCTGGGTCTTTGAAAGAATTAACAAAATTGATAAACCCTAGCCAGATTTATCAAAAAGAAAAAGAAAGGACCCAAATAAATAAAATCGTGAATGAAAGAGGAGAGATCACAACCAACACCATAGTTAACCAAATAATAATAATAATAGAATATTATAAGCAATTGTATGCCAATAAATTGGGCAATCTAGAAGAAATGGATAAATTGTTAGAAATTGAACTACCAAAACTGAAACAGGAAAAAATAGAAAATTTGAAGAGACCAATAACCAGTAAAGTGAAGCAGTAATCAAAAATCTCCCAACAAACAAGAGTCCAGGGCTGGATGGATTTCCAAGAGAATTCTTGGAATTTAAAAAAGAATTAATACCTATTCTTTTGAAGCTGTTCCAAAAAAATAGAAATGAAGGGAAAACTTCCAAACTATTCTATGAGGCCAGAATTACCTTGATTCCAAAACCAAAGACCCCACTAAAAAGAATTACAGACCAGCTTCCCTGATGAACATGGATGCAAAAATTCTCAACAAGATACTAGCAAATCAAATCCAACAATACATTAAAAGAATTATTCACTATGAACAATGGGGAGCAGCATTATACACTAGCCAAATTATGGAGAAGGACCAAATGTCCATTGATTAATAATGGATAGAAAAGAAGATATATATATATATATATATATATATATATATACACATATATATATGGATAAAGAGGAAGTCATATATATATATTATATATGTTGTGTGTATATATATATATATATATAATGGAATATTAGTCAACCATCAAAAAGAATGAAATCTTGCCATTTGCAATGACGTGGATGGAGCTACAGTGTATTATGCTAAGTGAAGTAAGTCAGAGAGAGAAAGACAAATGCCATTTGATTTACTTCATATGTGGAATTTTAAAAAACAAAATAGATGAACATAGGGAAAGGGAAAAAAAAGAGAGGGGGGAAACCATAAGAAACTCTTAATGATAGAGAACAAACTGAGGGTTGATGGAAGGGAAGTGAGTGGGGGATGAGCTAAATGAGTGATGGATATCAAAGAGGGCAGTTGTGATGAGAACTGGGTATTATATGTAAGTGATGAATCACTAAATTCTACTCCTAAAACCAATATTACCCTGCAAGTTAACTAACTAGAATTTAAATAAAAACTTGAAACAACAAAAAAAGCATGCACCACGATCAGTTGGAATTTATTCCTCAGTTGCAAGGGTGGTTCAATATTCGCAAATCATTCCCCATGATACATCACATCAATAAGAGAAAGGATAGGAGCCATATGATCCTTTCAATAGATATAGAAAAAGCATTTGACAAAGTACAACATCCATTCATGATAAAAACCCTCAATGAAGTATTTTTAGAAGGAATATAACTCAAAATAATAAATGCCATATGTAAAACACCCACATCTAACATCATACTCAAAGGTGAAAAACGGATAGCTTTTCTTCTAAGATCAGGTACAAGATGAGGATGTCCATTCGCACCACTTTTATTCAACATAGTAGTGGAAGTCCTAGCCACAGCACTCACACAATAAAAAGAAATAAAAGGCATCCAAATTAGTAGGGAAGAAGTAAAACTTTCACTATTTGCAGATGACATTATATTATATATATAAAACACTACTGACACCATCATAAAAACTACTAGAACTGATAAATGAATTCACTAAGGTCACAGGACACAAAATCAATATACAGAAATCTGTTGCATTTCTATACACTAATAATTAAGTAACAGAAGGAGAAATTAAGAAAACAAACCCACTTACAATTGCACCAAAAAGTATAAAATACCTAGGAATAAACTTAACCAAGGAGGTGAAACATCTGCACTCCCAAACTACAAAACACTGATAAAAGAAATTGAAGAGCACACAAACAAATGGAAATATATTCCATGTTCATGGTAGAAGAACCAATATTGTTAGTGTCCATACTACCCAAAGCAATTAACGGATTCAATGTGATCCCTACCAAATACCAACAGCATTTTTCACAGAACTAGAACAAGTAATCCTAATATTTGTATGCACCCACAAAAGGCCCAAATAGTCAAAGCATTCTTGAGAAAGAAGAACAAAACATGAGGTATCAGAATCCCAGATTTCAAGATATTCTACCAGTCTATAATAATCAAAACAGTATAGTACTGGCACAAAAATAGATACATAGATCAATGGAACACAATAGAGAGCCCAGAAATAAGCACACACTCATACGGTCAATTAATCTGTGACTAAGGAGGCAAGAATACACAATGGGAGACAGACAGTCTCTTCAAAAAATGGCGTTAGAAAAAATGGACAGCTACATTCAAAAGAATGAAACTAGACCAGTTTCTTACACCATACACAAAAATAAACTCAAAATGAATTAAGGAACTAAATGTGAGACCTGTAACCATAAAGCTCCTAAGAGGAAACACAAGCAGTAACTTCTTTGACATGAACCTTAGCAACATTTTTCTTGATATATCTCCTCAGTCAAGGGAAACAAAAGCAAAAATAAATTAATGAGACTACACCAAAATAAAAAGCTTTTGCACAGCAAAGGAAACCATCAACAAAACAAAAGGGCAGCCTATTGAATGGGAGATGTTTGCAAATGATTTATCTGATAACTCCACATTAAAAAATAATAATGCAATTATAAATGGACAAAGGAACTGAATAGACATTTTTCCAAAGAAGACATACAGATGATCAACAGACATACAAAAATATTCTCAACATCACTCATCATCAGAGAAATGCAAATCAAAAAAGATATCACCTTACACCTGTCAGAATGGCTTGTATCAAAAAGATTCAAGACAAGTGTTGGTGAAGTGGAGAAAAAGGAACCCTCTTACATTGTTTTGGGGAATTTAAATTGATTCAGCCACTATGGAGAACAGAATGGGATTTCCTCTGAAAGTTAAATATAGAAATACTATATGATCCAGTAATTCCATTACCAGATATTTACCCAAAGAAAACAGAAACACTAATTCAAAGAGATATATGCACCCATATGTTTACTGTGGTATTATTTACGACAGCCAAGCTATGGAAGCACCCATGAATAGATGAATGGATAATAAGGATATGATACACACACACACACACACACACACACACACACACACACACACACACAATGGAATATTACTCACCCATAAAAAAGAATGTGACCTTGCCATTTGCAAGAACACAGACAGACCTAGAGGATATTATGTTAAGTGAAATAAGTCAGACAAAGACAATTACCATATGACTTCAGTTACATGTGGAATCTGGAAAAAAAAAACAAAGGAACAAAAACAAAAAAAGTAGAAACAGACCCATAAATACAGAAAGCAAACTGGTGGTTGGCAGGGGGCAGCAGGGTGAGGGGACAGGCTAAAAAGGGGTCAAGGGGCACACGGGTACAGACTTCCAGTTTTGAAATGAATAAGTCATAGGGATGAAATGTACAGCATAGGGAATATAGTCAATAATATTGTAATAGCCTTGTATGGTGACAGATGGCAGCTACAATTGTGGTGAGCATAGCATAAGCTATAGAGTTGTCAAATAACTATGTTTTATATCTGAAACTAATGTACATTCTGTGTCAACTATATTTAAATAACTATATATATTATATATGTGTATATATATTATGTATGTGTGTATATATATATATATATGTGCAAATATAAAATAGGTACACACAAAAAGGTGGGCTTTCCCATATTCATTCATACTTCCATACAAATTGTCACTATTTAGAATATATTTACATATAGGATACATTACTATTTCTGTTTAAAAGTAGGCTTCCAAAGCCAGATTTTCACCTTCATACCCTTGAAGACACCCCATCTTTCTTTTTCTTTTAATATAATTTGTTAAATTGTCTAACATACAGTATGTAAAGTGTGCTTTTGGGATTTGGGGTAGATTTCCATAGTTCATCAGTTATGTACAACACCCAGTGCTCATCCCAACAAGTGACCTCCTCAATGCGCATCACCCATTTCCCCCTCTCCCCCACCTTCCCCGTCCACCCTCAGTTTGTTCTCCATATTTAAGAGTCTCTCTTATGGTGTGCTTCCCTCCCTCTGTTTGTAACTATTTTTTCCCCTTCCCTTCCCCCATGATCTTCTGTTAAGTTCCTCAAGATCCGAATATGAGTGAAAACATATGATATCTGACTTTCTCTGACTTATTTCACTCAGCATAATACCTTGCAGTTCCATCCATGTTGCTGCAAATGGCATGATTTCATTCCTTCTCATTGTCAAGTAGTATTCCATTGTGTATATAAACCATATCTTCTTTATCCATTCATCAGTTGATGAACATTTAGGCTCTTTCCATAATTTGGCTATTGTTGAAAGTACTGCTATAAACATTGGGGTACATGTGCCCCTATGAATCAGCATCCTGTATCAATTGGGTAAATTCCTAGTAGTGCTATTGCTGTGTCATAGGATAGATCTATTTTTAATTTTTTGAGGAACCTCCACACTGTTTTCCAGAGCAGCTGCACCAGTTTGCCTTCCCACCAACTGTGCAAAAGGGTCTCCATTTCTCCACATCCTCGCCAGCATCTGTAGTTTGCTAAGTTGTTCATTTTAGCAACTTTGACTGGTGTGAGGTGGTATCTCAGTGTGGTTTTGATTTGTATTTCCCAGATGAGGAGTGACGTTGAGCATCTTTTCATGTGTGTGTTGGCCATCTGGATGTTTTCTTTAGAAAAGTGTCTATTCATGTCTTCTGCCCATTTCCTCACTGGATTATTTGTTTTTCAGTGTTGAGTTTGGTAAGTCCTTTATAGATTTTGGATACTAACCCCTTATCCGATATGTCATTTGCAAATATCTTTTCCTATTCCATTGGTTGCTTTTAGTTTTATTGATTGTTTCCTTTGCAGTGCGGAAGCTTTTTGTCTTCATGAGGTCCCAGTTGTTCATTTTTGCTTTTAATTCCCTTGCTTTTGGAGATGTGTCGAGCAAGAAATTGCTGTGGCTGAGGTCGAGAGGTTGTTGCCTGCTTTCTCCTCTAGGGTTTTGATAGTTTCCTGTCTCACATTTTGAACTTTCATTCATTTTGAGTTTATTTTTGTGTATGGTGTAAGAAAGTGGTCCGGTTTCATTCTTCTGCATGTTGCTATCCAGTTCTCCCAGGACCATTTGCTAAATACTGTCTTTTTCCCACTGGATACTCTTTTCTGCTTTTTCAAAGATTAATTGGTCATATATTTGTGGGTCCAATTCCGGGGTCTCTATTCTATTCCATTGGTCCATGTGTCTGTTTTTGTGCCAATACTATACTGTCTTGATGATTACAGCTTTGTAGTAGAGGCTAAAGTCGGGGATTGTGATGCCTCCCACTTTGGTTTTCTTCTTCAATATTACTTTGGGCATTCGGGGTCTTTTGTGGTTCCATATAAGTTTTAGGATTGTTTGTTCTAGCTTTGGGAAGAATGCCGGTGAAATTTTGATTGGGAATGCATTGAATGGGTAGATAGCTTTGGGTAGTATTGGCATTTTAACAATATTTATTCTTCAAATCCATGAGCATGAAATGTTTTTCCATTTCTTTGTGTCTTCTTCAAGTTCCTTCATAAGTTTTCTATAGTTTTCAGCCTATTGATCTTTTACAGTTTCGCTTAGGTTTATTCCTAGGTATTTTATGGTTTTTGGTGCAGTTGTAAATGGGATTGATTCCTTGATATCTCTTTCTGTTGCTTCATTATTGGTATATAGAAATGCAAACGATTTCTGTACATTGATTTTGTACCCAGTGACTTTGCTGAATTCATGTGTCAGTTCTAGCAGTCTTTCAGTGGAGTCTTTCAGGTTTTCCATGTGGAGTATTATGTCGACTGCGAAAAGTGAAAGTTTGACTTCTTTGCCAATTTGGATGCCCTTTATTTCATTTTGTTGTCTGATTGCTGATATGAGAACTTCTGACAGTATATTAAACAACAGTGGTGAGAGTGGACATCCCTGTCGTGTTCCTGATCTCAGGGGGAAAGCTCTCAGTTTTTCCCCATTGAGGATGTTATTAGCTATGAGCTATTCATAAATGGCTTTTATGATTTAAGGATGTTCCTTCTATCCTGATTTTCTTGAGAACTTTTATTAAGAAACGATGTTATGTTTTGTCAAATGCTTTTTCTCCATCTATTGACAGGATAATATGGTTCGTCCTTTCTTTTATTAATGTGATGTATCACATTGATTGTGTTGTGAATATTGAACCAGCCCTGCATCCCAGGAATGAATCCCACTTGATCATGGTCAATAATTCTTTTTATATGTTGTTGAATTCAATGTGCTAGTACCTTGTTGAGGATTTTTGCATCCATTTTCATCAGAGACATTGGCCTGTAATTCTCCTTTTTTTCTGGGGTTTCTGTCTTGTTTGGGAATCAAGGTAATGCTGGCTTCATAGAATGCATCTGAAATTTTTCCTTACCTTTCTATTTTTTGGAATAGCTTGACAAGGATAGGTATTAACTCTGCTTTAAATGTCTGGAAGAATTCCCCTGGGAAGCCATCTGGCCCAGGACATTTATTTGTTGGGAGTTTTTTGATAACTGATTCAATTTCATCATTAGTTATGGGTCTGTTCAAATTTCTATTTCTTTCCTTTTTGAGTTTTGGTAGTGTGTGGGTGTCTAGGAATTTGTACATTTCTTCCAGTTGTTCAAATTGTTGGCATATAATTTTTCATAGTATTCTCTGTTAAATTCTTGTATATCTAAGGGATTGGTTGTAATAAATCCATTTTCATTTATGATTTTATCTATTTGGGTCTTTTTTCTTTTTGAGAAGTCTGGCTAAGGGTTTATCAATTTTGTTTACTTTTTCAAAAAAAAACAATTCTTAGTTTCATTGATCTGTTCTACTGTTTGGGTTTTTTTTGGATTCTATATTGTTTTTTTCTGCTCTGATCTTTATTATATCCCTTCTTCTGCTGGCCATGGGGTTTCTTTGTTGTTCTGCTTCGAGTTTCTTTAGGTGTGCTTTCAGATTTTGTATTTGGGATTTTTTGTTTCTTGAGATAGGCCTGGATTGCAATTCTTCTTAGGACTGCCTTTGCTGCATCCCAAAGGGTTTGGATTGTCATGCGTTCATTTTCATTTTTTTTCCATATATTTTTTAATTTATTCTTTAATTGCCTGATGGACCCATTCATTCTTTAGCCTACATTCATTTGGAGGTTTTCCAGATTTTTTCCTGTAGTTGATTTCAAGTTTCATAGCATTGTGATCTGAAAGTGTGCATGGTATGATCTCAATATTTTTGTCCATGATGAGGGCTGATTTGTATCCCAGTATGTGATCTATTCTGGAGAATGTTCGATGTGCACTCGAGAAGAATGTGTATTATGCTGCTTTAGGATGAAAAGTTCTGAATATATCTGTCACGTCCGTATAGTCCAGTGTATCATTCAGGGCCATTGATTTTCTGTCTAGATGATCTGTCCATTGTTGTAAGTGGAGTATTAAATTCCACTGCAATTACCACATTTTTACTGATAAGATTGCTTATGTTTGTGATTAGCTGTGGTTATATATTTGGTGCTTCCAAATTCAGCACATAAACATTTATAATTGTTAGTTCTTCTTGATGGATAGACCCCGTAGTTATAATCTAATGTCCTTCTTCGTTTCCTGTTATAGCCTTTAGTTTAAAATCTAGTTTGTGTGATATAAGTATGGCTACTCCATCTTTCTTTTGACATTCATTAGCATGATAGATGGTTCTCCATCCCCTCACTTTCAATCTGAAGGTGTCCTCAGGCTAAAGTCTGGGACTGTGATGGCTCCCGCTTTGGTCTGCTTCTTCAAAATTACTTTGGCTATTCGGGGCCTTTTGTGGTTCCATCCGAATTTTAGGATTGCTTGTTCTAGCTTCAAGACAGCAATCCTAAAATTCATATGGAACCACAAAAGGGAGGCATCACAATCCCAGACTTTAGCCTCTACTGCAAAGCTGTGATCATCAAGACACCATGGTATTGGCACAAAAACAGACACATAGACCAATGGAATAGAATAGAAACCCCAGAACTAGACCCACAAAAGTATGGCCAACTAATCTTTGACAAAGCAGGAAAGAACATCTGATGGAAAAAGACAGTCTCTTTAACAAATGGTGCTGGGAGAACTGGACAGCAAGATGCAGAAGAATGAAACTAGACCACTTTCTTACACCATTCACAAAAGCAAACTCAAAGTGGATAAAGGACCTGAATGTGAGACAGGAAACCATCAAAACCCTGGAAGAGAAAGCAGGAAAAGACCTCTGTGACCTCAGCCATAGCAATTTCTCACTTGACACATCCCCAAAGGCAAAGGAATTAAAAGCAAAAATGAACTATTGGGACCTCATGAAGATAAAAAGCTTCTGCACAGCAAAGGAAACAATCAACAAAACTAAAAGGCAACCAACAGAATGGGAAAAGATATTTGCAAATGACATATTGGACAAAGGGCTAGTATCCAAAATCTATAAAGAACTCACCAAACTCCATACCCTAAAAACAAATAACCCAGTGAAGAAATGGGCAGAAAATATGAATAGACACTTCTCTAAAGAAGACATCCAGATGACCAACAGGCACATGAAAAGATGCTCAACGTCGCTCCTCATCAGGGAAATACAAATCAAAACCACACTCAGATATCACCTCATGCCAGTCAGAGTGGCCAAAATGAACAAATCAGGAGACTATAGATGCTGGTGAGCATGTGGAGAAATGGGAACCCTCTTGCACTGTTGGTGGGAATGCAAACTGGTGCAGCCACTCTGGAAAACAGTGTGGAGGTTCCTCAAAATATTAAAAATAGACTTACCCTATGACCCAGCAGTAACACTGCTAGGAATTTACCCAAGGGATACAGGAGTACTGATACATAGGGTCACTTGTACCCCAATGTTTATAGCAGCACTCTCAACAATAGCCAAATTATGGAAAGAGCCTAAATGTGCATCAACTGATGAATGGATAAAGAAATTGTGGTTTGTATACACAATGGAATACTACGTGGCCACGAGAAAGAATGAAATGATGCCTTTTGTAGCATCATGGATGGAACTGGAGAGTGTTATGCTAAGTGAAATAAGTCATACAGAGAAGGACAGATTCCATATGTTTTCACTCCTATGTGTATCCTGAGAAACTTAACAGAAGACCATGGGGGAGGAGAAGGAAAAAAAAGGTTAGAGGGGGAGGGAGCCAAAGCATAAGAGACTCCTAAAAACTGAGAACAGAGGGTTTATGGGGGGTGGGAGGGAAGGGTGGGTGGGTGATGGGTATTGAGGAGGGCACCTGTTGGGATGAACACTGGGTGTTGTATGGAAACCAATTTGACAATAAATTTCATATTAAAAAAATAATAAAATTATGTATTTATTTATTTATTTATTCATTTATTTAATACTAATCTCTACACCCAACATGGAGCTCAAACTTGATCCTGAGATTGAGTTGCATACTCCTCCCAACTGAGCCAGCCAGGCACTCCTCCATGCTGATCTTTTAAATTTCCTTTGTTTGCTCTTCTATTTCTAGTTTTCTGAGATGTAAATTTGGCTTGTTTGAGATTTCTAAATTTTCTTATTATACGTATTTCTTGCTATAAACTTTCTCCTAAGAACTGCTTTCACTGAATACCATAAATTTTGGTGTATTGTTTCCATTTTCATTTGTTTCAAGATTTTTAAAATTTCTCTTTTGATTTTTCTTTGACTTACTGTTTGTTCAGGAGTGAAGTTTTACTTTTTACATGCTTATAAAACATGCTTTCCTCTTATTCTTGATTTTTAGTTTTATATTATTTGTTTGGAAAAAATACATGGTATAATCTCAATCTTCTTAAATTTGCTAAGATTTGTTTTGTGGCCTATTGTATGATCTATCTTTTTGAATGTTTCATGAGCACTTGAGAAGAATATGTATTCTGCTGCTCTTGGATAGAATATTGCATAGATCTCTCTTAGGTCCATTTGGTCTAATATATGTATCATTGAAGTCCAACATTTCTTTGTTAATTTTCTGTCTGGATGATCTATCCATTGCCAAAAATGGGATGTTGAAGTCCCATACTATGATTGTATAATTGTCTATATCTCTTTCAGATCTGTTAGTATTTGTTTACTGTATTTAGGTGTCCAATATTGGGTGCATATATGTTTACAATTATTATACTTTCTTGATGAAATGACCTCTTTATCATTATATAATAATGTGCCTTTGTTACCATTTTGGCTTAAAGTCTATTTTTTTTTCTGATACAAACATAGCTTTCCCCACTTTCTTTTGGTTTCTACTTGCATGGAATATCTTTTTCTGTCCCTTCACTTGGGCTTATGTGTGTCCTTAAGGTGAAATGAGTCTTTTGAGGGTTGAATATATTTGGGTCCTGTTTTTTGTTTTGTTTTTTTTTAATCCATCTAGCATTTTTGTCCTTTGGAGAATTCAATCCATTTACATTTATAGTAATTATTAGTATGTAAGGACTTACTAATGCCATCTTCTCAACTGCTTTCTTGCTCTTTTGTGTTTCAGGTCCAGCTCACACCTTAGGAAGTATGAAGAATCTCAGGAATCAAATCTCAGGAAGCATTCTTTGACTCCATAAGCATTAGCACATTGACTATTGGAAGTGATAGTACATTGACACTCATTTTTTTACTCTGCATGTTCTTGTTACTTACATATTTTTTAAAGCTCAAAAGTTTTTATTAAGAAAGGAGGCTGAATTTTGTCAAATGCTTTTTCTGCATCGATTGACAGGATCATATGGTTCTTATCTTTTCTTTTATTAATGTGATGTCACACTGATTGATTGCGAATGTTGAACCAGCCCTGCAGCCCAGGAATGAATCCCACTTGATCATGGTGAATAATTCTTTTTATATGCAGAAAACTAGAAATAGAAGAACAAAGGAAATTTAAAAGATCAGCATGGAGGAGTGCCTGGCTGGCTCAGTTGGGAGGAGTATGCAACTCAATCTCAGGATCAAGTTTGAGCTCCATGTTGGGTGTAGAGATTAGTATTAAATAAATGAATAAATGAATAAATAAATAAATAAATAAATAAATAAATAAATAAATTTAAAAAAAGATCAGCAGAAGTAAATGAGAAAAAAGACCAGAGAAAACAAAAGAAATGATCAATGAGAGTAATAAGTATTTTTTTAAATATATATAAGCAAAACTGACCTGCTTTTAGCTAGACTAAGAAAAAGAGAGAAGTTCAAATAAGTAAAATCAAAATGAAAGAGCATACATTACAACTGATACCACAGAAATGCATAGGATCATAAGAAAGTATGAAAAATTTTATGCCAATAAACTTGAATCCTAGAAGAAATGGGTAAGTTCCTAGAAACATACAATCTATCAATACTGAATCATGAAGAAACAGAAAATCTGGAGACCAATAATGAGTAAGGAGATTGAATCAGTAATCAAAACTCTCCAACAGAGAAAAATCCCAGGACCACGTGGCTTCACTGGTGAATTCTAGCAAATGTTTAAAAAATAATACCTATCCTTCTCAAACTCCTCCAAAAAACAAAAGAGGAGGATACTCCCAAACCCATTGTATGACACTACAAGAAAAAAAAACTGCAGACCAATATCCCTGTAGAACATAGATGCAAAAATTCTCAACAAAATCTTAGCAAACTGAATTTGACAACACATTAAAAAGATCATACACTATGATCAAGTGGGATTTATCCCTGGGATGCAAGTATGGTTCAACATACACAAATCAATAAAGGTGATACACATTAATATAATGAGAAATAAAAATCATATGATCCTCTCAATAGCTGCAGAGAAAGCATTTGATGAAAACAACCTCTCATGATTAAAAAAAACCTTCAATATATTGGGTATAGAAGAAGCATAATTCAACATAATAAAGGCCATATGACAACCCACAACTAAATCATACTCAATGATGAAGGAAGGGTTGAAAGCTTTTCCTCTAAGATCAGGAGAAAGACAAAGGTGCCTATTCTCATCACTCTTATTTACCTAATACCTAAAATCCTGGCTAAGGGAATCAAACAAGATAAGGAAATAAAAGCCATCTAAATTGGAATGGAAGTAAAATTGTCATTATGTACAGGTGATTTTACATATAGAAAATTTGAAAAACTCTACCAAAAAACTTTGTAATTACTCAACAAACTCAGTAAAGTTGCAGGATATAAATTCAAAATACAGTAATCAGTTAGGTTTCTATACACTAACAATGAAATAAAGAAAAATATCCTATTCACAATAGCATCAAAAACAATAAAATACTTAGGAATTTAACAAAGGAAGTGAAAGATCTGTGCAATGACTACAAGACTTTGATGAAAGAAATTGAAGAAGACACAAACAAATGGAAAGATATTCTGTGTTCATGGGCCAGAAGAACTAATAATGAAAATATGTTCATACTGCCCAAAGTCATCTGTAGATTCAAAGCAATCCTCACTGGGGCACTTGATCAGTAGAACATGTGACTCTTGATCTCAGGGTAAAGCCCCACATTGGATGTGGAGCCTATTGAAAGAGAAAGAAAGAAAGAAAGAAAGAAAGAAAGAAAGAAAGAAAGAAAGAAAGAAAGAAAGAAATCCTCATCAAAATTCCAATGGTACTCTTCACAGAAATAGGAAAAAACCCACAAAATTTGTATGGAACTGCTAAGATCACAAATAGCCAAAGCAACCTTGAGAAATAAGAGCGGGGCACCTGGGTGGCTCAGTCAGTTGGGCATCCGGCTCCGGCTCAGGTCATGATCTCACAGTCCGTGAGCCCCGCGTCGGGCTCTGTGCCGACAGCTCAGAGCCTGGAGACTGCTTCAGATTCTGTGTCTCCCTCTCTCTCTTCCCCTCGCCTGCTCACACTCTGTCTCTCCCTCTCTCAAAAATAAACATTTAAAAAAATTTTTTTATAAAATTCAAAGTTGGTAAGAGACTAGATCTTTTTTTCAATATATGAAATTTATTGTCAAATTGGTTTCCATACAACACCCAGTGCTCATCCCAAAAGGTGCCCTCCTCAATACTCATCACCAACCCTCCCCACCCTCCCACCCCCCATCAACCCTCAGTTTGTTCTGTTTTTAAGAGTCTCTTATGCTTCGGCTCTCTCCCACTCTAACCTCTTTTTTTTTCTTCCCCTCCCCCATGGGTTTCTGTTAAGTTTCTCAGGATCCACATAAGAGTGAAAACATATGGTATCTGTCTTTCTCTGTATGGCTTATTTCACTTAGCATAACACTCTCCAGTTCCATCCACGTTGCTACAAAGGGCCATATTTCATTCTTTCTCATTGCCACGTAGTACTCCATTGTGTATACAAACCACAATTTCTTTATCCATTCATCAGTTGATGCACATTTAGGCTCTTTCCATAATTTGGCTATTGTTGAGAGTGCTGCTATAAACATTGGGGTACAAGTGCCCCTATGCATCAGTACTCCTGTATCCCTTGGGTAAATTCCTAGCAGTGTTACTGCTGGGTCATAGGGTAAGTCTATTTTTAATATTTTGAGGAACCTCCACACTGTTTTCCAGAGTGGCTGTGCCAGTTTGCATTCCCACCAACAGTGCAAGAGGGCTCCCATTTCTCCACATCCTCGCGAGCATCTATAGTCTCCTGATTTGTTCATTTTGGCCACTCAGACTGGCGTGAGGTGGTAAGAGACTAGATCTTAACTGTTCTCACCACAAGAAAGAAATGGTAATTATGTGACACGATAGAGGTGTTAGCTAAAGCTACAATGGAGAACACATATAATACATGTAATACATGTGTATCAAATCAACACCTTGTATACCTAAAACTTACACAATATTATATGTCAATTATATCTCAAGTTTTAAAAAATTTTCCAAAACACCCAATGGACACTGGTTTAAAAAGAGGGAAACATTAGGAAATGTCATTTGGAAAAATAGAAGAAAAATGGAAAGCACCATGCAGTTATCTGTGGTGTAAGACATGAATTAGATGCTTCTGGAAATGAGTAATATCTCCCCATGTTTGATGAGGTTCTTGGTCAGCCATTCAGTATACATATCATATACACACCATTCATTCTCATATTCTCTCTCTCTCTCTCTCTCTCTCTCTCTTGCTTTCTCTCTCTCTCTCTCTCTCTCTCTGTCCCTCTCTCTCATATCTTTCTCATGCATTACCCTCATGGTCAATAGTATGGTCTGAATGTTTGTGTCCCCTACAAATTCATATGTTGAATCCTAATACCCAAGGTGATGGTATTAGAAGGTGGGGTTTTGGAGAAGTAATTAGGTCATGAAGACAGAGCCCTCAGAATGGGTTTCAATTTATAAACCTAAGAAAGCTCCCTCAGCTCTTTCTATACCGTAAGAGAACACAACAATAACATGCTATGAATCAGGAAGTGGGCCCTCACCAGACAGGTGCCTGAATCTTGTCAGCAAATTGATTTTGGATTTCCCAGTCTCCAAAGTGTGAGTAATAGATATATACCAGTCTATGGTATTTTGTTATTGCAGCCCAAACAGACTGACGGTCACATCTGAGAAGTGTGTTGGGAAAAATTCCCTTTGTTTACAGTTCCCCTGACTGTACAACTCTTAAAAATATATAGTAGTCTTTATAGTAGTCTTATAGTAGTCTTTCCATTTTTATTCATGCAACAGCATGCCCTAATAAGCAAAGCCCAAGAAGCTGTTGGTTTATGGCCCTTGAATCTAGAACTTAGCCTGGGTGTTAATGATTTGTAGCAATAGGCTCCTTACCTCAGACTCCACCTTGGCCTGTCTCAGAGCAATAGAAAGCAAAGTCTCAGAGACAAGGCATCACCAATCTGTCCCTTGCCTATGGAAATTTCAAGGAATTATTTAGTTATGACCTCTGTCTAGCCAGTAGCACATAGGTATAGGTGCATAAGAGGAGCTGGGAATGAGGCTTTTCTCCTAGGTCCCAATATCTTACCTCTCCTATTTTGCCTCCAGGCTTCCTCCATGTACTCTCCCAAAATTTTGCTAGAGCAAAGAGATTGGCTTTTCAAAATTGAAGGTACAGATTAGCTAATTTAACCATCTTGGATTTCTGGTCTCTCTTGGCCAAGCTGAATATTCTCTTTCTGCTTTTTCATATGGGCTAGCTTTAACCAAAGCTTGTCTGTTTCTTACAAGAACTTACTAAAAAACTCCTTCTTGTAGACAATCAGATGCCAACATTCTAACTTTTCTATTAAGCTTCTTAAAACTCCAGTCCCAGGACAGAGTCTGAGACCCAAGATGCTACATGGGGCAATTTATCAGCTTTTGGCTGGGCACAATGAATATTGCCAAGTTCCTAGCCCATTTTCCTTGCCCTCCAACCTACCCCTATTCAGCCCTACCTACATTTTAAGGTCATGTGTAACATCAAATCCCAGTTCCAATTTCCTTATAGGTTAATATCTGTAGGTGCAAATAGCAGACATAGATTCTAGTCAAATAGTCTCTTCAGAGCACCTCCCTCAAGATGCAATTGCTCCAGCCACTTCCCATCTTCCAATCAGAACCCCCAATATTCCTACAAGAATCTGATTGGTCCTGCATGGGTCATATGCTAAAGGAAGACAGAGCACTTTGATTGACAGACTCATCAAGACTACAGACACAGGAAGAGTAATGATTTTACAAAGGCAAGTCAAGATGTTTTTACCCCAGAAGACAGAAACGACACTAAGGGGTGATGGGACCAATTGGGATCCATCAAAATGGTATAAAGATTACTTTAAATTGAAGACATTTAAGATAGGGCAGATGAGAGAAGGTGGAGGAAGACTTTTCAGAACTTCCCTTATCTAACTAATGGCAGAGGCTTCTGAGACAGAAGCCATAAATCCCCTCAAGGGAGACTCCAGACAGGAAGGAGACTATGCAGCCACTGGCACCAGGATGAGAAATTACATAAACAGACATATCATAAATATTATCAAATTCATATTATTATAGTTTCCATTTGTTCTCATAAAAGTCCACCTACCTTTCCAAAAACTCCCATTTGTTTTCCCATAGAGACCCTTTCTCCCTCCTCTTCTTCCCCTCTTAAGTTGGTATATAAATTCCTATTTCTAGTGTCTCTTCATCTGAATGCTCCCTCATGCATGTGTAAATAAGCCTTGTCTTTTCTCGATAGTCTATTATCAGTTAATATTCACAACCCAAATTTTCCTCCCAACAGGGGTGAAAAAAAAAAACAACCCAAGTTTTCCTACCAATAAGGATTGGAAAAAAAATCATTGCTCTTCATTGTACTTCTGATGATGTGAAATGATTTTATTTGAATTTTCAAAAAACACTCTGGGTATGTCATTGGTGCTATTAGCAACAGAGGTTTTAAGACTGTAAAAGACAGGAATTTAAGTTCATAGCTGTAGGGAAATAGGGTACCCTGAAAGGTTGTGTTTACATCAAATAATGCATGTAAAGTTTTCACCACTTTCAATGAAAGCTAACTCCCCTTTCTGAAATTTCAAACATCTTATACTGTCTCCACTACTGTCTCTCTTTTTAAATTCACTTGCTTGAGTGTGCCCTATACCTCAATTTTTGGTCTAAATTCAAACTTTAATGATACTACCTCTTTTTTTTTCAATCAGTTCCCTCCAATCTTCCATCCTTGTCTAACCAAATGTGACTGTTGTGGGGTCATGAAGTACAACGGCCAAGAAAGAATTCTTGAGACTTCATAGGGTGCAACTTAGTAAGTTTATTTAGGTATCATGGGAACAGGACCAGTAGGCAAAAAGAGCTCCACTTTTTGCTGTATGGAGCTGTAGTTATATGCTTAGTGCTCAAAGGGGAGGGGACATGCAGGGAGTATTAGATCATTAATGTTTCTTCAAACTTCTGCTCATAAAACTACTTTTTCACAAGTGCTTATCAGAGCACTCATTATTTTTTGATCTTTGCTTTCCCTGAATTTCCATTCCCTTTAGAGTCTACCCCTCACCATAATGAGTTTTGACTACTACTTATATTGCTTTTTTATTGTTTTTTTCATACTTGGACTTTAACCTTATGGGGAAAAGACCTGTGTCTTTAACTCCTATCTACACTTCTGGCCACAAAATAAGCACGTAAACATCTGACTTATTAAAACTGCTAGGGGGAAGATGAGGGAGATTGCCTTCTTCTGTGATAGTGGTAGGAAGGGGCTATACTCCTCTGTAGTCAGACTGTCTAAGATCAAGTTTCATTCCTTCCATTTGTTGGCTATGAGACCTAGAGCAAGTTATTTAACCTCTCTCTGCATTGGTTTCCTCATCTGTAAAATGAGAACAACAGTAGCAACTGCCTAATAAAATTCTAGATTAGATAATATGAAGAAAGGTATCATAATGCCTAGTGCATAGTAAGTATCCTATAAACATTATCTGTTGCTATATACTCATTTAATGAGGATTTCTTAAATGTCTACTGGGAAACATTCAAGTGATGTATAAAATACAAGGTAATTAACATTTGTTGAGCATATAATCTGTGTCAGATATTATGCTGGGCACTTTACAGATTTAGGCAAGTGAAATAATCCATATTTTTCAGATGAAAAGCCTGAAGACAGAGAAATTAACTAACTTACCCCATGTTATATGGCTTTGTAACTATGATTTAATAAGATGATAATTATAGCAATCAAAATATAGAAGAGAATCTATTCTCAACCCCAATAGCTAGATTTCATTTTCCTGGGCATGAATCTTCCTGATTACCGGTGTCTGTATAAAAATTAATTGTAGTTGGATGTAAAGCAGGAATACTAACTCTTGAGGTGAGAGTGAAAGTAGAGCTGAAGCTACAGAACTATTACAAAATGGGAAGATTAACAGGATGGTAGTGTTTTGGATATATTTAAATCAAGAGCCTGAAGCTGTTACATCACTAATTAAAACGCTGTTGTAGTGATCTGGGTATAAGGCAATAATTTCTTTTTTTTAAGTATGAAATTTATTGTCAAATTGGTTTCCATACAATACCCAGTGCTCATCCCAACAGGTGCCCTCGTCAATGCCCATCACCCACTTTCCCCTCCCTCCCACCCCCCACAACCCTCAGTTTATTCTCAGTTTTTAAGAGTCTCTTATGGTTAAGGAAATAATTTCTTAATTTGGGAGGAGCAGGATCACAGACCTCTTTAAGAATCTGATAAAAGCTATAGGCTATCTCCACACAGAGACCTGTAGATACACACCAAATTTTGAATATATAATTTGGTAGAATTCAGAAGCCACCTAAAACCTTCTTACAACAACTTCAGATTAAAAATCCCTAGGGGGCACCTGGGTGGCTCAGTTCGTTAAGCATCCAACTTTGGCTCAGGTCATCATGTCACTATTCATGAATTTGAATTCTTCAGATTCTGTGTCTATTTTTCAGATTCTGTGTCTCCCTCTCTCTATTTCCCCTTCCTCTCTCTCAAAAATAAATAAAACATTAAAAAGTATTTTTAATGAATCCCTAGAATCAGAAATGATCCAGACTCCAGAACCTGATCTGTCCTTTCAAAATCTAGTCCTCTGATACTCAAAGACAATGGAAATACAATGCCCCAACCCTGTTCCCTTGCCTCATAAGCATCTACCATGGCCCACTCAGTGTTTCTGGAAAACTGGATGTTTTGCAAAGATATTCATGATGGCCAGGATGAAACATCCAACTTCGAGTAGAGGAGACTGAAGGAAAGTGTGGGTGTGCACGCATTCACCCGAACGTGTACAGAGGGAAACAACGGGTGTTTCCTTATCAACCTTTTAGTCGCCTTATCAACCTTTTGTCCATCCAGTACTCTGGTTAGGTATCCTCTCTCTGTTCACCTTGGACAACAAAAAGGCAACATCATTTACAATCACTTTTGTCCTCTGCTCAATGATTCTTCCCTCTCTTACATTGTTTCTCTGGGTTTCAGGGTCATGACTGGGCCTTGTCAGGGTGTGTGTGGGAGGACTACATATTTTTTTTGTAAAATTTGTCACTTTTATTTTTTCCCCAAAGAACTGTTCATCTAGAGATGAGGCCTGAATCCAAAGAAAAAAACACCAAAGCTCAAAACTGATCATGAAGAGACATCTCATGGTATGATAATGCAAAGACTCACCAGGGATAATCCATACCTGGAGAATTCTAGAATGTGATGATTCATCCAGAGTCCCAAGAAAACCATGACAGATTCTGGAATCAAGTTGCCTGGATCCACAGGAAAACTCTCATGCATGAGATGGAGCATAATTAGAATGAACTTAAATGACAGTGTAGTCTAGACACAAACCTTATGGGGGTCTTTTGTTTTGTTGTTGCTGTTTTGTTTGGCTTTGTTTTGTTTTTGTTTTTTTTTTTTACAAACCTTGTTATATAAAAGAGTATGACATGAAGGAAAAGACTACAAACAAAACTCACACTTAACCCACTATAAGAAATGCTTTAATGTTAACTATACTGGAATTAAATTAAAAAAAAAAAAAGGATCATGGTAAGCAGTCTGCATAGATGGCCCCAGTGGACCACATCTCCTGATATTTGTGCTTTTGTGTAGCCCTATGGAATCTCGATTGGTTTCTGACTTACTTTATCCAATAGAAATGCAAAAGAAGTGATGTTCTGGACTTCTGAGTCTAGGCATTAAGGTCTAGAAGCTTATGATTTTTTTTCATTTTTGGAGTTCTGTAGAGGTTATACACACTCTTGGAGGCTACAAAAGCCCTTACATACCACCCATAAAGGGGTATCTGATATACCAAGGTGTTTAATAAAGGATTAATCTTACCCAAAGAAAGGTTTGGCCCTTTGGCTTGGCTCCTGGGAGATAATCTTATAAGTCCTTAGAATGTCCTTCCTGTGGGGTGCCTGGGTGGCGCAGTCAGTTGAGTGTTTGACTTCAGTTCAGGTCATGATCTCACAGTTCGTGAGTTTGAGCTCCACGTCAGGCTCTGTGCTGACAGCTCAGAGCCTGGAGCCTGCTTCGGATTCTGTGTCTTCCTCTCTCTCTGCTCCTCCCCTGCTCACATGCTGTCTCTCTCTCTCTCTCTCTCTCAAAAATAAATACGGATTTTTAAAAATTAAAAGAAAAAAGAATGTCCTACCTGATAAGAGTTAGTCATCTAGAAGTGCCTCTAATGATTTCCTGAACCCCACGGTAATCTTGGGGACATCCTAAATTCATACTAGCTTTCTCCAGTCCAAGTCTCATAAGCGATTTCTACTATATTCTATTATATATGTTTCCTGATGTAGTCATGTTACAAATACATACTTATCTCAGGGCATTATCCAGGGCTGAAAAGTGGCCAGGAGGTTGTTTGAATGAGCAGGGGTACAGCCAGGCTTACTAATGTGGCCACTGACTTCCATTGTTTTAGTTCAGAAAAAAAGCCATTCTCTTTTCTGGGTTCTCTCCTTTTGGAACTCTTAATAGACAAATGTGAGAACTTCTTGATCTACTGTCCACATTTTCCTCTACATTCTAAATAATTTCTACATTCTAAATAATTTCTTCTGGTTTCCCTTGCAGTTTACTAAGTCTCTCTTCAGCTTTATCTAATATGCCATAAACCCATCTACTGAGTCTTTTATTTCAACAGTTACTTCCTCCTGGTGTTGTTTAACTCGTTCCTCTATCTGTTGTATTCACTGTAAAATGGGTGGTTAGATCTACAAAACTGATTAGATTCAGATTACTTTTTACACATTATATTTCATAATCAGTGCTATATGCTTTCTTTCCTTTTACATCAAAAGATGTATAATGTCTAATTGACTCATTTTTACTGATGATAAAATTAATTGATGGTTCAGGTAGTATTAGCCTTCTCTTTTTATTACAAAGTTCCACATTAATCTTTCAATGATTTTGTTAACATTGTTGATATTATTCATTATCCATTAGTTGTTGCAAAAAATGTTTTCCAATTCTGTCATTCCTTATGTATCAATTATTAGGTCATTCTGAAATGCACTGAAATCTGAAATCATATTTCATGATATATTGATTTCTTGTGTTTTTCGAATTATTGACTTGGTGCCCTAGGACTCTCCAAAAGCAACCAGAGGATTTATTTTTAAGTACCATTATGAACTCACAGATTTTTATATGTCTTATGATTTTCAATCCATTGCATTTATAATTCTATTTAGCCTCACATAATCTCACGTTAGTTCAGTGAATACTCCTTCAGGTTGGCTTTTGACCTGACCTAATTCATCTTTAATAGTTTCCTTGATTTCTGACACAACATGTCCCAAGTTTAACTCATACAGTTCTGCTCCAGATGTGAAGTCAGTCATTTTTCAAGGATCCTTGGTTTCTTTCAGGGAATGTGCTTGGTACTGACTGCTCCTAGGTTTGTAGGCTCTCTAAGAAAGACATTTTTTGAGAAAAATAAATCATGGCTTCATACAATATTTCCAAATCGAATTTAAGACTACAAGGGTTGGGGTGCCTGAGTGGCTCAGTTGGTTGGGTGTATGACTCTTGGTTTTGGCTCAGGTCATGAACTCACAGTTCGTGAGTTCGAGCCCCACGCCAGGCTCTGCAGTGATAGTGTGGAGCCTGCTTGGGATTCTCTGTCTCCCTCTCTTTACCCCTGTCCTGCTTGCTCTCTTCTCTCTCTAAAAATAAATAAATAAAATTTTTTAAAAAGACTGAAAGGCTTTTATTTTGCTTCTTTGATTTTATTATGTTCTGAATTGTGCCCCCCACCATGTTTGTATGTTGAAGCCCTAACTCCCAATGTGATGGTATTTGAAGGCAAGACCTTTAGGAGGTATTTAAGATTAAATGAGGTCATAAAAGGGTGGAGCCCCAATCCAATGAGATTAGTGTTCTTGTAGAAGAAAAAGAATACACTCTCTCTCGCTGTGCACACATACACAGAGGAAAGGCTATGTGAGGACATAGCAAGAAAGTGATCATCTGCAAGCCAGGAGATAGAGCTCTTACCAGAAATTGACCCTGACAGCTCCTCAATCTTAGACTTTTAGAGAAAATAAATTAATAAATTTAAATAAAAATAAATTAATAATTTAAAAATTAATTAATAAATAAAAGAACTATGAGAAAATAAATTTCTGTTGTCTATGCCCTACTCACACACACACACTTACCTCCTCTCTGTCCCCTTGCCTCACATGACCAATTTCCCAATCACATCTCCAACCCATCTTCTCTCTTCCATTCCCACTGCTCCAATTTAGGTTTTCACCATCCCCTGAAAAAGCATCCAACCTCCAGTGTCTCCAACCTCTATTCTGCCTTCCACACTCCTACCACAATGATGTTGAAAGCTAGCTAAAGTATTCACATCTTTCAAAGGCTTCTTATCACTTAGAAGAAAAAGGGAGGCCCTAAACAAGAAATGCTTCCTAGATAGAGGCCTATCCCTGAGCAACTTCAATCCCTGCCTTTATTTTCCTAACCCTATACCCTGGTAGCATCAGACTCCTTCGCGTACTGTCTCTCAAACCTCAGCACCCCTGCACATGCTCTCCTTTCTGCCTCAAATGTCCTCCCCACATCCCATGTCCCTCTATTCTCAAGCTATAGACCTTGGCCAGGGGCTATGTATTGATCAAGTCTCCTCTCTCTGCAAAGTTACACACTCTTTTCTCAAGGTTCCCATTACCTCTGGTTGTTTTACTCACGGTTTTGTGGGCTTTTAGAGAGTGGGAGTCTTCTTCGATTCATCTTTTTGCCTAGCACAGAGTCTTAGAAGTGTTCTATAACTATTTGCTAAGAAAGAAATGAGTGTTGGACAAACTAATGTATGGGTGAATTCTTATTTTCCCAGTCTTCTCTCACCAGTTGCTAAGATGTTTCAATGGTCAAAGACAATTGACCACACCCATATTTTGGTCTTCAAATTGTCTGTGCCAGTAGCCTATTGTTTTCTGTTTCTCTTAACTTCCTAATACATTCTCAGTCCTCTTTTTATCTAGAGAAGGCGTTATCAAGCAGTCTGCTCGTGGCCCATCTAACTCCTTCATAATTGTCACACATAAATATGTGCTGATAGTGGACTTCTCTCCGTCTCACAGATATTGAAAAATAACACCTAAAATCATATTAGGCACAAAAACCTGCCCAAGTTTATCTTAAAAGCAGCTGTGGGGGTAGAATGCACTTAGTGTCCAATGTTTCAGAGTTTGATGAATGAATGAGGTTCCTCTGATTTGGAAGGCCTTGTCCAAGCCTGGGAGCTCAGCTTAAAAAGAGGAAACCGAACAGAATAGTTAAATGAAAGGCCGGAATACTCCACGTTCCAGCCGCCCACAGCGTGGAGAAAGAAGATGCACGTCTAGGGGCGCCTGGGTGGCTCAGTCGGTTAAGCGTCCGACTTCAGCTCAGGTCACGATCTCGCGGTCCGCGAGTTGGAGCCCCGCGTCGGGCTCTGGGCTGATGGCTCAGAGCCTGGAGCCTGCTTCCGATTCTGTGTCTCCCTCTCTCTCTGCCCCTCCCCCGTTCATGCTGTGTCTCTCTCTGTCTCAAAAATAAATAAACGTTAAGAAAAAATTAAAAGAAAAAAAGATGTACGTCTCCCCGGATGACCCAGGTCTACGGTTCTCTTTAAGGGGGAGTGGGCGGAGCCCTGACCTTACGCCCGCCTATGGCTAAGGGGACACGCGGCCAATGAGAGGAGCGGTCCGAGGCGGAGCGACTTGCAAGGGACTGACGTCATCACGTTCCGACCGGCCCTCAGTAGGACACGCGCTGTGAAAGTAAACCCAGGAGGAGGTCGAGGTATGGGAGCTGCTGTTGCGGAGGGTGAATCCCGGGTCGCAAGGTGTCGTCGGGTTAGAGCCTGGAAGCAAGGGAAGTTGCCTGACCCCGGGGTTGTGCGGGGAGGGAGGATCAATCACCCCCAGCCTACCCCAGGCGGGTTGGACTCGGCATTAACTGATCAAGAAGGCAGCCCCAAGGCAAAGTCTCCTTAAGTGGGGAGGACACCCCGGCCGCTCCGCCAAGGCCTTGTGCGCTCGTGTGGCCAGACTGTGAGCCTCTGGGGAGACGCAAGCCAGCGGAAGGAAAGAAAGGGACGCCAGTAAGAGCCCACGTTTATTCGCGCCATTTAGCGCCTTTCAGGTTAAACTTTCAAAGCACTCCTGTGAGCAGACCCTGTTGTTATTCCCGTTTTGTACAGGGGGGCACGGCGACTTAGGTTAAAATGACAGCTTTGTAAATAGTATAAAGATGGGAGGTTGGGTTAAGTAAATAGTGAAACGCGTAAGTATCTCTAAAGTGGTGATTCCAGAAGGTCAACAAAAACTGTTTCTGACCTTCAGCAGTTCTAGTAACAAAATTCCTTTGGTGAGTCATAACAACCAGAATGTTAAACTTTGAAATTTGTTTTTCAGGTGATCAAAGCCACAAAAAAAATGTCAGTAGTTCGTTCATCCGTCCATGCCAAATGGATCGTGGGGAAGGTGATTGGGACAGCAATGCAAAAAACAGCTAAAGTGAGGGTGACCAGGCTTGTTTTGGATCCCTACTTATTAAAGGTGAGGAATATCCCTGTTTTCAGAAGGCATTGATAAATCACCAACATGTTACAGGTTCTGAACAGAGAAACCATTCCCTGTCAGTACAGATGCACTGAGCGTCTGCTGATCCGTGGGTATAACAAAGTGAATTAATCGTGGTTCATTCTCAAATTCTGAGGACACATACAGTTAATTTCAACTCAGTCTGATAACTGATACAGTACTTCTGTGTGCAAAGTACTGGGAGCAGAAAGCAGGACAGCTGATTCTTTCTTTCCACATTGCTGAAAGAGAGCATCCTCAAAGACATTTGAGCTGAATCTCAGAAAGGCTTTTATCCAAAGGACCACATTTGGGGGAGTCATTTTGGCCATGGTAAGTGGTATATGGAAGTTCTTTTAGCCATTAAAGGGCATGACATTGTACAGGAACAACAAGTAGTTTGGCATGTTTGAGCCCAGAGCTTGATCCTAAGTAGGCATTGACTGTTGTTGAGTGAATACAAGAACAGTGGGAGCTGGGCTGAGAAAGGCCTTTTATGTAGTATTTTTGGATTTCATCCTATAAGCAAAGGAAAGACACACTTGGAAACATAAAGATAGAGATGAGGACAGGAGGTAAGGAAATAGGTAAGAAGGCTATTGCAAAAGTCTAGAATGGAAATGATAAGAACCTGAACAGTCCTTGAAGCAATTGCAATGCAGTGGGAAAAGTAGATTTCGGAAAGAAGGGCCAGAGTCCTTGATTTGTCAGATGTGCAAGGGAGGGAGAGGAAAGTGCCAAGGACAGTTCTGCATTCAAGACTGGGCACACAGGTAGGTAGAAATGTTCTTTGTTATCTAGGATCAAAAACACAGGAGCAGAGGTGACAAGGTTAAGGGAAGGGGAGGCCAGATGAGTTAAGGAGAAGAATAAAGTTGTCTTTTATTAACAACAACACAGGAACAAGCTGAAGAGTGACGACAGCCTGATCATTGGCCTGAGTCAGGAGACCTTAGCGTGAATATTGACTGTTGTTTACTAGCTGTGCACATTACCTAACTCCAGAGCCAGTTTTCTCATTTGTAAAATGAGAGCACCTTCTGCAGCAAGGTTGTTATGAGCATCTGTGGCTTGTTTGCAGTACTTCGAGCCAGGCATGGAGCTAAGTGTGGTGTGTATATTTAGAACATTTAATTATCTGGATAACTTTAGAGATGCAGATAGTGGAGCCTCATTTTAGGTTGTGAAAAAAACTAAGCCTGGAGTGATTCAGTGACTTGTGCCAAATCACACAGCTAGTAGTGAGAGTAGCATGTTCATAAGGCTGGAGAGAAGGCTCCACTAGGAAGGAAGAGTTTAAATAGTATAGAGAAGGATGATGATTAATAGACAAAGATACTGAAGGTAATAGGCTGGAGAGCTCAGGCACATGATCCACTCTGGGAAAGTCATTGCTATTTTCTAGAAGTTAAGCAGTTAATCTTTGTATTGGAACCCTCCTGAGTGTATTATCTTTTTTTCCCAAGTCCCAGCTTGTTTTCTGTGCATTACTTTTTATATTCTATGCTGCGTGGTCAGATCACAGATGGGAACTACCGATTTGTTCCTACTTCTCTCAACAGTATTTTAATAAACGAAAAACCTACTTTGCTCATGATGCTCTTCAGCAGTGCACAGTTGGGGATATCGTGCTTCTCAAAGCTCTACCTGTCCCACGAACAAAGCATGTGAAACATGAACTGGCCGAGATCGTTTTCAAAGTTGGACAAGTCATAGATCCAGTGACCGGAAAACCCTGTGCAGGAACTACCTACCTGGAAAGCCCAGTCAGCTTGGAAACTACCCGCTTAACCAAAAATCTGGAAGAACTGAATAGCTCTTTAGCACAGTGAAGGACGATTGGAAGGAGACAAAGGGAAAGATTTATAAGTTTGCTTTACAGAAAAAGAAATTTTTCTGAATTTCATTACAAACTGTCCAATTTCTCTTCTGGTATTTATGGAATAGCTAAAAGTAAATGAAGTAAAGGCCTTGTTAAAATTTTTCATGAGTGTAAGGTCATGTTTGAAATTTCCTTTTCATTGAACATACTTTCCTCTTACAGGAAGTGTACCTAGAATCCCCTGCATGGTTTTGTAAGCTCACTTTTTTAGAAGGTGTTATCTTTTTTTTTTCTTTTTTTTTTTTTTCCATTCAAAGGAATCTTGAATTTATCTTAGAACCCTTATTTGGGGAGGAAAATACCTTTTGATATCTTAAAACAGAAGACTGCATTAAGTGAATATTTATTTTTGGTGGTATATATTTGAAACTAATTTGAAATTTTTCTTTTTTTTTTGTTTTTTTGTTTTTTAATGTTTATTACTTTTGAGAGAGAGACAGAGAGCAAGCAGGAAAGGGGCAGAGAGAGAGGGAGACACAGAATCCAAAGCAGGCTCCAGGCTGTGAGCTGCCAGCACAGAGCCTGACCTGGGGCTTGAACTCATGAATGGTGAGATCATGACCTGAGCTGAAGTTGGCTGCTTAACCGACTGAGCCATCCCAGTGACCCTGTAATTATTTCTTTGATTTAACCAATTACAAATGGAAATAATCAGCAGTCTGGTTGGGGTCAGACCTTATAATAAGAACGTCGACACATAGAAAATAAAACTTGAAAATTCTGTGTCACTTTTCTTTCATCCTGTATTCTAGAGTGTATTAAATAGGAGTGGATTCATAAAATCTGATACATTGATGAAATTGTAGAGTTCCTCATACTGTGCATTTGAGTTGGAGAGTTTGAGTTCTGTTGCTGTTTATTAATAAACAACCTAGATTTTGACCTGAAGAAACATTGAGTTACATATTCCAGTTTCCTGGCTCCTAGGAAGAGATTTGGAGCATATTTCAGTTTCAACTAATATGTGTATTATACAAGTACAGAGCTTCAGCAGTAACCACAAGCACTGCCTATCCTCTCAATGCTCATAATCTAGTAGGGGAGGTTATGTACAGCTGCCTTCATAGCAGAGAAGCACATGGGTGGGGGAGAAATGACGACAACTTCCCAGAAGAGACTAGATGGTGCTAGAACTGAATCTTAACAGTTTCCGGGCTAGTAGATAAGGGTTGTGGAAAGGGCATTCCAGGTAGAGGGAAGAATGTAAAATCCCAAAACTATGAGAAGAAGCAGCATAACCAAGGGGTTCTGCAAGCCGATGAGGACTGCTTGGGACACTTTGAACATGAGTGGGGTTCAGGTAAAGAAACAGGTGGAAATTATACTGTAAGTGGTGGCAGGTTACATTTTTAAAAGTATGATATAATTACATAATGAACTGTAAGGGGAAAGATTAGAGGGAAAGAGACCTGTTCAAAGACTGGTCCTAAGACAAACTGAGTAGGGTGAGGAAAAGAGGTTGGATAAATGATGTTCCAAAGTAGAACTCTCAGAGCTTGATACCAGGAGAGTGAGCAAAAGGGAATCATCTAAGAGTGTCTAGGTCTCTGACAGGTGGAGTTAATGTGGATTCCACCTTGCACCTGTACAAGCCATCGCAAAAACCTCAAATATTTAAAATGCTTACATATAGTCTACTTTTTTTGAGAGAGAATTTTAAGCAGGCTCCATGCTCAGCGTGGAGCCTGACGTAGGGATCAATCCCATGACCCTGGGATCATGACTTAGCCGAAATCAACTGACTAAGCCACCCAGGCATCCCTCTTAAGATATTTTTCCTAATAACCTTGGTGTAAAACTTATGCTCCAGGAAGATGCCCAATATTTCTTCTATGACATATACACCTGTGAGCTTCTATGACAGCTATACACCTGTGAGATAAAAGTACATGTCCCCAGTAAAAAATATTGGAAGATAACAGTGGAGAAGAAAAATGCAGAATAAGGGGCCTAATACTAAATAGCACAAAAGCAAGGTCGACCAAGAAATATTTACCAAGTTTACATTTCAGGAAAATACATTTAAAAGCATTCATCTCTTCAAAAAAAAAAAAAAAAAAAGCTGAGAAGTTGGGAGAATGTGTGAGAAAATCACAAGGGCACAATGACACCACAGGCTTAAAGAGGCTTCCCTCCTGTGGAGGATTGGGACATGTCCTTTCTGCCCTGGGGAGAGCTCCCTTTTGGGTCTAAGTGTCTACAGGCTCACTAATCATAAGCCTGTTGCTCAGCCACATAGCCTCTGGACTCCTGTCCCCTGTCCCTTGGCCTCCTTTCCACTGGCCTCCAAGAGACCCGTATCTCCCTGATCTGGAGCAAATCCTTGTTGTCTCTCCTCCATCCACAGGACCCCTTTTTAATCCTTCCTGGTGGTTCCTTGCCATATTAACATGTTCAAATATTCCCCAGTCAGAAAACTGCACCCCTTAAGCTCCAATGCTTCCTTTGCCTCCAAGATTACTAGCTTCAGAGAACCCCTCAGACCAAAAGCCCAGTTGCTGCCCTCTCCCCTCCTGCCAGGGTAACAGACCTCCCAGGTACCCACCCGTCCTGAGGACATTTCCCTCTTGGCCTCTGCAGATTCTTGCACAGTGCTCCCCTTGGTGGCTGGGGTCTCTCCTCCCTGTTTCTCCCCCTTCTCTCACTGTCTAGCTCCCTTTCTGCCTACCTTGTCTCAGTTGCAGTTTTCAAGGTTACATTTGCGGCTCTTTTACTCAGGATACATTTTCCCTAACAGTGCCACCCGACCCACGCCTTTGTTTAAGTTGTTTTCTTGACCGGAGATATCCTCCCTTCCACTGGTCAACTCTTCCTTTGGGACCGCGCTATCGTGCCAGGAACTCGGCTCTGTCCTCCGCTTCACAGCCACCGCCGGTTACAGTCTCACCTGTCCGTGTCCCCTTCCCGTCTGGTGAACCTCTTCATTTCAACACTTGACTGGAGCCAATTATTTCACATCCTGCCCCACTAGACTGAGTCGGCTTGACGACTGAGACGCGACGAGCGCCCATCAGTGTTGATATGAACAGGGAACAGGAACAATGTAGTCCCGAGACCACCAGATAACTTGAGTATGTTTTCATCTAGAATGTTTTTATTAAAGCGTTGCTTTGGGTTTGTTTTCGGTTTGAAAGGCAATGTATTTACATGGTACAAAGTTCAAAAGGTATTGGGGAGAAGCCTGAACTCAGTGTTACTCTTTTCTTGTGGATCTTTCCATGTACATTAAAGCCTTGCCCATGGTCCTCTAGCGCTGGACATTCAGCTCCTTTCGCTGGTGATTGTCTCGTAAAGCAGTCCTTTTCGCCTTCGCGCTCCTTTCTCGCAGCTGCAGGACCTCCTCGCGCCGGGACCGTGGGCCCTACTTCCCCTGGCGGCGGCGCCTGGCGCTGCAGCGGCCGCGCGCCCCGCCCCGCCCCAGCCTCGGCGGGCCTGGCCGGGGGAGGGGTCGCGGCGGCGGCGGCGGCGGCGGCGTCAGCGGCGGCCCGGGCGGTGGGAGCCCAGGCGCCAGAGCAAGATGGCGGCGCGAGTACTGCAAGCCCGCGGAGCGGCTTGGGTCGGCGGTCTCCTGCGGCGGGCCCCCCCCTGCAGCCTCCTGCCAGTGCTCCGGTGAGCAGCGCCGCCCTTTCCGGGAGCGGCCGGGGAGGGGCCGCCGCGGGGCAGAGGGCGCGGGGTCCCCGGCACGGGTCTCCGCCCCGGCCCGGCAGCGCTCCCTCGGGGCAGAGCCGCAGGGGTTGCGGGGCGGCAGGGGCCGAGGCCGCTGTCGGCCGGGCCGGGCCGGGCCAGGCGGGGGAGCCTTGGCGGAGTCGGAGCGCCTTCCCGGCGGGCCGGGCTCAAGGTCACGGCGGGGACGGCGCTCGGCGCCAAGGCCACGTCCGCCTGCAGTGCGGGCTCGGCCTTCGGGACCTTGACCCTGCGCGACCCGCGCGGTGGCGGAGGGCTGGCGCGCGGCTGAGGCTCCAGGCCCTGGACTCGGCCTCCGGCTTCTCGCGGGCGCCCAGAGAACGCTACGTGCCCGCGCAAAGCCTTGATGTCCGCATCTGCAAATGGCAGTAGAGATACTACTCACCTCTTTCTTAGGTTGTGAAGAACTAAAATAACGCGTTCTCCCGTCTGAACCTTCAGTGAAGCACAGGGGGAGTGGTGGGGAGGTCTCAGTGCTACGAACAGCCTTTGACTTGCGTTGAAAAGTAGGTAACGGATCAAAAAGTATGAACAGTTACCAGCGCTAAGTAGGCGTTGGGTTCAAGTTTACACGTTTTTTCCTAACCTCATTGGATTAAGTATTCGGTTTTCTGAATTCATGCCTTTGATGTATCCATGTCCTATAGTCCATGTTCAGAAACCAAGCTCATAACTTACTTATACGTAGATTTGCTTTATTGTTTTCTTTACATTGGATAATTTAAACGTTTTCTGTTTGTGGTTAAATAATGAGCCTCTAGAAAATTCAGTTGTCAGTAAAGGAACTGCATGTTTGTTAAACTCTTACTGTGGGCCAGAGAGCTTATTTAATTTAATCCTAGTAGCAATTTTAAGAAGTAGCAGGATCTGCATTTTGCAGATGAGATGGAACCTCAAAGCAGGTGAGACACCTAGCTAGAAAAGGCATTTGACCTCAAGTTTGTCAGGCTTCAGGCTCAGCACCCTTCTTAGGACTGATGCCCAACTTGTATTTCCAAATTTGATGTTTATGTTTCCAGTTTGATTAACAAATCAACCTCCTTTTTTCTGTTGCTGAGCATCTACTGTGTCTTTTTTTTTTTTTTTTCACACAGGTGATATGAGCCTGTGAAATTCATATTTTCTTCTTTCCAAAAAAGACCTCTGAGGCTGAACGTATTCACCCAAAAGACTCTAAATACTCTACTACTCTTGGACACTAAAGTGCCCAAGGTCACAAAGCTAGTAAACTGGAGATTTGGACCTGGGTCTGTCCAGTACCCCCACGTCCTGCTGGGGCCGAATGCTTTTGAATCTAAAGTCCTTATCTCTGTCCAGCCTGTTGGCTCTGGGATTACTTTCTCAAGCCCCCTGTACCGTTGGACCACTGCCCCTTCCTGGGTGCTAATCTGCCTCAACTGTAGGTGTTCTTTAGGACTCAGTGTAGACCCAGTTGATTCATTTATTGTACAAATACTGAATGTAAATGATGTCTTTGAAGTCTTGTGAAACTCAACATAATAGCCATGGTCACTATCTCCAGGAGGCCATGGCAGAGGTAAAAACTCATAGAGACTTACAGATTGAGGTAGGTGGTATGAGAGAAGATCAGGGAACCTACTACATGAGATCATGGAGGGCCTCCCCAAGAATGTGACGTTAAGCTGACATTTGAAGGGTCAGTGTGCAGCAAAGCCCTGACTGGGAAGGATGAAGGCATACTGAGAAACTCCAGAAAAGTCGAGGAAGAGAGGAGCCCAGGAGTGAAGGGAAGAGTGACTAGAGGACAGGTGGCAAGGAGCAGGAGCTAGATAATTCCAGGTCTCACAAGCCATTTTAGAGAAATTGGATTTTATTCTGAGCACCATGGAAACCATTTAAAGATATAAATTCTAGTGTGACATGATCTGCTCTGTGTTTTTAAAATATTAGTCTGGGGGCACCTGGGTGACTCAGTTGGTTAAGTGTCTGACTTGGCCTCCTGGTTCTTGAGTTCGAGCTCCGCATTGGACTCTGCTGACAGCTCAGAGCCTGGAGCCTGCTTCGGATTCTGTGTCTCCCTCTCTGCCCCTTCCCCATTGGCGCTCTGTCTCTCTCTCAAAAATAAATAAACATTAAAATTTTTTAAATAAATAAAAAATATCAGTCTGATTTTGGAAAGGAGACAGAATCATAGGTAATGGCTAACTGGTCAGATGCTGGTGCCAGTTATGGAAAGTCATTTGTTCCATAAGCGTATGAGTGCCCACCGTATGCTGGGCGCTGTTGGGAAATATCAGTGAATAAGGTCCTTGCCATCTGGGAGCTTGCTCCTAATTCAGAGAAGGAAGAACAGTTGTAGGGTGTGGAGGGGGGAATCCAGAACACTTTTGAACCTGGTAAAGTTTGAGATGGCTGTGAGCTATTCAAATGGAAAGGCGGTTGGCCTGTTTGATCTATAGGACTCCTCAAAGGAGATGTCTGGACTACAGGTTACATTTGGGAGCTGCTGGTATATAGGAATGCTAAAAGTTGATAGATCCAGGGGTTTCATTATACTGCTTTGCATTTAATTGAAATTTTTCATATAGAACATTTTTTAAACCCATAGGAATGGATGAGGTTGCTTGCAGAGAGAGTGTGGATAGAGAAGGGGTTGAGAAGCAGGCCTGAGATGTGTTCACAGGCTAGATGTAGGAAGAGGCAGCAAGGGAGACTGGGAGAGAGCAGCCAGTGAGGGCACTTTGTGGCAGTGCCCAGGGGGAGGTATTTCAAGGAGGGAGCTGGCAACTGTGCCAGATGCTGCTAAAAAGTTAAGATTACAGAAAACTGGATTTGACAACAGGGGTCTGTGGGTGACCTTACAGGAGGGGTTTCAGAAGGGAAGGAGGAGTCTTCCCAGGAGACTATCTTGCCAGCACCTCTTCTCTGCTCAGTGCCAGGCCTGGGGTCTCATTTGCTTAGTGGACATTGCACGAGTATCCTACAGGTGCTTGGGTTGCTTATGCGCCTAAAATTGAACTCCTCTTCCTCCTGTAGAGCTTGCTCCTTCTGGGTTCTCTCTCCAGTAGTGGCACATCTTCCCTGTAGTGGCCCCAAGCCCACCCCCTCCTGCTCTCTCCCATCTAGCCAGCTACAGGATCTGTCAGTTCTCCCTGCAGTGTGTCTTCACTCTACCTTCTCTCCCACCACTCCCCTCACTTAACTGGTGGCAACACTTGTCTGGAGTCCTGTGAAGGAAGGGTAAGGTCTCGAACCTGTTGGTGAAGGGGACAACTGAAGAATTCTGTGCAGAACTTTTTCCTGTTAGAAAGTTCTGACTTGAACCTTGACTGGATCCCAGTGCCTCTTTTTCCCATACCACCCCACCCCACCCCACCCCTGCCAAGAAAAACTGTAAAAGACATTTTGGGAACAGTTGGGGACAGTTTAATATGGAGTGGATATTAGAATTATTCTTTTCCTCAGATGTGAAAATCATATCATGGTTTTGTCTTTGTTCTTAGGAGGTGCATGCTGAAGTTTTAGGAATAAAGTGTCATAATGTCTGTACTCTACTTTCAAATGGTTTGGTAAAAATAAAAACAAATATGTATAGAGAGAAACACCTAAAATTGATAAAATGTTCATCATTCTTTCATCTAAATGCAGGGTATAGAGGCCTTCATTATACTGTCCCTTCATCTCTGTGTTTGAAGTTTTTAAAAATGAAGAGAATAGCTCTCTGTAGCAGCAGTGTGGAAGACAGGTTTATTGGGGTGGCAGGAGGCTTGGTGGTGAGTAGAGGAGTGACATTGTTACTCCTTTACTGCTCGACTCTTCTTTGAATCAGGCCCTTCAGCTTCCTCTCTCCTCTTCATCTCTGGCTATATTCACAAACTCCTGGCTTTGGCATGTACAGGTCTACTTCCTCTCGTGGGCGTCTATCTACCTGACAAGTGCTCCTCATCTTTCAGGGCTTCAGTTCAACAAGTACTCGTTCAGAGAATTGGTTCATCTCTCCCCCCACCTCTGCCCCCACCCTTGTCACAACCACCACCTTATGTGGCCATCAAGGAGCTTATCTCATGTTGGGCTGTGATCATGGTTGTCTGTCTGCTCCCACTGACAAGTAGCTCTGTGAAGTCAGGGCCAGGTTTATTCATCTTTATATCCTCGGCCTGGCTTGGCATATGCAGCACACAGTCAGTAGATATTTGGTGTTCAAATGAATGAAGTCCATTTCACCACTGCTGCCTCATCCTGTGGTCTCAGCGCTAAATGTATTTCCCATCTATGGTTTGCTCCAACTAAACCACAACACTGTCTGTCTAGATACCTAGTCAGGGCCTGTGCCTTCTCCTTTTCACCTCAGGAATATCTTTTGAAGATATTCCTTCCCCTTCATCCCCACTGCCTACATCATAGCCTAGAACCATCTTTTAGGCTATCTGGTGAGTATTGAATGCTTTCTGTGTGCCTGGCACTGCTGGCCTTGATAACCAGCAGAAAGCCCAGGAGCCACGCTCCCTGCCTTTATTGCTGCAGTCCACCTGCCACACCACTGCCAGGCTGCTTTACACACCTTGATCTTTTTTTGAAAACTTGCTGGCATCTTACCATGTACCAGGTAGAATCCAGCTAATGGGCATGGTGTACAAGGGCCTGACCCCACGGCCCCGCCCTTGCCTTCCCACTCTTTCTCTCACTGTCCTCCACACCCTGTTCTCCTGCCTTACCAAGCTCTGCTGTTCCGGAAATATGTCATCCAGTTTCATGACTCCGGGCCCCTGGACATGCTGTCCCTTTTGACTGGAATTACCGCCTGCCTCGTCCACCTGTCTGTGTGGTCCTCCAAGACAGAGCCAGAATGTCTCTGCTGGAGTTCCTCCACTCCTCACAGGCCAAGCCAGTGGTTCATTCCCACAGCATGTGTGTGTGTAAATCTGCGGTATCTGAGACCAGTCTGGGTGTTTCCTGTGTTTTTCCTATGAGACTAAATAGGTGAGGCATCTGGCTCATCTTTACATCCACAGAGTCTGGCAAATAACGCTAATTCTATTTAAAGTCTGATGTTTTGGGGGGTGCCTGGCTGGCTCAGTCAGTAGAGCTTGCAACTCCTGATCTCGAGTAATTTCCAGTACCATGTTGGGTGTAGAGATTACTTAAAAATAAAATCTTTGGAAAAAAATGATAAAAATAAAATCTAATGTTTTGTAGAACGTGCTGCCCCTACCCCACCCTCTGTTAAGTGCCACACAACAGATGTATGATGTTATAAAGACTACCGATCGTGCAGTTTGTCATTCTCAGTAAAGAACCCTAGCCCGGATCCTATCACCCTGACAGCTGTTGGCATAGCTCCTTCTACTCCTTTCCGCGATTCAGCTTGGACAGCTAGATGGACCGGGCACACTGGGCAACTTTGGTCACCTGACACTGAAAAGATTCCCGAGTTTGACAATCAACTGGGGGTAATGGCGGACTGGACTGAACTGTTTTTCATTTGTCAAGACAGTTGCTACCCAAGCTGACAAGCAGATACCCTCAGGTTCTTGTGTATGTCCCATGATGCTGACTATTTCTTAGGCTTATCTTTATATTACAGTGTTTTCATGTCCCTTACCTCATTTTACCCATCTTAAAGTAAATCTCTTCGGTGTTATTAAAACCTGGGAGAATGCTCAGCTGGGGAGATTTATGTTTGGGAGACATCCCTTATTAGTGAGAATATTTTGAACTTTATAGTTAGATCATATTTTCATTTTCATATTTACATCATATTTTCATAGGTTTATATTTTCATTTTGCTACTTCTTAGCTCATGTCATTTAACCTCTCTGAGCCAAGCTTTAAAATGAGCTAATATTGGGGCGCCTGGGTGGCGCAGTCGGTTAAGCGTCCGACTTCAGCCAGGTCACGATCTCGCGGTCCGTGAGTTCGAGCCCCGCGTCGGGCTCTGGGCTGATGGCTCAGAGCCTGGAGCCTGTTTCCAATTCTGTGTCTCCCTCTCTCTCTGCCCCTCCCCCGTTCATGCTCTGTCTCTCTCTGTCCCCAAAATAAATAAACGTTGAAAAAAAAAAAAATTTAAAATGAGCTAATACTTACCTTGCTAGACTGTACTGAAGATTGAATGAGATGACATAGACAAGCTGCCTAATTCAGTGCCTAACAGGAAGTATGAATTTATTAATTTGTAATTCCCTTTCATTCTAAAGAAGAGGAACAAAATTATTTTGGGATTTTCCCCTTCCAGATTTAATTTGCTAATAATTCTGTATCATGCTTTCTTATTTTTAAAGTATTAAATGCCATAGAAATTAAATATATGTACACATGATAATGCATGTCTATGCATTTCTGGAAGGACCCATTAAAAACTGTTAGTAGTGGTTGCTTAGGTGAATATTTGTTATTTTAAATGAAATTCCCTAATGCTGATATTTTTAGAAACTTTCATTGTACCCCTTTCTTAATTATTCATAATAGCTTTTCCTAAGCTCTTAACATTTATTTAATACCCCCAAAACTTTGTAAACACTGTTTCTGTCTAGTGAACTTAAAATCTAAAATAAAGAAAAAACAGGAATTATATAGTCTCATTAACAAATCTTAAAACTTTCTCCTTTTTGTATCATTAATTTTACTGCTAGCCATTGTATTCATGATACTATTTAGCAAATATCCCAAAATGTGATATGTTTGAAACACTTTAAACAAATTGACAAATGTTTTTCATTTTTATTGACATAAGTTTTACCATGACTGTTTGGAGAATTGCCTTCTTCAGAATTTATTTATATAATCTAATAGTTTTATGTATAATTTATTGCTTTTAACTTTAGGTTTGTTTTTATTGAAAAAGTAGTTTTAAAAACTTAATTTTTTAACCTTTCACTATATATCAGGTGCCGTCCTAAGTGCCTTAAACAGTTTTACTATAGGGCTAGATATGTACTTAAAAATATACAAAAGTAAGGGATGCCTGGGTGGCACAGTCAGGTTAAGCCTCCAACTCTTTGATTTCCGCTCAGGTCGTAATCTCATGGTTCATGGGTTCCAGCCCCGTGTAGGGCTCTGTGCTGACAGTGCGGACCCTGCTTGGATTTCTGTCTCTCCCTCTCTCTGCCTCTCTCCCGGTCTCTCGCATGCATGTTCTCTCTCTCTCTCTCTCTCTCTCTCTCTCTCTCTCTCTCTGTCTCAAAATAAACATTTATATATATACATACAAACACACGTAAAAGTAAAAGCACAGCATAAGGAATATAGTCAGTGATACTGCAACTGCATTGTAACAGGACAGATGGTAGCTACACTTCGTGAAAATAGCATAATGTATACATTTGTCAAATCACTAGGTTGTATAGCTGAAACTACTGTAACATTGTGTGTCAACTGTACTTAAATAATAATTATAAAATACACACATGTGAAAAACACAATACAGGTGTTACATGAGTAAAGCTGTGTCTCTTCTACCTTAACTCTTCCCTTCCTGAGAGATACCACCATCAATACTTATTAATTCTAGGACATTTTAACATACAGTAAAAGAAATGTGGGAGAAATTCCAACTTGTTTTCACAAATGCCATTTAAACTATTTAATGCCATTTAAACTATATTTTTGTCCTATCCACTTATAAGAAAAATTACATGTACAGTACTAGTATAAACTTATTTTACCTGTTAAATATGAGTTTGCTGCTTTTTAATCTTTGAAGGATTGAAAAAGTACTTTTATATTTCTTGATCATTATAGAAAATGTATTGTTAATATTATATTTGTGTAATATTTGCATATTTGTAAGCTTAGATCATTCAGAAGTCTTTTTATTTGGTTTTTAGCTATTTGTTTTTACCTGGTTTTTAGCTAATATACAGTGTTTTTAAATTAAAAACATTTTATGGAAAGAAAATTGCTGTGTAATGGTTGTTGATTTTTTTTAAAGCCACATACTCTTTTTATTATTATTATTATTTTAATCTTTATTTTTGAGAGAGAGACAGCGTGTGAGCAGGGGAGGAGCAGAGAGCGAGGGAGACATAGAATAGAAAGCAGGCTCCAGGCTCAGAGCTGTCAGCCCAGAGCCCAACGCGGGACTCAAACTCACGAACCGTGAGATCATGACCTGAGCCGAAGCCGGACGCTCAACCGACTGTGCCACCCAGGTGCCCCGGTTGTTGATTTTTTAAGCAAAAAAAGAAAAAGGTTGCTAATAAACATTTGAGATTTAGAGTAGTATTATTTCTAAAGCACCATAGTTGAATAAGAATAGTAATTTAAGGGCACCTGGCTGGCTCAGTAGAAAGAGCATAGGACTCTTGATCTCAGGGTTGTGAGTTCGAGCCCCACATTAGGTTTAGAGGTTACTTAAAAATAAAATCTTTAAAAAAAATAGGAATTTGTATTATTGTTATATAGCATATTCAAGTTCATCTCATGAAGCAATAGGGAATTTTCATCTTCTGAGAGTTTTTCTTACCTCTTATTTAAATTCCAAGTCCTTGGGGCGCCTGGGTGGCGCAGTCGGTTGAGCGTCCGACTTCAGCCAGGTCACGATCTCGCGGTCCGTGAGTTCGAGCCCCGCGTCAGGTTCTGGGCTGATGGCTCAGAGCCTGGAGGCTGTTTCCGATTCTGTGTCTCCCTCTCTCTCTGCCCCTCCCCCGTTCATGCTCTGTCTCTCTCTGTCCCAAAGATAAATAAACGTTGAAAAAAAAAATTAAAAAAAAAAAAATTCCAAGTCCTCTTCCTTAACACCTGAGGTCGCTCTCTTTTCCTACACTTGCTTTGTGGTGTCCGTGTCCTTAAGCAGGCCTGATAAGCAAATTGAAAATAGTCCGTAGAAAATCATGTAGTGTTTCCATAGAAATCTCCCAGAAAAGCCTCACACCAACCTGTCAACATCTTGACCTTGCTTTGAAGCATTAGGTAAGATCCCAAGCATTTATAGTAGCCATTTGGAATCCCAATACATTATTGCTCCTAGCATGATCTAGCAAAGGGCAGAAAAGAGCATTTATGTGCAGATCAGTTAAAGATCAGAATTATAAGGAGTATGCCATAATAACCCTGGCCAGAGATGATGGTCATCAGTTGTAAAAGGGAGTGTGCAAGAAGAATGGGACTGGACTCAAAAGGCTATATTCTGTATCACTCCATAAATAAGACATTTTGGAAAAGGCCAAACTATAGGGATATAGAACAGAGGAATGGTTGTTAGCAGTTGGAACTGGGGAGAAAGGTTGATTACAAAAGGAGTGGGAGATAACAGACTTCCAGGTATGGAATGAATAAGCCACTAATATATAAGATACTGCATAGGGAATATAGTCAATGGTATTATAATAGCCTTATATGGTACTTGGTGGTGGCTACACTTGTGAGCATAGAGTGACATATAGACTTGTTGAGTCACTATGTTTTACACCCGAAACTAATGTAACAATGTGTATCACCTATATTTCAATTTTTTTTTTTTAATTTTTTTTTTTCAACATTTATTTATTTTTGGGACAGAGAGAGACAGAGCATGAACGGGGGAGGGGCAGAGAGAGGGAGACACAGAATCGGAAACAGGCTCCAGGCTCTGAGCCATCAGCCCAGAGCCCGACGCGGGGCTCGAACTCCCGGACCGCGAGATCGTGACCTGGCTGAAGTCGGACGCTTAACCGACTGCGCCACCCAGGCGCCCCTATTTCAATTTTTTTTTAAAAAGGGAGTTTAAGAGAGTGAAGGAACTGTTTCATATGGTGGTAGTTACATGACTTTATGCATTTGCCAAACCCCTGTAGAACTATGCCAAAAAAGTAAATTTCACTGTATGGAAATTTGAATCAAAATGAAGAAGATAAAAGCACACAGCTTGTCATTGATTGGGTTTTGTGAGATTAGGAAGAGGATAAGTCTCATCCAGGTTCTAATTTTTTTTAATTGAAGTGTAGTTGACATACAATATTATACGAGTTTCACATATAACTTAGTGATTCAACATTTATATACATTATGAAATCACCCTAAGTCTAGTTACCATCTCTCACCATACAAAGTTATTACAGTATTATGACTACAGTATTACAGTATTATGACTACATTCCCTATGCTGTATTTTATATCTTCTTGTTTATTTTGTTAATGGAACTTTGTACCTCTTAATCCCCTTCACCTATTTCACCCTTTCCCCCCAACTCCCGCAACTACCAGTTTGTGTACTGTATTTATGAGTATGTTTTCTGTGTTCTTTGTTAATTTGTGTTTTAGATTCCACATATAAGTGAAATTGTATGTTATTTGTCTTTCTCTGACTTATTTCACTTAGCATAATACCCTCTTGGTCCATCAGTGTTGTCACAAGTGGTAAGATTTTATTCTTTTTTTATGGCTGAATAATATTCCTGAGCATCTGTGCGAGTGTGTCATATATGTGTAATATAACACATAGTTATATATGTATACAACACATGTTGTATATGCATATGTACACCACATCTTCTTTATCTGTTTTTCTACCAATGGACTTAGGTTGCTTCCATGTCTTTGCTGTTGTAAATAATGCTGCAGTGAACATAGGGGTTCATATATCTTTTCACATTAGTGTTTTCATTTTCTTTGGATAAATGAAGTGGGATTGCTAAATTGTATGGTATTTATATTTTTAATTTTTTGAGGAACCTCTACACTTTTCCATGGTGGCCACACTAATTTGCTTTCCCACCAACAGTGCACAAGGATTCCCTGTTCTCCACATCCTCACCAAACTAGCCATTCTGACTGGTATGAGGTGATATCTCATTGTGGTTTTGATATACATTTCCCTGATAATTTGTGATATTGAGCATCTTTTCATGTGTCTGTTGGCCATCTGAATGTCTTCTTTGGAAAAATGTCTATTGAGGTCCTCTGCCCATTTTTTAATCAGAGTGTGGGTTTTGTTTTGTTTTTGTGGGGTTTTTTTTGATGTTTTAGGAATTCTTTATGTAGTTTGTATATTAACCCTTTATCATATAGATCATTTGTGAATATCTTCTCCCATTCAGTAGGTTGCCTTTTCATTTTGTTGATGGTTTCCTCTCCTGTGAAAAAGCTTTTTAGTTTATGTAGTCCCACTTTCTTATTTTTGCTTTTGTTTCTCTTGCCAAAGAGACAGATCCAAAAAAATTGGTAAGACTGATGTCCAAGAGTTTACTGCCTATGTTTTCTTTTAGGAGTTTTATGGTTTCAGATCTTACATTTAGATCTTTAACTCATTTTGAGTTTATTCTTGTATATGGTGTAAGAAAGTGGTCCAGTGTCATTCTTTTGCGGTAGCTGTCCAGTTTCCCCAGGACCATTTGTTGAAGACACTATCCTTTCCCTGTTGTATATTCTTGTCTCCTTTGTCATAGATTCATTGATCATATAAGCATGGGTTTATTTCTGGCCTCTCTATTCTATTCCATTGACCTATGTGCTTTTATGCCAGTAGTGGACTCTCTTTTTTACTATAGCTTTGTAGGACAGTTTGAAAACCAGGAGCATGATACCTACAGCTTTGTTCTTCTTTCTCAAGATTGCTTTGGCTATTCAGGGTCCTTTTGGTTCCTTACAAATTTTAGGATTATTTGTTCTGGTTCTATGAAAAATGACATTGGTATTTTGATAGGGATTGTACTTAATCTGTAGATTGGTTTGGGTAGTATGGACATTTTAATAATATTGATTTTTACAGTCCATGAGCATGGACTCTCTTTCCATTTATTTGTGTTATATTCAGTTTGTTTCATCAGTGTCTTCTAGTTTTCAAGTGCAGGTCTTTCACCTCCTTAGTTAAGTTTATTCTTAGGTATTTTATTCAACCAGGCTCAAATTTTTTAAATCATGTTTTCAGGTTATATACACCTATATACCTTTCCTATAAAAGACTCTTAAACATGCACTTTTAGATATTTTTAAGTATAAAAATAATTATATGTATATGGAAAATTCTCAAATAGTCCAGAAGGTTATACAATGAAATGGAAAATTTTACTCCCACCCCATGCTCAGTCACATTCCCCAGACATTACCACTATTAACAGTTCATTTTGTGTGTGTATTTATGGTACTGCTCTGTACGTGCTTTTTCTGCATAATTTATTCCAGAAATTTCAATATATCAGTGCATGTAGATCTACTTCATTCTTCTTAATGATTGCGTTCTATTCTGATTTGGGTTATTCCAAATTTATCTAACCAGTCCCTGTTAATGGATATCTAAGTTGCATATACCAGGGGAAAACTAGAAACAAGGCGCTAATAAATATTCTTGTGCATTCAACGTGGTGCACTTGTCTACATATAGCTGCCTGTAGGACATAGCAACTAGTACAATTACTGGGCTGAAAGGCCTACACAGATTAATTTTGATACAGATGATGATGCTACACTGCCCTCTAGGGAGATTTGTAATCCCACTAGCAAGCATTTGGGAGTTAAACATGCACTTAAAAGTTCATGGTTAAAGTATAGTTTGTGACCTCAGTCAAATTTATCCTTTCTGACAGCATGTTTAGTAGAAATTCGGTTATAGATTATAATTAGCAAATTATGTGTCAATTAAATTTGTATTCTTAGGCTTTAGTGAGAGTTAAACTTGATTCTAAGGTTCATTTAGAGGTAAAATAATTTTTTTAAAGAGAGAACTTACTTCATTTTCCCTATATATTTCCTGCTTATTTATTGTGGTAAAGTATATATAATATAAAACTTGCCACTTTAATCATATGGAAGTGTACAGTTTAGTAGTAGCATTAAGTCAATTCACACTGTGTTGTGCAACCATTACCACCATCCATCTCCAGAACTTTTTCATCTTTCAAACTCTGTGCCCATTAAACAATAACTTTGCATTCTCCTCTCATCTCAGCCCCTAGCAACCACTATACTACTTTCTTTCTCTGTGAACTTGACTACTTTAGGTTACCATGTATATTTTTTCTATGTCAGAAATTGCTTTGGAGGAGGGAAAAGCACATAGCAGAAATAAAGATAAGCGTATGAACTCTGTGAAAAGATGCTCAACATCACTATCGTTAGGGAAATGCAAATCAAAACCACAATAAGATATCACCTCACACCTGTCAGAATGGCTAGAACCAAAAAGATAAAAAAATGACAAGTGTTGGTGAGGATGTGGAGAAAAGGGAACCCTCATGCGTGTTAGTGGGAATGCAAATTGGTGCAGCCATTGTGGAAAATAGTATGGAGTTCCTCAAAAAAATTAAAAATAGAAATGCCAAGGGAAATAGGAGGTACAAGGTTTCCAGTTATGGACTTATTCAAGTCACAAGGATGAAAGGTACAGCATAAATAATATAGGGAAAAAGAAAAGAAATACCATATGATCCAGTAATTCCACTACTGGGTATTTACCCAAAGAAAATAAAATACTAATTTAAAAAGATATATGCATCCATATGTTTATTGCAGCATTATTTACCATAACCAAGATACGGAAGCAACCCAAATGTTTATCAACAGATGAATGGAAAGAAGATGTGTGTGTGTGTGTGTGTGTGTGTGTGTGTGCGCGCGCATATATGTATAATGGAATATTACTCAGCCATAAAAACGAATGAGATCATGAGTGCTTGGGTGCCTCAGTGGGTTAACCATCTGACTTTGGCTCAGGTCATGATCTCACAGTTTGTGGGTTCAAGCCCCACATCAGGCTCTGCACTGACAGCTCGGAGCCTGCTTTGGATTCTCTGTCTCTGTCTCTGTCTCTCTCTCTCCCTCTCTCTCTCTTTCTCTGCCACTCCCCTGCTCGTGCTCGCTCTCTTTCTCTTTCAAAAATAAATAAACAGGGGCGCCTGGGTGGCGCAGTCGGTTAAGCGTCCGACTTCAGCCAGGTCACGATCTCGCGGTCCGTGAGTTCGAGCCCCGCGTCGGGCTCTGGGCTGATGGCTCAGAGCCTGGAGGCTGTTTCCAATTCTGTGTCTCCCTCTCTCTCTGCCCCTCCCCCGTTCATGCTCTGTCTCTCTCTGTCCCAAAAATAAATAAACGTTGAAAAAAAAATTCAAAAATAAATAAACATTTAAAAAAATGAATGCAATCTTACCATTTGCGACAACATGGGTGGACCTGGAGAGTTGTGCTAAGTGAAATAAGTCAGAGAAAGACAAATTTCACTTACAGGTGGAATCTGAAAAACAAACAAATGAATGAAGAAACAAACTTTTTTTTAAAAATTTCATTGATTTAAGTAATCTCTACACCCAGTGTGGGGCTTGAGCCCACAACTCTGAGATCAAGAGTCACACGCTCCTCCAATCAAAGCTCCCAGGCTCCCCAAACTAACAGTTGTTTTTTTTAATTTTTTTTTAACATTTATTTATTTTTGAGAGGCAGAGACAAAGCATGATCAGGGGAGGGGCAGAAGAGAGAAGGAGGCACAGAGTACAAAGCAGGCTCCAGGCTCTGAGCTGTCAGCACAGAGCCCAGTATGGGGCTTGAACCCACAAACCATGAGATCATGACCTGAGCCGATGTCAGACACTTAACCGACTGAGCCACTCAGTCTCCCCAAACTGACTCCTACTAAATACGGAGAACAAACTGGTGGTTGCCAGCAGGGAGGTGGGGGTGGGGATTAAGAGGTACACACTTCCAGTTATAAAATAAATAAATCACAGAGATGGAAAGTACACCATAGGAAGTATAGTCAATAATATTGTCATAACATTGTATGGTAACAGATGGTGACTATACTTAACATGGTGAGCACTGAGTAATGTATAGAATTGTCAAATCACTATGCTGTACACCTGAAACTAATGCAACATTGTTTGTCAACTATACTTACAACTTAAAAAAAAGAGCTCTCTTAAGAGAACCACAAGTTACATCTTTTACACTTTACTCCTGTTGTTTAGATTGCATGCTATTATAATTGAGAGTGAATGTTTTGTGGTATTCCAGGTTCTGTAACAGTGCCTAGAATAGGTACTCAAGGCATGTTTGCTGGATGGATTGATTTTATAAAAATAATGTAGTATGTGACATTACCTGAAAACACTGAAGTCTTTGTACCACTGATGAGACTAAAATTTTTATATTTGTTATTCCCTAGGAGATTTACGTCCTCCAATAGTAGACCTCGAGAAGACAGCTGGTTAAAATCCTTATTTGTCCGGAAAGTTGATCCAAGAAAAGATGCTCACTCTAATCTCCTAGCCAAAAAGGAAACAAGCAGTCTATACAAATTACAGTGTGAGTGATGGGTTTGCTACCTTCATAGTTGACTTTTTTCCCTTTGTTCATAAGTTTATCGTTGAATTTTCTTTTGTTTCAGTTCACAATGTTAAACCGGAATGCCTAGAAGCATACAACAAAATTTGGTGTGTATACCAAACTATCCTTTACTTGGGGAAAAATAACAATTTTAATATTTGTTGGTTCAGCTAACACTTGATAGCAGAGTGAGATCTTTGATCCCTCTTCTTGAAGCTGAATGATCCGAGGCTCGTAAGTTGAGCTCTGCGTGGGATTGCCAAGGGCATTTTGATTTTAAGGACTCCATGACTAACTCATCACGTAAGCTCTCAGATGTTAGAATGTTCTAGACTCTTAAGGTTGGAAGGAACCTTGTAAGGCTATCCAGTCCATCTACTCGTCCATGCTTGAGTCCTTTCTGCAGACCTTCCTGATTGCCTGTGTTTAATTGCATTCCATCTGTGGAAGCTTTGAATGTTAGGAATCAGAACTCATGTCCCTGTGATCTCTATTGTTTCCAGTTTTACTTCTAAGTAAAACTGCCACATGAAAGTCCTGGATGTATTTGAATATATCTGCCATTTCTTCTCAAGTCTTCCACTCACCAGGATTCAAGTTCCTTCAGCAGATTCTCACGTGATATGAGATGCATATGCTCTTACAGAATTTGTAAACTTTAAGACTAAAGAGAGAATTAAGTGCATTTGTTCTTAAGCCAACAAATTGTATTTTAATGATCAGTTGTGAGCAAGTGTAATTAAAAAGCATATTTTTACCTTTTATATCTGCTACTTTCATGAGAAAGAAAATGATTTTGTCACCAGAATCAGCATAATTTTCAGATACAAAAACCTTTTGTTACTTTATTTTGGGAGGTGATTCATGAAATATAATATTAGCATAGTTTCTTAATCACCTCAGCATAGTTCTCTTTACTAAAAAAAAAGTTCCTAAAATAAAGCAGATGTTTATTTCTAAATCTTTTCTCATAAAATGGAATTTCTTATCTATGCTAATGTTTCCCTGGATTATCTTCCCTGTCCTGTTTGTATCATTTCATCTCTTGTCTCAGATTTTCATCTCCTTTGTATTCATATTTCTATTTGGGTGTCTTCCTCTTCCTTCATACTCAACATATAGAATTACCTGGCTCTTCCTTCCCACTTCCAACATGTGTCAGTCACCATAGTTTTATTTAACCTTTTCCTTAGTTCTTTGCTATTGGTTGCTAAGAACTGTGTGTTCTTCATTTGACCTGCATTTTGGTTCTATTTCATTTCCTTTCCCATCTCCCTCTCTCTTGTTGAGCCCTATTTCTAAGTAGCCTCCTTGCTGACTGCCTTCCTGGCCTCAAAGTTATACCTGTACCTTATCCCACACCCGATCCATTACTCAGAAGTTTGTCAAATTGATCTACCTGAATTCTGCTTTCTCCTTCATCATGTTTTTTCCTTCTCTCTGAAACTTACAGTAGCTCCCTGTTTCTGGTAATAAAGACTTAACTCCTGCCTGGTTTTTAGAGGCCCCAATGCTAAGGTTCTGCCTGACCCATCTGAGTAAAAGTACTACCTGCCTTACAACTTTCATTCATGTAAGGCCAGGGCTTCCAAGGGCTGCTTTGGAGCTCCCAACAAAGAGGATATGACTTTGTGTTGGTAAAAAACCTAGGTCCCATTATCAGGCCCCCAGCCCCTTCCTGGATCCCACTTGGGTCATCTGTGTAGATTTTCTTCTTCTACACTGGCTCCAAATTGGGGTTGTTTACTTCCTGCTCATGTCATGTGACAAAAAGGAATCCCGTTTCCAGTAATTTTACATAATCCATGTTTCCCCACCCCTGATTTCCATCAGTCCTGTGTTATTTCTAAAAAGTCTTTTTTTGGGGCACCTGGGTGGCTCAGTCAGTTGAGTGTCCGACTTAGGCTCAGGTCATGATCTCGTGGTCTGTGAGTTCAAGCCCCACATCCGGCTCTGTGCTGACAGCTCAGAGCCTGGAGCCTGTTTCAGATTCTGTGTCTCCCTCTCTCTCTCTGACCCTCCCCCGTTCATGCTCTGTCTCTCCCTGTCTCAAAAAATAAATAAACGTTAAAAAAATTTTTTTTAATAAAAAGTCTTTTTTTAATGTTTATTTATTTATTTTTGAGAGAAACAGCACAAGCAGGGGACAGGCAGAGAAAGGGGGACAGAGGATCTGCTGTGCTGACAGTAGAGACCCTGATGCAGGGCTTGAACTCACGACCCATAAGATCATGACCTGAGCCGAAGTTGGATGCTTAGCCAATGGAGCCACTCAGGTGCCCCTAAACATAAGTATTTTTGACCCACTACAATGATCACATCATGTGTATTTTTTGAAGGGTGGCATTTCAAAAATTACACATGGTGTGGTCATTGTACTGAGTCATAAAAATACATGGGTTTTCATTTAGTTAAATATAAGAACATTCTGAGATTTTCTCTGTTAACTATGCATGTATACTCCGTTCTGGTGCCCTAGCATCTGGTGGTGATCAGTAACTTAATATCACTCAGTGTTAGCAAATAGTTTGAACAGGTTCCATTTCTGACCCTTGATATCCTTTTGCATTTATTGTTGAATTTCTGTTGTACTTTTTCATCATAATTTTTCTATCAAAAAGTGTGCAGATTTTAGCTTTTCTTTTGGTATGGCACAGTTAATGCCTCTTCCCTGTACATTCGAATCTGTACCATAGGAAGGTTTCAATGGATCCAAGTACTGACACCTCTGTTAAATTAATATACTGCTGTGACCTGCCATGGCTTTGCTACTACTCCTGTACAATCACTGGTAATGAATTGGGGGTGTGTGTTCAACGTGGGATTATGTGATACTTCCTAAATCCCCTCAGCTGGTTGAATTGAATAGAACCCAATTTATGCTCCATGTTGTATCTTTAATTTGGATTGTTTTGCCATGTCCATGCCCTCTGAGACTGTTAGAGCTGGGTTGCTTCCAGACTGTGTTGTGTTCTAGCTCTTTCTTCTTCCTCCCTTCTTATGGCCAACTTATTCTCTGCCCCTGCTACTTCTGCCTACTTATGCTGCTTCTGTTGTCTCCCCTATCTTAAACATTACTTTCTTCTCTTATTTCTTCCATGCTCTTTTTCTACTGTTCCTGTTTCTCTCCTTCCTACCTTGGGAACCAGCAGAACATAGCTTTTAGAAACTTCACCATCCCTAGGTACTTTTTTTTTTTTCCTGAAATAGCAAATAGTAGATCCATGTAGTTCCTGGAACCCTGGGACCTTTTGCTCTTCCTTATCCATTTTTATCACTTTCCTTGAGTTGTTTACAACGGTTGTAGGTAGCTGGGTAACAGAAACCTAACCTTCCGATAAGTGGGACATTAGAGCATAGTAGAATTCAGCTAAAATGTTAATTCTGCACATTATAGTATCATAAATATTCTGAGGTCAGTTGTTGGAACAGAGTAGATGGCCTTTTTCCTATTGCTGATCATGTGTTGTCCATCTGGTATAATCTTGTCAGTTGTTTAATTGGTGTTGCTATTTCTTCTCTTTAAGTCAAGAGGTGTTGCCAAAGATTCACGAAGATAAGCATTACCCTTGTACTTTGGTGGGGACTTGGAACACGTGGTATGGCGAGCAAGATCAAGCTGGTAGGAAGCAGAAGTCTTTGGAATAAACACTTGTTCCCTAAGCCTTTACTGTTAACGACATACATAATATTTAATGTTTGCTTTTAAAATCAAAGCTTTCCAAGTGTCAGTCTGGTTTTATGGCTAAAGTAGTTTCTCCAGTAATTGATTACAAAAACTACTTTTGTATTGTTTTAACGCTTGAATCTATATTGAAACTTTATGATATACTCATAGGCTACCACATGGCACATTACAGTTTTGTATTGTGTTAACGTTGTGTGTATATAGAATATTTTCAAGGTAGGAGTGTCATAAAACTCTAAATGTATGTTATCTTTCAAAATATATTTCAGTCCACCTCTGGAGGTACGAAGGAGGCTATCCAGCCCTCACAGAGGTCATGAATAAACTCAGAGAAAATCAGGTAATGATTTTGAAAAAGGTTTATGTATTCAGACTAATACAATAAATGGTAGCACAGAATTAAATGACTCTTTTCTGTCACCATTCTTTAACATTAATACAAGTTTTACTCTTTGGATTCTTGAAGTTGTATTGAAACATAACTAACCCATTGTAATACTGTTAACATAACAGTTCTCACTATAAAATCAGTTGTACTTTGAAACTGAGAAACTGGTACTTTGATGCCAGTAAGTCAGCACAGTAGACACAGCCCTGGATTACCTAACACATACCTGCTTCAGGAACTGTCAACCACATAGTCTTTCCTTTGGGCTGACATCCCTGTCCTCCCCACTCCCTTCAGGAATAGGTGCAGGTCAATGAAGAGAATTTTAACAGCCATCCATTATTAGGAAAGAAAACCTTTGGTGTAGATTCCCTGTCCAAATATAAGTGGCTTTGGACTATCTGGTGTTTTGTAGTCTCTATGTCACTTTTGTTAATATGCTGTCAGACACTGTTAGGAGGACTTAAAAAGGTAGGAGATTAAGTTGTTATTTCAGTAGTTAATATTGTTATTTTAGTAATTAGATGGCTGTGTAGTTTGGTGTCTAAATCTGGACACTTTTGAGAGTGAAAATGAATGCTTTAGTTATTATGCTGGTTCAACGGGATGTAAACTGGGGCTGTCTTGGGCCACCTGGGGCCCTGTTTTTGATAGTATTCTAAGAGGAACATAAGTGATACTAAAGTGGATTTATATGTAAATCCTAGAAGATATAATGAGCATGTTTTTTCCCTCAAAGGCATTTGTGGAATTCCGCAAGGCAAGAAGCAACATGCTTCTCTCTAGGAAGAATCAGCTGCTGTTGGAGTTCAGTTTCTGGAATGAGCCTGTCCCACGGTCAGGACCGAATATATATGAACTCCGATCTTACCAGCTCCGAGTAAGTACAGAAATACCCACCAGCTGTCCTCCCATGCTTCTGTGAGGAAGCACTGGCAGCCCAATGCCTACCACACAAGTGGACTTTACATTTTGTGATGTGTTTGGCTTAATGTTTTGATTGGCTTATTTTATCCCCTGTCCAGTCCTTCTCTTCTTTCTTTTTTTTAATTTTCTTCTCTCTCATTCCTTCTCTTTTGCTAAGCTTTTATTTTTTATAATCTTACACATAATGTTTGTCATTTGACTTTTTTTCTGTATAGCATTGCTATTTTTAAGAGGAAAGACCTAAAATGCAGGACTAGCTATAATACAGAGCATCTACTGTAATTGAACTAGAGCAACTACTTCTCTATATAATAAAAATGAGACTGCTGAATAAGTTAGACAGCACCATAAGAGTCAAAAGGAATAATATTTTAAAACTTTCTTGATGTTTCCCCACTAAGTGACTACTAGAAAGAAAGCCCCCACTTGTTGGGATGAACACTGGGTGTCATATGGAAGCCAATTTGACAATAATTATATTTAAGAAAAAAAAAAAAAGAAAGAAAACCCAGATAGCAACATAGCAATGTTGTTAAAAGGAGTACACATCAGTAGATCTTAGTAGTCTAATACTCACCATTATACTGGAAAAAAAATAGTGATGTCCTTGTTAAATTTACTTAAATTGAATTTTTTTTCTTATTTCACCATAAAGTCTGAATGGGTACCAACAACTTAATCATGATTTCAGGACATCTGGAGGATGGGCTCAACTATGGTTTTGATAACCATAATTAGATGACTTACTATAAATATTGTCTTCGTGTATGAAATTAGAATAGAATAGAATAGAATAGGACTCTCACTATGGGATGGATATGTGCGCAGTGAATAATATTTTGTTACATTTTTTATTTTGTTATACTTCATTTTTAAGTTAGTTTTGTCATTTGATATTTTTTATACTGCTGTTCCTGTATTTCTTCACAGAACTAACAAACTCAAAATCCAAATCTCTTTTCAGCCAGGAACTATGATTGAATGGGGCAATTACTGGTAAGTATATTACCAAATGGTGACTTTGTAATCTTATTAATAGATTATTTTAGGCCATAGTGTTAATTCAGGAATAAAATCTGGGGATAAAACCATGATTTGATATTAGACTGTTTTGTTTGATGTTTCTATTACAGAATTTTTCAAACGTATACAAAACTAGAGAGACTAATACCGTGGATCTCCCTGCCCCACCCACCCCCTTCCATTCCATCGCTTAGTTTCAGTAGTTACCAACACATGGCTGGTCTTGCTTAGGTCTAACTCTCCCAACCCAAATTATTTGAAAGTAAATCCAAACAGCATGTCATGTCATCCATAAATATTTCAGTATATATCTCTAAGAGATAAGGACTCTGTTTTTTTTTTTTAATATTTTTTAATGTTTGTTTATTTTTGAGAGAGACAGAGCATGAGCAGGGGAAGGGCAGAGAGAGAGGGAAACACAGAATCTGAAGCAGGCTCCAGGCGCTGAGCTGTCAGCACAGAGACCCACACGGGGCTCAAACTCCCAAAATGTGAGATCTTGACGTAAGCCAAAGTCGGACACTTAACCAACTGAGCCACCCAAGCACCTCTATTTTTGTTTTTAATAAAACCCAGTGTTGCATTAAGTAATTTCATATTCTTGGATATTACCTCTTTTTGAAATGTTTTTGTCACATAAACAGCACCACAATGACACAGTTGCTCGGGGTTTTTTTCTTCACTTAAGTAGCACACTACCAGCTTTTCCCCAAACTGATCCATAGGTTCATCACAATTCCAATCAAAATCCCGGCAGGCTTCAGAAATGCAAAGGACCCAAATAGCTAACACAACCTTAAAAAAGAACAAAGTTGGAGGACTCACAGATCTCAATTTCAAAACTGACTACAAAGCTACAATAATCAAGACAGTGTGGTACTGGCATAAGAACAGGTATATACAGATCAGTGGAACAGAAGTGCAAGTCCATAAATAAACTCATAAATATGAACCATTTGTACCAAGTAAATTTTCAACACATGCACCAAGTAAATTCAACACATGCACCAAGTAAATTTCAACACATGCACCCAAGTAAATTCCATGGGGATAGTCTTTTCAACAAAGGGTGCTAAGACAACTCGATATCTTTGCAAAAGGATGAATTTAGACCCCTGCCTCACATTATACACAGAAATTAACCATAACATAAAGGTTAGAAGCAAACGTAGGAGAGAGTCTTTGTGACCTAGGTTAAGCATATAACACCAAAATCCATGAAAGAAAATGATAGATTATAATTTATCAAAATTAAAAACTTTGTAATTCAGAGGGCATCATTTAAAAAATTAAAATGCAAGTCACAAGACTGGGAGAAAATTTTACAAATCATATCTGATAAAGGACTTGTATCTAGTATATGTAAAGTCCTACAACTCAGTAATAAGAAGACAAATAACCCATTTCAAAAATGGACAAAGGATTTGAATAGACGATTCTTCACAGATACACAAATAGCCAAAAAGCATATGAAAAGATGCTTAGCATTATTTATCATAAGAGAAATGCAAATCAAATGAGATTAAAAAAAACCCTAAAACAAGATATCATCTCACACCTTTTATGATGGCCATTATCAAGAGAACAGAAAGTAACAAGTATGGTGAAGATACAGAAAAATTGGAACCTTTGTGCAGTTGGTAGGAATGTAAAATGTTGTAGTAATTATGGAAAACAATACAGAGGTTCCTCAAAACATTAAAAATAGAATAACCATATGATCAACAATTCTAAGTTTCTAATCAAAAGAATTCAAAGCAGCATCTCAGAGATATTTTCCCATTAATTTTCATTGCAAGCATTAGTCACAGTAGCCAAGAGGTGGAAGCAACCCAAATATCCATCGAGAGATGAATGGATAAAGAAAATGTGATATATACATATAAGGGAATATTATGCAGCCTTTCAAAGAAGGAAACTCTGCCATGTGCTACAATATGGATAAGCCTTGAGGACATTAAGCCATTCATAAAAGGACAAATAGTGTATGATTCCACTAATAACAAAGTCTCTAAAGTAGTTAGAATCACAGTAATGGAAAATGAATAGTTGCCAGGGTCCAGGTGGAGGGGACTTGGTGTTTAGTGAGTATTGAGTTTAAATTTGACAAGATCAAAAAGTTCTGGAGATCCCTTGCACAACAATGTGAGTGCTTGTGACACTACTAAACTGTGAAATGGCTGAGGTAAGTTTAATGTTATGTGTTTTTACCACAATAAAAAATAAAGAATCATGAAATAAATTTTTAAAAAAATTTTTCAGTGGGCAAGGGATTTGAATAGACATTTCACCAAAAGAAATGTATAAATGCCTAATAAGCACGTGAAAAAGTGCTCAACACTCCCAGTCATTAAGGAAATGCAAAGTAAAATCACAAAGAGAGAAGACATCACAAACATTCAGATGGCTTTCACTAAGAAGACAGATAATAACACATGTTGGTGAAGTTGTGAATCAGTTGGGGCCCTCATACATTGCTGATGAGAATGTTAAGTGGCACAGCCACTTCGGAAAATAGGCAGTTACTCAAAATGTTAAACATGGAATTACCATATGACCTCACAGTTCTATTCCTAAGTATATACCCAAGAGAATGAAAGCATGCATTCATATAAACTCATATACAGTGATCATAGCATTTCATAATAACCAAATAGTGGAAATAGCCTAAAATGCCCATCAGCAGAGTGATGGAAAAATAGGCTGTGCTGCATCCACATAATGGAATACTATTCAACAGTAAAAAGAAGTGAACTGCTGATATGCACTACAAATATAGGTGAACCTCAATAACATGCTATGTGAAAGAGTCCAAAGCAGCACATATTCTGTGATTCCATTTGTATGAAATATTCAGAAAAAGCAAATCTATAGAGACAGAAAGATCAGTGGTTTCCTGGGGCTAGAGGTGGGAACAGAAAATGATTGTAGATGGGCACAAGGGATCTTTTAGCACAACTGGATTGTGATGATTGCATAAGTCTGTAAACTTACTAAATATATATATATATATATATATATATATATATGTATATATATTTATACCTAAGTGATTTAGGTATATTTATACCTAAGTGATATTTTACAGGATGTAAAATATACCTCAGTAAAGCTGCTAATGATGCACACACCTTACCAAAGAGAATTTATACCATGAAACCAAGAATAATTCAAAAAGAGGACATTGATAAATATAACATAGTTGAGGCTGTAATAGGTGTCTGGCTTCTGCACCCCAAATACCCGGCCCCCATGCCTCTGTTAGAGCACTTGTCACCCCAGTGGAGTCTCTAGTTTCTAGTTCTACAACTCTGTCTACAAGACCTGGCACATCCTGGGTGGTTGGTAAATGTTGAATAGAGGGCAGAAACTAGTGGTTACATAAGAAGAAAAGGTCTTTGCCAAGGCCAGTTGCCAAACTTGTAAACAACTTCTGTGCCTGAGGGGAATAGATTATATATATTCATGCAGTAGAATTTTTTTTTTTTTTTAATGTTTATTTTTGAGAGAACACAAGCAGGGGGAGAGGCAGAAAGAGAGAGAGACACAGAATCTGAAGCAGGCTCCAGGCTCTGACCTGTCAGCACAGAGCCCTACACGGGGCTCAAATCCATGAACTGCAAGATCATGACCTGAGCCAAAGGTGGACGCTTAACCAACTGAGCCACCCAGGCACGCCTCTGCAGTAGAATCTTATATGGTGGTTAAAGTAAAACAGATCTGCATATGGATAAGCATTGAAAACACCAAGTTCAAGAGAAAGAGCTAGTTAAAGAATGTGTACAACGTGATGTCTTTTAGGTAAAGTTGTTTTCATGTCTATTTATTTTTGAGAGAGAGCGCAAAAGGGGGAGGGGCAGAGAGAGGGAGACACAGAATCTAAAGCAGGCTCCAGGCTCTGAGTTGTCAGCACAGAGCTGGACGCAGGGCTTGAATTCACAAACTGTGAGATCATGACCGGAGCCAAAGTGGGAGGCTTAACCAACTGAGCCACCCAGGTGCCCTTAGGTAAATTTTTAAATGATGTAACAAAAGAGTCCTATAAACAAGTTGTATATAACAATTATATGAAAAGATAGAACTGTTGTTCATGGATACATACATATGAAGTAGAAATACAAAACCATAGACAGGAAGACGTCTTCAAAAGAGGTAACTGCTTCCAGAATGTAACTCATGGGGGAGGGTGGGTGGGGGTGGGGAGGAGAATGCAAAGGGAGCTTCACCTGTTTCTGTGGTGTTCAGTCTGAAACAAATACGAGAAAATGTAAAGTATTGATATTTTAAAAATCTAGGTGGCCATAGTGTTTTAAATCATAATTTAAAAGACAGTTTAAAAATCATCTTAATCCATGTTCAGAAGTCATTTGAAAATATTGAATACCAGTTTTATTTTATTAGAGACACTAATTTCTTTTTTTTTTTTAATTTTTTTTTTCAACGTTTATTTATTTTTGGGACAGAGAGAGACAGAGCATGAACGGGGGAGGGGCAGAGAGAGAGGGAGACACAGAATCAGAAACAGGCTCCAGGCTCTGAGCCATCAGCCCAGAGCCCGACGCGGGGCTCGAACTCACGGACCGCGAGATCGTGACCTGGCTGAAGTCGGACGCTTAACCGACTGCGCCACCCAGGCGCCCCAAGAGACACTAATTTCTTTAAAAAAAAAAAAGTTTATTTATTTTTGAGAGCGACAGATCATGAGCAGGAGAAGGGCAGAGAGAGAGGGAGACACAGAATCTAAAGCAGGCTCCAGGCTCCTAGCTGTCAGCACAGAGCCTGACACGGGGCTCAAACCCACAAACCGTGAGATCATGACCTTAGCTGAGGTCGGACGCTTAACTGACTGAGCCACCCAGGCGCCCCTAGAGACACTAATTTCTAATAAGAAACACTTTAAAAATTAGGAATAGAGAATATTTTATTTAAATCAGGTTGGCAACCTTTTCTGTAAAGGAACAAATAATAAATATTTTAGGCTTTGGTGTGCCTGGGTGGTTCAGTCAGTTAAGCGTCTGATGTCAGCTCAGGTCATGATATCATGGTTCACCGGTTTGAACCCTGCATCATGCTCTCTGCTGACAGCTTGGAGCCTAGAGCCTGCTTCATAGATTCTGTCTCTCTCTCTCTCTCTCTCTCTCCCCTCCCCCACTCGTGCTCTGTCTCTCTCTGTCTGGCTCTCTCAAAAATAAAACTAAAACATAAAACATTAAAAAAATATATTTTAGGCTGTGTGGACTGTTCTGGGTCCATAACGATTATTTAACTCTGCTATTTTAGTGTGCAAGCAGCCGTGAGCTATTTGTAAATGGATGAGCATGGCTGTGTTCCAACAAAACTTTATTTATGGTTGCTGAAATTTGAATGTCATGATTTTCATGTATCATGAAATATTCTTTTGATTAAATTTTCAAGCATTTAAAAATGTAGAAATCATTCTTAGGTCTTGGGCCATCAAAACAAGCAACAGAGCAGGGGATTTAGTCTGAGGGTCTGCTGTGCTAGCCTTGGTTTAAACGAAAGCACTATCCATTTCCTTCCATGTGTTCTTTTTATTTTCTGTTTTGAACTTTCTTGCTTTGAACTACATAATTTCTAAGATCTAGATCCAAAAAATGGCTCTGTGATTCTTTTTTTTTTTTTTAAGAGTTTCTTTTTAAGTAATCTCTGTACCCAACATGGGGCTTGACCCCACATCCCAGACATCAAGAGTTGCACGCTTCACCAACTGAGCCAGCCAGGTGCCCCCATGATTCAAATTTCTAATAAATCTTTTCTTCTTGGGTCATCAAAGGCTACATAATGCAAGTTAGAATTTTTTTTAATTTGAAAACTAAGAAATACATATTTAATTGTATACTGTTATACAGTTAGTACCTATAGGCACCATTTTATTAAGGGACCTTTTTTAGGGAGGGGCCTTATAAATGTAATAATTTAGTTGCCCACAGAATAGGATCATTCATTATTTCTATTTTTGCATGTTACTAATTAAGACTTGCCCACCATGGGGGTGCCTGGGTGGCTCAGTCAGTTGAGCATCCAACTCTTATTATCAGCTCAGGTTATGATCTCCTGGTTTGTGGATTTGAACCCCACAACTGTCAGTTCAGCTGACAGTGTGGAGCCTGCTTAGGATTCTGTGTCTTACCCCCCACACACACACCCTCTTTCACTCATGCACTCTGCTGTCTAAATAAATAAATAAATAAACAAAAAAACAAACTTAAAAAAAAAAAGATTTGTCCACCGTGGCCTTCACAAGGAAGTACTGAGATTTATTCTTCAGTTACTTAAAAAATTATTTATAAATCCAGCTCAGCATTCAATTTATATTTTGGCATATAGGTAACTATTTAAGATGGTGATCTCCTCTTCAGTACATGCTTCTGATTATTACGAGGCTAAGGCAAGTACATTTTCTTTGCCTACTGTAACTGAATTAGAAAAATTCATAATGAAATTAATAATCCTGAATATTTATCACTATCAGTGAAAGACAGTTTTTCCCCACCTCTAAGTTAGAATGCACGTTAAAGTGATCTGCTTAATTTCAATAATTTACCAATCAGATTTGTAATTTTTGTAAAGCTATCAATCACTTAATTCTAGATATAAAGGTTAAAGAATTTAATATCATTTAGGGGTAGCCCATGGGAGCAATAGCAAGAGATCCCTCCTTCACCACAAAAGAGCCTAAAAGCTTGGGTCACCCTCAGAGTTGAGCTTATGGGTATGAGAGCTGAGATGTACAAATTGATCTTAAGGAGGCTGGCTTTATCACTCCCACTGTGGTTGCCCTTGCTCTGATCCTATACCCCGCTGCTTCCTTGATGTTCTAATTCAGTTGCTATGAAGTTTTCCTCCAGGACAAAAATGTACTGGTCAAGCCAACTCAGATATCTTGTCCCCCAAGAGTACTGTCTCACGGTAGATATTAGTAGATTGATATCCTTGTTCATATGCCCCCAACTCTTCTAAATTAACTATAATGAATCTATCTTCCCAAGTCCTGTCAATTCTGACACCCTGATGACAGACTTTAGGCCAAAACGTGTTGATGTAAATTTACTGGGTAGTCTGTGGTGGGAGGTCTCCAGCTGTGCTTTTCTGGGTGACCTCCCTGTATCATTCAAGCCACTTTTTTCATTTTTAAGTTTGATTCTAGAAAACTGCTTTTGGGAAACATACATTTTCTAAAAATAGTTTTAGGATTTCAGATGCATCACTAAATATCAATTAGTTGGTACAAATATGAAAGAAGGTGTTTAAGGAACTGACACGTTTGCAGTAGGAAATTTTAAAAGGAAAGTATAAGACAAGTGCAAATTTTTAGTCAATTTAATCACAATTTCTTTTTTTTGTGTTTTGATTTTCTTTTATTTTCACAATGTTTTATAATATCCCATATACAAGACCTATAAACTTTTCATTTCTAGCCTTTCAACATTTTTTATTATATCATTAAAAGTATCATTTATAAAATCTCCATTTTTTTAAATTAGGATATAGAGATGAATTAGAATTTGTACCTTGACTCTATAAGGCAACTGATGAATTCACTTATTTTGTTTGTTTTGTTTTTCTTTTTTTGTCTTTTCAAAACTCCTTTTATTTTATTTTTTATTGTTTTAAATTTACATCCAAATTAGCTAGCATATAGTGCAACAATGATTTCAGGAGTAGATTCCTTAGTGCCCCTTACCCATTTAGCCCCTCCCCCCTCCGACAACCCCTCCAGTAACCCTCAGTTTGTTCTCCATATTTATGAGTCACTTCTGTTTTGTTCCCCTCCCTGTTTTTATATTATTTTTGTTTCCTTTCCCTTATGTTCATCTGTTTTGTCTCTTAAAGTCCTCATATGAGTGAAGTCATACAATTTTTGTCTTTCTCTGACTAATTTCACTTAGCATAATACCCTCCAGTTCCATCCACATAGTTGCAAATGGCAAGATTTCATTCTTTTTGATTGCTGAATAATACTCCATTGTATATACATATACCACATCTTCTTTATCCATTCATCCATCGATGGACATGTGGGCCCTTTCCATACTTTGGCTATTGTTGATAGTGCTACTATAAACATGGGGGTGCATGTGTCCCTTTGAAACAGCACACCTGTATCCCGTGGATAAATGCCTAGTAGTGCAATTGCTGGGTCCTAGGGTAGTTCTATTTTTAGTTTTTTGAGGAACCTCCATACTGTTTTTCAGAGTGGCTGCACCAGCTTGCATTCCCACCAACAATGCAAGAGAGCCTCTTTCTCCACATCCTTGCCAACATCTGTTGTTGCCTGGATTGTTAATGTTAGCCATTCTGACAGGTGTGAGGTGGTGTCTCATTGTGGTTTTGATTTGTGTTTCCCTGATGATGAGTGATGTGGAGCATTTTTTCATGTGTTGGTTGGGCATCTGGATGTCTTCTTTGGAGAAGTGTCTATCCATGTCTTTTGCCCATTTCTTCACTGGATTATTTGTTTTTTAGTTGTTGAGTTTGATAAGTTCTTTATAGATTGGATACTAACCCTTTATCTGATATGTCATTTTCAAATATCTTCTCCCATTCTGTCAGTTGCCTTTTAGTTTTGCTGACTGTTTCCTTCGCTGTGCAGAAACTTTTTATTTTGATGAGGTCCCAGTAGTTCATTTTTGCTTTTGTTTACCTTGCCTCCAGAGATGTGTTGAGTAAGAAGTTGCTACGGCCAAGGTCAAAGAGGTTTTTGCCTGCTTTCTCCTTGAGGATTTTGATGGCTTCCTGTCTTACATTTAGGTCTTTTATCCATTTTGAGTTTATTTTTGTGTATGGTGTAAGAAAGTGGTCCAGGTTCATTTTTATGCATGTCGCTGTCCAGTTTTCCCAGCACCACTTGCTGAAGAGACTGTCTTTATTCCATTGGATACTCTTTCCTGCTTTGTCAAAGATTAGTTGGCCATACGTTTGTGGGTCCATTTCTGGGTTCTGTATTCTGTTCCATTGACCTGAGTGTCTGTTCTTGTGCCAGTACCATACTGTCTTGATGATGACAGCTTTGTAGTATAGCTTGAAGTCTAGGATTGTGATGCCTCCAGCTTTGGTTTTCTTTTTCAAGATAATCAGAATTTCATGTTATACACAGACATATGTGTGTATATATATATATATATGTATATATATATATATATATATACACATATTCTCCCACACATAGGAATGCCATTTGGTACTCATTTTCCTGATGGTTCATTCTGGTAAGGGGGAAAAAAAAACACAAGAGGCAGAATCTTTTTCTTTCATTTTTTTATTGAGATATAATTGACACACATGTTAAATTAGTTTCAGGTGTATAGCACAGTGATTGGGCAAGTGTAGCTACCTTCTGTCACCATACAACACTATTATAATACCACGAGGCAGTTCCAGTTTTGATAGTGATGGTATATCAGCAGGAAGCTCCACATTCATGTTTTTCCATGTGCTGTCCAAGAGGTTGAAGAATCTCCCTTCGAGTTTAGAGAGCTCATGTGTCTTCCAGAAATCATGGTCTGCAGCTGCTTTGAGGGTGTGCTCCCTTCTCCTCTGTCTTAAACCCCACTCTCCAGGGGTGGCCCCTGTCTCCCTTAGATAGAGTAACTCTTGGCATCTTGAGTGTTCTAATATCCAGGTTTTCCTCACTTTCCCTCAGCAGGTTCTTGGAGAAGCAATTCTGTTTAAGTTGACAGGTCCTATCCTCTGCCAATTTTCTTGACTTTATGTCAAGAATCAGGAGTGCAACCATGTACTCTGAAACATTGATTTTGTTTAGTCATTACTGTCCATTTCCCCTAAAAATGACTCTTCTAGTTACAGAAAAGTACATTTACATCTTATATAGGTTCTGTATATTAAAATAACATTCGATTGCATTTGGTAGTTAAAAAACAGTCTTCATATTGAACAACTTGCTCTGAGGATAGAAAAAATCTGATTCTTTTTAATGTACCTGATTCAGTATCTGAACATTGTCATTGTCCCTTACAGGGCTCGTGCAATTCGCTTCAGACAGGATGGTAATGAAGCAGTTGGAGGATTCTTCTCTCAGATTGGGCAGCTATATATGGTGCATCATCTTTGGGGTATGTATTTTTTCCTTCATTTTTGTGTTACTGGGATTTCAGGGTTCATTACCAAATAAGTTAAACTAGGCAATAAAGCACATCTCAAGTCAGTAACTTTAAACACCGTAGCAAATCCAAACATCATAGATGGAAAGTAAATGCTGGGCTATCTACAAAGAAAGAGGTCAACAGTGATGAACTATCTACAAGGAAAGAGGTCAACAGTGAAAGGCCCGTAGATTTGTGGCACATTAGCAGCTGACGTGGGAGTGGGAATAGTGGTGAAAGGAACGGGCAGCCGTGGGAGAGGGAAGATGGTAAAACTGTTGTCCCTTTCTAGACACTTCCCATGACTCCTCAGAAACAATCCTGCATTTTACCAGAGAGACACCTCCCCACACACTCATTCGCTGCCTGCCTTGTGTCTGATTACATTGTCCAGAGGCCCTTCTCTGTGTACTTTTCCAACCCTGCCCACTTTCGTTTGGCACCATCTTTAGTATCTCTCAGGGCCTGACTCAGGTGTGCCCCCTCGCCCCCCCAATGAGTGTCACTCTCCTCTTGAACCCCCAGAACCCAGTATCATGTAGGTCGTCACGTTGTGGCTATTTGTGTCTGTCTCCCTGCTAAGAACAGGAATTAGGTCTAAGTAATAGCTTGGTACATTCTGGGCACGTCTGTATGTTTATTAAAGTTTTTGTGGGTTTTTTTCAAATGTTTGTTTATTTTGAGAGAGAGAGAGAGAGAGAGAGAGAGAGAGAATACCAGTAGAGGAAAGGCAGAGAGAGGGGAACAGAACCTGAAGCCGGCTCTGCACTGATGGCAGTAAGCCCAACGTGGGGCCCGAACCCACGAACTGTGAGATCATGACCTGGGCCAAGGTCCATTGCTCGACCGACTGAGCCACCAAGGCACCCCTATTTATTAAAGTTTAAAAAATGAAAAGTGGAAATCATTTCCAGACCATATTAATAAACTGAGATGTTTGACTGCTCAGTCCCACCACTTGCTGCACCCTGACAGCCTGCTGTGTTAGCGTGGCAGGCTTACAAAGATAAGTGACAGGGCTAATGAAGGATTAAGACAACATAAGGGATATGCCATGAGGCAATGTGTGATCAGTAACATAGTTCTATTTGGGGCACTCCCAGCGCTTAAAGGGATATAAACTTACATGTAGTTGAGGAAAATCAGTGAAAGGTGAATATGAGCTAGACTTTCGGATCTAAATAGGTTGCAGGTAAAGTCAAGCAGGAAGGGCTAGAACAGTGATGGAGATACGGGAATTTTTATAAACAGTGGTCAGAAAACTACAAATAGTGCAGACTGGCTAAATGGTAAGAGACCTGCTGAGGACCTAAGTCTGAAGTGGATAACTTGAGGCAAGAAAAGTAGTTTTTACACCATCAGGGTCTGGGGAAGAGACCCCCATCCTCACCTCCACCAATCACTGCTTCAACCAGTTGCTGATCTCAGCTGCACACACTGGGCCTCCCTGGTGTGTAAGCAACTGAAAATCCTGCACCAAATAATAGATGCTCCCACGAGCATCAGGTGCAACGTTGTCCTAGGGACCTTGGTTCTCTAGCTAACTGGGATTTGACTTCATAAATATCAGAGTTGTCAAATATAATAGATTTGGGAACAAATCTTCAAAACATATGTCCCTGCCTTTAGAGATTATGCTAAACATAATTTAACCTTTATGGGTTGAAGGTAGGGGTGAAGTCGTTTTGTTTTGTTTTTTTTTTAAATAATTATGTGGTCGGGGCGCCTGGGTGGCGCAGTCGGTTAAGCGTCCGACTTCAGCCAGGTCACGATCTCGCGGTCCGTGAGTTCGAGCCCCGCGTCAGGCTCTGGGCTGATGGCTCAGAGCCTGGAGCCTGCTTCCGATTCTGTGTCTCCCTCTCTCTCTGCCCCTCCCCCGTTCATGCTCTGTCTCTCTCTGTCCCAAAAATAAATAAACGTTGAAAAAAAAAAAATTTAAATAATTATGTGGTCTGGGGCGCCTGGGTGGCGCAGTCGGTTAAGCGTCCGACTTCAGCCAGGTCACGATCTCGCGGTCCGTGAGTTCGAGCCCCGCGTCAGGCTCTGGGCTGATGGCTCAGAGCCTGGAGCCTGCTTCCGATTCTGTGTCTCCCTCTCTCTCTGCCCCTCCCCCGTTCATGCTCTGTCTCTCTCTGTCCCAAAAATAAATAAACGTTGAAAAAAAAAAAATTTAAATAATTATGTGGTCTGGGGCGCCTGGGTGGCGCAGTCGGTTAAGCGTCCGACTTCAGCCAGGTCACGATCTCGCGGTCCGTGAGTTCGAGCCCCGCGTCAGGCTCTGGGCTGATGGCTCAGAGCCTGGAGCCTGTTTCCGATTCTGTGTCTCCCTCTCTCTCTGCCCCTCCCCCGTTCATGCTCTGTCTCTCTCTGTCCCCCCCAAAAAATAAATAAACGTTGGAAAAAAAAAATTAAAAAAAAAAATAAATAATTATGTGGTCTGTCTGGAGGATATAAACTGAAAAGTCAGACCTCTTCCCTCACCTTCCCCTCAGGCTTGGCTCCTGCGCACCTTCCCAGACACCCTCGGTATCTGAGCACAGGAACTTGATGGTCAGGGTTGCCATGTGCTTTGACTCTCAGGCAGAGGGCAAGCCATGTACCCACTCCACTCATGTCAGGGTTTCCAGTGTGTCTGGATAGGGACTCGCGGGTGACAGAGCAGACAGGCACTGGCGGGTGTAAGTGGCAGAGCTCTGACAGAAGCTGTGGGGAGCATAGGCCCTCAACTCTGTCCCATGGGGAGGACTTAAGGCTTCACAACAGCAGTTGACAAGGAGTTCACCAAGATGCTCCTCCATGCAGAGACGCAGAAGCCAGGAACAGTGTGGTGCTCTGGCATTGGAGAGCGGCCAGATTGCGGCATGTGTCTTTTCTTAGGCAGTACTCTTCTCTACCTTCCTTTGTTGTCCCCAGTCAGTGTCCCAAATGTCCACTACCCTATTATATAGGAAAAAGTATCGAGATATGCAGAGATGAATTCTCAGTAGCCTGCCCCAAAAACTTACCCTCACTTTTCCACATTTGTTAGAGAACCACGTTTATCAGGCACCTCCAGCGTGTTATTTTCTGCATCATTCTCTTTAATCCTCACCACTACAAACCACAATGAGGTACCTGTGCCTCACAAATGATAAATCAATCACCTAGAATCGTCAGTAACTGAACCAGGCTCAGACTTGGGCACTTCTGGCTTTTTCAAAGCAGATCATTCTACAACACAGCACCTCTTCCTTTTACCCTCGCACTTGATGCCATTCCTTCCTCACCTTCCTTCAGGCCCTGCTCCTTCCATCTGTTCCACCACCCCCATCTATGGGCTCCCTCTCCCCAGTAATATGAACATGCCCAAGTGCTTCCTGCCTTTAAAAAGCCTCAAACCCAAGTGTCCACTGATGGATAAACAGATAAACAAAATGTGGTATGTATATATAATAGAACATTGTTTCCATAAAAAGGAACGAAATGCCAATACGTGTTTCAACATAAATGAGCCTTGAAAACATTAGATTCCGCTTACATGAGGTGCCTAGCATAGGCAAATTCATAGAGACAGAATGCAGGGTAGAGGCTCCTAGGGGCTGCCTGGAGGGGAAAATGGGAAGTTAGTGTTCAGTGGATACAGAGTTTTAATTTGGGATGGTGAAAAAGTTTCAGAGATGGATAATAAATTGGGATGATTGTGAATTACTTAATGCCACCTAATTGTACATTTTAAAATGGTTAAAAGTTAATTTTGCTATGCATATTTTACCAAATTAAAAAAATTTTAACTAAGAAAATTAAAAAACTGAAATTAAAAAAAAGAACACAGCCCTTTCCAACCTGTTCCCTGCAAGGGGGAGTCACCACACAGTGCACCGGCCATGCACCTGCCCTCAGTTGGATGCTGCTGCTTATCATATGAATGCTAAATTGTTTTGCTCTGGGTGGTAAGAGGTAAAAGATTTCTTTTCCTTCTGTTTTTCAGCCTCTTCACAATTTTAGGTACTAAATTTATACTCTATTACTAGTTGAGGGAAATTTTATCTTTAGGTGATTAAGTTGCTATACCTACAAGGGTAGGTCTTCTCATAAGGAGAAAGAAGCCCTGTGAAGAATAGGGTGTGTGTCCCAGAATAGAGAAACTAGAAGCCCTGATTCTTGTCCTTTTAATCTTGTCTGACCCTGTCAAGAGGCATTTCCCTGGTGAGTAGTTGGAAGGATCTTGCCAGGCTGGGATTTGGCAACCAAGGCACCCAGATGAGATACCTGAATTGTACCATGTGACACCAAGGACTGTGATACCTTTGACCATGCTCTTCTCTCCACCTGGCATGCCTTTGTCTTCTGTTACTATCTGTCAGTGACATTCTTTTCAACCTCTGAGCCCGACCCACCTGGTCAAATCACACCTTCCAGACACCTCTCTCCAGTCTCCTCCCTGTTCCTGTGGGCTCTGTTCTCAAGTATTCCACAGTGCTCAACAGTTGACCTTGTCTTTACTTATCTTTTTGTTCTCCACTGCATTGAACACAGTCTCTCACCCAGATAATTGTAGTGCTTTGGAAATGTTGAACAAAATTGAATATTGCTTAATTATAGTCTGACAGTTTCTGGTTATGAGTTTAACATTATTGAAGAACCTCGGTTTGAAAGGTAGGTCTTGAATCCACTAGACTGTAAAATTTAAAGATCTGTTTATTTGCTTCTCTCACAAGGCCTAACATAATTTTTCTCAGAATAACCAACTCACAATTATCCCAGCTTAGTACTAAATTCCCTCAATAGTTGCTTTGAGAAAACCAGCTGAGCAGCTGTATCAGTACTTGCTGGACATAGCTAGTGGAATGCAGGACAGTGTGTTTGGATTAAGTCTTGTTTCTTCCGTGTGGTTATTTTTCAGCTTACAAGGATCTTCAGACCAGGGAAGATATACGGAATGCAGCATGGCATAAACATGGCTGGGAAGAATTGGTGTATTATACAGGTAACATTTTCAAGACATAAAACTTGTCATTCTTCTCATCTTACTGTTTTATGTTCTTTCACCCTAAAGCTAATATGTTACTTTTTAATTAATTTATTTATTTTTAAGTAATCTCTGCACCCAACGTGGACCTCGAACTCACGACTCTGAGCTCAAGTGTCGCATGCTCTTCTGACTGAGCCAGTTAGGTGCCCCTTGTACTTTTTTTTTTAAGTAGTATGTTGCTCTAGGATGGTGAATCATAAGTTTGGGGGGATGAAGATTAGTCAGATTTTTCTTTAATAGTTGCATGACTTCTTTTCAATAAGGAATTTTCATTCTTTCAAGTATGTTTGTGGGGAGCCTGGCTGGCTCAGTCAGTGGAGCATGCAACTCTTGATCTCAGAGTTGTAAGTTCGAGCCGCACATTGGGTGCAAAAAAAAAAAAAATCTTAAAAAAACAAAAAAAACTACATACGTTGTCTGGTACAGTTTCAGACCCTTGCATGATGTAAACTTCACATCATTACCTTTTTTTTTTGTATTTTTCTATATTTTCTGAATATTTATTATACAGTTTTTTCCTAAGCTTTCCCTTTCTCATCAAAATTATCTGTTCCCAAAAACATTATAATTTAATACAGCAATTAAAAATTTTGAAAATTGACATTTTGACTTTCTGTATGTACATGTCTGTGCATGCGCATGCATACCTGCATGCATGTATGCTATGAAATCCTGGTTGTTTGATTTTTGTAAGAACAGTTGGGCTGAATACAACCCAGAAATACTGACACAGGTAATAAGTACCAATCATGTTGCATTTCAGGTACATTTAAGCTCATATACTACTAACAAAAATCAAAGAGTAGTTTGTTCTAGAAAATAAGTATTATCTTGTCTTTTAGTTCAAAACACCATATTATTGCATGTGACTTTGTTGCCTGTTCTTACAGTTTCATTAGTTTCCAGAGGCCTATTTTATTCAGCAGTGACAGTTTTTGAAGTACCGTGTATCTTTTCCTTTACAGAGTATAGTCAAATGCAGTATTATTTGATTTTATACAACTTTATTTAAAATTTTTCAATGTTTATATATTTTTGAGAGATACAGAGAGACTGAGTGTGAGTAGGGAAGGGCAGAGAGAGGGGGAGACAAGCAGGCTCCAGGATCTGAGCTGTCAGCACAGAGCCTGATGCAGGGCTCGAACCCACACAGGGTGAGATCGTGACCTGAGCGAAAGTCGGACACCCAACCGACTGAGCCACCCAGGCACCCCTATATAACTTTATTTTAGTTCAAAGTTCTCAACCTTTTGATAAAGCACCATTTTTCTTAAAACATGGACTTTCCTAATTCCCTACAAATGAAACACATCTCCAGACAGAATCTGCTTTAATTCTAATAACATCTCATAGGATGTTAATTGATCTACCATTAGCTTGTACATTTCTGCCCCTGAGATCAGTCCTATATTTTCCTCTATTCTGATTTTAAGCAACATGTCCTCTGAACGTTCTCAGCAACATATTCGTTAATGTATATTTACCATAATCTGTTTAGAAAAGAACAAGCACGGTAATCTTGATCCTTGTTTTCAGTCCCACTTATTCAGGAAATGGAATCCAGAATCATGATCCCACTGAAGACCTCACCCCTCCAGTAAAGCTGCAGATTTTAGATGTGCCTACATAAATTTATGTGACAAGTATTTGTCATAAACTAATTTTAATTGTATATCAAGTGAAAAAGAAACACTGAAGTGTAAACTGCTGTATATAGCTTATGAGAGACCTCTTTTCTTTAAAATTTACATAATCACAAGAAAGGAAACTATTATAGTTTGATTGTAACAGTCCTCAAATATACCTTATACCAACCACCAGCCACCCCTCCCCACCCTCTGGGAAAAGAGGGCCCAAATTAAAATTTGAATCCTCTCCAAATAGGAATCTAACCATGAAAAAAAAAGTTAGCAATTTCTTTATAAAAAGCAAATCTGTTTTATAATTACAGATTTTTAGGCAAATTTCTTGTATCAGGAAGAAATATAAATTTTGTCATGTTACTCTAGCAGTTATTTCTGAGTCTCAGACCAGGAACAAATTCTGAGTGTACCCGATACCTGAAAGTGTTTTAATTCTCTCTCCTGTTTAATTGGTCAGCATAGTAAATGACGTGTCATTACTAAGCTGGTAGTGGTTGCTAAGGTACATTTAATCAGTAACTCAGTCTTTACCTAGTATATTGTGATGGCTCTATATGAGGGGAAATAATGTGTCATATGTGATTCTGAAATGAACGCCTTGAATAGCACTAATTTTTATTTGTATATTTTTCTATAACAAATTGAGTAGCATTAAGAAAAGAGGTTTTATTTTGTAAACAATCATTTGTGACCTCAGACATTCTGTAGTTAATATTTTAGTAAGCTCACAGCAGATACTTCCAAGATTATGTATGAGGGGTGGTGCATGTTGAGATTTAAATTGGAATAAAGCTGCCTACTTTGTCTAGCTCTGATTTAGTTTTTTAATACAGTGTGCCAATTTTGTGACTGTAATCATGTGCAAGTCCTGTTGAAGTGAAAAATTAGGTCTGACCCCCAAATTAAAGAATTTATGTGTAAAATAAAGTGTGAATAATTCTCATATCAAATGTCAAACTTTTACATGTGAATGGTTTTCTCCAAGAACATATAAAAGTCAATAAAACATCTTGATTTTCACATATGACATGTTTGCAGTCTTTTTTTATGAACTTGTGCTAAGAATGACCCTGTACCTCTTGAAAAATAGCTTGTCCCTGTGAAGTGGGCATATGTGAGTCTATAGAGCAAAATATTAAATAAGCTCACGAGCTTCTAACTAGCCATTGAACAAGGTGTTTTGGGAAACAGGCTTTGTGTACCAGTGCATGGAGTTTGGGGGGTTGGGGCAGCGGTCAGAAGAACAGGCCCTTTCAAGGCCATGCGCTGCTCCTTGATGAGGTACTTCCCTCTTTGGTGTTCTGTTCCCTTAACCTATAAAACGGGGAGGTGGAACCCAATGACATTTAACATCCCTTCAGCTCTGAATTTTGTAACTGGCTCTTCTTAATGCCACAGAAAGCAGTAGGAGAGAGAGGACATAGTGAGCTCTGGCATAGAAACCTGCATTTTCGGGGCCCCTGAGTGGCTCAGTCGGTTGAGCATCTGACTCTTGACTTTGGCTCAGGTCATGATCTCATGGTTCAGGGGATTGAGCCCCATGTCGGGCTCTGTGCTGACAGTGTGGAGCCTGCTTGGGATTCTCTCTCTCCGTTTCTCTCTTTGCCCCAACCCCCACTTTTCTCAAAAAAAAACCAAAAAAAACACTAAACTAAAAACATGCATCTTAACAATTCTGATTAGATGCTCAGAGCATGTTTGTAGGATGTGAGTGAAAGAACTGTTTATATTAACTTTCTAAACTGTATAAAGAAAAATGGTAGAATTAGTAATACTAGTAAAGATGATCTAGCTATTCAGAACTGGAAAAAAATTGCTGGGAACAGACTTTTCACTAACAAATTGTGTGGACTTAAAGTGAACCATGCAGAAGTCAGGAATTTTCTATCATTCACTGGGCTTATTAGGGTTCTCCAGAGAAACAGAACAAATAGGATATCTAGATACCCACATATACAAAAAGAGACTTACAGGAATTGGCTACTGCGGCTATGGAAGCCAAGAAGTCCCACAGTCTGTCATCTGCCAGCTAGAGAACCAAGAAAACCAGGGGTATAATTCTGTCCAAGTCCAAAGGTCTGAGAATCAGGAGAGCTGATGGCTTAACTTCCAGTCCAAAGTCAGAGGGCCAAGAACCAGGAGCTCCAGTATCTGAGAGCAGAAGGTGAACATCCCAGCTCAAGCAGAGTGAATCTGCCCTTCCTTTACCTTGTTCCATTTGGGCCTCCAAAAGATTGAGTGATGCCCACCTACATTAATGAGGAGGGGTCTTTTATTCATTCTGTTGAATAAAATGCTGATCTTCCAGAAACACCCTCACAGACATACCCATAAATAATGTTTTACCAGCTATCTGGACATCCCTGAGGCCAGTCAAGCTGACACAAAATTAACCATCACAACTGAGCTCACAGTTGTGGGATGAGTTGGATGAGGCTCCCCAAATTGCCTCATCTACCCAATTCCCCATCCAGGGGCCCTTCCCCTGGTGAGCACTGGAATGTGCAAGAATGACATTTTCTTTTAGAAACAGTTATTCTCTTTTTGTGTTGCTTTCTTTTTATTTTGAGAGAGAGAAAGCACATGTGTGTGAAGGGGAAGGGGCAGAGAGGGAGGGAGGGAGAATCCCAAGCAGGCTCCATGCTGTCAGTGCAGAGCCCGATGCAGGGCTCAAACTCCCGAACCATGAGATCGTGACCTGAGCTGAAATCAAGTGTCAGAGGCTTAACCGAGGCCCAGGTGCCCCTTGTGTTGCTTTCTTAAAGGAGCTTTCTGTTCAGAAAAGCACAGAGCAACGAACTAAAATAGAGCTCTTTCAGAATACACCTACTCTGGGAAAAGGAATTTCTGTCCTAATTAAGTCATTGGATTTCACAATGCAGCCTGCCTCACACTAGGCTATAGTCTTTAGTCACGTCAACAAATAGTTTCTGTTATGTGCCAAGCACCAGACACCTAAAATAATATCATGAACAAAACGTGACCCCTGCCCTTGTGAAGCTTCCAGTACAGTGAAAGGAGTCTGGCAATTAAAACATAAAATACTGTAGCTTACATGATATGGTAGGAGTTGATAAATGCTATAGGAGGGGAATGTAGAAGGGGGTAATGGAGATAGGACTCTGAGGGTGGGCTGGGAGGGGCAATATGCAGTATTAAATCTGTCTGGTCGGAGTTGGCCTTGCTGAAAAGCTGAGATTTAAGCAAAAAGGGGTGATAAAATTAGCCAGTGTTTGGAAGGGGATCCCACCACGCTGAGGAAATGGCTACAGCAGAGACCCTCAGGGAGGGTCATGCCTGGCATGCACTAGAGCAGCACAGACACTGGCTGGAACAGAGGAGAGGGACTGCCTGGTGGGAGAAGTCAGAGGTCATGGGGCTGGATCAGTAGGGTGTTAGGGGCCACTGAAAGGACCTTGGCTTTTACTCTGAGGTGGGATCCACTCAAAGGTTTCGAGCAGAGGAGGGGCATGATCTGACTTACATTTTCTATTTTTTATTTTTAACATTTTTTTAAGAGACAGAGGCAGAGCAGGGGAGAGGGAGAGAGAGAGGGAGACACAGAATCTGAAGCAGGCTCCAGGCTCTGAGCTGTCAGCACAGAGCCCGATGTGGGGCTCAAACTCACAAACTGTGACACCATGACCTGAGCTGATGTCGGACGCCCAACCAAGCCACCCAGGTGCCCCGATCTGACATTTTAAATGGTGGCTTGAACTAGGGGTAGCAGTGGAAGTAGGGAGAATGGTGAGATTCTGAATGTATCTTGATGGCAGAGACAGAATGATTTCCTGAACGACCGACCGTGGAGTGTGAATGAAAGAGAAAAACCAAAAGTGACTCAAGTTTTTGGCCTCCCCAACTGAAAGGATGGGGAAGGCTGTGGGTGAAGTAGGTGCAAGAGATCTGGGGAAGTGAAGATCAGGAATCATTTTGCTTATATTGAGTTTGAGATGTCTCTGCAGATATTCAGGTGGAGGTATCAGACAGGTATGTGTGTATTTGAATCTGCAGTTCAGGAGCACAGCCTCGCCTGGAGATATGCATTTGTGAACTGTCTGAGACTCTTAAATACACAGAACAAACTGAGGATTGATGGGGGGGGGGTGGAGAGGGGAGAATGGGTGATGGGCATTGAGGAGGGCCCTTGCTGGGATGAACTCTGGGTGCTGTATGTAAGCGATGAACCACAGGAATCTATCCCCAAGACCAAGAGCACACTGTACACACTGTGTGTTAACCAATTTGACAATAGTGTATACTAAATAAATAAAGAGGACTTTATTGCCCGAAAAATAAATAAATTCTTATGGGGAGTGAATGTAGATGAAGAAGAGGGCCAGGGTAAGGAGGAACCAGGAAGAGAGAGTGAAAAACCACCAGGGAAACAGGAAGAAACTCAAGAAAGTGGCATGTCATGAAAGCTAAACGAACAAAGTCTATCAAGAATGAGATCACCTGTGTCACATGCTGCTATGAGGCCAGGTTAGATGAGGTCTGAAATCTGACCACTAATTTAGCAACATGGTGGTCACTTGGTGATGTACAGGAATCTTCTATCATTATATTAATCTATCAAATAATCACTTTAGCAATTCTAGCCCAATTTGTCAAATCCTTTTATTAAACGTCCATAGAAGAACGTATTATTTTGTCTATGAATTTTCATTGGGAATATTTGAAATTTACAAATTCATTTTCCATATGTTGTGTGTAGGTCTGGTGAATATTACTTGCACGTGCCAACTCACTTTTTTTAAATGAGAGACAGAGAGAGCATGAGTGGGGCGGGGGGGGGGGGGGTGGTGGGCAGAGTGAAACACAAAATCCAAAGCAGGCTCCAGGTTCTGAGCTGTCAGCACAGAGCCTGACATGGGGCTTGAACTCACGAACTGTGAGATCATGACCTGAGCCAAAGTCAGACACTTAACTGACTGAGCCACCCAGGCGCCCCCATGCCAACTCATTTTTAATTACCATTCATGTGATATCATCCCTACTCCTTTTTAAAATTTATTTTTTTATTTTTTAGAGAGCACAAGTGGGGGAAAGGGGCAGAGAGGGAGAGAGAATCCCAAGCAGACTCCACAGTGCAGAGCCTGAGGCAGGGCTCAATCCCACTGGGATCGTGACCTGAGCTGAAATCAAGAGTTGGGACGCTCAACCAACTGAGCCACCCAGGCACCCCATCATCCTTTTTAAAAGCCTTCTCAGACCCACACTTTGCTCTCCTCCAAACCAGCACTTGAGAGAACCTGCTTCTTTTCCCCTTATTCTCACGGCTGCCTGTGAAGGAGACTTTTCTTCAGTCTTGAATAATTAAATGTATACCTTCAGTTTCTGGCTGGAACATAGATGTTCAATAACATGCTTGATGAATGGATAGAAGGAAGCAAAGGGGGAAGTAAATGGGGAGAGGGAGAAAGGGAAGGTAGGAAAAGAGAAAGTATGGAGACTGTCAGTTTCAATTAGAAAACACACGGGGCAGGGTGCTTCAGTGGCTCCGTTGGTTGAGCATCAACTTTGGCTCAGGTCATGATCTTGTGGTTTGTGAGTTCAAGCCCTGCATCATGCTCTGCACTGACAGCTTAGAGCCTGCTTTGGATTCTCTGCCTCCCTCTCTCTCTCTGTCCTTCCCCCATGTTCGCCTTCTCCCTCTCTCTCTCTCAAAAATAAACATTAAAAAAATTCATGGGGCAAAAATATATACATATGTGTGTATACATATGTGTGCCCCTCAAAGCAGGGCAATGTCTTTTTTTTTTTTTTTTTTAATTTTTTTTTTCAACGTTTATTTATTTTTGGGACAGAGAGAGACAGAGCATGAGCGGGGGAGGGGCAGAGAGAGAGGGAGACACAGAATCGGAAACAGGCTCCAGGCTCTGAGCCATCAGCCCAGAGCCCGACGCGGGGCTCGAACTCACGGACCGCGAGATCGTGACCTGGCTGAAGTCGGACGCTTAACCGACTGCGCCACCCAGGCGCCCCTGGGGCAATGTCTTAATTCATACTATTTCTGATGCAAGTGTTAGGAATCCTGGGAGTTAAGATGATGTGCCTAGGCAAACTCAGTAAAACAATTCAAAAGGAAAATAATAAACATATATAGAAACGTGTTCAGAGTTGGAAACTGATCAGCAAAGTACTGAACAGTCCTCTATGAATTAATACTAAAACTAGTACTTCTTGCAGAGTTCAGTGACCATTAAAAAGGAAACCACTTGAACATTTTGTAAAACACATCTTACATTCTAGGGAATAAAATTTCATCTTCTGTATTAATATACATTAACATTTGTGATCAGAGTGTTAAGTATTAGCTTACAGTAGATTGTCCTGGCCCCAGTAAGTTGTTAACTCTCTTAAATGTTTATTTTTGTGTGTGAGAGAGCTCACATTAGCGGGGAAGGGGCAGAGAGAGGGAGACAGAGGATCCAAAGCAAGCTCTGTGCTGAGAGCAGACAGCCCAATGTGGAACTCAAACTCATGAACCTCAAGATCACGACCTGAGCCGAGGTCGGACGCTTAGCTGACTGAGCCACCCAGGCGTCCAATTGTTAACTCTCTAGCAATGCATAATATAAAGAACACTGTGGAAATCACTGGCCTGAGCTCCAGCTCTGAATGTGACCCTGTAGCAGTCATCAACTCTTGTGAGCTTGCTGTCCCCTGTTAAAAAGAGGACAGCGATATCTATACTGCTGACCTCAGGGATGTGAGAATCACAAGAGGAAACATGTGCAAACACCTTGGAAATGTGAAAATGAGCAGTGTGACGTGTGGTCAGATCACTCCCCACATTTCCCGCATCCAATCATAATTCTGAGGGCCACAGAGGCAAAAGCCATCATGCTTGTGCCAACATTTGCTGAGGCGGACCACCTGACTCTCCGGAAGCTTCCTACCCGAGGTCTGAATCTCCAGAATCTTCCAGCCCCAGGCCTAGAATGCCCTCCCCAACTCTTGCGAATGGCAGCCGGCTGGGCAGGAAGAAACACTTGTCTCCAGAAGAGAGAAGAATCATAGCAGCAAACCAGAGAAGGGGGTGGGATAGGAGATAAAGGCCTTGGGTTATCTCCTTTTTTAGGCATATAACAGCTTTGAGGGACTTCTCCTGTTTCAATTTAATACCATGAAAAATTTCAATTCTTAACTTCATGACCCCAGTTCTTAACTATTTTTGTTTACATAAGCAGTGTGCATCAGAATGAAAAATGGCATCACAAGGATAGAAGGCCACATCGCACTGCCAACACTTACTGACTCCTGTCCTACCACAACCACGTACATAGCTCCTGGGAGAGCCACTCTGTGGCTGTTTCCAGCAAATCCAGAATTCAAAAAGCAAGGAAGAGGTTAGGGCAGTTTTGCATCATTTCAGGCTCACCCCAACACAACAAAGAAGGGATTGTGTGTGCTGCTTCTGTGCAGCTTGCTGAGAGCTGGGCAGCCTGGGGGCCCGGGGGCTTGTGCAATTGGTCTAAAAGGTTCTATGTGGGTAGATTTCTCAGCCCAGCAGACTCCCCCGAGCCAAATCCAGTGTGCACATCCTGTTCAGGCCACCGCCCTGTGGAAGGCGGGCTCTGGCAGCCTGGCAGGTAGAAGCAGCAGGGGCTTCAGTCCTCCACCTCCCCGAGGACGGCTCTGCAGCTCACGCACACTGCTGGCGGCAGTTTGCAGCACCGGCAGCCCTGGCACGCCAGCCCTGGCACGCCCAGTCCTGCCCGGAGCTCAGTGCAAGTGCAAGTCCCACAAAACGGCTTCCAGGAGAGCTGCCAGCCAGCAACCTCGACCGAACAACCGCCTCGTTGTCTGGAGTCTCATGTAAATGTTGCCCAACCTACTTCACGTCTCTCCCGGGGCAACTTGGATCTGGAAGGAAATTCGATTCATCTGACTTGACTATTTGGCTAAATAATATCTGATTATTTGGCCAAATAAATTTAAATTATTGTTTTGAAATATACATTTTTTCTCATATAATTTCCTATATTAAACCATTCTGGCCTTTTCTACTTCATTATCCATTGCATGCTTCTTCCTAAACCTCTTTATCCTCTCCCAATTTTCAACCAGGGAGGGTATATAACCACATACTATTGTTTTTAATGTTTATTTATTTTGATGGGTGGGGAGAGGCAGAGAGAGAGAGGGCGAGAGAATCCCAGGCAGGCTCCACACCGTCAGCACAGAACCCGATGCTGGGCTTGATCCCATGATCCGTGAGATCACGACCTGAGCCGAAATCCAGAGTCAGATGTGTAACCAACTGAGCCACCCAGGTTCCCCAATAACCACATAATTTCAAAGCATGTTCTGAAATGTCTCTTTCTTGGTACTGCCCAGAATAAACGCAAACCTGGCTTTCACGTCTTTCCAAGTCATCTGTTAAGAAAGAAATGGTGCATGTAGGCTATTAGGAGGCATTTCTTAATTTATTTAAGGCAAAACTCTGATCTTCATTTGGAATGAGTAAAATGTGTAATTACTTCTTTTATTTCATGCGATGATCAAATATCCATTTTTTAAGGTCACTACTTTTGTTTAAGGCTTTTTTTTTTTTTTTTTTGAGACAGAGAGAGAGAGCACACACACAAGTGAGCAGGAGAGGGGCAGAGGAGAGAGAATCTTCAGCAGGCTCCACGCCAGGCACAGAGCCCAAAGGAGAGCTCGATGCCACGACTGTGAGATCACGTCCTGAGCCAAAAACAAGTGTCAGAGGCTTAACCAACTGAGCCACCCAGGCGCTCCAAGGCTCCATTTTTTTTTAATTTTATTTTTTACATTTATTTGCTTTTGAGAGACAGAGAGAGAGAGAGCACAAGTGCGGGAGGGGCAGAGAGAGAATGAGACACAGAATCCGAAGCAGGCTCCAGGCTCCGAGCTGTCAGCACAGAGCCCGATGTGGGGCCTGAACTCACAAACCATGAGATCATGACGTGAGTCGGAGGAAGTCGGAAGCTTAACCAACTGAGCCACCCAGGAGCTCCAAGGCTCTATTTTCTTTTAAGCCTCTGTAACATTCCCTGTTTGACAAATTCCAAGAGCTAATAAAAGCACATCCAGCCCTCTGCCCAGTGGGAGGGCTGGTGGGGGCTGAGTGGTGACAAGCACTATGCCCTGTGATCAACGGGGTCTCCAACCCCTTGGTTCCTTGCCTGGCTGTTGTTTCTACCCAAAAACGTAAAGGTGCTTGAAATATTAGATACTGAAATACATCACAGGCAGAATGGACAATGCCACAAATCTGTTCTGATACATGGATAACTTTTATTTACCTACCACAGGGAAAACCAATAGTCACCTAAAGCTGCCTAACCCATATTTCCAACAGTGACGGTGTTTAATTTACTATCCACCTTTAAAAGGCTTCAAATAAAATACAGATAGGAAAATACATAAAGAATTAAGATTATAAAACTATCCAGGTAATTAATGGTCATAATAATACTAGGACTGCAGTTAAAAAAAGCAGTTTTCCATAGTTTACTTGAAGTACAGATAATGAGTACCAAATCTATACATTAAGTTGTAATAGACAATTTTAGGCAAACGGTATCAAACTGTGTAACTTTTAAAAATTAACCGAAGTTGTTACAAACCGTATAAAAATTGATATTATTCTTCAAGTTCTCCTAAAAGCTCTACAAAATCAGTGATGTACCATTCAGCGTTGTCTTTTACTTGTTGTCTGATCACATTTCCTCCAAATCCAATGAAAACATCCTAAGAAAGGGGAAAAAAGGAGAGTTAAAAAAAATTTTAAAAGATATAGCGGCACCCTAGGGCAGTAAGTGTTTGAAGAGAATGAACTGTTCTGCAAAGAGAGGTTAAGCCTAGCCTCAAGGGGGTGCCTCCCCAGCTCCCTGGGAGCGTCCTTGAATGAGTCAGTGCAACACCGCTGTCAGTCCAATCAGGCCAGGGGACACTGCAGGCTTCCAGGAGAACCGAAGCCCTCTAAAAACCAATACAATTGCTTACAAAGGTAAAATCCCATCTGAGTTCTAAACTAGATGCATTCACAACTAGGCCGGGCAATCTCAAAGAGGGAAGAATAAAGAGAAGCCTGTAGTGCAGTAAGAGATCCCACTGGCCTAGAATCAGGACCAGAGCAAGTGCCTCCTGACAGGTGCCCTGCGTGAACCTGACAGACCTCCCTCCCAGGGAGGGTGTTATTCTGGGATGAAGCAGATGACAGTCCCAGGATCTGCTGCCAGCACTCCACTTTCCATCATTAAAATTATTGAAGGTTATGTTGTTTCCTTAATTTCTACCAAGTGACACCTTCTTGTAGTCATTTTTAAAATAGTATTTTCTCAGGGCACCTGGGTGGCTCAATCAGTTAAGCACCAGACTCTTGGTTTCAGCTCAGGTCACGATCTCACAGTTTCTTGGGTTCCAGCCCCACATCAGGCTCTGCGCTGGCAGCGTGGAGCCTGCTTGGGATTCTCTCTCCCTCTCTGTCTTTCCCTTCCCACTCACTTTGTCTCTCTCAAATAAGTAAATAAATAAAAATTTAAAAACATAGTATTTTCTCTTTTTCCGCCAGGATATAGACACTACATACATAATTTGGAAGTTGAAAATTCTTTCACTTGCCTTTTCTCTTCATTTTTGTTTTCATACCACATAAGGAGGGAAACATAATGAGATTCTTACCTTCCAGTTAAGTGTAGCCTCCTAACTGAGCCTCCTTTCTGCATGCCAGCACCCGCTCGGGGTCCTAACACACCAACTCATTCCCTCTCTGTCCAGCAGCCTTCCAGGGCTTCCCATGACCTCACAGGGACACCAAAGTGCCTGACACATAAAGTCTTCAGCGGTTGCTGAAGAGAAAGCCCATTCTTGCCAGTTCTTGTGCACTGACCAGCCCAGGTCTGTGCCTAGAACATCCCCACTCTGCTCTGCTGCCTCCCTGCCTCCTGCCCCCCGCCTGGTCACTTCTCCCTTGGGTCCTTCCAGGCCTGCACATGGTGGCTGTTGCCCTTCCTTCAAATCACACATTCCTCTGACCACGTCTGCCAGCACACACTTTCCCTTGGCTCGGTCAGGCCGTGTCATCTTCCAATGACTGGAAGGGTCCTCTGGAATTATAATTTTGTCACCTCTTGACATCAGGAGGGGGAGCTCCCTGATAGAACTGGGCATATGTGACTTCTACATACTCCTCATTGGACTAGTCCAGCATTCGTGACTTAGTCAACCTCGGCCTTGATTGTAAATCATCTGAAGACATCTTCTTATCTTGAATTGACTCAAGTAAGTTAAAAGGATCCAAAGATTCTTTAACCACTTTGGGTTAATCATTTACAAAGACAACTATTTTTAGATCTCAGGAAACTAGGTAGTAAAAAGCTCACCACTACATTTTTGGTTCAGGTTTTCTTAATTTAGTATGAGCTGATAAGGGCAAAGTCCTGCATGAAAGTGACACATTGCTGTATAGCATGTTTCCTAGTCTCAGAAAACAGCATTCATTCAGAAGAACAAAATGCTTTAATACAGGCACGTTATCAAACCTCCAACAGCCTCAGTTCCCTACTCAGTAAAAAGGAGAAGATACTGTATGAGGCAATAGTTCGTCAAATATAAAAAGACAGTAAAATTTTGATTACAGTTATAAGATCTGAATTATTATTTGTGGTATTATTTGGGGAATCGAAGCCAAACCTTGAGCACACACTGGGGCTAAGAGGTGGCAGCCATACCACAGGAACAGGGTGGTAAAGTTCTAGATGGTTTTTTTCAGGTTTGCAAAAAGTCAGTTGACATATTGAGACTGAAGGTGTCTTAATTGTTTTGGTTGTTTTACAGTGACACCTCGATGTTCTTCTCTCTTATCTTACCTAAGCAATCATACCAAGTTCTAAATCAGCTGTTTAAAACAGAACCACAACCAGAGAAAACTAGTACACTTAATACCTACAGCAGGAGGACAGGCTTCCATGTCTGTGGCTCCGTCTCCAATCATGATAATTTTCTTAAAATGAAATTTTTCCTTTAAAAGTTTAATAACTTTTCCTTTCCCACCAGATTCGGCTGTTGGCTGCATCTCATCAAAACCTGCATATTCACCTTAAAAGAGCAGTTACAACAGTGTTAATGATCCACAGAATTCTATCAGTAGGGCCAGCTTTTTGCATAGATGATACCCTCACTTAAATGTCACTGAGAAAGCTAAAAATGGCCCTCAGTGAAGTGACCCGGCCTGGATTTCTACACCACAGCCCCACATAAACAACTTTGCAAATACTTCTTGTTGAGGTAACTCCTTTAAATCATTAATGCCTTGGGGTAAATCAGGTTTATCCTCTAAGCTTTCATAGTTGTAATTCTCAAACCTTGTTGACATGGCAGAACATCATGAAATGATAATACATTAAAATTTTTAAAAGTTAATAAATAATTTCATCTAAGAGGCAATTCCAACTTATATTTGATCAATTTTATTTCTTACAGTAATTAGCACACTCACTCTCTCTTCAGACCCATCCAAAATGTTTTATTAACACATCTAAAATTTTTAAATTAATATTATTTGGTTTTAAGGATGTCAGCCAGTCCTTGACATAACTAGAGACATTATGCAATGATGGAAAACTACAGCTGCAGCTGTGATGGTACACAGAAGGGCCAGGAGGCACTTTCAAAGGAGCGACAGAGGGGCGCCTCGGTGGCTCAGTCAGTTCAGCGTCTAACTCTTGATTTTGTCCCAGGTCATGATCTCAGGGTTCTGGGATCGAGCCCCACGTTGGAGCCTGCTTAGGGTTCTCTCTGCCTCTCCCTCCCTCTCTGCCCCTTCCCATCAAGGCAGCGACAGTGCAGTGACTCACTAGCAAACTCTCCTTCCTTAGCCTATGATTGATTTGAATACATGAGAGCTCTCATAAAACTGAAATATAATGCGAGACAGAGTAAATCATGTGGGAATCAACGTGCAGACATTTATATACAGAGAGATGATTATATGGACACTTATATATACAGATAGATGGACATATATACAGATAGGGACATTTATATACAGATAGATGATTATATGGACACTAAAGCTAGCAGAGATGATGGCCCAAGTCTGTTTTGCACGGAGCAAAAGACCTCAGTCAAGAGTATCCTTTGCCTCAGTATTTAACTCTGATGCTACCTTGCTTAAGTTGCATCCCAACAGACACTACATAAGATACTGGATACTAGGCCCCGGCGGAGAAGCTGAGGTTCTCATTGAATTTGAAATATTTAAAGTGGATACAAAACTGTTTCAGCAATGCAGACAATTAAGTGTGTTGTTGTGGGCGATGATGCCGTTGGTAAAACCTGTCTCCTGATATCCTACACAACAAATAAATTTCCATCGGAGTATGTACCGACTGTTTTTGACAACTATGCAGTCACAGTTATGATTGGTGGAGAGCCATATACTCTTGGACTTTTTGATACTGCAGGGCAAGAGGATTATGACAGATTACGACCGCTGAGTTATCCACAAACAGATGTATTTCTAGTCTGTTTTTCAGTGGTCTCTCCATCCTCATTTGAAAATGTGAAGGAGAAGTGGGTGCCTGAGATAACTCACCACTGTCCAAAGACTCCTTTCTTGCTTGTTGGGACCCAAATTGATCTCCGAGATGACCCCTCTATGATTGAGAAACTTGCCAAGAACAAACAGAAGCCTATCACTCCAGAGACTGCTGAAAAGCTGGCCCGTGACCTGAAGGCGGTCAAGTATGTGGAGTGTTCTGCACTCACACAGCAAGGCCTAAAGAATGTATTTGACGAAGCAATATTGGCTGCCCTGGAGCCTCCAGAACTGAAGAAGACCCGCAGATGTGTGCTGCTATGAACATCTCCAGAGCCCTTTCTGCACAGCTGGTGTCAGCATCGTACTAAAAGCAATGTTAAATCAAACTAAAGATTAAAAATTAAAATTCATTTTTGCAATAATGACAAATGCCCTGCACCTACCCACATGCACTCGTGTGAGACAAGGCCCATAGATATGGTCCCCTTCCCCCTCTCAGTACTAGTTAATTTGAGTAATTGTGTATTGTCAGAAAAGCGGTTAGTACTAGTTTTTGTTCTGTCGTTTCAAAAAAAAATTTTTTTTGTTTTTGTTTTTGTTTTTGTTTAAAAGCAAGGCATGCTTGTGATGACTCTGTAACAGACTAATTTGGGCTGTTGAAGCTGTTCCCGGGGCTCCATCCACTCTGGAGAATAATCTGGGACATTTAGGGGTTTTGTTTTTGTTTTTGTTCTTTTTGTTTTTGTTTTTTTCTTTTTTTGGGGGGGGGGAGTGTGTGTGGGGTTTGTTTTTATTTAGTCATGTTTTTTAAATTCAGTAACCATTGGACAGCCCTTAAGGGGAGGAGGATGGACTGACTCCACATTCCACTTCCTAGATCTAGTTTAGAACACTTGTCCCCCACCTGGTGCTCTTAGGAAGGAGTATAGTAAATGCCTCATTTAATAACATACTCCTTTTTGAAAGTTGCCTTTCTCTCCACCCTTGAGTAGGTCTAGTACTTGATGAAACTCATGAAAGCAGGTGGAACCTGTCTTGCCCCTCTTTTCTAGGAGGCACTCTATATGTGACTGTGACTTTCAAGGAAATTTGTTTGTCATTTGCTGATTTTTTTTTTTGAAGTTAATTTCTAACTTCATTCACTGATAAATGAAGAAAAGTATTGCACCTTTTGAAATACACCAAATGGATTGAGTACGTAATTAAAAAACGTTTTTTTCCCTATCATTGTCTTACATGCTTAGCGTAGATGTCCAGTTTAATAGCGTATGATACGGTGTTCCTAGAACACAGCCAGAGACCTGGTAGATGGAGGAAGCGTGAGGGGTGGTGCTTTAGAAGACAGATGTCTGTGGAATGATGCACATCCTCTTTCAAGTTGGAGGATGGAGACAGACCTGCTTCATGAAGAAGCTGGGGGTGCAGGTGGGGGTGGGGAGGACATTTAACAACGTGGGGACCAGTCAGGGGAATCCCCTTATTTCTGTTTTGCATACGAGGAACCCTAGAGTAGCTAGTTAAGGCTCTCTAGTTTAGTAAAAAAAATCATGGAGTCTTATGAAACTCTTCATAAGTGTTAATGGGGATTTTATCTGCTTATTTTGGTTGCAGTTCCCAATTTTTAAAAATGTTTAGGTAATCTTCTCCGCCTTCCCCAAATCCTAATTCTTGTAGATTCATTAGTGTTGAACCAATGCTTTCACATGTCTCAATTCTTTGTACATGCGTTCTTTTCAGATGTATTAAACAAACAAAAAACCCTTAAAAAAAAAAAAAGATACTGGATACTAAAACTGATGAGAAAGGGAAATGACACCATTAAAGTCTTACCATTGAAGTAGAATTTCAGCCTATTGGCAAATACGTTGGTTGATGGGATATTGAGCTTGGAAGCAACATGCTCCACAATGCTCCTAAAGCCACCAGATATTAGGAAAACCTGAACATTTCGCTCTTGCAGGCGACTTACCAGCTCCCTGCAAAAAAGAAATATAATATACCAGACCCTGATTATATAAAAGAAAAAACATGAAACATGAGGAGAAAACTAAAAAACATCTTTTTCTCCCAAATGCATCTGCCCAAATACATCACATAAGGTATATCACCTGGTGAATTATAATGTTTTATGAATGTTTTTCTGAATGCACTTGGAAATTAATAGGTAGGGCTGGACTGCTTAGGAAACCATCCCACAAGTCTCCTCAGCCCATGAACCTAGAAACGCAAAATGAAGAGGAAGCTTAGGCTCTCCCTGGGGAGCAAGGAAGGGCAGATGTGGGCAGACGTGAGCAGACGTGGGCAGAGCCAACCAGCCAGACAAGACCACAGGCAAGAGCTGAAAGAACGAGACAGAAGGAAGCACTAGAGCAATGGTGAGAGATTCTCAAGAGGACATGCCCCCAAACACAGGTGCTGACAGAACCCAGACCGGGGCTCCTCTTACCTTATGCCAGGAGTCAGGTGGGGGGGGTGCTCTGCTATGAGCCTTTGTACCTGTTCCCTGGAGGGCTGGATCAGCGCTAAGCGCTCTGTGAGGGCAGCCTTGAAAGGCACTGCCCCACCCATGGCTCGCCGTGTCCTAGGAGGAAGACCCAACAGTCAGGCCAGACGAGTCAGATGTCCCCAGAGTTTACATGCCCAACCTCCCCAGCTCCTCCAAAGTCCACCCAGGAGGAAGGTGCTACCGAGAGCTCCACCATACAACACGCATGCTACGATGCCGTGAGAGCGAGGCCTGGGAATAAACATATGGAAGGTTTGTTTGAGAATCATACTAAGATTTTGCAGCCACGTCTCACATCAAATGCAGCTGAACATGAAATGGTCCGTGACCTGGTGACTGTAGGCAGCAATAATACTGCAGGCATAAACTGAGAGACTCTGAACCAAAACTAGCTTTCTAGCAAACCACAGAGGCCACACTTTCAACCATGACACAAAGCACTGGACACATGGTGATCCCCCACCCCGTCATCTTCTTTGGTTAGTTATGGTCATCGTTCCTCTGACCGAGCTAAGAGCATGTCACCCATATTTATTTGTCAGGGGAAACTTTCCTTTTTCCATAAATATTTGTATAAATGGATGATTGGATAATGTACACTAGTGAATTCAGTTGTAAATGATGGAAGAAGCAGCTTACTGCCCATGATTTATAGCCAGGGACTAAAAATCAGAGAAATGTGGCTCTGGTCCTACATGTTGTTGAAACGTCACTCTCTTTTGCAATTTTTTATCATTTCATAAAGTGAATAAATACTGTTCCTACATTTCTGACACAGCATCCTCAACTCCACAGAATTTGGCTAGCTCATCAATTCCTTCTTCTCTGATGACTGTGCTATCAACATCAAAGCATACTGCATCAGCTGAACAGAAAAGTTTCCTCAACTCTGAATGGGAGACCATCCTTGGAAGAATTGTTCTCCTATAAGAGAAAAAAAATAAATATACTTAAAGACTCATAATCATAAAAAAGATCCAATTTTGCCCATTTATGCCAATATACTTTGATTCATATCAAAGTCGGTGTATCCCTCATAAACATGGACTCACACAGACTTATTTGTTGTTTAGTACAAAATAAGCACCTTCTAAATGTCAGGTCTCAATGAGTGGGACCAAACTCTTCTCCCAGGAACTCAGTCTAGTGAAATACCAACTTATAAATATATTTGATGTTCAACCATATTCAACTCTTTTTGCCCTAATAATTATAGCAATAAGGCCAAGTGCTAAAGTGGAAATGTGCATAAGATACTGTGGGCACACAGAGAAAATGCTTTTAACCTTGCCTATGTTATAGGGATTCCAAGGGACATAGTCATTGGAGCTGAATCATGAAGAGTAAGTGGCCTGAGTAGGTTCTCAAAGGGCAGGGTATCAGCTTGGTGTGTGCTGGGCATGGGGGGCAGGGAGATAGAGGCAAGAAGAGGAAGTAATGATGGTAGAGAAAAGAGTAGGGGCAAAGGCAAGGAGAAAGAATGATGGATAGGGGTGCCTGGGTGGCTCAGTCGGTTGAGTGTTGGTTGACACTTGATTTTAGCTCAGGTCATGATCCCAAGGTTGTGGGATAAAGTCCCGCATTAGGCTTCACACTCAGCTTGGGATTCTCTCTCTCTGCCCCTCTGCCCTGTTCGCGTGCATGAGCTCGCTCTCAAAAAAAAAAAAAAAAAAAAAAAAGATGATGGATAACATACTGGAAGCCTCCCAATGGAGTCCAGCTACCAGGTGGTGCACAAAGGGGGGCCCTGAGCCAGGCTAAGGAGTTTGGATTTTAACACCTAGGTAATGGAAAACCTTGAAAGGCCTTTGCCTCCACAGAGAGGTCAGAGCTAAACTACACATCGGTTAGTCACCAGAGTAGAGGTGGTAATTGAGGGCATGGCCTGATGAAAGTCACCAGAGAGTGGAAAGCAGGAGAAAAGAAGAGGGCTGAGGACAGAGCCCACAAGGAACAGAAAAGGTTAGATCAGGAGCCTGGGAAGGAAAATGAAAAGAGATCAAGACTCACTCACAGGAAGAGCCCCGAGGACCACTGTGCTGCAGAATCTATGGGGGACAGAGTTTCAAAAGGAATTTTGCGGGTTTTTTACTTTTTAAGAAAATCACTGAACTGGAATCTTGAGGGTGAAGGGGATCCTAGAGGTCACCTAGACCAGTCTCCCATCAAATATGTCATGTACGAGGCCACACAGATGATGCAAATAACCTATATTTAGAATAGATGCCGGCTAAAAACAGACTCAAAGGAACTGGCCAACCTACTTCATAACTGATTTCTAACCAATGCATCTGTAAGAATGATCCAGGTCAAAGCTGACCTGCGGGGGAAAAAATCTTTTCAGCCAAGGGCTGGCAAACTAGAGCCAGCCCGTTTGGAACCCTTACCAAATAGGAAACAGGAGTTTCACTGGAGACCCAGTAAGAAGGGGAAAGAGAAGGCAAATTAATGAATCCAGTAAGACAGTAGAGTATTAAACTAAACTAACATCAGCCTCGATGTGAATGAAGTTTCCATTAAACAGGAAACTTAAAAATACATGAATACTAAACATGTATACTATTAATTATCTGTAATCTCTTTTTCTACCACCATCATGCTCCTGTTCAAGCAGATCCCTCACCTCAGAGGACTGACTTCCCAGGTTCACATATCATCCCCCCTGTGAACTGGGCTCCTTTGCTGGCTGCTTCTCTTCCGTTCTCTTACCGATGCAACAACCCATGGTCCACCCCTGGTCTTCTCTAACCCACCCGCTCCCTCAATGAATTCATCCGGGCTTGTGGCTTTAAATGTCATCTCTATGACAGTAACTTCCAAATATACACCTGGACCCCAGGCCTCTCTCCCAAACTCCAAACTCCAACCACCTTCCTGACCTCATTCAGGTGTCTGGTAAACATGTCTAAAACTGAACTCCTGATCTTCTTGTCTCCCCAAAACGGCTATTCTTGCACCTTCCTTCTCTCCCCTGATGGCAACTCCATTTTTCAGTCACCCTCGACATTTTTCTTTCTCTCAAAACCCATATCCCATCATTCAAGAAATTATGTTGGTTTCACCTTGAAAGCCTAACCAAATCTGACCACTTCTCACACTATCCACTGCTATTGCTCTAGCCTGGGTTACGAATATTTCTTGCCAAGACTGCACCAATAGCCTCCTAAAAGGTCTCCCGTCCCAGTTTTTTGTTCTTAACATAACAGCCAAAGTAATCATTGTAAGCTATAAACCAAATTATGTCACACTTACTTCTAGCTCAAATTCCTTCAATGGCTCCTCATTTTATTAACAGTAAAAGCCAAAGTTCTTACAATCACCTATAAGGTCAGCCCCCCATCCTGGCACCACTACCACCACCGCTGCCTCCCCCCCATTACATCTCTGACCTCACTTCCTACTCCTCCCCCTTGCTCACTCTGCTCCAACCACACCAGTCCTCTTGCTGCTCTGGAAATACACTAGGCAGGTTTCCCACTCACGGCCTTTGCTCCAGATGTGCCCTTGGTGGGAATGCTCTTCACTCAGATACCCGCTTGGCCAAGTCCCTTATCAAGAGTAAAAAATAATGACTCTTTTAAAAAAGTGATTGCTCAGGGGCACCTGGGTGGCTCAGTCGGTTAAGTGTCTGACTTTGGCTCAGGCCATGATCTCACAGTCTGAGTTCGAGCCCGGCATCGGGCTCTGTGCTGACAGCTTAGAGCCTGGAGCCTGCTTCGGATTCTGTGTCTCCCTCTCTCTCTGCCCCTCCCCTGCTCGCACTCTGTCCCTGTCTGTCTCTCTTTCAAAAATAAATAAACATTAAAAAAAAAAAAGAGTGGGGGCACCTGGGTGGCTCAGTCAGTTAGGCATCCAACTTTGGCTCAGATCATGATCTCACAGTTATGGGTTCAAGCCCTGCATCGGGCTCTCTGCTGACAGCTCAGAGCTTAGAGCCTTCTTTGGATTCTGTGTCCCACTCTCTCTCTGCCACTCCCCTGCTCGCACTCTCCTTCTCTCTCTCTCAAATATGAATAAACATTTAAAAAAAATTTTTTTTTAAAAAAGCGTTTGCCCAAATATCACCTTCTTCCATGAGCCAACCCTTGACCACCTGTTTATCACTGCAACCTCCTCTCCTTATCCTTAACCCAACCTTACTAATCTCCCTCACTATGCCTTACGTTTTCTTTTTTCTGTAACATCTATCATCTTCTAACATATGATAAAATGTACTCATGAGGCATCTGGGTGGCTCAGTTAGTTAAGCATCCAACTTCAGCTCAGGTCATGATCTCACAGTTCATGAGTTTGAGCCTCACAAGGGGCTCTTCGCTGTCAGCACAGAGCCCACTTCATATCCTCTGTCCCCCCCGCTCTCTGCCCCTCCCCCACTTCTCTCTCTCAAAATAAACTGTAAAAAATGTACTTATTATGTTTATTATGTATTGTCTATCTGTCCTCATTAGTATGTAAATTTCATAAGAATAGGCTCTTTATCAGCTTTGTTCACTACTGGATCCTTAGGACTGAGAACAGTACCTACAGTACCTATAGTAGGGCTTAATAATATTTGTTGAATTAAGTGAAGAAATAAAGCTCAATGCCATCTTCACTATAGGGTCTTCCCAGATTCCTCCGGGCTGGAAAAGATTTCTCTCCAGAATTTCCACAGTACTTAATGTAGACCTGTTTCCAATATATGAAATTCATAATATTCCTACTTATCTTAGACTTACTTATGTGCCTGTCACCTCCACTCCTGGATTGCAAGCTCTTTATACTAAGATCGAAAATTTTCTAAGACCCCAATTTAGGCCTCTTTTGAGTAGATGCTCAATTAATTTCTGAAGGTTGAATAAATAAATGAAATGATATAATTGTGAATTACATACCCTCAACTATTTAACTTTTTATTGTGCAGAATGTCAAATACATACAAAAATAGAGAAAATGAATACATGAATTCCATGTATGCATCATCCTGCCTCAACAATCATAGCAAATCATGCCTCATCAACAACCCCACTAACAAGGGTTCTGTACCCCAATTCCAACATGGGTGCGTTCCCACACATTGAAGCAATTCTTAGACACCAGTATGGTGTCTCCTATAATTCAACTCTATTCTGACTTTATCTATCCCACAGATAGCATCAAATCCCATAGGTTCAGTCCCATAAGACTGAACCTTCCCCACCACACACACACACACACACACACACACACACACACTTACGACCCCAATGCCAAGTACAGGTTGTCACCCATGCTTCTGACCAACTGCTACACACTGGAGGTTCCAACAATCCCCTCTTTGGGTTTGATTAATTTGCTACAGTGGCTCAGAGAACTCAGAGAAATATTTTATTTACTAGATCACCAGTGTATTATAAAAGGGTAGAACTCAGATGGAAGCAATGCACAGGACAGGGTTTGTGGGAAGAAGCACAGAGCTTCCATGCCCTCTCTGAACATCCCATTCTCCCTGCATCTCCATGTGTTCACCAACCCAACCCAGAAGCTTTCAAAACTCCATCCTTTGTGTTTTTATTTGTTGTGAAGTCATGACTGATTAAATCATTGGCCATTGATGACTGAGCTAGATCACCAGCCTTTCTCCCCTCCTTGGAGGTCAGGAGGGTGGGACTCAAAGTTCCAACTCTCCAGTCACCAAGGTTGGCTCTGATGGCAAACAGCCCCATCCTTAGGTGAGGTCCAAAATTCACCTCATTAACATAGGAAGAAACACCAGACTAAAAGTCACCTCACTAACATAAGAAAAAACACCTTTATCACTCCCATCACAGGAAATTCCAAGGGTTTTAAGAGCTGGGAGCCAGAGATGAGGACAAGAGCAAATATGTTTCTTATTATAAATCATAATATCACGCCCAAACACTTCCACCTTCCCTCGTTATCTCAAAGCACATCATATCATTTCATCCAAAATATTTCAGTGTATATTTCTAAAAGGTAAAGACTTTTTTTTAACATGGCTATTACATTTTAATTTTAAGTATACTACTGTACCTGACTGTACCCAGGTTTGTCTTCTGAGGAATCTAGAATCAAATCAAGTTAAGACTTAATCATATCAGACCTAATGATGCCCTTGCTAATCCAGTCCCCATAATTAGCATATAAATTAACCTAATGTCTCTCTTATTCAAAAATTTATGCCCTTCATGATTTGGATCCTATCTATTTCACCAATCTATCCCCCATTGCTTTTCTCTCCCAAGAAATACGCACACACACACACACACACATATACACACAACTTATGCTCAAGGTATACAGAAGATGTCTTGTTCCTTAAATGTCAGTTTTTTAAACCTCTATGCCTTTGCAAATGCCAATCCCTCTGTCTGAAATCACCTAAGTCCTCATGTCCAGTGGGCAAATTCCTATTTATTATTCAAGATGCAGATTAAATAACCTTCCCTATACTACACTATCTCCTTCCTATTCCTTCAGAGAATTAATTAGTCACTCCCATTTCTCTCCTAAGATGGGAGTTCCTTCAGGGTAAGGACCTTGACTGAATTATCTTTCATCTCTGTTTCCAGGACCCACCAGGTGCAAAATAAATATTTCATTAATTAAATAGAGTTGAATCTAAGAAGTTATTGAGTACTCAGCAAGAATTGAGTAGATTATTATCCTCAATAAAACTATCCCAACTTAGAGTGCTATCAGCCTAAAATTAAAATCCTTGAGGTGACTGGGTGTCTCTGTCAGTTATGTGTCTGACTCTTGATTTTGGCTCAGATCATGATCCACGGTTCGTGAGATCAAGCCCTAAGTCATATTCTGCACTGACAACACAGAGCTTGCTTGGGATTCTCTTTCTCCTTTCTCTCTCTCTCTCTCTCTGCTTCTCCCCTGCTCATGCTTGCTCAATCCCTCTCTCTCTCTCAAAATAAATAAATAAACTTAAAAAAATTAAATTGGGGCACCTGGGTAGCTCAGTTAGTTGAGTATCCAGCTTTTTTTTTTTTTTTTATAATTTTTGTAAACGTTTGTCTCTTATTATTGAGAGACAGAGACAGAGCACAAGCAGGGATGGGGCAGAGAAAGAGGGGGACACAGAATCCAAAGCAGGCTCCAGGCTCTGAGTTGTCAGCACAGAGCCCAATGCGGGGCTTGAACTCACAAACCGCAAGATCATGACCTGAGCCGAAGTCCGACGCTTAACCAACTGAGCCACCCAGGCGCCCCGCGTCCAGCTCTTGATTTTGGCTCAGGTCATAATCTCCAAGTTCATGAATTGGAGCCCCGCATCGGGTTCTGCGCTGACAATACGGAGCCTGCTTGGGATTCTCTCTTTCTCCCTCTCCCTGTGCCCCTCCCCCATTCTCACTCTCTTAAAGTAAATAAAAACTTTATAAAAATTAAATCAAATCAAATCAAATCAAAATCCTTAACCAGCAATGATGACTATACTCTAACCAATAGAACAGAATGGACATCGTATATTCTGAAGCTGGAAGAAACCTCAAAGCCATCATCTGGGTCAGATCCCATGCCTTTCTCCAAGAACGATATTAATGTGTCCATTTCACAAATTAACAACTAGAGGTATAAGATACTTAAATGCTTTACCCAAGGTCACACAGCTCCCAAGTGATGGCTAAAAAAACTAAAACTTGGATCTCAAATGCACAAAACAACATAAAAGATGGTGAATAAATAAGAGGTGGATAAATTAAGCAGAACTAAATAAGGTTAAACATTTGATAAGAACCTACGTGGATTCAGGAAATGTCAGAGATTTTCATCAAGAATTCAGACCAAAGTTCTGCTAGCTGGACAACACAATGGGTAATGATTCATTAACAGTGAAAGAAGAAAGTCTGCACATTCTTTGGGAGGCCAGTAGATAGAAACAGGTTTCATAAATCATCAAATTTCCACCAACCCGGGAACATCAAGGAGCTTCATATCCCACTCTCTCTGTGGCTCAGTAACCACTCATTTGGCTCTGGTCCAGAGGGAACTGATGCAATTCATATCACATGGCTAGGTAGGCTCATTATACAAGCCTAGAAGACAGAAGTCTATCAGCAGAGGAGTGGTAGTTAATGCAATGCAATCCCACCGAGCATAAGAGAACCAATCACATGCAAATAGAGGGAAAGCAAGGAACAGACAAATAACATAAGAGGAGCTAAAAGGAGATAAATGGGACAGGCCAAAGAACCTTTTAAGACTGTGCATGAGGTAGTACAATGTCACTAAGAACAGGCAATACTCCTGAAAATGACTGACCGGCTCCTGAAGCCTCAAAACCTGTACGACCAAAGCCAGTCCACACTGCCACCCTGTGCCTAAGCCTATGACCTGAGAAGTACACAATGGGCACCATGTTCAAGAGGCTACCAGTCTCACTGAGATGATCAGACAAATCATTATTGTTTGTGTTTGAAAAGTCAGTGACTTGAGCCTCTTCTTGACCACTGATAATAGCAATAGCTTCAGCCACACCATCAGCCTCAGATATGAAAGGAAACACACATTTCCTCAAATAAATAAAGTAAGGACTGATTTCCATATCCCCAGATGAACACTAGTCCTGACTTATGACTCAGAAGCACCGAAAACTGCTTCCTGGATTGTACTGTGTACCAAAGACAAAGAAAATAGGATGTTTGAGACAAAAGTCACATTGAATTTACTTGGAAGGCTGGTTCTTTCTCCACGCCCTCCCTAGAAGACACAGCTGGATTATATAACCTTAACTTTGCCCCACAGAATGCTCATGTCAGGGGATATGCCCTCCAACCCCTAGGATTACACAGATTTGGCTCCCTACTTAGACCTTAGAACAAATGGCCAGCACTGTAAAATGCCCTGCCTCCTTGTCCTTCTGGCTGCCTGTTTTTTCATGGTCTCCACCAGGAGTGGCTCACAATTCACACTTATTCAAATTTCTCATAGCTAGAGGGAGGAAAAATCTGCTAAGTTCAGGTGCTTCAAAGTAAATTGTGTACATTAGAATTTTACACACAAAAAAATCATTGCTAGAGAATGAACTCTGGATCCCTCACATCTGGCCTTTGTGGGGAGGGGAACAGGGCTGGAGGTGGAAGAAATCCTAGCAGAAGGGTATGTGCTTTGACATGGCAGCTCCCAGGCCCAGTCCTGAGCAATGAACCACTGCCCTTCTGCGGGTCAGAACAGGTCTCCTGTCTGCCTGACCCCAAGCTGGTCCATCTTGGGGAAACATGGGGCCAATGGTAAAGAAGCCTCTGCTGACAACCCCTTCTCACCCCCAGCTCCAAAAATACAAAAGTATATTTTCCTTCAGGGCCAGCCTTAGGAGCTCTGATTTTGGATAAGAGGGAAAAACCTCTCCACAAATACTCTGTTTGAACTTCTCCATCTATGTATCCCATGAGAGGCACCCAAGATCACCTTCACCAACTTACTCTTTTGTTAGGATTGACCTCTTACCTTCACTTGTGTAAGAACAAATACAAATTGGTACAGAGGTTACGGAGGTCAAGCACATCCAAGAGAACAAAACTTACTAGGCTTAAATGGATGTCACTTTTGGTAGGAGGGGTGAGTCTGTTTCAGGCCCTCTGGGCACTGCAACAATGCACCAATGGATCCTGAGAAGCTTCTGGATCAGTGAAGAGTCAAAGATCCTCCAGTAACTAAGCCTAGGGTTCCTGGCGAATGCATTTATGATTAAAAAAAAAAAAAAAAGGAACTGCTATACTGGGGAACCTGAGATTTTATGCACCCCACATACATTATAGTGCACAATTTTATTCCGGTGAAGAGGAAACTGATCACTGATAAACAAATTAACAGCAACAAAAAACAAATCAGACTCACGTTTCTCCAGTGCTGGATTCCTAGGAAATGACACTCTTCTCTTCCTGCTTCCTTCCTGAATAAAAATGCAGCATAAAGTTCTGACTACAAATTTCTTTATGAGATCTTGGGAGTTCTGCAAGAGCAAGAGCCTAGAAAGAAAGAAGAAGGAAATGAACATCAAGGTTCAGACTCAAGAGAAGAAAGAAACTGTCTAGCTTCACTCTCCCAGCTGGTAGGACTGGTACAAAGACGGGTCAGATGCAAAGTTCCCTAAGACTGCTTCCCTTGCAAGACGCTGGACTTCTGCCTCCTTTCAGGACTGCAGAGGAGTACACACACTTTTCTCTGGCTTTGATTCTGCAAAAGCTTCAGGTCTGACAGGAAATCACCTACACCAGATCAGCAGAACACAGAGGCAAGGGAAGAAAAGAGGATCTATTGAGAGAACAAAATGCAAACACAGGGAAGCTGACTTAGGTACATTAACAGACTACAAAACAGACCCAGCTGTCTTCAAAACGAAAAGACAAAGTCTCCAATATTCCAAGAACAGTCACAGAAAAGTCTGGCTGCCCAATAACAAGGGAACAAAGTCAACAATTTTGAATTAAAATCCTCATAATCAAAACTGTAAATAGAAGTATCTCGGTTGAGCATCCGACTCTCGATTTTGGCTCTGGTCATGATCTCAGTTTGTAGGATGGAGCCCCCGAGTCAGGTTCTGCACTGTTTCTCTCTCTCTGCCCCTCCCCCATTCTCATGCACACACGCTTGCACACACTCTCTCTCAAAATAAATAAACATTAAAAAAATAACCTCATCAATTTTTAAAAAGTAGACAACAATGCTAAATCTCAGAAGAAAAAAGATAAAAGAAATAAGACGAGTCAAGAAAAAGCAAAGAGATTGAAAGGGAAGGCTCAAAATACAGTCCTTACTGAACTCAAAAAAGGTTGTGTTCCCTTTCTCTCATCCAAGTTTTTTAGTTAATTTCAAAAACAAAAAGGAATGTGGCTTCCATCATGCCCCAGCCTCTCCCTTACTCTAAGAAAAGACAGCTGCCACATTGGTGGTGGCCTATGGTGAGGCCTGTGTGGCAGAACTTAAGGGGCCCCCAGCAAACAGCCAGAAAGGAACTGAGGCCCTCAGTCCGACAACCCTCAAGGAACTGAATCCTGCCAACAACTATGTGAGCGGGCTAGGAAGCAGATCTTCTCCAATACAACACTAGGTGAGTTCACCTTGGCCAACTGTGACCGCTTAAAAAATCCTAAACCAGAACCACCCAGCTAAGCTCCTCCCAGAATTTTAACCCCCAGAAACTGAGAAAATAAATATTTGTTGTTTTAAGCTCCCAAGTTTGGGGGTAATTTGTTATACAGCAATACATAGCTAACACAACAGCTTTGAGGTAGGCAAAACTTTCTTAACGCCCCAAAAACATGAATAATGAAAGGAAAACGTGATAGAATGAACTTCATCAAGATTAAAGCTCTTCAAAAGCTTTTTCATGATAGAAAAAAAAAGAAAGAAAAGGAAAAGGCAAGCCACAGAATGGGAGAAAATGTTTACAGTACACATATTTGACAAAGCACTTGTATCCAGAATAAAGAACTCTTACAACACAGTAATAACACGAACAACTTATAATAAAATATGAACAAAATATTTGAATAGACATTCCAAAAAAGAAGGTATGCAGATAAACTCAAAAGGCAAATGACTAAAACAAAAAAGACTGCACACACCAAGTATTGGTGAGGACCTGGAAAAACTGAACTCTCTAATACACTGCTGGCAGGGATGGAAAATGGTACGACCATTTTGGAAAACATTTTGCAAGTTTCTTAAAATAAACACATACCTACCATAAGACTCAGCAATCCCACCCTGGAGATTTATCCAAGAGCAATCAAAGAGCGCTTTATTCGTGAAAGCCCCAAACTAGAGTGTCCATCAACAGATAAGTGGATGAATAAATTGTGGTATATCCTTACGATGGAATGCTACTCAGCAACAAAAAGGAAGGAATTAGTGCTGCATGCCAAAAATGGGGATAAATATAAAAAACCTTTTATACCAAAAGAAGCCGGACACAAAAGAACATAATTCCATTTATACAAAACACTAGAAAATACAAACAAATGCTACAATGACAAAAATCAGGTCAGCAGGGCTAGGGGTGGGGAGATCTGACTGCAAAGAGGTTTTAGGAAATTTTCAGGGGTGACAGAAGTGTTATATTGTGCTGGTGATTAAAAGTGTGTATGCAATTGTCAAAATTAATCAAAATGTACACTTAAAGTGGGTGCATATTATTGCATTGAATTATATATCAAGAAAACATTAACTTTAAAAAATTATTAGGCATGAATCAAATTATCTGAAAACTTAAAACGTCCTGACTACTTTATTTCAGCAACATGAAAGTGATAGCACTATTATTATATTGAAAACCTACCAGGTAGATGTAATAAAATCTAGAAATCTGCATTTTATCATTTTCTTCCCCGATCCTCATTCCAATACCGGTCAGTCAAATATTTAAAGAGTAACTACAATATGCAAGTCACTTATAAAGAAAACATAGTAAACAAGTTTAATGAATGAATGAATTATTTAATTCCCAACTGAAGTTGTACCTTTACAACAATGTAGCTGGTAGGTACTTACTTAAAATTCTAATTCTGATGGGAGAGAAAATGACAAAGTCAAACACTGCAACACTAAATTTCGGAGATTTTCCTAATCTTGTACTGATGACTCTCCTATGCAGGATTGCATCATTCATTCATGCCGTTTGGTAACAGTGACATAAAACAAGGGAAAACTACTCAAAAGTAAATTGAGGAAAAGAAAGTCTTGAAATCCCATGAACCATTTTACCTACGCCGATTAAGAAAAACACACGTAGAATCAGAGGCCCTGGATGTGGAAAAGGAAGGCGGGTAAATCATAAAGTTGGGCACACGGAGAGATAAACACATGCCCAGACTCACCCGGGCGCTGCTGCTCCTTCCTGGGCCGCCGCCACCGCCTCTCTGGCTCCCGCTGCTGTAACCTTCCGACTGCAGGGGGGCCGAGGGCCGGCTCCGACGTTCAGTCGCCGAGCTCCGAGGGAGGCGACCTGTGCAGACCCGCAGAGCTTTTACCAAACAATCATAAGAGATCTGCTGATAAGCACCTTGGCTTCTGCTACGCTTTGCATAGGCTTTTCTAAACTGGAGACCCTGGAGATTCAGACTCTGCACAGCGGTGCTGGGGAGAAACCCTTGGCCCCGCCCCCTGGGAGGGGCTCCCTGAGCCCGCCCCTCCTCCCTGCGGGGGCTCAGCGCCTGCGGCCCTAGACTTGCAGCACGAGGTGGACGTTTTCCCGCAGAGCCGCGAGCCTCGCCACCTCCACTTTGCGCGGGAGGGGCAAGAGGCTACCTTCGGGGCCCTCCGCGCCGCCGGCGCTTGGGAGGAGGGTTGTGAGAGAGCCGGGGACCTCTGCGCTAATTTTGCAATTAATGAAATCTCCTTCGGGACCTTTTTTGAATCCGCGTTTGACCTTATGCTCTTGTAGCAATGTAGGTCTCAAGAGAATTTCGGTAACGACTTATATTCGTATTATAAGTCAACTATATTTCAATTAAAAAACATGTATTATCGGGGCGCCTGGGTGGCTCAGTCGGTTGAGCATCCGACTTCAGCTCAGGTCATGATCTCGCGGTTTGTGAGTTCGAACACCGAGTCCCGCTCTGTGCTGACAGCTCAGAGCCTGGAGCCTGTTTCAGATTCTGTGTCCCCCTCTCTCTCCGCCCCACCCCTGCTTGTGCTCTGTCTCTCTCTCTGTCTTTCAAAAATGAATAAACATAAAAAAATTTTTTTTAACCAAAAACGTGTATTATCAAAAGCAAAACTACTTATATTCGCAACTAAAATATAAAAAATCGTAACAAAATGAGTCTTTACATTCTTTTTTCCTTGTCATCTTATTTTCTTCTAGGAGTCACTTGCCGAGCTACTTTTAAGTTGACTACAATAAATAAGGGGTGAGCACCTCCAAACATTAACCTTTGGCTCAACCCGCGGGAGCTGGGCAGTGAGGTCCCACCTTAGAACAAACACAGCCTGAAACCTCAGATGCCGACAGTTCTGCAGACTCCTTCCAAGGGGTCACTCAGGCAGAGGGGGCGATATTGCTGGAGCGGGACACTTTGTCACGGCTTCTCTGCCGGCTGCTACAGAACCTCTCAACACAATTCTATCCAGAAGCAAGAGTGCTGCTGCTCTTTGCTCAGTTGTGCCCCTGAAGTTCAGTATTTTCAGATTTCATTTGTAAAAAACATTGTGCCAAAACAGGTTTGGGGCACACCTGGTTTAATTTCTCCCAGATCTGCCAAAGATGGTTCTGATGAAGGATGGGGAGAAGGAATTTTGATGTTTTGAAACACGAGGTAAAAAATGGGGCGCCTGGGTGGCTCAGTCGGTTAAGCATCGGACTTCGGCTGAGGTCATGATCTCACGGTTTGTGGGTTCGCGTAGGGCTCTGTGCTGACAGCCCAGAGCCCGGAGCCTGCTTCAGATTCTGTGTCTCATTGTCTCTCTGACCCAACCCCACTTGTGCTGTCTCTCTCTGCCTCTCAAAAATAAATAAATGTTGAAATATGAGGTAAAAAAATGATGCAATTAATGAGAGAGGGCAAAATAAGGGGGCCTAAAAGAACGATCTAGTCAAGAACCTGTTTATATTTTGTAGTATGTAATTTAGAAATAAGTATAATAAAAGAAACAAGATGTTGAACACCAAATATTTGTTCTCTCTCTCTCTCTCAAAAATACATATATTTTTAAAAAATTAAAAAAGGGGGGGGTGCCTGGGTGGCTCAGTGGGTTGGGCGACCGACTTTGGCTCAGGTCATAATCTCCAGGTCCCTGAGTTGGAGCCCCTCGTGGGGCTCTGTGCTGACAGCTCCCAGCCTGGAGCCTGCTTCTGATTCCGTGTCTCCCTCTCTCTCTCTGTCCCTCCCCTGCTCGCACTCTTTCTTTCTCTCTCTCAAAAATAAACATAAATTAAAAAAAATTTTTTTAAACACCAAGTATTTGTATATAAGTATAAATGGTAGTTGAGTATTTCTAGGGGAAAAGAAACCCAAGTACAATAATGTAAAAAGGTAGAATTAATTTCTGCTATTATTCATACTTCATACATGTTTAAAATTAAACACATTTCAAATAAAATATTTGTACTGAATAAATAAAATCTGTCAGTTACTGTCTCTATCTACCTCACATTCACACCTGTACTAACACTTGTGGTCATGAGGGGGCAGTGTTATAGACAAAAACCACATTTAAAAAAAAAAGAAAAAAAAAAGTCCAGAGGAAGCTAATGGTGGTCCTAGATACATGCATGTAACAATCATGGAGTAATGTTGCTGGACAAAGCATAACTATACAAATACATTACATTATGCTTCATTGTTCTTCTTCTGGAATAATGTTAAATAGCACATGTGAACCAAATACAATGCAATATAATAAAAACATTAGCAAATTATTTGCAAAGTTTTAATTATAATTGGTTAGTAAAAAGCAATTCAGTAATTCTAGTAGTGTTCCTGAGAGGTTTCCTATAGATCACATTTTTATAAGCCAATATATTGTCTGATGATTATGTTAGAATCATGTACTTTTTAAAAAATAATTCAATGCTACTAAAATAGGCTTCTAAAATAGAGTAAATTGGATCACTCTAGAAACAATATGATATTGAACATGCACATTTTCTATGACCCAGAAATTCCACCTCAGAAATGTACTCAGAAGAAACTCTTGCACATAAGTAGCAGGAATCACATATAAGAATATTCACAACAATACTGTATACATACAGACATTGACAGAAACTTAAAAAAGAGAGTATCATTTAATATCATAAGTGATAACTTACAACATAAAATTCAGGAAGGTAGTTACCTCTGGATACAGGAAAGAAAATGAGACTGAGAAGAGATTATAGAGTGACTTAATGGCAGTGAGTATACAGATTTTTGTATTTGTGTGTATATATACATTTTATGAGACACAATATTTTTATCAACACATTAAATACTGATACATAAAAATATATAAATGTTTTAAAATAATATAAAGAAAATACAATTTAATGTCAACATTAAAAATAACATTCAAAATAAGTCACAGCATGGAAATAGGTCTATGATATGTCCTGTGAATGAAGCAGTTTGCAGAACAATATATATTGTTTGATTCTCATTTCTGAAAGAAGAAAAACTCTGTGTATGTCAATAGTAATTGTGGGGAGCAATTAATCAAGGAGAGTAAAAGGAGTGAAAAATTTACCTTTCTACTTTATTTGATTTTATAGTAGTTGAGATTAGTTTAAAAACATTTATTAATTTTTTAATAATTTGCAAATCAATTAAAACTAAATGCTTTAGGAGTGGGGAAAGGGTGAAATAGGTGGAGGTGGCCAAAAGGTACAAATATCCAGTTATAAAATAAATAAGTTATAGGTATGTAATCAAAACAGAAAAAACTCAGGGTTGTTTTTTTGGGTTTTTTTTTTCCTTCCTATGTAGGGAAAAACCCAATTCTTTCCTCCTGTGTTGTTTTTTACTACTTGCCCTAAACACTTGACTTCTAGTCATCAAATGCGGAAGTTTTACCCCACACCAAACAATCTCTGCAACACTAGCTGGGCACCCTATAATTTAACTCAATTCTGACACTGTCTTCTCAAAGCATAATATCCCACAGGTTAAGGACTCAGTCCCACAAGGCTGCCCTCCCCTGCCTCCCCCCCCCCCACCCACAAACACACACTGAGATACCAGCTGCAAGCTCGGGTTATCGTCTGTGCTTCTGACCAATTGGCTATAGATCAGAGGTTCCAATGCCCGCCATCCACTCCCCCCCCCCCACCTCCGCCTCCTTAGGTTTAATTAATTTGCTAAAGCAGCTCACAGAACTCAACACTAACATTTACCAGCTTACTACAGGATACAGATGAACAACCAGATGAAGAGATACATAGTGTAATGAAGTCTGGGAGGGTCCCAAGCACAGGAGCTTCTGTTCCTATAGAGTTGGGTATATCACCCTCCCCGTGTGGATCTGTTCACCAACCTGGAAGCTCTTCAAACCCAGTACTTTGGGGATTTTATGGAGCTTTCATACATAGGCATGATCGATCATTAACACCATTTTCAGCCCTTCTCTCTTCTCAAGAGAATGAGGGACAAGGCTGAAAATTCCAAACTTGGAATCATGGATTTGTCTTTCCTGTGACTAGGTCTCATCCAGAAGCCCACTCAGTTAATTCATTAGGACAAAAGACACTCCCATCTCCCAGGAAATTACTAGGGTTTTAGGAGCTCTGTGTCAGAAACAGAAGTCGAAGACCAATATTAGAACAAGAGATGCTCCTGGTGTTCTTATATTTTAGGAAATAACAAGGATTTTTTTTTTTAGTTTTTTTTTTAATGTTTATTTTTGAGAGAGAGAGAGAGAGAGAGAACGGGGGAGGGGCAAAGAGAGAGGGAGACACCCAAAGCAGGCTCCAGGCTCTGACGCTTAACCGACTGAGCCAACCTGGTGACTCAGGAAATAACAAGGGTTTTAGGAGCTTGTGCCAGGAACCAGGGAAGAAACCAATATATATTTTCTATTAACTCACTGTAATGTATAATATTATAACTATAGTTAATACTGAATTGCATTTTTGAAAGTTGCTAAAAAGATCTTAAAAGTTCTCATCATAATAAAAAAACTGTAACTATGTAATGGTGATGGATATTAACTAGATTTATTCTAGTGATCATTTCACAATATATACAAATATCAAATCATTATGTTGTACACCAAAACTAATATATGTTAATTATAGTGCAATAAAAAAATAAATAATAAAATAAAATTTAAAATAAATAAATGCCTCATATTACTAAGATAAATGATTAAATATCAAAAAAGTTACCTAGGGGCGCTTGGGTGGCTCAATTGGTTAAGCATCCAACTTCGGCTCAGGTCATGATCTCACGGTTTGTGAGTTCAAGCCCTGTGTCAGGCTCTATGCTGACATCTTGGAGCCTGGAGCCTGCTTCAGATTCTGTGTCTGCCCCTCCCCTGCTTGCGCTCTGACTCTCTCTTTCTCTCTCAAAAATAAATAAACATTAAAAAAAATTTTTTTTAAGTTATCTGAAGTTTCTAACTAGTTAGTCAATTGTGAAATCCTGTAATCCATCTTCTGTTTCCCTTCAACTTAGGGTGACCGTGCATTCCTGATTTGAGTAGTGAAATTCATACAGAAACATGCTGAGTAGGTTGCTGGCTTTTACTTTCCTAATATGAAGAGAACAACATTGCTGGCCTAATCCCTTTCTATTTCTTCCAGCCTCTAATAGTAATGAGATTAGTGGAGGTACAGCAGTCATCTTGCAGCCACGAAGAAAAACCGAAAGAATGACAACAACCCAGCTATGAAATGATTGCACCATGGTTCCCAATAGCAGCAGCCATCCATCTCTACATTTCTTTTAAAAAATGAATAAACTCCTATTTATTTAAGCCAGTGCAGTTGAGCCCTCTGTTATTTGCAGGTGGAAGGCTAAAAACAGCTGAACAGAGATTTCAGCTGCAGTCCACCACAAAGCAGAGTTTGTCATAAGAATCTTGTCAAAGTAGAGGGGTTTGGTCCACATCTTAAGCCTTCCACTAAAACCCCAGAAGGACCACAGTTTAGAAGTAAACATTATGTCCCAGAACAAAGTATTTGCTCTAAAACTGAGAGCTGAGAATGAAACTAAGGGACCAAGACCTCAGAGGGTTTGTTTGAGAGGTCAGAAGGGAAGAGATAGTGGGACGGACATGGGTGTTTGGCTCGGTCTGGGGAGTTTAGCCCAGAGTGGCTCAGGTTCCAGTATGTCTCCTAGGTGCCTTGTAAAGCCCTCTCAGGGCCTGCTGAGACCTCACAAAGTATAATATCAAGACACCATAAGTACAAGGCAATCGGCCAGTATTTTAATTTCCTGATAGAACGAATGTAAACATTCTTTAGAAAAAAATAATGGAACCTATGTCCCTAAAATATCCAACCCCAAATGTCCAAAATATACAATATAAAATCAAAAATTAAGACTTTCTAAGACACAGGAAAATGTAACCCACAATCAAGGGGGCAAAGGCAATCAATAGAATAGACTCCAAGATAACAGAGATGTTACAATTACCATACAAGGCTTTAAAGCAATGAAGCTAAATATATTCAAAGACCTAAAGGAAAACATTGTCATAATTGGTTGCCTAAATGAAAAACCTCAGGAGGAAATGGAAGCTTTTTAAACAAAAAATATAGGGGCGTCTGGGTGGCTCAGTTAGTTAAGCATCTGACTCTTGATTTCAGCTCAGGCCGTGGTTTCAGGGTTCCTGGGTTTGAGAGTCTGGGTCCATGTGGACAGTGCAGAGCCTGCTTGGAATTCTCTCTGCCCCGTCCTAACTTGCACTCATGCACTCTCTCTCTCTCTCAAAATAAATAAATAAACTTAAAAAAAAAATGGGGGAGCACCTAGGTGGCTCAGTTGGTTAAGCCTCCAACTTTGGCTCAGGTCATCATCTCACAGTTTGCAGCTTCGAGCCCCACATCAGGCTCTCTGCTCTCAGGAAAGAGCCTACTTCGGATCCTCTGTCTCCCTCTCACTCTCTACCCCTCCCCCACATGTGCTCTCCCTCTCTCTCAAAAATAAATAAACATCAAAAAATAAAAATAAATTGGGGTGCCTGGGTGGCTCAGTTGGTTAAGCGTTCCACTTCAGCTCAGGTCATTATCTCGCAGTTTGTGGGTTCGAGCCCCCAGGTCAGGCTCTGTGCTGACAGCTCAGAGACTGGAGCCTGCTTCTGATTCTGTGTCTCCTTCTCTCTTTGCCCCTCCCCCACTCACACTCTGTCTCTATCTCAAAAATAAATAAATTATAAATAAATAAATAGAAAATATAGAACTGAAAAAGAAAATATACTAAATAAAAATTTACTGGATTTGTTTAACAGTATATAGGAGGCTACAAAGGAAAAGATCAGTGAACTTGCAGATAGATCAATAAAGAACTAAGTCTGGAGGGGGAGGGGTGGGGACAGAGGGAACAGAGAAAGAAGAGCAAAGCAAACCCAAACCAAGCAGAGAAAAGAAATAATAAATATTAGAGCAAAAGTCAATGAAATTAAAAACAAAAAATAGAGGAAATCTATAAAACCAAATCTGGTGTTTGAAAAGATCAATAAAATTGACAAACTTCTAGCAATATTGACCAAAAAGAGAGAGAGAAAGAAAAAACACAAATTTCCAATGTAGGAATGAAAGATACCACAGTAGACCTTACAGACATTAAAAAGATGGGAAATATTTGGAACATATTATACACATAAATTCAACTTTGATGAAATGGACCGATTCCTTTGAAAACCACAAGCTACCAAACTCACCCAATAGATAAAATATATAACCTGAATATTCCTATATTAATTTTAAAAATTTAATCTGCAGGCTTGTTTTTTTTAACGTTTATTTATTTTGAGACAGAGAGAGACAGAGCATGAACGGGGGGGGGGGGGGGGGAGGCAGAGAGAGAGGGAGACACAGAATCTGAAACAGGCTCCCGGCTCTGAGCTGGCAGCACAGAGCCTGACGTGGGGCTCGAACTCACGGACTGCGAGATCATGACCTGAGCCGAAGTCGGACGCTTAACCGACTGAGCCACCCAGGCACCCCAACAGGGTTCCTTTTTAATAGAAGTTTTTGAAAAAAAAAATTCCAGGCCAAGATGATTTCACTGGAGAATTCAACCAAACATTTAAGAAAGAATTAACATGTATTTTACACACTGTTTTCCAGAAAACGAGAAAGGAGGAAATACTTCCCAACTCATTTAATGAGGCTTGTATTACCCTGATGCCAAAACTAGACAAGGGTAGTTTTCCCCCAAAAAGGGGGAAGCAAGAAAAGAAAAGCAAATAAGCAAGCAAGTTATAGATAGGTATCTCAGGAACTTAGGCACAAAAGTTCTCAAAAAAATATGAGCAAATCAAATGCAGCAATGTATAAAAAGAATTGTACACCATGACCAAGTGGAATTAATTCCAAATATGCAAGCCTGTTCAACATTAGAAAATCAATCAATATAACCCATTATATTAACAGTCTGAAAAAGAAAAACCACATGATCTTATTAATTGATGTAGAAAAATCATTTAACAGAATTCTACATTCATTCATGATAAAAGCTCTTGGCAAACTAAGCACAGAAGGAAACTTCCTCAATCTGATAAAAGATATCTACATAAAACCATTGTACTTAATTAGGAAAGTGTGAATGCTTTCTTCCTGAGATGGGAATAAGGCAAGGATGTCCACTCTCACTACCATTCCTATTCAACATTATATTGGAAGTCCTAGGCAGTGCAGTAAGGCAAGAAAAAGAATAAAACTGTCCTTTTTTTCAGATGACATGATTATCTACATGGAAAATCCCAAGGTTTTTTTTTTTTTTTAATCTCTTACAAATAGTAAGTTTAGTAAGGTTATAGGATAATAGGTTACATGATCAACATACAAATTCAACATATTTCTGAGTACTAGCAATGAAGAATTTGAAACAAAAATTTTAAAAACAAAACCAATTAGGGGTGCCTGAGTGGCTCAGTTGGTTGGGCATCAGGCTTCAGCTCAGGTCATGGTCTTGTGGTTTGTGGGTTCGGGCCCCGCGTCAGGCTTTGTGCTGACAGCTGGGAGCCTGGAGCCTGCTTCGGATTCTGTGTCTCCTTCTCTCTCTGCCCCTCCCCCACTTATGCTCTGTGTCTATCAAAAATGAATAAATGTAAAAAAATTTTTTTAATAAAAAATAAAAACAAAATAAAAACAAAACCAATTATAATAGTCTTTTTGAAAAGGAAATACTAAGGCATAAATTTAATAAATTTAATAAAATGTGTCCAGGTCTTAGGCAGAAAAATTTTAAATACTGGCAAAAATTCAAAAACCTAAATAAATAAACATACAATATTCATGAATTATAATACTCAATATACTAAAGACGTCAAGTCTCTCGAAATAAATCTTTAAACTTCTTGCAGTTCCAATAAAATCCCCAGCATATTCTTATTGATATAGACAAGTTGATTCTAAATTTAAATATGGGCAAAAAAACCTAGATTCATTATAACAATTCAGAAAAAAAGCGGATAAATTTGGAGGAATCACAGTACCTGATTTTAAGATTTACTATAAAGCTACAGTAACCAAGACAGTATGGTATTAGAAAAGGACAGGCACTGGGGTACCTAGGTGGCTCAGCCCATTAAGTGTCTGACTCTTGATTTAAGCTCAGGTCAGGATCTTATGGTTTGTGAGACTGAGCCCGGCATTAGGCTCCATGCTGACAGCACAGGGCCTACTTGAGATTCACTCTCCCTCTCTCTCTACCCCTTCTCCTCCTCTCTCAAAACAAATAAATAAGCTTAAAAAAAAAAGTAAAGCACATACATCAAGGGTGCAGAATAGAATCCACAAACAGACCCAAACAAATATCACCAATTGATTTTTTTTACAAAGGTGTTAAAGGCAATTCAGTGGAGAAAGGATGTCTTTTTTAACAAATGGTATTGGAACAATCAGAATTTAATAAGTTCAAAAAAAAAGCAAATGAATCTTCATGACCTACGGTTTACACTTTCTATAAAAATTAACTCAGGGGGCACCTGGATGGCTCAGTCAGTTGAGCATCTGACTTTGGCTCAAGTCATGATCTCATGGTGGGTTCGAGCCCCGCATTGGGCTCTGCCTGACAGTGTACAGCCTGCCTGAGACTCTCTCTCTCTCTACCTCTCTCTCTGCCCCTCCCCCACTTGCTTGAATGCATGCACAAGCAACCTCTCTCAAAATGAATAAACTTTAACAATAATTGATACCTACATACAAACAAACTCAGAATGGACCATAAATCTAAATACAAACACTGAAGAGGGGCAGAGAAAAGATGGAGAAGTAGGGAAACCAGGATTTTCCTCGTCCCTCAAACACAGCTGTATTGAGGTCAGAATGCTTGGAACACCCAAGAAATCGATCTGCGGAGTGGCAGAAAGATCTCTACAGTTGGAGGGAGACAGCTTGGCGGGATAGAGGTGAGTGTATGTGAATTGGGGGAGATCAAATGGCCATGTCGGCACAGAAGGGAGGGAACCCCTTCTGTGGAGAGACAAAAGGGAGAGAAAGAGAGGGGTTGTGAAATTGTGGTATGGAGTTAACACAGGAGAAAAACCTCTCCACACCACGGACTGGGGGACGAGAAATACAGAGAGTGCCAGTTTCTATTTTGCAACCAGCCTTAGGAGCTAAAACTCAGAGGTTTCAAAAGTGTGGGGCTTGCTCTGGCAAAGCCAGAGCTGTGTGCACATTCCTGGGAAGGAGGCAGCCACCCGGAGAACGGTAGTGATCTCAGGGGCACACTGAGACAGCACAGTCCCCTTTCTCCAGAACTGTGGGAAGAAGGTTTATTGCCTCCGCAAGGGCAAAGGACCCTGCAGGTGCCAGCCAAAGGCCTTGTATCAGCAGGGCTGAGTGGTACTTCACCAGAACAGGGTCCTGATAGTGCAGGGTCCACATGGTGCAGGGTCCTTTGAGACTTCAGGTTTTGAATCCCAGCCAAGTGCCTAGAAGGCAGGAGAGAGACTGTGGAGCAGGGCAAGCTGAACTTCTAGGCTATTCTGTGAGGGCTACCTGAACAGTGTGGTTTGAGACACCGGTCAGGGGAGGAGAGATTAGGGTCTCACCTTTTTTCTCCCCAACACTAACACTTCAGAGTGGGACTTCAGAGAGCAATGCAGCAGCCCCCAGTGGAAACAGGACCCACTTACACCAAACTCCGCCCCTCTGTGCCCTGGCAACTGCTTATCAGCTGGAGGAAGACTGACACTGACCCAACAACCAGCCTCTCCTCCAGATCAGCACAGCCACCGGTCCCAGGCCCCAACAGACAACCGTTTTTTTGTTTTTGTTTGCTTGTTTGTCTGTTTGTCTTTTTCTTTGTTTTTTCTTTCTACCCTCTTATTTTCTTCTTTTGGAATCAGGTTTATAGTGTCTGACTGTTTATTAGATAAATATAAATTTGTTTGATCAGGCATTTTTACACTATTCTTTTTATACCTTGTCTATCTCTTCTTCCTTTTTTTCTTTTCTCTTTCTCTGGATTTAGCCTTATAGAGTTTTTCTGACTCTCTCTTCGGTCTTCTTTTCTCCCCTTTCACTTTTCTCTTTTCAAGGGATCAGGTTTCCCCTCCCCCCTTTTCTTATTTTCCAGGGTCACTTCAACAAACAAATCAAAGCACACATGGTTGAAGATCCAAACACTCCACCACTACAATCAAGGAGGAGCTTTGCAGAGGACTGACCAGTGGGATACAGCAGCCCAAATGCAACAACTGAGTGCATGCAACATACACCAAAAACACTTCCTGAAGTGCCAGGCCCTGGACAGTGTATGACCCTTTTTTAATATAGTAGTACTCACAGGTGCAGGACACAAAACAAGCTATTAAAACACACAAAAGAGGGGTGCCTGGGTGGCTCAGTCGGTTAAGCGTCCGACTTCAGCTCAGGTCACGATCTCGCGGTCCGTGAGTTGGAGCCCCGCGTCAGGTTCTGGGCTGATGGCTCAGAGCCTGGAGCCTGCTTCCGATTCTGTGTCTCCCTCTCTCTCTGCCCCTCCCCCATTCATTCTCTGTCTCTCTCTGTCTCAAAAATAAACGTTAAAAAAAAATTTTTTTTTAAAAACACACAAAAGACAGAAACTTAGCCAAAATGACAAAACAGAAGAATTCTCCTCAAAAGAAATTTCAGGAAGAAATCACATCCAGAGAATTGCTCAAAACAGATATAAACAATATATCGGAACAAGAATTTAGAGTAACAGTCACAAGACTAATAGCTGGGCTTAAAAAAAGCATGGAAGCAGCAGAGAATCTCTTGCTGCAGAGGCCAAAGACCTAAGAACTAGTCACAATGAATTAAGAAATGCTATAACGAAATGCAAAATAAACTAGATACAGGGACAGCAAGGATGGAAGAAGCACAGGAGAGACTAGGTGAAACAGAAGATAAAATTATGGAAAATGATGAAGCTAAAAAAAGAGGGAAAGGAAATTACTAGATCATGAGGGGAGAATTAGAAAGTGAAGTGATTCCATGTAATGAAACAATATCCATATCATAGGAATTCCAGAAGAGTGAGACAAAGGGACAGAGGGTTTATGAACAAATTACAGCTGAGAACTTCCCTAATCTGGGGAAAGAAACAGACATCAAAGTCCAAGAGGCACAGAGAACCCCCTTCAAAATCAACAAAAACAGGTCAACACCATGCCATATCACAGTGAAACTGGCAAAATATAAAGAGAAAGAGAATTCTGAAAGCAGCTAGGGACAAATGGTCCTTAACCTACAAGGATAGGTTAAGGGTAGTAGCAGACCTGTCCACTGAAATTATGCAGGCCAGAAGGAAGTGGCAGGAAACAGTCAATGTGCTGGATAGGAAAAATATGCAGCCAAGAATCCTTTATCCATTAAGGCTGTCATTCAGAATAGAAGGTGAAATAAAAGCTTTCCCAGACAAACAGAAACTAAAGTGTTGCATCCACACGACTCCTGAAACAGAATGCTACGGGCACCAGTGACAGTCACAACAAAGTTTATTGCAATGAGAGGCAAGGCCGACCGATCGGGACCAACACTCTTGATAAGAATGCGGCCCCGAACAGCCAGGGTACAAGTTTTTATGGCCGATTACATCGTTTTATCATCACCTGGGAACAGAACAGAGAAACAGTTCCCAGATGAGTTAGAAACAGTTCCCAGATGAGTTAGAAACAGTTAGAAACAGTTAGAAACAGATGAGGTGATTATTTTAGACTTGCTGCCGCTAAGTTGCAACCAGTGGATCTCCTTGACCTTGCCTCTGATGCTCTTTTCTTTGAGCTTTCGTTTGCTTCATTGGTGAAGCCTGATTTACAAGAGTATGAAGCATAATTTACAAGAGTAAAGTAAGGCTGTTATCTCTTGACCTTCAGTGTCAGAACAAGGCTGTTATTTTTCAAACTACGTGTTAGCCCTACACCACAATTTAACCCTTACAAAAGAAGTTCATGACCACTACACCAGCCCCACAAGAAATCCTAAGGGGGACTCTGTGAGTGGAAAGCAGCAAAAACTAAAAAGGACCAGTGACATCACCACAAACCTGAAATCTACAGATAACACAATGGCACTAAATGCGTATCTTTCAATAATCACTCTGAATGTAAATGGACTAAGTGCCCCAATCAAAAGACACAGAATGTCAGAATGGATAAAAAACTGAGATCCATCTATATGCTGCCTATAAGAGACTCATTTTAGAACTGAGGAGACCTGCAGATTGGAAGTCAGGGAATGGAGAACCATCTATCATGCTACTGGACATCAAAAGAAAGCCAGAGTAGCCATACTTATATCAGACAAACTAGATTTTAAAACAAAGACTTTAGGGGCACCTGGGTGGCTCAGTTGGTTGAATGTCCAACTTTGGCTCAGGTCATGATCTCACAGTTCATGGGTTTGAGCCCTGTGTCAGGCTCTATGCTGACAGCTTGCTCAGAGACTGGAGCCTGCTTTGGATTCTGTGTCTCCTTCTCTCTCTGCCCCTCCCCCACTCGTGCCCTGTCTCTCTCTGTCTCTCACAAAAAAATAATAAATGTAAAAAAAATTTTTTTTGAGAGACAGAGCACGAGCGGGGGAGGGGCAGAGGGAGAGGGAGACACATAATCCAAAGCAGGCTCCAGGCTCCGAGGTGTCAGCACAGAGCCCGACATGGGGCTCAAACTCATAAACCATGAGATCATGACCTGAACTGAAGTCAGGCGCTTAAACAACTGAGCCACCCAGGAACCCGCTCCCCCCCACACCACCACAATTTTAAAACAAAGACTTTAACAAAAGATGAAGAAGGGCATTATATCATAATTAAGGGACCTGTCCATCAAGAAGAGCTAACAATTGTAAATGTTTATGCCTCCTAATATATAAATCAATCACAAACATAAACAAACTTATTGATAATAATACTGTAATTGTAGGTGACTTTAATACTCCACACTTATGGCAATGGACAGATCATCTAGGCAGAAAATCAATAAGGAAACAGTGGCTCTGGATGACACATTGGACCAAATGGACTTAACAGATATATTCAGAACTTTTCATTCTAAAGCAGCAGAATACACATTCTTCTCTAATGCACATGGAACATTCTCCAAAATAGATAATATACTGGGTCACAAAAAGGCCCTCAATGAGTACAAAAAGATAGAGATCATACCATGCATGTTTTCAGATCACAACGCTATGAAACTTGAAATCAACTACAAGAAAAAATTTGGAAAGCCCCCAAATACATGGAAGTTAAAAAACATCCTACTAAAGAATAATGGGTCAACCAGGAAATTAAAAAAGAAATTAAAAAATATATGGAAGCAAATGAAAATGAAAACACAACAGTCCAAACCCATTGAGATGCAGCAAAGGCAGTCCTAAAAGGAAAATACATCACAATCCAGGCCTATCTCAATAAGCAAGAAAAATTCCAAATACAGAATGTAACCTCACACCTAAAGGAACTAGAAAAGCAGCAACAAATAAAACCCAAATCCAGAAAGAAGGGAAATAATAAAGATTAGAGCAGAAAAAAACAATATAGAATCCAAAAAAAAAAAAAGAGTAGAACAGATCAATGAATCTGAGAGCCAGTTTTTTTAAAAAAATAAACAAAATTGATAAACCCCTAGTCAGACTTCTCAAAAAGAAAAGAGAAAGGATCCAAGTAGATAAAATCACGAATGAAAGAGGACAGATCACAACCAACACCACAGAAATACAAACAATTATTAGAGAATACTATGAAAAATTATATGCCAACAAACTGGAAAATCTGGAAGAAATGGACAAATTCCTCGACACCCACACATTACCAAAATTCAAATGGGAAGAAGTAGCATATTTGAACATACCCATAACCAGTGAAGAAATTGAATCGGTTATCAAAAATTTCCCAATAAATAAGAGTTCTGGGACAGAGGGCATTCCAGAGGAATTCTACCAGACATTTAAAGCAGAGTTAATACTTATTCTTTTCAAGCTACTCCAAAAATAGAAACAGAAGGAAAGCTTCCAGACTCATTCTATGAAGCCAGCATTACCTTGATTCAAAAACCAGACAAAGACCCCACTAAAAAGAATTACAGATCAATATTCCTGATGAACTTAGATGCAAAAACTCTCAACAAGATACTAGCAAATTGAATTCAACAGTACATTAAAAGAACTATTCACCATGATCAAGTGAGATTCATTCCTGGACTGGAGGGCTAGTTCAATATTCACAAGCCAATCAATGAGATATGTCACATTAACAGAAGGAAGAATAAGAGCCATATGATCCTGTCAACAGATGCAGAAAAAGCATTTGACAAAACACAGCATCGTTTCTTCATAAAAATCTTCAAGAAAGTTGGGATAGAAGAAACATACTTTAACATCATAAAAGCCATATATGAAAGGCCCACAGCTAATTTCATCCTTAATGGGGAGAAACTGAGAGCTTTCCCCCTAAGGTCAGGAATACAACGGGGATGTCCACTCTCACCAGTGTTGTTTAACATAGTGTTGGAAGTCCTAGCATCAGCAATCAGACAAAAAAATAATAATAATAAAAGGTATCCAAATTGGCAAAGGAAAAGTCAACCTTTCATTCTTCACAGATGACATGATACTCTACATGGAAAATCCAAAAGACTTTACCAAAAAACTGCTAGAGCTGACACATGAATTCATCAAAGCTTCAGGATATAAAATCAATGTACAGAAATCAGTTGCATTTCTATACACCAATAATGAAGCAACAGAAAGAGATATCAAGGAATCAATCCCACTTACAATTGTACCAAAACCCATAAAAGACCTAGGAATAAGCCTAACCGAAGAGGTAAAAGATCTATATGCTGAAAACTACAGAAATCTTATTAAATAAATTGAAGAAGACACAAAGAAATGGAAAAACATTCCATGCTCATTGGTTGGAAGAACAAATACTGTTAAAATGTCGGTATTACCCAAAGAAATCTACACATTCAATGCTATCCCTATCAAAATAGCACCAGCATTCTTCTCGAAGCTAAAAGTTGTATAGAACCACAAAAAGACCCAAATAGCCAAAGTAATGTTGAAAAGAAAACCAAAGTTGGAGGCATCACACTACCAGACTTTAACCTGTATTACAAAGCTGTAATCAAGAGAGTATGGTATTGGCACAAAAGCAGACACACAGATCAATGGAATAGAATAGAGAACCCAGAAGTGGACCCACAAATATATGGCCAACTAATCTTCAACAAAGCAGGAAAGAGTATCCAATGGAAAAAAGACAGTCTTCAGCAAATGGTGCTGGGAGAACTGGACAGTAACATGCAGAAGAATGAAACTGAACCACTTTCTTACACTGTACACACAAATAAATTCAAAATGTTTGAAAGACCTAAATGTGAAACAGGAAACCATCAAAATCCTACAGAGGAAAACGGGCAGCAAACACCTTGACCTCAACCACAGCAACTTCTTACTTGACATATCTCCAGAGGCAAGGGAAATAAAAGCAAAAATGAAATATTGGGACTTCATCAAAATAAAAAGCTTCTGCACAGCAAAGGAAACAATCAACAAAACTAAAAGGCAACTGATGGAATGGGAGAAGATATTTTCAAATGATATATGAGATAAAGAGTTAGTATCCAAAATCTGTAAAGAACTTAACAAACTCAACAACCCCCCCCAAGAAAAACAAATAATCCAGTGAAGAAAAGGGCAGAAGACATGAATAGACATTTCTCCAAAGAAGACATCTAGATGTCTAACAGACACATGAAAAAATGCTCAACATCACTCATCATCAGGGAAATACAAATCAAAACCACAATGAGATACCACCTCACAAGGGCAAGGTGATGCCCAAGGTGGGCAAGGATGTGGAGAATGGGGAACCCTACTGCACTGCTGATAGGAATGCAAACTGCAAACTCTGGAAAACAGTGTGGAGGTTTCTTAAAAAAAAGAACTACCCTATGACCCAGCAATTGCACTACTAGGAATTTATCCAAAGGATACAAAAATGCTGATTCAAAGGGGCACATGCACCCCAATGTTTATAGCAGCACTATCAACAATCGCCAAATTATGGAAAGAGCCCAAATGTCCATCAACTGATGAATGGATAAGGAAGATATGGTATATATACACAATGGAATACTACTCAGCAGTGAAAAAGAATGAAATCTTGCCATTTGCAACAACATGGATGGGACTAGAGGGTATTACGCTATGAGAAACAAGCCAGTCAGAGAAAGATAGATATCAAATGATTTCACTCATATATGGAATTTGAGAAACTTAACAGACGAACATGGCGAAGAGAAGGAAAAATAAGGAAAAACAGACATGGAGGCATACCATAAGAGACTCTTAAATACAGATAACAAACTGAGAGTTTGTGGGGGTAGGAACATGTGGGGGGTAGGTTAAATGGGTGATGGGCATTAAAGAGGGCACTTGGGATGAGCACTGGATGTTATATGTAAGTGATGAATCACTGGGTTCTACTCCTGAAGGCAAGACTATACTGTATGTTAACTAACTTGAGAGAAAAATAAAATAAAATAAAATAAAATAAAATAAAATAAAATAAAAGCACTAAACTACAAAACTTTTAGAAAAAAATGTAGGAGAAAATCTTATGACCCAAGGTTAGGCAAATAGTTCTTAGACATGACATTAACAGCACAATCTAGAAAAGAAAAAATAACAACAGACTTCATTCATATTAAAAGCTTATGCTCTGCAGTTATTTATTGGGTAGAGAATTTCAGATTTACAAGATGAAAAATTCTGGATACCTATTACCCACAACAATATGAATATACTTAGCATTACAGAATTATATTTAAAGTTCCAAAGAGTTAGAATGATTTAAAAAAATCATATATTTTATGGTCAGTGAAATATGCTCTCATCAATCATGCTGGTATAAAAATGCACCTACTGATAAAGATGTTCATGATATTTACTAAATGAAGAAGTAAGTTACATAAGGACATAGTTAAACTCAGTAACACCATCAACCCATTAGCTATCACTGATACCTATAGGCTATTTTACCCAACAACAGCAGAACATTCTTCTTAAGTTCACGTGTAAATTCACCAAGACAGACCACATTCTGCACTGGAAACAATAGAAATCATATGATGTCAGACCACAATGAAATTAAACTAGAAATCAATAACAAAGATAACAAAGATAATCCCAAAAAATCTGGCAATTAACAACACACTTCTAAACAACATATGGGTCAAAGAAGAATTCTCAAGAGAAATTTTTTAATATTTTGTACTAAATGAAAATGAAAACACAATTTATCAAAATTTATGGGATGCAGTAAAAGCAGTGCTTACAGGGAAATTTATAGTATTGAATGAATATTTTAGAATAGAAAAATAAGATTAAAAAATCAATAATCTGGGGCGCGTGGGTGGCTCAGTCGGTTAAGCGGCCGACTTCAGCTCAGGTCATGATTTCGCAGTCCGTGAGTTTGAGCCCCGCATCGGGCTCTGTGCTGACAGCTCAGAGCCTGGAACCTGTTTCAGATTCTGTGTCTCCCTCTCTCTGACCCTCCCCCGTTCATGCTCTGTCTCTCTCTGTCTCAAAAATAAATTAACATTAAAAAATTTTTTTAAATCAATAATCTAAGTTTCTATTTTAAGAAACTAGAAAAAGAAGAACAAATTAGACCCACAGTAAGGAGAAGAAACAAAAATCAGAGCAGAAATCAATGAAATTGAAAACAGGAAATTAATAGAGAAAAGCAACAAAATCAAAAGCTGATTCTTTGAAAAGATCAATAAAATTATTAAGACTCTACTCAAGTTAACTAAAAAGAGAGAGAGGACAAAAATTGCAAATATCAGAAATGAAAGAGGGAAATCCCATGGACACTAAAAGGATAATATAGAAATATTATAAATAACTCTACACATACAAATTTGATAACTAGATGAAACTGACCAATTCTTAGAAAAACACATCTAGCAAAACTCATACAAAAAGATGATTTGAAGGGGTGCCTGGGTGGCTCATCTGGTTAAGCATCTGACTCTTTGATTTTGACTCAGGTCATGATCTCAAGGTTTGTGGTATTGAACCCCATGTCAGGCTCTGTGCTGACAGTGTATAGCCTGCTTGGGATTCTCTCTCTCCCTAGCTCTCTGCCCTTCTCCCCGCCCCTCAAAATAAATAAACATGAAAAAAAATTCTTCAAAAAGATCACTTCAATCAGCCTATATCCATTAAGGAAATTGAATCAATAACTGATAACCATCTAAAACCAAAGACCAGGCCCAAATGGGATAACTGGTGAATTCCACCAAACATTTAGAGAAGAAATTGTACCAACTCTCTGCAATCTCTTTTAGAGGATAGAAGAAGTAGTAATATTTACTTCATACTCATTCTATGAGGTATTACCCTAATATCAAAAACAAAGACATTTGAAGAAAAGACAATTATAGAACAATATCTCTCATGAACATAGATGCAAAAGTCCTCAACAAAATATTAGCAAACCGAATGCAACAATGTATAAAAAGAATTACATCCCACAACCAAATGGGATTTATCCAAGATATACAAGACTAGTTCAACATTTGAAAATCAATTAGTGTAATCATTACATCAACTGGTTAAAAAATAAAAATCACATGATGATATCAATAAATGCAGAAAAAGCATTTGACAAAATGCAACAATACTCATTCATGATAAAAATTCTTGTAAACTAGGAATAGGAGAGAACTTCCAAAGTTTGATAAAGAATATCTACAAACAAACAAACAAACAAACTATAGCTAACACCATACTTCACAGTGTGAGAAACTAGCTTTCCCATTAAGATCAAGAACAAGGCAAGGATGTTACTACTCACCACTCCTTTTCAACATTGTACTAGAAGTCCTAACTAATGCAATAAAATAAGAAAAGGATATAAAAGGTATACTGATTAGAAAGGAAGAAATAAAATTGTCTTTGTTTAGACATGTTCATCTAATAGAAAATCTGACAAAAATTGACAACCAAAAAACTCAAACTAATAAGTAGTTATAGCAAGGTTGCTGGATACAAGGTTAATATATAAAAGTCACTTCTTGCCTATATACTAGGCATGAACAAATAGAACTTGAAATTTTATTATTTTTATTATTTTTAATGCGAATATTTATTTTTATTTTTATTTTTATTTTTTGAGAGAGAGACGAACAGATAGAATCCTAAGCAGTCTCCATGCTGTGGAGCCCAATGTGGTCATTGATTGCATGACCCTGAGATCATGACCTGAGCTGAAATCAAGAGTTGGACACTAAACCTACGGAGCCACCCAGAGTCCCCTAGAATTTGAAATTTTAAAAAATACCATTTACATTAGCACTCCCCCAAAATGAAATGTTTAGGTATTAATCTAACAAAATATGTACAAGGCCTATATGAGAAGAACTACAAAACTCTGATAAAGAAGTACTAAATAAATAGATAAATATTCCATGTTCACATATATGAAGTCTCACTATTGTCAACATGTCAGCCCTTCCCAATTTATCTATAGATTCAGTCAAAATCCCACCATGTTATTTTGTGGGTACAGACCAAATGATTCTAAAGTTTATACGAAGAAGCAAAAGACCAGAATAGCCAACACAATATTGAAGGAAAAGAACAAAGTAGTAAGACTACTTTAAGACTTACTATAAAGCTGAAGGGCACCTGGGTGGCTCAATTGGTTGAGCATCCGACTTCAGCTCAGGTTATGATATCGCGGTCTGTGGGTTTGAGCCCCACGTTGGGCTCTGTGCTGTCAGTTCAGAGCCTGGAGCCTGCTTCGGACTCTGTGTCTCCCTCTCTCTCTGCCCCTCCCTCACTCATGCTCTGTCTCTCTGTCTCTCAAAAAATGAAAAAATATTTAAAAAAAATTTTTTAAAGACTTACTAGAAAGCTGCAATAACCAAGACAGTGTGGCATTGGGGAAAGAAAAAGCAAATAGATCAGGGAAGAACAGAGAGCCCAGAAACAGACCCACATTAATATACTCAACTGATCCTCACCAAAGGAGCTGAAGGAATACAATGGAACAGTCTGTTCAACAGTCTTTTTGACAAATGATGCTGGAATAACTGGACATCCACGTGCAAAAAAAATGAATCTAGATACAGGCCTTACACCCTTCACAAAAATTAGCTCAAAATGGATTATAGACCTAAATGTAAAATGCAAAACTATAACACTCCTAGAAGATAATGTAAGAGAAAACCTAGGTGACCTTAAGTACAGCAATGACTTCTTAAATACAACACCAAAGACATGATCCATAAAAGAAATTCTTGATGAGCTGGACTTCATTAAAATTAAAAACTTCTACTCTGTGAAAGACAATGTGAAGAGAATGAGAAGACAAGCCACAGAGTAGGAGAAGATATTTGCAAAAGATGTATCAGATAAAGGGCTGTTACCCAAAATATACAAAGAATTCTTAAGAGTCAACAATAAGAATCCAATTTAAAAAAATGGGCCAAAGATCTTAACAGATACCTCACCAAAGATATACAGATGGCAAAAAAGCATATGAAAAGATGCTCTACATCATGTATCATCAGGAAAATGCAAATGTATTTGTTGTTACAAAATACCACTAAAGACCTATCAGAAAATCTGTAACACAACACTGAATGTGGCAAGGGCATGGAATAACAGGAAGTTTCATTCATTGCTAGGAGAAATGCAAAATGGTATAGCTATTTTGGAAAGCAGTTTGGCAGTTTCTCACAAAACTAAACATGCTCTTATCATACAATCCAGCAATTGCACTTCCAAATGAGTTAAAAACGTATGTTCACACAAAAATTTGCACATGGATGTTTATAGCAGCTTTATTCATAATTGCCAAAACTTGGAAGCAATCAAGATGTCCTTCAATAGGTGAATGGATAGGGTTGTACCTGGCTGGCTTAGTCAGTAGAGCATGCCACTCCTGATCTCAGGGTCGTGTGAGTTCAAGCCCCACACTGTGTTTAGAGCCTACTTTAAAAAAAAAAAAAAAAAAAAAATATATATATATATATATATATATATATATATATATATGGGGGCACCTGGGTGGCTCAGTTGGTTGAGTGTCCGAATCTTGATTTTGGCTCAGGTCATAATCTCATAGTTCACGAGTTCGAGCCCTACATTGGGCTCTGCACTGACAGTGTGGAGCCTGCTTGGGATTCTCTCTCTCCCATTCTCTCTCTCTCCCTCACTCTCTCTCTCTCACCCAACCTCTCTCTCTCAAAAATAAACACTAAAAATACGAAATAAAAGAAATATAAATAGGTAAATGGATAAATAAATGGTGTGTGGCACATGCAGACAATGGAATATTAATTACTCAATGCTAAAAAGAAATAGCCATCGGGGCGCCTGGGTGGCTCAGTTGGTTAAGTGTCCGACTTCGGCTCAGGTCATGATCTCACGGTTCATGGGTTGGAGCCCTGCATCAGGGTCTGTGCTGACAGCTCAGGGCCTGGAGCCTTCTTCGATTCTGTGTCTCCCTCTCTCTCTGCCTCTTACCTGCTCACACTCTGTCTCTCTCTCTCAAAAATAAATACACATAAAAAAAAATAAAAGAAATAGCTATCAAGGCTAAAAAGACATGGGGGAAGCTTAAGTGCATACTAATAAGTGAAAGAAGCCAATATTGAATGGTTATGTATTATATGATTCCAACCACGTGACCTTCTGGAAAAGGCAAAACAATGGAGACAGTGAAAAGATCAGTGGTTGCCAAGGTTTGCAGGGGGTGGTATGGGGCAGGAGGATAAACTGAATAGGCAGAGCACAGAGGATTTTTAGGGATGTGAAAATACTCTGTATGATACTAGAAAAATCAATACGTCATTACATGTTTGTGCAAACCCAAAGAACGTACAACACCAAGAGTGAACTCTAATGCAAACTATGGACTTGAGTGTTTAGGATGTGTAGGCTCATCAATTGCAACAACGTACCATTCTGGTGAGCAACACGGATAATGGGGGAGGCTATGCATGTATGGGGGCAAAGGGTATATGGAAACTACACCTTCCTCTCAATTTTGCTGTGAACCTAAAACTGCTAAAAATATAAAGTCTTTATTAAAAAAGTAAGCTATGGATAGAGAGGGGAAGATGGCGGCGTAGGAGGACGCTGGGCTCACTGCGCGTCCTGCTGATCACTTAGATTCCACCTACACCTGCCTAAATAACCCAGAAAACCGCCAGAGGATTAGCAGAACGGAGTCACCGGACCCAAGTGCAGACGAGAGGCCCACGGAAGAGGGTAGGAAGGGCGGCGAGGCGGTGCGCGCTCCACGGACTGGCGGGAGGGAGCCGGGGCGGAGGGGCGGCTCGCCGGCCAAGCAGAGCCCCCGAGTCCGGCTTGCAAAAGCGGAGGGGCCTGACGGGCTGTGTTCCGACAGCAAGCGCGACTTAGCGTCTGGGAGGTCATAAGTTAACAGCTCTGCTCGGAAAGCGGGAAGGCTGGAGGACAAAAGGAGGGTGAGCCGCGGAGCCCCCGGACGACAGAGCTCAGTTTGGTGGGGAACAAAGGCGCTCGCCAGCGCCATCTCCCCCGCCCATCCCCCAGCCAAAATCCCAAAGGGAACCGGTTCCGGCCAGGGAAATTGCTCGCTCCGCGCAAACACCCAACTCTGTGCTTCTGCGGAGCCAAACCTCCGGCAGCGGATCTGACTCCCTCCGGCTGCCACAGGGCCCCTCCTGAAGTGGATCACCTAAGGAGAAGCGAGCTAAGCCTGCCCCCCCTGCCGCCGTGCACCTTGCCTTCCCACCCCAGCTAATACGCCAGATCCCCAGCATCACAAGCCTGGCAGTGTGCAAGTAGCCCAGATGGGCCACGCCACCCCACAGTGAATCCCGCCCCTAGGAGAGGGGAAGAGAAGGCACACACCAGTCTGACTGTGGCCCCAGAGGTGGGCTGGGGGCAGACATCAGGTCTGACTGCGGCCCCGCCCACCAACTCCTGTTATACACCACAGCACAGGGGAAGTGCCCTGCAGGTCCTCACCACACCAGGGACTATCCAAAATAACCAAGCGGAAGAATTCCCCTCAGAAGAATCTCCAGGAAATAACAACAGCTAATGAGCTGATCAAAAAGGATTTAAATAATATAACAGAAAGTGAATTTAGAATAATAGTCATAAAATTAATCGCTGGGCTTGAAAACAGTATACAGGACAGCAGAGAATCTCTTGCTACAGAGATCAAGGGACTAAGGAACAGTCACGAGGAGCTGAAAAACGCTTTAAATGAAATGCAAAACAAAATGCAAACCACCACGGCTCGGATGGAAGAGGCAGAGGAGAGAATAGGTGAACTAGAAGATAAAGTTATGGAAAAAGAGGAAGCTGAGAAAAAGAGAGATAAAAAAATCCAGGAGTATGAGGGGAAAATTAGAGAACTAAGTGATACACTAAAAAGAAATAATATACGCATAATTGGTATCCCAGAGGAGGAAGAGAGAGGGAAAGGTGCTGAAGGGGTACTTGAAGAAATAATAGCTGAGAACTTCCCTGAACTGGGGAAGGAAAAAGGCATTGAAATCCAAGAGGCACAGAGAACTCCCTTCAGACGTAACTTGAATCGATCTTCTGCACGACATATCATAGTGAAACTGGCAAAATACAAGGATAAAGAGAAAATTCTGAAAGCAGCAAGGGGTAAACGTGCCCTCACATATAAAGGGAGACCTATAAGACTCGTGACTGATCTCTCGTTTTTTTTTTTTTTTTGCATTTTATTTTTTATTTTATTTTATTTTTTTATTATTTTTTATTTATTTATTTATTTTTTATGAAATTTATTGACAAATTGGTTTCCATACAACACCCAGTGCTCATCCCAAAAGGTGCCCTCCTCAATACCCATCACCCACCCGCCCCTCCCTCCCACCCCCCATCAACCCTCAGTTTGTTCTCAGTTTTTAACAGTCTCTTATGCTTTGGCTCTCTCCCACTCTAATGTCCTTTTTTTTTTTTTTCCTTCCCCTCCCCCATGGGTTCCTGTTAAGTTTCTCAGGATCCACATAAGAGTGAAACCATATGGTATCTGTCTTTCTCTGTATGGCTTATTTCACTTAGCATCACACTCTCCAGTTCCATCCACGTTGCTACAAAGGGCCATATTTCGTTCTTTCTCATTGCCACGCAGTACTCCATTGTGTATATAAAACACAATTTCTTTATCCATTCATCAGTTGATGGACATTTAGGCTCTTTCCATAATTTGGCTATTGTTGAGAGTGCTGCTATGAACATTGGGGTACAAGTGCCCCTATGCATCAGTACTCCTGTATCCCTTGGGACTGATCTCTCTTTTGAAACTTGGCAGGCCAGAAAGAATTGGCACGAGATTTTCAGTGTGCTAGACAGAAAAAATATGCAGCCGAGAATCCTTTATCCAGCAAGTCTGTCATTTAGAATAGAAGGAGAGATAAAGGTCTTCCCAAACAAACAAAAACTGAAGGAATTTGTCACCACTAAACCAGCCCTACAAGAGATCCTAAGGGGGACCCTGTGCGATAAAAAAGTAAGCTATGGTAAAGTTAAAACCATTCTGAGTATATACAATAAAGGGAAGTTAATAGCGCGAAACAGACATTTAATGGAAAAACTGAGGTGTCTAACAGGCTCAGAGAGTAACAATTCCAAGAAGCCACTGCCAACTCTGGGGAGGTGGTATTACCAGGCACAGGATCATCTGGTAGGAGCTGGAACCACAGTGGCCTTTCCAATTGGAGCAGGAGCCACAGAGGAAATACACACATTGCACCTGAGGTATGGGGAAGAAATATCCAGGTTTCTCATTTCCTCTCTTCAGGGCTTTCTCTTGACCAAATCTAGCCAAAAGCCAGCTGACACAGGAACCTGGAGGAAAATGTATTTTTCTTAAGAGTTAGTGCAGAGCAGAAGAATAGCAAGGAATAGATGTGACAAAGACAGGACAAGGATCAGCAGAGATTACTACAAAGAAGGCCTACAAGTAAGAAAAAAACTAATTCCAGTAGAAAAATGGGCAAAGGACATGAGTATGTGACTCACTAAAGGCCAATAAAGAGATTTGAATTAAACTAGTAAAGAAATTCAAAGAAAAGTAACGAGTTACAAAGTTTTTTCACAGATGTGCAAAGATGATAAACGTTGATAAGGATGTGGGAAAATGGGCACTTATTGGTAGTATGAATATAAATCCATGCAATTTTTCAACTTCTAGTTACCTATCCCAAAAAACTCAATCAATGCATAAATATTTCTCTTCTAGGATGTTCATTAGATAAGTTAAATTATTGTATATACATATGTTGTACAATAGAATACAGCAGAACCATTAAAAAGGATGGTCTGTACCTAAATTTATCGACAAACAACTTGTGGATATATTATTGAATAAAAATGCAGAATACAAAACAATATATACGGTATAAACTTATTCATATAAATCTGTATGTGACATTTTGAAATGTTTACCAAAATGCTGAATGTCTGCCTCTCAATGATTTTCAGTCTTCCTTGTGCTCTTTTGTATCACTTGAATTTCCTACATGGTAATACATTATGTATTATGTTTGTCATTAGGGAAAATATAAATGGAGAAAAATGGGAAAATTTACATTATAAAGCAATATGATTACGATATAATAAGTGCAGCAATTTAACACTGAATCTTCCCCCTCCTCCTCCTAGAAATTAAACAAAGCAACAAAAAGATAATGGGGGTGAGGAGGACCTGAAAATCCAGTATTCTGCAATATGAGGAGACGAAAAGCAACTAGAGACTCGAAAGCCTGAGTAAGGGTTACCAACAGCCCCTGAGATTCAGCAGTGGCTGCACTGAGTGGGAAGTGGCACTTGGGAGTGTGTAAGGTAACCAGCAGCAGCAGGTCCCACAAAACACCAGAAAGTAGACTCACTCCCTAAGGATGAGAAGTTTTTGTGAAAATCAAAAAACTTATTGTTCAAAACAAGCAGAGCATACATAGAGAGAAGTGAGGTTGCATTAAAGCTATAAGGAACACAGTAGACAGAGAAGGTACAGTGTTCAAAACAATGTCTTCGTGGGGGGCACCTGGGTGGCTCAGTCAGTTGAGCATCTGACTTCAGCTTTGGTTCGTTCAGGTCATGATCTTGTGGTTTGTGAGTTCAAGCCCTGCATCCGGCTCACTTGCTTTCAGCGCAGAGCCCGCTTCAGATCCCGTCCCCCTCTCTCTCTGCTCCTTCCCTCAAAAATGAATAAAAATTAAAAAAAAAAAAAAAGAATGGCTTGGAAACTCGGATGTGTTAATCTCAGAAAGTAGATAAAGAGCTCACCGGAAATGCAGGCACTATGTTCCTTGTGTGCGATGACTAGTGATGATGCCAGGGAACACAAGTCTGACAGCAGAAGGCCTACAGGGTCAGTTTAAAAGAGAGAAGCAAAGGAAGAGGGGCTACTCAAAAAGCACAAAGAAGTGCCATATTGAATGAGGCAGTCTAACTGTGGCAGCTGAAAACTTTGGCATTGTGCAGCCTGGAAAACTACCGTGGCCCCTCTTGCCCTTCCTTCACAGGAGATCCTTGAAAATGGTGGGTCCTAGAAAATACAACTCATTTAAAAATGGATTCAAAAGTAAAAGAAAGAAGAACAAAGTGACAAATATCTTTGTTATGAGTTGAAATTGTGTACCCCCCAAATTCATATGTTTAAGTTCTAACCTCTAGTACCTCAGAATGTGACAACAGAGTTAAGGCTTTCCAAGAGGTGGTTAAGTTAAAATGAGGTCTTCAGATGGCACTCTAATCCAATCCAACTGGGCTCCTGATACAAAAAGGAAAATCGGATGCATGGAGAGACACCAGAAATGAGAGTGCACACAGAACAAAGACTATGTGAGGACACTGCAAGAAAGCAGCCATCTGCAAGCCAAAAAGAGGCCTCAGAAGAAACCAAACCTGCTGAAACCTTTGTCTTGGACTCCCAGCTTGCAGAACAGTGAGAAAATAAATTTCTATTAAGCCATCCAGTCTGTGGTATTCTGCTGTACAAACTATTACAACCTTCCATATGAAATTACTGTTAAAATGGTAGAAAAAGGCAGCAAATCTTACCCATAAATACACACACCAGAAAACTGTTAGTCACAGAAAAGATGAAAATCAAGAATGACTATACATTCTGTCTTGATATTAAAAACACAACGAGGGGTGCCTTGGTGGCTCAGTCGGTTAAGCATCTGACTTCAGCTCAGGTCACGATCTCATGGTTGTTGAGTTCGAGTCCCACATCTGGTCAGCTCAAGCCCTGCTTTGGGTGAGCCCCGTTTCTTTCTCTTTCTCTCTCTCTCTCTCTCTCTCTCTCTCTCTCTCTCTCTCTCTCTCTCCCTCTGCCCCTCTCCCCTGCTCACGCTCTCTCTAAAAAAAAGTAAATGAAAAAATAATAAAATAATGAGAGTTAAAGAGAAAATGATTGCTATAGAAGATAGGCAAAGGAGACCCAACACATGGACAGCTGAACTTCCCAAAGATAACCAAAACATTATAACAAAATAAATATTTAAAGATATATAAATAAAAGCTATTAGATTTAAAAATAAATTTCATTTAAATGAAAAGGGAACCCACTGAATGGGAGAAGATACTGTAAATCATACATCCCATAAGAGGTTAATATCCAAAATATATAAAGAACTTACAAAACCTTATATCAAAAAAATCTGATTAAAAAATGAGCAGAGGGACACCTGGATGGCTCAGTCGGTTGGGCTGCCGACTTCGGCTCGGGTCATGATATCGCGGCCTGTGAGTTCGAGCCCCACGTCCGGCTCTGAGCTGACAGCTAGATGGCACTGTAACTGAGTCTGAAAGGCCATTCTGCCATTCTACCAAGATAGCTACTCAGGATGGTGGGGAACATTGTAAGACCAGTGAATTTCATGAGCATGGGGCCACTGCCACACTTCATCTGCTGTAAAGTGAGTTCCTTCACCAGAAGCAATGCTGTGTGGGAAACCATGATGGTGGACAAGGCATTCTGTAAGTCCATGGATGGTAGTTTTGGCAGAAGCATTGTGTGCAGGGAAGGCAATTCCATGTCCAGAGTTAAGTGTCAATTCAATAAAAACAAAATGTTGCTCCTTCCATGACAGAAGTGGTCCTATGTAATCAACTTGCCATAGGTAGCTAGCTCATCACCCTGAGGAATAGTGTCATATCAGAGACTCAGTGTTGGTCTCTGCTGCTGGCAGACTGGGCACTTGACAGTGGCTGTAGCCAGGTCTGCCTTGGTGAATATAAGTCCACACTGTTGATCCCATCATAACCTCCATCCCTAATACCACGGCCACTTTGAAAATAAACTCATTGGGGTGCACTTTGGTGACTCAGTTGGTTAAGCATTGACTTTGCCTCAGGTCATTATCTCATGGTTCATGGGTTCAAGCCCCACATCAGGCTCTCAGCTGTCACTGCAGAGCCTGCTTCAGATCCTCTGTCTTCCTCTCTCTCTGCTCCACCCCTCCTTGTGCTTTCTCTCTCAAAAATAATAAATAATATTAAAAAATAAAATAAACTCACTGGGCAATAACAGGGGTGGCTAAAGAAAGAGGCCAATTTGCTAACCACTTATTAAAATTCTCTTCTGCTGAGGTCACCTTTCGGTGAGTATTTATAAGGGACACAAATATCTTCACATTTTTCACCCAGAGAGGTCAAGCTATGTATCTCTTTCCCAGACTTCCTTGTCACCAATTTTCTAATCATGTTCCTTCCAAGTCCCTGACTGTCTAGCCAAACTATCAGCCACAGCCCATGAGTTGGTATACAATCATTCATCATGCCTATTTCTCCTTCCAAGCAAAATGAACAACCAGATGTGAAGTTCTGCCCATGGAGAGGATCTCCCTTTATCACTGCCCTTGGGGAATGTCCCAGAAAGGGGCTGTAATACACAGCTGCCCACTTTTGGGTCGTGCCTGCATATCCTGCAGAACCATTTGTAAACCAGGCCCAAGTTTTCTCTTCCTCTGTCAAATGATCACAAGGAACGTCCTCTGAGGCCACAGGTGCAGGCTGAGAGAGAGAAGGTAGAATAGCAAGAGTTGGGACCATGCATATTTGGGCTGCTTCTTCATGTAACTTATTTGTGCTTTCAGGGCCTCCTGGGATATTAACCTAGTTATAGTTCTAGAAGCAAAGAGGGGTGGTAGGAGTGGGTCCTGAAGACAATCAGCAGTGTCTTTCAAGACAACTGCCTTGGGGGAAACTATTACAGTTTCCTAGTGCAATGCAGGGTGTATCTCCTCAGACAGGGGTGGACAAGCTGCTTCTACTGGCAAAGAAAGTGCAACAGGATTTACAGGCTCAATGTCCCCATCTTCATCAGAGTATTCTCATACATCCCATTCCAAATATCAGGATCCCATTCCTTCCTCATCAATGCCCTCTTTTCAATTTGCATTGTAATTCAGCTACTCACATGATGAGATTTTGGGTTTGGTTTTCAGCAATCTCAGCTCTGCAGCTACCAGAGTTAAGTATCTTTTCAGGACAGACACAGAAGATTTCAATCGTTTATACAGTGCTTGAGCTGGGAATTTGAATCCCTGAACTCATTCTTTTTTCCCCCCACTTTATTCAGTGACATTAGGAGCAACAACCAATCTCATTATACTCATTAGTTTGACAAAAATGTTTGAAGGTGTCACATACATGGTAATCCAGTTCCTTGACTCTTATAAGTGTTTAAGAATATCCAGTGGTAATTTTGCATATTTCTATTTTCGTATCATGTCACAGACTATATCATTACTTTTACTCTCTTTACTACTGGAAACAGAATCATTAGTGTCTTTAAATCTAATCATATCAGAGAGCCGCCAATTCTAGAAAACCCGGAACCAATTTAGAGAATTCATCCTTAAGATTCTGCTCCTTTAGAACCACTCTCAGTATCAAAATCTGTATTAATCAGGATTCTCCAAACAGAACGAACAAGGTGTGTATCTCGATGTATATATAGATATAGCCTCCCAGGGTGTCTACTGTTAAAGTGAGGGCACTATGTACTGTTGAGAGAGATAGAAATTTACTTTAAGGAAGTAGCTCTCATGATTGTGGAGGCTTGATAAGTCCAAAACATGCAGCAAAGACTGGCAGACTGGAGACCCAAGGAAGAGTTGCGGTTTGCATCCAAAGGCAATCTACTGGCAGAATTTCTTCCTGCTATAGGGAGGTCAGTCTTTAGTTTATTAAGGCCTTCAACTGATTGAATGAGGCACACCCCTATTATGTAAAATCATCTGCTTTACTCAAAGTCCACCAATTTAAATTGTTAACCTCACCCAAAAAACACTATCACAGAAATTTTCAGAATAACATTTGACCAAGTATCTGGGCACCAACGTGGCCCAGCCAAGGTGACACATAAAATTTATCATCACAAATGGTTATCTCTGAGCGGTAAGTTTATGAATTTATTTAAAACGGTTTTTGCTACTTTTTCTGTAATTGTTATGTATTATCTTTGTAATAAGAAAAAGTAAATATATTTTTAAATATTTTTTAAAAGATTTGCTTTTGGAAGTCTTCCCTAGTAGCATGACACTGAGAATATACCATTATAGCTGTTCAGTATATCATGTATATTGTGTATACTGTTGTATGTTTGTCTCTCTAATAGACTAGGAAGGCTCTAAAGGAAAGAGTCTTCTCTTATCATGTGCATATGTTTAACCCAAGCATAGTACTCTGCCACAAAGTACACACTCAAAGAATGAATGGCCAATAACAGAAAAAATATTACCCCAAATCAATATACTATTATTCCACATACTCATCCTAAACCTGTCCCACTTCTGGGAATTCTTTGACCTCTTCAGACTCCTAAATTAGAAATCACATGTTTCAAAATTCTTTCAATTTTATGTCAAAAATGCCTGTAGCCACTGGCCTTTTGCGATCTGTATGTCCACTGCTTTAATTTGACTATCCCACTTATAAAATACGTCTTATTTAAAAAGTAACACATGCTTATTTTTTACTGTTTTTTCTTTTGCAGTACTGAACATGTTGATTTTTTAAAGCAAAGGTCAAACAATAGTTTTTTTTAAACTAGATAATTCTGTACTTCCTTTGGAAAGAAAAACAAACATGCAATATAGCCAGAAAACTTCTGAAAAAAAGATTGATGAAGAGGATCTAGCCCTACCGAATTTTGAAACATAAAACTACAACAAATCAAACAATATGGTGTTGCTACTTACAAAGACATAGCTATGGAATATAGACCAAAGTAGATCCAGATACATCTGAGAATGTAGCACATACGTCTGAGAACTGTACTACGTATTAATAGTAGAAAATGAATTATTCTGGAAAAAAATTAAATTGGATTCTGTGCAATCTTTTTCCAAACACCAATAACCAATTCAGTTCTGACACCAACTTTCTTGGTTCTCCAACACCAACTGGGTGTCCAGTAACTTAATTCAATTCTAACTCTATCCAGAATTAGCACAGACCCTGCAGTTAAGGGCTCAGTCGCAGAAGACTGCCTCCACTTCAGGTACCAGTTACAAGTCCTAGGTCTCCAAGCTGCCTGCATTTCTATCTGATTTACCTGTAAATTTGTGGGTTCCACAATTCCTTCCTCAGGTTTGAACATTTTGGAGACTGACTCAGAAGTCAGGAAATCACTTCCTTTAGGTTTATGGTTTATTATAACTCAGGAAGAGGGAAATGGAAGAGATGCACAAGACAAGGTATCGGGGAAGCAGCACAGAGCTTCCACACCCTCTAGGTACACTACCCTACCACAATATCAATGTGTTCACCCACCCTGGCTATTCAAGCATTTTTATAACCTATCTGCTGCCACCTCCACTCCCCAGAGGATGGGGACATGGGACTGAGAGTCCCCTCCCTCTAATCAGTGTGTTTGGTTTTTCTAGTGACCAGCTCCCATCCTGAGGCTATCTAGGGTTCCCATCTTTACTCACATCATTCGCACAGACTCAGGCTTATTCTAAAAGGAATATTATGGATAACAAAAGATACTCGTATCACTCAAAAATGGTTTAGGAGTTCTGTGCCAGGAACCAGGGACAAAGCCCAAATGTACGTTTTTAACACCACAGATTATCTTATTCCTTATCAAAATAAATTCCAAATGAAGCGAGGATTAAAATGAAAAATAAAATATCGGGGCGTCTGGGTGTCTCAGTCGGTTAAGTGTCCAACTTCAGCTCAGGTCATGATCTTGAGGTTCACAAATTCAAGCCCTGCATCAGACTCTGAGTGCTGAGAGCTCAGAGCCTAGAGCTTGCTTCGGATTCTGTGTCTCCCTCTCTCTCTGCACCTCCCCCACTCGTACTCTGTCTCTCTCTTGTCTCTCTCTCAAAAAAAAACAAAAAAAAAACACATTAAAATGAAAAATAAAACCTTAAAAATAAAAAAGAAAGCATGGAGGAAATTTAAGAATAGTTTTTTTTTTATTTTTAAAGTTTATTTATTTATTTTGAGAGGCAGAGATAGTATGAGTGGGGAAGGGGCAGAAAGAGGGAGAGAGAGAATCCCAAGCAGGCTATGAGCTGCTAGCACAGAGCCTGACTTGAGGCTTGAACCTACGAAAGCTCAAGATCATGACCTGAGCCAAAACCAAGAGCCAGATGCTTAACTGACTGAGCCACCCAGGAACCCCAAGAATACTTTTTAAGAGTGTTAAGGCCTCTTTTACACAGTATAGCACAAAATCCAAATGCCCATAAAAGGGGGAAAAAAGGATGTATCTGACTGCATGGAAAGAATTTTTTGTATTTTTAATAGGAAAAAAGACATAAATACAAAATACTGAATAAACAGTAGTGAGAAAAGTAAATTGCAACACAGAAAACATAAAGAGATCCTATAAATCCACAAGTAACCAAAGACAACAGTCAAAACACATGAATAGACAGTTCACAAAGAACTACAAATGGCTCTTACATATAAGATATATGCTCAACTCTCAATAAACAAATCTAAGATACCATTTTTCACCTATAAGATTGGCAAACATGGAAACAAAATGTTAAGCATGTTGATGTATATTCTTCTGGTTCTACACACACACACACTTGAGGGACTTAATTAAAAAATGCTTTATATATTTTATATTTTCACATATATAGTTCTCCTTTTGTGGATACATAAATTTGGGAAGGTTTGCAAAAATGAAAATATTCTGAATTTTTTTAATATAATGTTAATATTTTGATGCATATCCTTGTTTTTGTATAGCTGCATGTGGGGAGTGGTTACAAAAATGAGAACATATAATACATGCTGTTTAAAACATGTTTTTCCCTCTTATCAAGAATACCTCTTTATGTCATTAAATGTCTTCATCACCTTCTGCATGGGCTTTTCAATACCCTTTTTCTGACTACCCTATCCTTAGTCTTCTCTTAGTTCATCTTCCATTTCACCTCCAGAGTAATCTTTACCACAAGTTCTTTGGGTTCCCACTGCTGACCCAGATGCCTTAACCAAAACATAACAGAACATGCTACTTCTCCAGATTTAGCACTTGCAACCTTCTTCCCTCCATATTACATATCCATCTTCCATTGGGTGCGCCAGGTACTCCCACTGTTGCTCAGCCTGGAATCACTCTCCTAAATCTTCTTCAGAAATAATCTATGTATCTTTCAAAATTCTATTAAAGACACCTCCTCCAAGAAACCACCCTTGGTGCTCAAAGTTAATACTTTTGTGCTCACAGCACTTCATTCATCTCTTAACTATAACATTCTACACTTTATGGTCATTTACCTGTTCACCAGTTTATCTCCCTAACTAGGCCACGTGCTTCTTGAGGATTAGGGATTTTATTTATTTCTATAGCCACTGGATGGGGACTGGGATGGGGATGAAAATGAGACTAGTGGTCCTTGAAGAGTGTTTCAGGCTGAAGGCAAGTAGAAGGTTCTAAGCACTGAAAAGTTCAGAATGACAAGAGCATGAAGTGAGTGAGAAAGAAGAGAGAGGAGAGAGGAGAGAGGGGAGAGGGGACAGAAGAGACAGAGGAGACAGAGGGGAGAGGGGAGGGAGAGACAGAAAGAAAGAGAGAGAGGTAGGCACAAGACGTGGTTGATCCTGGAAGCAAACTAAGGCATTTAGATTTCAGTCTAAGGTCCTGGGGATAACAGGGATTATAAACAGAGCTGTGGTTTGTAGATTTACTTTTGATAGATTGCTCCATTAGCAACATGGGGAATAAAGATTACTTAGGGCACTACAGTAGTTGTACAAGAAATGATCATGGCTTAAACCTGAGTGGTGTAAATGGGGATAGAGAAGAGTGAATAGAGTGTAGAGAGGGGGATCTAGAAAATGAAAATGTTCAGGGAGTAAGTAGATGTGGGAGACTGGCAAAGGAAGGAGTCAAGGGTGAAATCTAGATTTCCGGACTTCTCTGCATATAACACAGAGTGACCTTGTTGGTCATTTAATCTCTGTGTAATCATCGGTGAAACTGGTTTATGACACTGATCTACTAAACTTCAAAGGATTCATATTAGGATCAAGTGAAACACTATATGTGAAGGTGCTATGAAAACTATATAGTTTAATTACATTACATTAATGCAGAAGTGGCAATTACTTAACACCCTCCATGTCTGGCACAATACAAAGCATGTTATACGTGCAATTGCATTTAATTTTCTCTAAGATCTCACTTACCCCTACTTTATAGATTAGGAAACAGAGTCAAAAAAGCTTAGTAACTTGTCCAAGGTCACCTACTGGTAAATACTGCAAAACTAGAATTCAAACTCAAATTGTTGGACTCTAAGATTCTAATATACCACCTTGCCTCACTAGAGTTCTTTCCTTAAAATTTTATTCTTTATTGAAATCCCTCCTGTATCAAATAGCTAAACATCTGTTGACATTTCTTCCATGAAGTATTGAAATGGATCTGCTCCCACAACATGACCTCTTGTTTGAAATTCTCCAAAGACATTCTAAAGTTCTATTCTAGGAGCACCTCTGCTGTCAGCACAGAGCCCAATTCAGATCCTCTCTCTCAAAAATGAATAAACATTAAAAATAAAAAAATATTAAAGTTCTCTTTTGTATCATATAATGAAAATAATTAATTTGTCTGAAAGTGTGATAACGGAGACTAGAAGAATGACACATACAAATAGATTCCCTCTACAGAGATCATGTGGATTCTTCTGTTTTGCAGAGACTTTGTCTAAGGCCTGGTATGATGTTAGTGGAGATGCCTAATTAAGATTCCAGTATTTCTTCATTGTGGATTTCTTGCATTCATAGTGACTTAAAAAATACCGCATTAAAATACTGTTGATCTCAATTACTGAGTGTTTGGTGCCCCCTTCAATTTTATCTCAGGAGACCCACTCCCTTTCCCTACCTACAAGCACGTGCCTGAAATTACACAATCTTCATCTCTGCTTATGTCTCCCCACACATCTCCAACACTAATTAAATAAATCTGCATGCAAGTAAACACAAGTCTCCTGTGTAATGCTATTACTCAAATTTATATATATGCTTTTACGATTCTCAAGTATACAAACCCACTTAAAAGCATTATATACCACGATACTCACTGCAGCTTCAGTAGCAGAAGACTGGGAACAACCTAAATATCAACCAGTAGATGGCTAGTTGATGTCACTCTTACAAAGAATAAGATTCAGCTGCTAACAACGAGGAATCCCCATACGTATTGCCATGGTACCATCACCAAGATACTTTAAGTATAATATACACCAACAGTGTGTATTATAAATTGACATTTTGTGTGGGGAAAATGCTTATATTTATATGCATATGAATTTGTAAGTTCAGAAAACCTCTCGAAAATTCAGAGTATATAATGGTAATTGTGCTTGTCTATAAAGCAAGTTGAACTAGAGGGAGGAGGGCATACTTTTCACCAGATACCCTTTGGCACCTCTGAGTTCTAACAAGTTTCGTTACTACTTATAAAAATGAAACACAAGGCATTACTGAATACCTAATATGGGGGGGGGGGGTACTGGATACTAGAAAACAATGGGCAGAAATGTTTCAGGGTTTTTTTTTTGTCTTAAAAAGGAGTCCTCTCAAAGAACGTACACGACTCACTACTCCATCCAGTTTAAGTCTTAAAACCTGCCTTGCGAGCCTGAGGCCTCAGCAGTGTCCGGAGCCCAAAGGGTGGACTGACATGCTTCTCGCATGGCACCAATCCTGCAGCTTGGTAAAAAGGCATCGAGCATTTTCTACCTTGCATTCTATCTCATCTTCTCTAGGCTTAAAACATTGGGCGAGGGCCCTTATCGGATTCGCTTCTGTATCGCCACAGCACCTAGAAGCCCTACAGGCACACAGTATCAAGTCAAGAAAACGCTAGTGACGGGGAGCAGAGAAGCAAGGGGAGGAAGCAGGGCAAACCGCGCGAGTGGGGGAGGGAGAAGCCCACCCTACACCGGCGGCCAGAGACCTCCAGAAAAGAGCGGCCCACACTGCAATCATGCCGGGGGCGCGCCGCCCACAGGCCCAGCCTGGCGCAAGAGCGGCCGCGCGCCCCGCCCCGCCTCCGTCCTCAGGTCCCGGGACGGCCAAGCTGGGCCAAGACGGCGGCGAAACCGGAACGCTGCGAGCCCTTTCTGCCTGGGAACAGGGTCTTCTCGTGAGCAATGGCGCCGGGGCCCGGCCGCGAGGGGCGGAACCGCAGGCGCCGCGAGCCAATGAGCGGCGCTGGCCGACTAGCGGCCCAATGGCAGCAGCGCGGGCACGCTGGGGACGGTCCGGGCGCGCCCGACTTTTCCAGAAGACCCGGGTAGCGCCTCCAGGCCACACTGAGCCGGCTTTAGGCACTCCGCACGCCGGTTCTCCTCCTCTTCCTGTGGTGGTTAGCTATGGCGGCCGTGAAGACCCTGAACCCCAAGGCCGAGGTAGCCAGAGCCCAGGCGGCGCTGGCGGTCAACATCAGCGCGGCCCGGGGACTGCAGGACGTGCTGAGGACCAACTTGGGGCCTAAAGGCACCATGAAGATGTAAGGCGGGGCCGGCGGGTAGGGTAGGGCGGACACCACGCACCTCGCGCCGTCGCGGGCATGGCGGCGGGGGCCACGGCCTGAAGCTCGCCGCCCCTGGGCCTCTGCTCGCGGCTACGGCCCTACTTACCCGCATACTCCCGGGTCGCGCCTGTTTCCTGCCCCGGCCGTTTCCTCTTGTAATCGATGCCGTCTCTGCGGAGAACAAAGCTGCCCGCGTGCGCGGCGCTCCCCCGCGCCCTGGGCTCCAGCAACCCTAAGGGTTCGGCCGACTGTTTCTCTGAAGGGAGGGGGTGGGCACTGCATCATTCCTATTGCTGGGTAGAGAGAACCAGCCGCGTGGCCCCAGCTCCCTAGGTTCTGGGTAAAGCCGGATTTGAATGGGACTCTTAATTTGGTGTCCGTTGAAAAAGTCACACTGTGGTTCATTTCTGCCCATTGAACAGGCTTGTTTCTGGTGCTGGAGACATCAAGCTTACTAAAGATGGCAATGTGCTGCTTCATGAAATGGTGAGAGACTGCTATACTAGGTCAAAAATGTCTTGGTTTTCCGTATTACGTGTAATTTGCAAGAGGATTTTTAATGTTCATTTTCAAAATAGGAGAAATCACTATTAGCCCTCAGCAGGTCTGGAGGAAGTAGAAAAGGAATATTATCGGTAACAGTACTGACAGTACAGTGCCAGGAGGAACCCTGGGGAGTCTGATAACTTATTTTTGAATCCCTACTCTTGCCATATAAGTCCTTGGTTAAAGGATGGTAGTTACTAAAATTTATTAAAATTTGGAAAACTAAGCGGTTGACCCAGGTAGGTGCAAAACGTGATAACACGGCTATACTTTATTATTATTATTATTATTGTTGTTGTTGTTGTTATTATTCATATGCTATTTTTTCTCTTTATAAAACCGCAGTTTCTGTCTGGTCCATCTCCACCTCCAGCTGAAGGGGAGACAAAACTCTTTGCTTTACCGTTTTTAAGTCTCACTGACCCAAAAATATAAGACTGTTGAGAGGAGCAATTGTTTTACTCTTCCCTAAGTTTCCAAAACCTGGCACTTAAAATCCAAGAAAGGAAATGACTTGCCTGTGTTTTGAATTCAGAATAAAATTTAGGGTTTTGATATTATGGTACCATGCCTTCAGTTTGCAGATATTTGTAATCTTCAGTAAGGATTAGCTAACCTAGAAGGTTAGTTTTAGTTTGTTTTTAGTTGGCTAAGTGGTGACCTGTGCTAGCAGACAAACTGTCAGTGTCCCCAGAGACAAAAGGCTGCACTAGGTTAGTGGAGAATAGGAGATTTAAAAATCAAAAGCAGTACAGGAGCATTGTTTGGATCCTTTGTAATTAAGAATCTGTGGGTGATGTTGGAGACATAATGAATATCCTGTTCTCCCAAAACCTTTCTTCGGTGATGTAGCATTCACCGATCATCTTTGCTAAAGGAACTTTTTTTTCTTTTTAATTATTTGTTCCGTTCCAACTGAACTGGAGGCTGCTGGGGTTTAATTTTAGAAGGAACCTGGTTTAGGGGCGCCTGGATGGCTCAGTTGGTTAAGTGTCCACCTTTGGCTCAGGTCATGATCTCACAGTTCATGGATTTGAGCCCCACATAGGGCTCTGTGCTGACAGCTCAGAGCGGAGCCTGCGGTGGATTATGTGTCCTTCTCTCTCTGCCCCTCCCCTGTTGGCATTCTGTCTCTCTCAAAAATAAACAAACGTAAAAAATATGTATTAAAAAAGAAAAAAGAAGGAACCTGGTTTATTGTCACAAGAGCCATAGATTTGTCATAAAGAAGCATGCATGGATTTGAAATTATTTCTTACTTGTAACTCACCTTCAATAAACCTTAACTAAGCCTCAGATTTCCTCATCAGTAAAGTGGAGATAATCCACTCAAATCTATATGTGAATGTTTTTATTACCATAAATTGATGTGTAAAATAGTTAATGGTGAGTTTTAAATCAGCGCCGCATGTAGCTGAACATTTGGGCAATTTATGCAAATAGATGCTCTTAAAGGAGTCCCTTCAGATATTTTAAGGTATATTTATTTGGACTGTTTGAATTTAAGTAATTTTCTTCTTTTTCTACTTCCAGCAAATTCAACACCCAACAGCCTCCTTAATAGCCAAAGTAGCAACAGCCCAGGATGACATAACTGGTGATGGTACCACTTCCAATGTCCTAATCATTGGAGAACTACTGAAACAGGCGGATCTCTACATTTCTGAAGTATACATGATTCTTGTGTTTCTGTGATAGTTATGTAAACATGAAATAATCTGAATTTTATTTATATAAATTTATGTGTTCATAGTAGCTGAGGCAGTATAGTAGAATGTAAAGAGCAGGGGGCTTAAATCTTGGAACCAGAGCCTGGTCTTATACAAGTTTATTGTGATCCTGGACAGATTAAAGAACCTTCCTTGGCCTGCAGGATTTTTTTTTTTTTTTTTTTTGATCAAGTGGCATTGCATATGATTTATATATGTCTATAACATAGATTGGTAGTTGAGATCTAGAAACCGGATATTCAGGACTAGGCATATTTATAAAGAAAAAGCCAACTAAAATGTAAATTTAAATAAGAATTCACAACTTTTTTTTAGTCCTGAGTAGTTTGAAAGTTAAAGCAAACCATAGTAGTGATCTAATGCCAAGAAATTCCTGGGAAGAGAGGAAAATCAGACCCTTGGTCTCCCTGTTTTTGTTCGTAAAAGATGTGAATAAATGGTTCCCCTGAGCACAGTTTTGAGTTTGGGGCATTATTCCTTGTGGTTTGCACAATGAAAACCCAAGTGTGCTTTATAGTTCCCTTGGTTTTGACTCTGTGCTACAGCAATGTCTGTTCTTTTCCTCTGCATTGAAAGGACTATCTATCCTTTTAAATGTATTCAGAAAGTCAGCACATTTTATTGTATTAAAGCATATAAATGATCCAGAATATTCCTTTAAAAATTTACTTTGTCATCTAATTGAAGAACTCCAGTGTTAGAGATGATGGTTATATGGTTATATGATCATATGTTTGTAGGGTCTTCATCCCAGAATAATAACAGAAGGATTTGAAGCTGCAAAGGAAAAGGCACTTCAGTTTTTGGAACAAGTCAAAGTAAGCAAAGAAATGGACAGAGAAACACTTATAGATGTGGCCAGAACATCTCTACGTACTAAAGTGCATGCTGAACTTGCTGATGTCTTAACAGAGGTATGTTAAATGTGGCATTTGGTACAGTACACCTGTGTTGAAGACCCTTGATATACTTCCTAGTTTCGGTTACAGGATGCTATCTGAAACCTTCACTGTGTCAGGGCTCCTGGGTGCCTCAGTCCATTGAGTGTCCCAACTCTAGATTTTGGCTCGGGTTATGATCTCATGGTTGTAAGATGGAGCCGTGCATCGACATTGGGAGTCTGCTTGGGATTCTCTCTCTCCACCCCACCCCCACCACCCTTCTTTCACTCACCCACCCCCCCCCAGGCAAAAAAAAAAAATTTTTTTTTTTAACATTAAAAAAAAAAAATTCACAGTGTTATACCATGTGAAATAAGTAGTTTCCTTTTTGTGGTAGTGAGAGTAGCTGATGTGTGTTCCTAAAATGTAAAATGAGAAAATCAAATAATAGTATACCTGACCAGGTTATAAAGATATAATCAGAGTTTCCATTAAAGGTTTATAAAATGGAAATTTTATTATGAAAAAAACTTGTGTCAATATTTTTAATAAAATAGTGGGGATGTCAGGAATGTAAATGACTTCAATCCTTTACAAATAATGTATTCTGTTAGCTCATAGAGAAGGGCTTAGATCAGTTCAGAGATTTTAAAGAAACTACACTTCTCTGAAGAACAAGCATCATAAGTGTCTGGACTTCTGCAAATCAAATTCATCTAATGGTTATGCTCCTATTGTAGGCTGTGGTGGATTCCATTTTGGCCATTAAAAAACAAGATGAACCTATTGACCTCTTCATGGTTGAGATTATGGAGATGAAACATAAATCTGAAACTGATACAAGGTAGGTGGTAGGATGCTATGAAATCCTTATGGTATGTTTCCAAATTTACAGGCATTTTTTACAGTACATCTGTTTTGACTTCTTTTTTTTTTTTTTTTTTTGTCTCTGAATTCCTGTGTGTATTCCTAGGTGAATATTTAGTTTGCTCAGTAGTGTTTCCTCTTGAAGTTACTGGTATGATGTGTTTATAGTCAGAATGATTCTGAAAAGTGAGCTACATCAGTGATTTATTGAATTGTGGGATACAAAGCATAATAGACTGGTGGGGAATTTAAAATATATATTTCAATGACCAAGTTAAAAAATATTTTTAGGGGCACCTGGGTGGCTCAGCATTCAACTCTTAGTTTCAGTTCAGGTTATGATCACTCTCCTCTCTCTGCCCCCCGCCCCCCACACACACATGCTCTGCTCTCTCTCAAAATGAATAAACAAACTTTAAGAGAAATATGTTTTAAAGGAGGTAATCACAATTTGATAGCCAACCATTTGCAACTATTTCTCTGCAGTTTCCTGTACAAGATAAGGGTTGTTACTTTTGTTTGAATGGGTCGCGTCTGTTATGTTCTGGATATTGTTTTTTCATAATTGAACCTGCCTGGTTTCACCCAAAAGTCTTGTTCAAAAACTCATAAAGTTGTGTGAAAATTATCAATACAGTCTCAATTCAGTGTTTGAATTTCATTAATACATGTTATGTATCATTTAGAAATCAATAACTATAAATTATGTATTTTAACAGCTTAATCAGAGGTCTTGTTTTAGACCATGGGGCGCGGCATCCTGATATGAAGAAAAGAGTAGAAGATGCATACATCCTCACGTGCAATGTGTCATTAGAATATGAAAAAACGTGAGTCTATAGCCCCTTACAAATGGAGTGGAGAGGTGGAGCAGCTTGTATTTTGGGCAAGTCACTTGTGAGATTACTCTAAGGATAGTAATGCCTCAGTTGGGTTTGGGTGAATTATAGAAAATAACTTCTGAAGACATTCCAGGGATAAGGACTGGAGTTAACTAACTATTTGTTAAATCTCAAGACTAACCCAATTTCTTCGGCTGGTTTATCTTCTTAAAAAATAAACATTTCCCTCCCCCCCCCCAACTTTTTTTTAAATAGAGAAGTGAATTCTGGCTTTTTTTACAAGAGTGCAGAAGAGAGAGAGAAGCTTGTAAAAGCTGAAAGAAAATTCATTGAAGATAGAGTTAAAAAAATAATAGAACTGAAAAAGAAAGTCTGTGGTGATTCAGATAAAGGATTCGTGGTTATTAATCAAAAGGTGAGAATGAAGTTTTACTTTATAAATGAGCTTGTATCATTCATTGTTATTTTTAAGGTGACTTCTATTAAAACTAACTTGTTTTTGACACAGGGAATTGACCCCTTTTCCTTAGATGCTCTTGCAAAAGAAGGCATAGTAGCTCTGCGGAGGGCTAAAAGGAGAAATATGGAAAGGTACAGATACCAGATTATCTTGGTGATGTAAATTTTACTTATTTTGCAAGTTAACTGGGATTGCTTTTTGTCCTGTAATTACATTTTTCCTTTTTTTATTGTGATAAAATACACATAATATAAAACTTAACATTTTACTCATTTTTTCTAATTATAATCCAGTGGCATTAAATTGCATTCACGTTATCGTGCAACCATTACATCATTCATCTCTAGAACTTTTCCATCTTCCCAAACTGAAATTCTACTCATTAAATAATAACTTTGTTTCTCCCACTCCTGGTAAATACTATTCTACTTTGTCTCTAAATCCAGTACCTCCTGTAAGGGAATCATGCAGTATTTGTCCTTTGTGTCTGGCTTCTTCACTTAGCATGATAGTTTCAAAGTTCATCCATGTTGTATAGCATATGTTAGAATCTCATTTCCCTTTCAAGGATGAACAATACTCCATTGTATGAATATATCACATTTTATTTATACATTTATCAGTGGACATTTGGGTTTCTTCCTCAAATGTCCTGTTGTGAATAATGCTCTTGTGAATAATGCTGCTGTGAACTTTGGTATATGCTTGTTTTAATTTTAAACCACGAAATGTGTATGTATGTAACCATGTCGAGAGACAGCATCAAGGGGTTTCAAAGAACTAATTTTTCCTCCGAGCTCACCACAGTAAAGAGCTCTTGTTTGCCTTTAGATTTCTTATCAAAGGAGTATTTCCTAACTTTGAAAGCCTGGTTTAAATGGTGAGTTAGGAGAAAAGACTGGTTTTTAGCTGGTTGGTGGTGAATGGAAAGGCTTGAGTTAAAATACATTTCAGAATATCTAATTTCGGTATGTAATTCTGAAAGATCACTTCCTAAAAATTATTAATCTCTTCAAACATAACAAAGCCACTTACAGGTCTCCCTTAAAACACTTCCAATATTTCAGGCTGACTCTTGCTTGTGGTGGAGTAGCTCTAAATTCTTTTGATGACCTAAATCCTGATTGTTTGGGACATGCAGGACTTGTCTATGAATATACATTGGTGAGTGTATTTTCTTTCTGAAGATGATAATACAGTGATGTTTCGTTCATGAATTCATTCAAACCCAGAATCATATTTTTGATTTGTTTACATACATTTTGATGCTTATGTATAGTAATGATAAGCCATTGATGGGAAAAGTCACATTTCTTTTATATGAAGTAGTTTATTTGCTTTAATGTGATTGGTATGTTGTTTTCTTATTAATAAACTACTTATTCTTCCATAAGCCCCTCTTCATTCTTTGTATAACCATATCCTGTTTTTGAAAATATCTTTTTCACATAGGGAGAAGAGAAATTCACCTTTATTGAGAAATGTAACAACCCTCGCTCTGTCACATTATTGGTCAAAGGACCAAATAAGCACACACTCACTCAAATCAAAGATGCAATAAGAGATGGCTTGAGGGCTGTTAAAAATGCTATTGATGATGGTAAGATTCTTATTGTATATTCTTTTGCTAGTGTGAAAGGCATGGCTGAATACTGTGTTCTTTTTATCAGTAATTTACACAGCCAGACACCATGCAAAAGTAAAGTCTTCCCTTTAAAATGCCTGTGATGGTATGCGAGGCTTTTTTATAGCATATCATGATTAAAAGTGGATACAAATAAATGAACTAATGCTAAGACCTTGCAAGAGCTTCCAAGTACTAGTTAAATTGGGCCATTTTGCTATTTGATGTGTTGCTTGTATTGCTTTCAAGTGTACTATTAACACTGTGGTGGTTATGCTGAATTCTGAAGAAATGGATGGCTTTTGTGTGTGTGTTTTAATTTTCTTAAAAATGATTCTACAGTTTTGTTTTCTCTGCAACTTAGCATTTCTCTGCGTCCCCCCCGCCCCCAACAGGCTGTGTAGTTCCAGGTGCTGGTGCAGTGGAAGTGGCAATGGCAGAAGCCTTGATTAAATATAAGCCCAGTGTAAAGGGCAGGGCCCAGCTTGGAGTGCAAGCATTTGCTGATGCATTGCTCATTATTCCCAAGGTATGAATACTTTAACAGTTTTCTTAACTACATCAAAATGATTTAGCTGATGAAAGCTTTTTGATAATGGCGTTTTTATAATGTAGACTTTGAGTAAACAAGTTTTATTCATTTTCTCCCTAACATAACTAGAGCCAGGTATCTCTTATCCAAATGTATTTGGTTCCTGTGGAAGGGAGTTGAATAACTGAAGTTTCAGATGGCAGGAGATAAACTGTTTTAAGAGTTTGCAGTGTAGAAGTTATACTAGAGTACAAGCTTGCTCTTTTGTTTTCTCTTGTATGCTATTTTAGGGATATAGTTTATGACCAGTGTATTGCTGGGCTTGGGGTGGGTTAATGAGTTGGTTAGTAACAAATGTTCTATTTAGTTATTCTCTGATATGAACATAAATACTGGTCTATCTTAAGGGTTTTTTTTGTTTTGTTTTGTTTTACTAATTGGAATTATGGTTCTTATCACTTCTTAGGGTTCTATCTTTTAAAGGATTAAATTTGTTTGTTTAGGTTCTTGCTCAGAATTCTGGTTTTGACCTTCAAGAAACACTAGTTAAAGTTCAAGCAGAACATTCAGAATCAGGTCAACTTGTAGGTGTGGACTTGAACACAGGTAAGAGAACACAGCTATTTGTAGGGGGAGAACTAGATTCAGGTGAGGTAAAATCAGGGAGGATAAAAAATGGAAACAATAGAATGTTGGAGAAAAGTAGAGTGGAAGAAAGATAACAGAATCCTGCAGTATTTGTAAGACCTATTACTGTCAACAGCATCATACATTCACATTAGTAGAAAGGGTTTCTGGAATGAGGGAAATGGTAGGTCCATTTTGGCCAGTTCAAGTGCTCTACTTTAATATGAACAAACAAGAAGAATGCATCTGGAAAAATAGAGATGTTCAAACATTTGGTAACCAAATAGCACATTACTATTACTGGATGTCTTCTGAGTAGAGATCGTAGTTTGGAGCAAAATTGGACTAATTGAGGAACTTTGGATAATGAGAATAATCAGTGATGAGCAAATCACAAAATACTCTGTTTTATTTGCATTCTGATCTTCCAACTTTCTGTGTGTGATTTTAAGAATACTGGGTTACTTTACAGGTGAGCCAATGGTAGCTGCTGAAGTAGGCATATGGGATAACTATTGTGTAAAGAAACAGCTTCTTCACTCCTGGTAAGTTTGAGACAGCCAAAACTAAAATAACCTTTAGAGAATCCTCATACTCTTACTTGGTATGTTTAATTACGTGGGGTTTTTTGTTTTGTTTTCATAAAAATGTAATCAGCTGAAAGTATAAAAACTAAACTAGCCTTCTATATTTTTGAGGGGAAAGGAGAAACTTAATTGGATATAATTTGTGCAGTTTGGGGTTCATATGTCACATCTGAGCCATCTGATCTTTCCGTCCCCTTTCAGCACTGTGATTGCCACCAACATTCTCCTGGTTGATGAGATCATGCGAGCTGGAATGTCTTCTCTAAAAGGTTGAATTGAAGCTTCCCTTGTGTCATCTGTATCATGAAGACTACAGAGTGATCCTAAGAATATAGCCATGGAATTTTTGTCCAAGCTTCAAATGATTTTCAAAAGCATTTTCCTTTCCCATACGAAAAAAAGAACACTCACACTCAAATTTTGAAGTTCTGAAATTATAATTACAGTATTTTTTTAAATTTCACTGCAGTGTACACCATTAAGCAGGCTGTTTTCACCCAATGAACAGGATGTTTTGCTTTAGCTTCCATGATCTAAAAGTACCGTGTTAGACAAGTATGTTACCTACCTTGTTATTAAATGTTCCTTGAAAAGCAAATTTAATGGTTTAATAATTTCTTCTAATTGATGTATTTTAGTATATCTACTAGTTCTCCACTGTCAGGCTTGTAGGTTTTTATGCAAATATAAATAATACTTAAAGTAACTTAAGATTTTGAAAGCATCCCTGTTTCTTTAGTATTAATTCCTGAGTAAAACTGTTGGAATCATTTGTTTGGACTTTTAATGCTTTTAAGTACTTTTGCTAAAATGCTCCCCAGGAAAGTTGTACTGGGCAGAAAGATGGGTGAAGTAGAGGCAAGGGAGTTGATCATTATATATAAATAAACTGAAAGTATGAAGAGAGAAAACTAGAAATAGAGGAGACAGAGGGAAAAACACCCTTAAAGGCATGGGGGCTAAGGGAAAGATTTTCACATGGACCATATTTTCACACCCCTGTCTGTACCTGTGCTTATGCTGAAGGACCTGCCCGACCATTCCAAACTCTGTAGTGTCGTCTTTCACCCAAGTTACTGTTCTCTCCCACCCGCTACCACAAAATTGTTTTTATAGTTGGTAGATCTCATTCACAGCCCTTGAGAATGAAGTTGTGTGCTGCAAAGCTTTGTGTTTCTGAGGACTTGGCAGTTGCCTACGGTGTGCAATAAATATTAAATTGAAACCTTTTCTGTGATCTTGAAATGGTATTCCAGGGCCCAAAAGGAATTTGAATATAAATGGGTAGAAAATCCGTGGAAATGTTCTGTTCACAGTGTAATGGAGGAGCTTGTGGAACGCCGGGGCCCCTGGACACTAATCTCTTCTCTGGCTCCACAAGTTCTATACCCAGCCGCAGCCTGGGACTAACCAAGCCCTTTTGACCAAAGGGGGTTGTGAGGGAAACGCTAAGGAGGCGTATTGCGAGCGATACGGTGGCCGAAGCGGTGCACGCAGGGCGCAGGCGCAGAAGGGCTTTACGGTGCGGCGTGCTGCTCGTGTTACCGGCATGGGCCCCTCGCCACCGCTGCTGATTCTGCCGCTGCTCCTGTCTGGCCCGTGGCTCGAGCTAGGTCAGTGTGCTGGCCTGTCCCCTGACCCTGTGTGCCCCAGGAAACATCAGGGAAGGGGTGGGTGCCCTGCCAGGTCGGGAAAGAGACCGTGGCCCCTCCGCCCGCTTCCGGGATGGGCTTGGAGCAGCCAGAGGCAGCCAACTTGGCAAGATGGTTAATGCTCATATCCTATCTAACTGCTTTTTCACTTTTAATTTATTTTGGAATCTTTCGAACATAGTGTAAAAGAATATAAAAACACCTCCTCCTATGAACCGGTAACCCAGCTTAAAAACAGGCGCCAGTTTATAACTAATCTTGCTATTTTGGTATATCACTTTCTCCTTCCCTGGGGCCTTTTTGAAGTGAATCCAGACACGACACAATTTTATTTGTAAATACACAGCATGAATAGCCAAAAAGACAAGAAGTCATGAAAAAAACCCACCATACTCTTTCTCTACTTTAAAAAACTAACAGTGGGGCGCCTGGGTGGCGCAGTCGGTTAAGCGTCCGACTTCAGCCAGGTCATGATCTCGCAGTCCGTGAGTTCGAGCCCCGCGTCGGGCTCTGGGCTGATGGCTCAGAGCCTGGAGCCTGTTTCCGATTCTGTGTCTCCCTCTCTCTCTGCCCCTCCCCCGTTCATGCTCTGTCTCTCTCTGTCCCAAAAATAAATAAAAAACGTTGAAAAAAAAAAAAAAACAAAAAATAAAAAACTAACAGTTGTCATTAATATCCTTAAACATACAGTTAGTGTTCAAATTCATCTACTGTGTTTGTTATAGTTTATTTACTGAGTTAATGTCAGAGTTCATACATTGCAGTTATATGTTGTTTCTGAATTCCCTTTTAATCTGAGATTTCCCTGTAAAATTTTTTCTCCCTTGAAGTAGATGAAATCATCAGTGTGTGTCAGAATGAGAATAAGAAGGCTAAAGACAGAGAAACATGAAAAAATGGTAGACTCGGCCATTGAGGAACTTATAATACTTAGACATCCTTAGGCAGAAACATAACACCCCAAAGTGTGAAGACAAGTGTAGCAGGTTGGAAATAGTGCTGACCTGGAAGTAAGGAGACCTGGATCTAGTGCTGTCCCTGCTAACTAGTTCTTTAAGTGGTTTCTCTTTTTTGGGTCTTGGTTTTTTCCTGTTAAATAAGGGGGTTGAATTAAAGATCTTTTGAGGCGCCTGGGTGGCTCAGTCGGATCGTGGGTTCGAGCCCCGTATTGGACTCTGTGCTGACAGCTGAGAGCCTGGAGCCTGCTTTAGATTCTGTGTCTCCCTCTCTCTCTCTGCCCTTCCCCCACTCGTGCTCTCAGTCTCTCAACAACAACAACAAAAAAAGTTAAAAAAATAAATAATAAAGATATTTCTAATTCTGATTTTCTGAGGTGTTCAAACAGTAGATATGAAGGACCTCATTCAGTTATTTGCTAATTATCGTGCTCTTATGCTAGATGCCAGGAATACACTGGCAAAATAAATGTAGTTCTTTTCTTTCTGGAGCATATGATATAATAGTGAAAATCATTCAGAAATGGGGAGGAAGAGGCAGAGAAACAACTTGAGCAGAAGTGTGGGTAGAGATGTGCTAGATGTATTTCAGGGTATAGTGTCTAGATTTACCTAGCTGGGACAAAGAGTTGTGTACAGGAATAGAGCAGTAAGAAAGAAAATAAACATTTGTTGAATAATTACAATGCACTCACAACGTTTCACACATGTTAATTTTAATTTATACAGCCACACCTATGAAATAGCTAGATGTTATCTCCATCTTGTAGGTGAAGAAACCAAAACTCAGACTGACTTATTTGCCTAAGGTCACCCAACAAATTAAGTGGCAGAACAAGAATTTAAAGCCAAATTTTTAAGCCGCCTTTTTTTTTCATTACATCATTATGAATATTACGTATGATCCAAATATTGTCACTTGTTTTATATATATTCACGTATTACTGATGATGCTCCTTTTTCTCTGCAGGGAATGGGCAGGCTACTAGCATGGTCCAGCTACCAGGTGGGAGATTCCAGATGGGAACAAATTCACCAGATGGCAGAGATGGTGAAGGGCCTGTCCGGGAGGTGACAGTAAAACCCTTTGCCATTGATATATTTCCTGTCACCAACAAAGATTTCAGGTACATCAGGTATTCTAAGAGCGGTAAAGGCTCTTTCTGATTTTCGTTCCTGATAGCTAAAAGCAAACTAGCTTGTTCACTATTACATATCATCTTTGCAATAGTAATATGGGATAAGTGCTGTCTCCATTTTTCAGGTGAAGAATCTGAAGTCTGGAGACTCTGTTTACGGCAGAGCTGGACCTGGAACTCAAACCCTCTGACCCTTGAGCCAGTGGATTTTCCATTACACTGGATATAACACTGAGAAATAGGGGCAGAAGTCAAACACTTAACAAAAACCTCTTCCACAGGGAAAAGGGATTGGGAGAAGGGTCATAGTAGCTGGGAGTCTTTAAATATCTTTTATATTTACTTATGGAACTGGCATTGTTTTAGGACAAGCATTGTGATTCCAACTCAATCTAGGAAGACTTGTTGAGCCGCCTCACTTTCCTCAAGGTGGTATGTTTTGCAAAGGCTAAAGTGGGGAATGATCCAGGTGATACCTGTAACTTACCTTCAAATGATACAGGGGGAATATAGAGAGAGAGGAGTGGGAAAAGGAAGAGGAGGGAACAGGAAGACAAAGCAAATGTGGGAAATGATTTATATGTTGCATTGTGGCCTTAAAACTCTTTAAGATAAAAATTTACGGGGAAAAATTTACTCAGGAGACAGAGTAAGCATAAGAATTATTAGTGTTTCCTTTTAGTTTTGTTCATAGCAGCACTCTCAACAATAGCCAAATTATGGAAAGAGCCTAAATGTCCATCAACTGATGAATGGATAAAGAAATTGTGGTATATATACACAATGGAATACTATGTGGCAATGAGAAAAAATGAAATATGGCCTTTTGTAGCAACGTGGATGGAACTGGAGAGTGTTATGCTAAGTGAAATAAGCCATACAGAGAAAGACAGATACCATATGGTTTCACTCTTATGTGGATCCTGAGAAACTTAACAGGAACCCATGGGGGAGGGGAAGGAAAAAAAAAAAAAAGAGGTTAGAGTGGGAGAGAGCCAAAGCATAAGAGACTGTTAAAAACTAAGAACAAACTGAGGGTTGATGGGGGGTGGGAGGGAGGGGCGGGTGGGTGATGGGTATTGAGGAGGGCACGTTTTGGGATGAGCACTGGGTGTTGTATGGAAACCAATTTGTCAATTTCATATATATTAAAAAAAAAAAAGAATTATTAGTGTATTTGTGGCACCTGGGTGGCTCAGTCAGTTAAGTGTCCGACTTCACTCAGGTCATGGTCTCACAGTTCGTGAGTTTGAGCCCCGCGTTGGGCTCTGTGCTGACAGCTTGGAGCCTGGAGCCTGCTTTGGATTCTGTGTCTCCCTCTCTCTCTGCCCCTCACCTGCTCACACTCTGTTTCTCTCTGTCTCTCAAACATAGATAAACATTAAAAAAATTAAAAAAAAAAAGAACTGGGAGATGCAGCATTGTGTTAGTTTACAGATTTTGCCCATGTTTTTGTGACTTCCAAATGAAAATAATTCCAGGGAAGCACCTTATTAAAGGTATTTAAAAATCCTTCCTGGGAGGGGGAGGGGGCAGGACAGGGAACACTATGAACACTATGTAAGGGATATATATATATATATATATATATATATATATATATATCTTAGTTGGTCTGATAATGGATGATTTCAGTTTTTTTTCTTTTCATATACTTGTGCTTTCTCATTTTTCTATAATACAATATGCATTACACATATGTGCTTTTTTGTTAAGTATTTATTTATATTGAGAGTAAGAGAGAGAATGAGTGCAAGGGAGAAAAAGAGAAAGGCGGGGAGAGAGACAGTTCCAAGCAGGCTGCATACAGCTGGTGCGGGGTTCGAACTCACGAACTGTAAGATCATGACTTGAGCTGAAACCAAGAGTCAGACGCTTAACTGACTGAGCCAACCAGCACTCCATGCTTATATGTGCTTTTTTTTTTTTAATTTTTTTTTTCAACGTTTTTTATTTATTTTTGGGACAGAGAGAGACAGAGCATGAACGGGGGAGGGGCAGAGAGAGAGGGAGACACAGAATCGGAAACAGGCTCCAGGCTCTGAGCCATCAGCCCAGAGCCCGACGCGGGGCTCGAACTCACGGACCGCGAGATCGTGACCTGGCTGAAGTCGGACGCTCAACCAACTGCGCCACCCAGGCGCCCCGCTTATATGTGCTTTTTAAAAGTATTTTTAAACAGGAAAGTTATTAAAATTGAAGGAGAAATCACTTTTGATCAGGTTTGCACCACATCATGACAACCAGAAATAGCTAGCTAGATAGATGAACAGTGTGTGTTCTTTTATATTTCAAATTATGACATTTATTTATTTATTTATTTATTTATTTATTTATTTATTATTTTTAATGACCTGTTTTATGATAGACCTCTGGCAAGCCCCTAAACTTTGCTTAGAACCCCCATGATTTGTCTCTGCCTCTCTGGTGAAAGATTTTCAAACTACTCAGATGCTCTGAGGTTGGTGAATAGCTGTTGCTACCACATCTGATCACCTCCTCCATTCTCAATGCCCCTTTCATGGGTGAACAATGTCTCTTCATGTCAGAGGGCTGGCACAGACGGGGTACTATTAGCCCAGTGAAAACAATCCATCTTACCCTGGAAATTTTACGTGCTAAAATTTGCTAAACCATACCAAACTGTGTGAAAATCCATTCTAAAATTTCAGTACATCATTTTTATTTGATTCCGCTTTTTTTCATTTGTTAGATGGAGATAATCACGTTCTGCCTCCCTCACATGATTGTTGTGAGAGTGGGGATGTGATGAAGACCTTTCAGAAAACAGACCTGTTCCCCACCCTTAAATATTCTCAGCAGTTTTATTCATAATCTCCAAAAGCTGGAGATAACCCAAATGACCTGCAAGTGGTGAATGGATAAGCAAAATACAGAACCTCCACACTATAAAATGGTACTCTGTAAACAGAGGAACAAACTAATACTGGCAACAACGTGGGTGATTCTCAGAGGCATTATGCTAAATGGAAGAAGCCAGACTCTAAAGCTACATACTGTATGATTTGATGTATGTGAATTTATATTCTGGGAAAGGCAAAACTATAGGGACAAAAAACAGCAATGATTGCAGAGGCAATGAGGGAATTTCTGGAGGTGGTTGATAAACTTCCTCTATATCTTGATCGTGATAATGACTATAAGTTTTGTCAAAACTCACAAAACTGCACTAAAAGAGTGAATTACTCTACGTGAATTACACATACAGCAACAGATTTTAAAGGAAAATCTCCTACTCAGACTTCAATGTCAATTCCTTGTTGTTGAGGGAAACTCTGTGATGTGTGACTTAAAGGTGAAGGATCTATGAGGTTTTCTGGAGCAGGAGGGGGTGACAGTGGGACCTGGAACTGTAGCAGCTTAACTAAGTGAACTATCTCTCTTTTCAGGGAGTTTGTCAGGGAAAAAAAGTACCGGACAGAGGCTGAGAAGTTTGGGTGGAGTTTTGTCTTTGAGGACTTTGTCTCGGATGAGCTTAGAAACAAAGTGGCCCATCAGATGGAGGTGAGAGAACCTGGGCTTTCAGCTGAAGGAGTGGGCCCTGGACAGAGAATCCTGGACAGAGAAGCCACAAGAGAGAATCACCCCTGAGAGCCACAGGCAGGGAGGAAGCAAGAGAGATCCTCCCTGGAGGAGTCAGATGAACACATACTCCCGAGACGTTAACCTTGTGCTGGTTTCTGCCTAGAGAGACTTTGTAAAAAGTCTGGTGATCTGGTCACATGTAGGGTTCAAGTTACTCCATGAACTGACAAGAGAACATCTCAACATCCCCTCCAATAACGGTCATGAGATGTCCTGCTTTAAAGGTTCCAGAAACAGCCCCACTTGGACCACCCGAGGCTCAGCCTAAAGTGTCTGCTCTGCCTCCTGTGTGTCAGTCAGGAAGGTGACCTTGCTGGGTCAGAGCATCTTGCAGTCATGCCTTTTCCTTTTTTTGCAGTCTGTTCTCTGGTGGCTTCCAGTGGAAAGGGCATTCTGGAGACAGGTAAGGGTTGGTTCCTCTGCCTTGTTTTCTGCCCCTGTTGACTCTTATTCTGGAGGCCTGGCTTCCCTAGACCCGTTGCCCATCTAGAAATATGGAATTAAAAAGGATGACCATAAATTTTGAGGACACAGCCAAGCAACCCTATTTCCTGTGCCCTGATCTTTTTTCCCATCGCCCACCCCACTTTTCCATTTCTGACTCTGGGCCTCTCCGCGCTCACCAGGCTGTCTCCTCCAACTTCCTTGCTCCATCTAGTGGTAAAAGCTGAACTCAGCCACCTTAAGCCTAGCCTTCCTCAGACTTCCATGAGCTCCCAGAAGTCTGTCTCACTTCATCCTGGCTGTCAGCCTGCAGGTCCTGGCTCTGGCATCCGAGAGAGACTGGAGCTCCCAGTGGTACACGTGAGCTGGAATGACGCTCGTGCCTACTGTGCTTGGCGGGGGAAACGGCTGCCCACCGAGGAAGAGTGGGAGTTTGCTGCCCGAGGGGGCTTGACGGGTATAGAGTTGGCAGCGCGACTCCCCTTTATTCTTCTCCCATACTACCCTGCATGGGGGGCTTTGAAGGGTGGGAAGGGTCCATACTCCCGAGAGCAGTCTTCTAAACTGTGTGGCAAAGGGCCGGTTGTTCTGTTTTCAATTCTCATCCATCTCACACCCATACTAATGTACAATGCCATAAAAATTACTAACTGGAAAAATGGAATGAAGGAACAGACAGAAAATTTGTCATTTTTGGAGATTGCATCCAGACATGTTACATTTCCGTAAATGATCAGAACACCATAGCATAGGGGGAAAGAAAAGCACTACCTAGACTGCCTTTTCCATAGGTGTAAAGGGACTAAAGAATCACTATTTGCTCATAACTCTGTTGTTCTGCAATCCCAACTAAACAAAAAGTTAGGAGCAGGAAGCAGCAACTCGCCGTGTTCAACACCTCTGCTACTCTTTGAATGAACACCAGCTATCCCAGTAGTCAAAATTATTAATGTGAATAATAAGGTTGCTTGTTTATCCAATTTAAGTCTAGTTGACAAGTTTCTTCATTCTTACCCCCAATTTCTGTACTTAATCTAGACATGATCCAGTAACAGTTAGTTTACAGACTGGCATGAGTCAGGACCACAATTGGGATTGCACTGTCCTGGAGCAGATCAGGAGGCCAGGGGCTCTGAGTGCAGTACAGTGAGGGGAAGGGACAGGCCTTGGAAATAAAAGTAATCTCTCTCTTCTTTTCTCATCACCTTCTGACTTCCTTTTGGTTCCCTCACTATTTCTGTCTTTCCCTTGTTCCACAACCCTTCACCTCTCCCACCCCTGCTATCTCCTTGCTCTCTTGGCAGGTCAGGTTTATCCATGGGGAAACCAGTTCCAGCCAAACCGCACCAACCTGTGGCAGGTAAGATATACATTCCTCACCCCTCTCCCTTCTCAAAGCCTTGATCGAAACCTGCTGTAGGCTAGGCGGCACATTGGGCTGTGGGACTCAGAGGGCTTTGTGTTCTAATGGGACTGATAAACTACTAAACTGGTAAAGCAAAAGACAGTGTGGTAGGGCTACATACTGAAGAGTTGCAGGAGTAAATGACTGCCTGAGAGAGCTGGGGGTGACTTCACAGAGAAGATGACATTGAACCTGATGGAGATTGGAATTTGCCAAGTGAAAAGTGTAGGAAAGGGCATTATCAGCTGAGGGAACAACATGAGTGTAAGCATTGTATTAGGAAAGGGTACTGTGTGTTCAGAGACGGGACAAGTTCAGAGAGGCTGGAGCACAGTGAAATGGGGTGTGTAGGAGATGATGTAGGCAGTGGGTTGTAAGCAGATTATGAAGGACCAGGTGTGCCAAGATACGGTTATATCTTACCCTGTAGGCAGTGGGGAGTCAACAGAGGGGACTAAAAGCATCTTTGATTTGGGGAGTATGCTAGTTGCTAATTTGCACAGGACCCAACGAAGTACAGCTGCAATGGTGGCAGTGGGGGGGGGGGTCTCTGAATTTGAGGCTGTGGCAATGGCACAAGGGATTTTGAACATGTGAATTAAGTAGTAGCAGGATGGAGAGGAAGCCAAATGGAAGAGGCATGCCTGAGAAGATAGACAGGGTTTGGTAATTAATCAGATGTGGAGAGGTGAAAGAGAGTTGGGTTCAAGCATGAATCTAAGCTTGGGCAACAAGATGATGGTGTACCATTATCAGAATAGATGATATGCATTTGGGGTCAGAAGGCTAGAACTTGATCACTGAACTGAGATCACTGATCACTGAACTAAGATCAGCTTAGTTTAAGGTGCCTTTGGGTCATTTATATGCTGAAAGTCAGAAATATGAGTCTGGAACTTAGGACAGAGGTCTGGGTCAGAGCAAGTGGTTTGGGAGTCATCAGCATCATACATCTTGGGCAAGAATGTCATCTCCCAGGGAGACTCTATAGAGTGAGGTGGTACAGCGTCAGCGTTTCAGGGGTAGCATTAAAAAGGACCTGAGGGGTAAACTGATCTTAGATGATCTTTGGATCAGAGCTTGGCAAAAAGATCTGACTTCTTCACTGTAATCTTTGATAAGTTAGCCATTTTGAGCCTCAGTTGCCAGTTTTTTAAAGGGAGAAATACTTGCCTCACAACCTTGTAAGTATTAAATTAAAAGCGATAAATGTAGCCCTAGCACATAGTAGCTATTGCCCCTTCTATCTCCCCTTTAGTAAGAGCAGCTTCCATAGACCAGTGGAAGATGAATCCCAGTTTTAATGAGAAGAATGAACACATTGGACACATTGCATCAGCAAATATAGGGTCCTTTTTTTCAGGAATTTTGGTGGTAAGAACAGATGAGGATAGAGTCAGGGCAGACGAGGGAGAGTTACACCTGTTGGTGGTAGAAGGGGAAGAGGTGTTACAGGAGAGCACAGGGTGGGCATTGGTTGTTCTGCAGATGGCAGGTGGTGCTGACCACAGAGGAGGGGAGGAGAGCCTTTCTTCCCAAGGCACCGAAGCGCATGGGGTCCAAGGCAGAGGAGTGGGAGCTGCTGAGAGTGGAGAAAGTGGGAGTGGGGTAGGCTTGTTCTAGACCCCTGTGGGCACAGGGGAAGGCATACCCATCCTAATCCAGCCAGGAGGTGATGGTGGAGGACATGAGGTGACTAGTTTGGGAGCTCAGGATGGGTACCTCAGAACACTGCCCCATACCCCTCACCCCACCCCAGATGACACAGCAAGTGACCTTGGTTTTCCTCTGGGTAGACAGGGACACCTGCCTTGGAACAGGATGGTAAATGTTTTAGTTTAAATTTCTCCTTCTCAGGGAAAGTTCCCCAAGGGTGACAAAGCTGAGGATGGCTTCCATGGAGTCTCCCCAGTGAATGCTTTCCCCCCACAGAATAACTATGGTAAGATTTCCTTTCACATTGCTGTCAACACTCACAAATTGTTTGGTGGCATCATTCTGTTGATCAATGAGGCAGAAAGAAACACCACCAGAGAAGCATTTGCTCCCCTAAAGACTTCATAAATGGGGGCAGGGGGGGTGGGTACTAGCCAGCCTGGGACTGACCCCCCACCCTGCTGTGCTGTAGGGCTCTATGACCTCATGGGCAACGTGTGGGAGTGGACGGCATCACCGTACCCGGCCACTGACCAGGACATGCGTGTCCTCCGGGGGGCATCCTGGATCGACACAGCTGATGGCTCCGCCAACCACCGGGCCCGGGTCACCACCAGGTAAGAAGCCTGGGATCTGGGGGCTGAGGGTCAGGTCCTGGTCTCCCAGAGCACAGACAGCACCAGAGCTGGTGTTGGCACTGCTTCCACACCTCCGTCTGCACCCAGAGTTGGGCACAGAAAAGAGAACAAGCAGCACTTGCCATGAGAAGCAAAAGAGCCCAGGGCGACTTGTGCCTTTTCTTGCCAGCTCTCAGCACCCAGAAAGACTTTGTGTCCCACACCATAAGGTTTTCTTTCTGTTCTTGTCCTCCTAACTGGGTGTGCGGAGACAGGGGGGTAGAATGGCCACATAAATAGGTTATGGCCTGGGGTCATGGAAATACTGACCCTTCAAACTGGAAAGCACATGAAAAGTCATTTTCTGTAACCATTTTGTTTTACCGTCAAGGAAAATTAGGCTCAGAGAGGTGCTGGGACCTGCTCATTTCACACAGATGATTAGTGCTAGCACCTGAGTCTCCTACTGGGACTGTCTCTACACTCTCATCTGTACATTTATTTTGATTGATCTCCCTGTGATTCCTCCCATTACGGGTTCCATAGGGATTAAAAAGAGACCACAGTTTCTGTGGCCTCGGGAAGTCAGGTTTGCAGACGTTTCTTTGACACATTGAGGCCCAAGACTTTCTCTCACCTCCTTTTTTTAGGACAAAGTAATGGAGAAGATATTAGCCTGGGAACCAGGAAGCTGGGTTTGCCACTGAATCTCTTGTGCCCATGAAGCAGTAGTTGGCTCTGGGCAGGATATTTACATCTTTCTAGTATCTGCTGGGTCTCTAAAATGGTGAACAGACCCTCCCTTCCAGAGCTATTGAGAAATGGCAAATGAAGGAGCATATGTGAAAGTTCATTAAAAAGTATGAAGTACTCACTGGCACTACAACATTTTGCTTCTTACTGACAGGAATTTTTGATTGTTTGTTTGTTTCGACTGAGTTATTCTAAACCACCAGCAGCTAAAGTTACTAGTCATTGCCCTTCCTGCCTTCCAGAGCAGATTCTCAGGGCTGTTCACTCACACTTCCTCCACCCTGTCCCAGGGCCCTTCTCCCCATTGCCCCAGGAGCGCCCTCACCCCAGGCTTCTTTCTAGACCATGTCCTCCCGCACCCTGGACCACAGCAGGCCCTAGGAGGTAGAGCAGGAAAGTGGAGTAAGACTCCAGACCCCTTTTCAACAAATGTCCATTCTTTCTCCTCTTCTCTGGTGCCAGGATGGGCAACACTCCAGATTCAGCCTCAGACAACCTTGGCTTCCGTTGTGCATCCAGTGCAGGCCGACTGCCTGGGGAGTTGTGAACAGCTATGCAGAGCCAAAGAGAAGAGCCCCATGGTGCCCGTGCCACTCCCTGGCCACGTTCCAGACACAGCCAAACTCCAGACTCTTAAACTTTAGCCTCAGGAATGACCTCCTACCCCTCTTCCATTCCTCTGTGGCAGGCATCTCTCACCAGGCCAGGAGAGGACTCTAACCTCAGAGGAGGGGTGCCACTGTCTCCTGGAGAAGGGGCCCAACTTATTGATTGTGGCCAAGAGCTGGGTGTTTCTCTTAGAGGTCAGATATTAACTGTATAGGGCCCAGTACTCAAACAATTGGGCCAGAGTGCTCTGAAAGGCACTTTGTTAAAAATTTTAAATCAATGTTTGATTCAGGGATCCAACATTGTTTTCTCAAGGCAGAATTTCACCATTTCTCTTTGTTTTCCAAGCAAATTGCTGTAGAAGGAAAATACTTCTTTCATTCACCTCATTTGTAGTGTTTCACATGCCTCTGAAGGAACCTAATTTCTGCTAACCGTACACAGAATGCAGTAACCAGGCTCTTTAAAGCACAATGTCAGTCTTAAAAGGGTCTAGGGGAGCCGAATTATTTACCAGACAAAACTGTATTGTGAGAGTCACAAAGTAAATGATATTCCAGACAGACAAATACCAGAACCTTCCCTTTCTATTGTTAATCAGATCAGGGCTCCCATATGTCTCTAAACATATGTCCCTAGAAAAGAACCTGCTCCCATTGTGCCACTGGATGTTGTGAGGTCAGTAAAACCTCTTGTGATTGTATATCTCAGACTATTCTCTTTTATCCTCACCCTGGGACCCTAAGAGAAGGGCGCGCAAGCATCTGGAACTCTGGGCCTCCCATGAGAAGAACGTGAGATGGTGCTTACAGCTGGGAAGTAGAGAAGCAGTTCCCCTCTATGGGGACAGGCCCTGACCACACTCACCAACATGTGATGACGTGTGATGGGAGCGCCCTGCCCTTGTGCAGAGCCTCTGAGAGGGGATAGGGGCCTTGGGTGCAGGGGTTCTGGCCAGGCCCAAGTACCCCGCTCTGGACAGAGGCTTGGACATGATCTCACTCCTTCAACTTCTGTTTCTATGGCTTTCCCTCCTTGCCCGCCCCCCGCCCCACCTACCCCACCTGCTGGCCCCTCAGTAGTCTTCCTCAGCCAGGGAGAGGAGCACAGCTTTGGGTGTGTTCTCAAAGAGGGCAGCCCGGTTCTGCTGCTGCCCCTTCTTCACCCAGTGGCCATAGATGCGGAAAGCATAGGCATCGATGAGTCGGCGCAGAGGACGGAGGGCATAAGGGTCACGGATGACGATCTCCCGGGTCACCGGCTTCACCCGGCGGTACTGGTAGTAGATCCGCACTGAAGCCAGTACTGTTACAGCAATCACCTGTGGAAAGCCAGAACTGAGAAGCTGGACCCAGTCCCTGCTGGCCTGTCTCCTTCCCCTTCCAGTGCAGGGAGTCCCTGAGCGTGATTGCTATGAAGCCTTGTGTGCCTACCGCTGGGCCTTTCCTAGTGTTCCCCCTATCATTCCCACCCCTCCGGCATCTGCAGAGATGTGGGCTTTTGGAGCCAGATGGGTGACATCTGTCCTCTCTGATGCCAGAAATTGAGCTGGAGCCATCACAGGGATGGGTGGGAGGGGAAGGGCAGGTGCTCTGGAAACCCTGTGAGTGAAAGGAGTCCCTGGGGGAAGGAAAGGGACTTAGGGGCTTGGACTTGAGTCCTGCCCTGGGTGGGAGGGGAGCTTCAGTACCTTGAACTTGCCCCGGGGGCTGAAGTGACGCACTTCTTCCACCACATACTGCTGGAAGAACGGGTGTGCTAAGGCCTCTTCTGCTGAACAGCGGCCCCGGGGGTTCACCACCAAGAAGCGAGAAACCTGAGAGAATAAGGAAGGGGGAGCTGAAAACATCAAGGCAGGGTCCCCTCCAGCACTTCAGAAGACATAAGGTCTTTCCCAGTAGGGTCCTCCATTTTGTAGCATGATATGCTTCTCTCCCCCGTGGTGGACTCCCCCTCTCTTGAGCAGAGGAGCCAGAAGAATTGGTCTCTCACCAAGTCCTTCACTGTGTCTGAATAATCATCCCATTCAGGTGAGCCAAACTGGTAGTTGCCACTCATGATCATCCTCAGCATCAGCATCTGTTTCCGGTGCCAGAAGGGTGGGGAGCCAGCCAGCAGGGTGTACATGATGACGCCTGTGCTCCACCTGGTATCAGGTGGAACAGGGAGGAAGGCAGGAGAACTGGCTGTAGCTCCTGCCATTTCCTCCCCTCCCCAGCCAGGTGCTCTTAGCCACGGGGGCATCCCTGTCTTTCTGGGTCACTTCCCAACATACTTACATGTCCACTTCCTTCCCATAACCTGGGTGGTCATCATTCATGGAGCATTCAATGATCTCAGGGGCCAGGTAACTGGGGGTCCCACAGACCTCTGCAGAAATAGTTACATTCAGGACAGGTCAGCAGGGGGCACTTGGAAGGGGGAAGATCCAAAGAAAAAAAATGTAGACAAAAGCAAAATGGTGCTTGGGCTGGGACTCTTCTAACACTGGCCACCTTCAGAGCCAAGGGCAGGGCCTGGGTGCGGGGTCTGTTGCTTCCTCGGTCACGTCTAGTCATCCCGGCCTGGAACTCAGGCAGTGGGAACCTGGCTCAGCCCTGGGAGGAGGCTTACCTGAAGAGACACCTAGCCCTGAAATGGTAGGATTTTTATTCTGGGAGCGGAAATCAGGGGAGAAATCCAGGCAATCTCTGTTCCTGGGAGCGTGGATGAGAGAGACCTGAGCCCCTGACATGGGCCAAGGCCATGTTACCAGACCTCGCAGCTTCTCTCCTGGCTCCAGCTGGCAGGAAAAACCAAAGTCTGTGAGCTTGATGTTCATGTCATCATCCAAGAGGATGTTCTCAGGCTTCAGATCCCGATGCACAATGTTGAGTTTGTGCAAATTGCAGATTACCTCCAGCAGGGCTCTCATGATCTTTCTGGGGTGGGACAGGCACATGTCACTCTTATCTCCTATTCCGCAGGGCCCGGTAGCAAGCAGGGAGACCAAAGCCCATATACCCACCAGACTGCCAGTGTGGGAGGACAGGCTGAGACCATCTAGGCTGAGCCAAAGAGGGAGGGAGGCTACAAAAGCCAGCAGTGCATGCCCCCAGCCCAGACAAATGCATGCTGCTCTCACTCCAAGAGCTTGGTGCCAGTTTCACTAGGACTCTGGGGCAGGGAGTGGCAATAGGGGCAAATGGATCCTCACCTGGTTTCCTTCTCACTCAGAGTGACCTTCTCAGTGAGGTAATCAAAGAGCTCCCCTCTCTTCATCCTGTGGGGATGGCGGGTTTGTATCTGTATGGGTCCCAAGAGCACCCCCTTCTTACCCTACTCCCAGAGACCTGTTTCCTCCCCTCATATCTCCAGAGACAGAGTGGACCACTCCCCATGAAGGACCAAGGGCTGCAGGAAGAAGCTGGGGAAGTGAGCAGAGGGGTTGTCTAGGGAGATTAGAAGCACAGTGGAAACCGAAAGGGTGGGATAGCACAAGGGTGAGTGTCTCCCCCACTGGGGGTGGGATGGCACCAGCCTGAAGTTCCCCCCACCTGTGGAAGTGACACACTGGGATCTATCAGGGCCAAAATCAGGGCTGGGAGGTGAAAGAGGGACCCTGAGCCACTGGCCCAAGGCCCCAGATCCAGATTATGACAAGAGTGTCCTGATTATTCCCAGGAATGGACAGTAGAGGCAACAGTGCAGGTGCTGCGAGAGCAAAGTTGGCCTATTTTAGGAGTAAGAATTACAGTTCAATCTTCCCACTTCTTGGAATGATGTAGAAAGAGGTCGCTGCTAAAACAATCTAGTTGCACCCTGGAGGGCAACTCAGGGCAGCATTAAAAATAGCTTCCCTAAGCAACTTCTTCAAAGGTTAGGGATATTTGAGCTGCCCACAAGGGCTCTACAGGGCAGTGTCACCGAGCAGAGCTGGGGACAGCTGCAGCTGGTTAAGTCTTGGGCGGCCCTGGGAAAGTCTCCCCTGGTTAAAGAGGAAAGGTACATCCTGCTCTCCTCACCCAGCCCTCCAGGGAAAGCAGCAGGATTCCTGGGACACAAAGGAATTTGGCCACTGTCATAGAGGCAAGAAAACCCTTGAGCTTAGCTGGTATGGCAGGGAGGGGGGTTCTGTTTGAGGAGACAACTTAGAATTTACAGAGGTGAGCCTTATCTATACAATATCTGCACTGTGTTCCAGAAAGGCCATGTGTGAATCCAGTTTTTATTATTCTAATTCCATTTTAAAGACACTAGAAGAACTCACTGTTAGCAACATAAGAAAGATTAACCAGTAAACACTGGGGACTGGGCAAGATACAACAGGCTGCTGCCTCATGGACCTGGCAGTTTAATTGTACACACAGGCCAGGTTATACTGTGTCTGGAAGAAAATAACCCTACACATGTTCAGCATGGCTACAGTATGAAACATTCTAACAAGACAAAACCTACTTGAATAATTTTCTCAAGTAAATCCAGTCCCTAAAATTAGCTACTATGTATGGAGGAATCAAGACACCACACAATGGTGGTGGTTCATGGAGCCTTTAGTGAGGACTCAATGGAGTGGGGCGACAAGGAGCTGGACAGTTCCCTTCCCTGGGAAGCCTTTCTGATAAAAATGATAAGTCTGAAAACGTTGTTCACAGAGCACTTTGTGTCGTCGAATTCAATACTTAGAGCCTGGTGAGATGGGCACAGTGGTTGTTATCATTTTTCCTTTCTTGAGAAAACAGAGGCTCTCAGAGCTGAAAGGCCCCCTGTGGGCAGTGGACCCTGTGACAAGGGGCTTGTCTCAGTAGCCCTGTTGGTGCAGAAGCAGGGGAATAGTGACATTGATGACGACAACGATGATGTCAGTCTTTGAGCCACACCCCAAATACATCCTTTACTGCTTGCCTCCCTGGTGGGCCTCTTGCCTCAATACTGCTGGCCTCCTCCTTTCCACTCTTGCCTCCTTATAGTCAGTAGTATGCTTTTCAAAAGTAAGAGGGATGTGTTCATCCCTCCAAAGTCCTTGCCATGGCTGACATGCCTGCAAAATCCGGTCTTCAGTACAGACTGGCCTCACATTCTGCCAACTTCACAAGCTTGCCCCACTCCACCCTGGTTTCCTTGCCAATCCTGGAATATATGAAGCCCATCCGGTGGGGCCCTTGCTCTGGCTCTTCCTTCTGTCCTTCGGCTGGAAGGGTCCTTCTCCAAGTCTTGGTCCTGATCCCTCCCTCACTTCATCTGGGCCTCTGCTCAGGTCACCTTCTGGAGAGCATTCCCTGACAGCCCCATCTAAAGAAGCCCCACCTCTCTCTAACTCCTGCTCTGCTTTATGCATCTGTACATGTACATAACTATGTGTATGTATCATTGCTTTCTGTTCACTCTCTGTGATAATCATTACATGAAGTTGGGGACTTTGTCTTGTTCATTGCTATAGCCTCAATGTCCAGAATGAGTATTGAATGACCACCTTCGTCATCGTCATTGTAGTTGATAATTAATAGCATTTACATTGTGCCATTTGCTGTGCTATTATTACTTCTGTAATGCCCATGAGAAAACGGATACTTAAAGAAACCATCTAGCTCATAAGTGGTGGCCCCAGGATTCGAGACCTGGCAGCCTGACCCCGGGGCTGATTGACCTGAAGCATTGGTGATCCTATTTGGCCTCCACAGTGTAGGGAGCTGGCTGTTGGTCTCCAGGAAGCACTGGGTAGGGACCACACTAGGAGGTTCTCCGACAGGCCCCAGGGTGTGGCTGGCTGCAGGACTGGGTACTTACAGATCAAACACCAAGAAGAAGAAAGTGTTGGTCTCATATGTGTCCTTCAGCTGTACTGAAATGGAAATGACTAACTCGTCTCAGGTAGCAGAGGAGCCTGGGCAGAGGCAGCGGGGGGGCACAGGGGTGAGGGTACTAAAGCTGCTCCGACTGACTTCAAGAGCCGGAAGGGGTATCAGAACAGTGTTCAAAGGAGTCCCGCTAAGGGAGGGGCCAGCCCGGGACCTTACACCCCCATTCCCTGACCCGCAACCACCGCCAGTTCTGCTTGCAAACCTCTGGCTGGCTGGAAGAGGAGGCTTAGAGCTGAGTCTCCAGGGTGGTGAGGGTGCGGCTGGGAACCTCAAGCCTCAGGGTGCTGGGCTGGCAGGGTCTCCGGGGCAGGAGACACTCTGGGGATCCTGGCTGGCTGCACGGTGGGACCGCACGCACTCCCTGACTTGGGTTATTAGAGCAGAATCATGGTGGAGCACCCTGCTGGGGCCCAGAGCCATTACTCACTGATGTTGGGGAGCCCCGAGACCTTGCGCAGGATGTCCACCTCCTTCAGCGTCGCCTCCCGCAGCTCCTGCACCTCCGCAGAGCTGAAGCTGCCCCCGCCGGTGATGTCAATGATCTTCACAGCATACTCCTGGCACGTGGGCTTGTGGATGCAGCGCCTGACGACACTGCTAACTCCTCTGGGGGTGCAGAGTACAGGTGGTCCAGGGGCCCCTCACCCCAGGGAGAATCCCAGGTCCAAGGCACAACAGAGATGTCTTGCCTTATCCACCAACTCCCTAGGAGTTTTTGGGGATGGGGGACGAAGATGGCAGAGGGAGGGTGATTTGTCTGGAGCTGATGAGTAACGAGCCTGGTCTTAGGACTCTTGATTCCTAGTTTAGTGCTCTTTCTCAGCATCGAGGGCCATCACCTTCCCTCTGACCCCTGATCTCTGACCCTGGTGCAAAGTGGGTTTGGAAGTGCTTGTCAACAGCACTGGGAGAATTCTGCTGGGAGAGGTATATACCCTTCTCATTTGTCCTGGTTCAGGAGAGCAGGACCCCAAACTGAGGGTTTCTCCAAGTGGACAGTGCTTTGGGGATGGGCCCATGGGCCCATGGAACTGGCTGGAGCCCAAGACAGCACTTCCTGGGGCAGGTCTAGGCCTTACCTGCCCAGGATCTCCTTGGGCTCATAGTTCTCATAGAAGCCCTGTGCTGAATACGAGTCTGGCAGTGCCTCGTCCCGGGTCATGCTCAGCTCCTCCGGGGTGATTCTGAGGGGCTCTGAGGGGAGAGATGGAAAGAAGCTGGCAGCCGTCCTGATCTAAGGGATGTGCTCTTTGAGGACTGGAACCCTTTCTCACTCATCTTTGTATCTCCTGGCACAGAACAGGCCTATAGTGGACGTTCAAAATAAATGTGAGTTGAAAAACCCTTTGGAAAGAGCCCAGCTTGCGTCTTCCTGCTGGCTGCAAACTTTTGTGAACCCCAGGCAACCCTGTGGCTCCCCGGATGTTCTCGCTGTAAGTTGCCGCCCCCTGCTGACAGCGGGCCAGGCCTAAGCCCAGGCCAGAGGCAGAAGGTTGGGCCATCAGCCCCAGGGTTAGCTCTGAGGAGGCCAGCACAGCCTTGATTTTAGAAAGAACCCCAGAGAAACTTTGCAGAGGACAAATTAAAGGGCTGTCTCTTCTCTTTGAGGAGATGAGGCTAGTCCTGCTTTTCCTCTGCTTGTTCTCTGTGCTTGCGGAAAGGTGAGAAGCTTCATGATTTCATCTTCTCAATATGGGGCTCCTAGAGCCTCTCTTTCACCTCCCCCAGTGTAACTGTCCTTCCGTGAAAACAGCCCTCCTTCCGGAACACACTTCCAGTGCTTCCCACTGTTCCTTCCTTACTCATTCTGCTCTCAACCAGGACTTTCCTAACCTTTCTTTCCTCCTTTCTTCCTTCCTTCCTTTCTCTCTTTCTTTCTTTTCTCTTCTTTCTCTCATGCTTTTTGAGAAGCACTCTGCCAGGTGCTCAGAGGGATGCAGAGCTTAATGGGCCCTGCTTCTGCTATCACCTGTCAGTGTGTGGTGTCACCTCCTCCATTAGCCTGATCTCTGGGGTGTCCCAGCCATTCCTCCCTGCCGTGCCCAGTGCTGCTCCCTGGATGTGAGTCAACAGTTGGAGGTATCCCTTTGGCTCAGGGTTCTGATGGCAGGTCGGTTCTATCCTTGGAATGCCCCATGTCCTACCAAATGATGGCCGGTGAGCCCTGAGTGGTCCCGCCACAGTGTGGGGCAGTACAAAGCCAGGATACTCAGGCCTGGACACAGGAGCTGAGCTGGCCAGCTTTGCCTGAGGAATATAAATGTTTATTTATTTTTGAGAGAGAGTGTGAGTGGGGGAAGTACAAGGGGTAAGGTGGGGTGGGGACAGAGAATCCGAGTGGGCTTGGCGCTGACAGCAGAGAGCTTGACACAGGGCTCAAATCCACGAACCATGAGATGAGCCGAAGCTGGACACTCAACCGACTGAGCCACCCAGGCGCCTGAGGAATATAGAGGCCACCATAGTACTAAACTCCTACCTCAGATACAGGATTTGAGGAACAGAGAAAATCATCTACCAACAGGAAGAGGGGCAGATAGAAAATGGGCACAAGTTAACATTCAGCAGGGCCAAAGCTGCCTCTAGCCCCACTTCCACTGCCCTTTCTGGGCCCAGGAAGGCCTGGCCTATCAAATGGGCCAATTTGCTGACCAGCCAAGTAGGGCTAGCTGTTCCAGGAAGCCTGGTGTCCCCACTGCTGGGTGCCTGGTTACCAGAGGAATAATTAGAATAACAACAATCTCTGCCAACAGCAGGCGCCTGGGCTGCTTGCTCACAGGCTTCCCAGTCAGCAGCCCCAACTGAGCACAGAAATGTCTGTTCCTGTAAAAACAAGCCCATTTCCTTGCAAGGTCCTTTTAAGTTCCCAAGATGGGTGTCTGTGTCCCCCACCTCCCAAAGCTGGGTAGTGCAAGTTCTCTCCCTTCCCCCAGCCCTCTACAGGCAGAGGATGTGGTGGACCCGTTCCAGGAAGCCATCCCAGCTGGGGGCTCCATTCCCTGGCCTGACCAGCTTCACACACTTCTGGCTGCATTCACCTGTCCTGGGGTGGGGCAGGGGGACCACTCCCTTGCTCTAGGCCTGATTGAGCCACATTTGCGCTTCTGTCCACTACCTCCCTACCTGCCCTCCCACCCCCGACTCCCCACCTTTCCCAAGACTCTTTTGGAAAGGGTCCCCAGATGGAAGTAGAGAACCTGGTCCTTTTCGGAACAAAACGTCCCTCCCCAAAACACAAAGTCTGAAAATACAATAACAGAGAACCCCCTTTCTGTAGGCAAATACCCTGAGGGGGGCTTCAAGAGTCAATGCTGCCACTCTGCATCCAGCTGCCTTCGGAAGGGAAAAGTGGGTCTAATGGCTCTGGATGTTTCTATCTTCTCTGCCCACAGCCTCTCCCTCTCTGCCTGTTGCCTGGCTTTTGTCCATCACCAGCCCAGCTACTCACTGTTAGGTCCTCTCAGGCCCTTGAGTGAATGTGACAGGAATCCCAAAGGTCTCAGAGCCCCTTGGGGAGAGGGGACAACTGAGGGCTGAAGCAGGTCCTCAGCAGACACTCGTGGCCACAGTAGGATATCTTGCTGCTCGTCCTCCGGGCTTTGCTACTTGGTGACGGAAGCCTGACGTGCCAGAAATAAATCACAACTGCAAATCTGGGATGCAGGCCAAGACTCAGCAGGGGCCAAGTCTCACCAGGAGGTGACCTCTGCTGGACGGTGAGGGAAACTCTGGTGGCCTGAGAGCACGCAGGAACAGCATGAGGTGACCAATCTTCCCTCTGGAGCTCCTTTGGCCTCCAGGCCCAGGGGAGATAAAGCCAGCCTTGACGGGAACACATTCACTTCTCTGGGAACAGTGTCTCTATATGCTGAGAGCAGGGACCTGAAGAAACCCCAGGAGAAACTGGCGCACCCACACTGTAGCCCCAGTGTCCACAGGGGCCCACTCAGGAACAGTTTTTGTGGCTGACCTGCAGAATGCAGACCTTAAAGGTTAAGGAACATCCCCTTCAGGAATCCATCTCTGATCTGCCTCCATGATTTCATCCTTAACCCATTTAGTTTTCAGCCTGTGGTCTATTGGGAGGAGGTCCGTGTGCCAGGAAAAGCATATGAGCTCTGACAGGGTGCCCCTTTGGGCTCTTTGAGTGAGGGCCCTCATCAGTATGATTCTACCTTAAGAGGTTGACAGAATTGGAAATAATGTATGCAACATGCTGACACTGACATATTGCTCTCTCTCATTCTAAAGCTACCTTTTTTCTTTTTTTTATTAAAAAAATTTTTTTTAATGTTTATTTATTTTTGAGAGAGAGACAGAATGTGAGTGGGGAGGGGGCAGAGAGAGGGAGACACAGAATCCAAAGCAGGCTCCAGGCTCTGAGCTGTCAGCACAGAGCCCAATGCGGGGCTCGAACCCCCAACCAAGAGATCATGACCTGAGCCGAAGTTGGATGCTTAACCAACTGAGCCACCCAGGTGCCCCTAAAGCTACCTTTTTTCAAACCCCTAATATACCAAATGAAGGGAGGGCTAATACAGTGCTTCACACAGAGGCTGAGCCCACAAGCACCCATTTGATTAGCATTTCACAAAGCACTTGCACATTCTCACTTGGACCCCAAAACTCTGGTATTAAGGCAATTTTAAAGAGAATGTGACTTGCTCAAGGTCATGAAGTAGGTAAGGAAGGCCTAGATGAACCCCAGGTATGGGCCCAAGAGCTCTTTCCTTTATTCATGCTGACCATCTATTTCTTTCACTCCTGGGAGTGAAAAGATTTCTATATAAATGGCTTGATTTCTATATAAATGGGCACTGGGAAGGACTTTGGGTCTACTACGCATTAAGGCCTCTGCTTAACTGAGATGCAACATCTGGCTCCAATGATGAAAACACCTCAATCTCCTTTCACTTACTGTAAGCTCCCACCTCCTCTTTTTGTGGTCCTGATGCAAAGCTGTAGAGTGGACTTGTGCTTTATACTTTCAATGCTTAACAAAATCCCTTCTGAACTCAGGGCAAAGGGCCAGTGCATCTAGTGGATTATTCCCTGTGCCCATCTCTGTGTAGCCCTGGCTCCTACAAGGGAGAGGCCAGGCCAGCCAGACTCTTGCATTTTATTGATGTCAGTGGTTCATTTTCCTTTGGTTCACTGATTCAACAACAAACTATTTGGCTAGTCACCATATGCCATCGGCCCTTGGACATAAGGGGCATTAACACTATAAACTCACATACTTCCAGGGAAAATGGACAAAGGAGCCCACAGATGAATCCAGAAGCAAATATGCTGGGGTCTTGCCAGTTGTGAACTGTCTGTGGTAATTCAGGCAAGGTGGTCTTGGTCACTTTCAGGAACTCAAGAAGAGTAGGGCATTCTAAGAACACAGCTGAGAACAGGAGGCAGCGGGCAGCAGGCAGCAATTGACTAATCTCAATACCACTTTACTCACAGGTCTCTGAAACTTATAGATGGGGAAAAAAAAATCAGCCTTGAAAAGGTGTATTTGGAAGTTGGAAAACTGCAGAGCACAATGTAGACTGGAGGTCAACTCTGAGCGAATGAATTTTTGAGTTGTGAGAAATGGAGCTCAGTTCATTTTTAAAAACGATGCACCCCAAATTGAGTCTATCTCCTTAAGGCAACATGGAGTGGGCAGTTGCAATGAGCTTGAGTCTTTCAAGAAAGGGTAACTACAGTACCTTACGCAAGAAAAACATCTGCAGGGGGACTGCAAAAGACAATGGTTTTCATCTCTGACCAATTAATTGGACAGATCAGCGGTTAGGACATGTGCTGACCTGGCCACAGGAATGCACTTGTAATGGGGTTTATTCCTACGTTTCCTTTATCACTCAGTCGATTAGAAGTATTATTTTAAACAGTTTCCTGTTACTGCTCAGTTTAAGAAACATTGACCTTCCAACTGGAGCTTTTTTTTTTTTTTTTTTTAGTTTATTTATTTTGAGAGTATGCATGGGAGGGGTAGAGAGGGAGAGATTCCCAGACAGGCCCCATGCTGTCAGCACAGAGCCTGACGCAGGGCTTAATCCCACGAACTGAGATCATAAACTGCACTGAAAGCAAGAGTTAGATGCTTAAAACTGACTCAGCCACCCCCCCACCCCCCCCCCCCCGCCCCCAGAACCCTTTTAACGAGCACTGTTTACTAGTGAGCTACTCCTTACATAACTACTTTTCTACAAAAGCTCCTCAGGGAATTCTGTCAGGTCCTCCAGGTGGATGCTAATTTATTTTGGTGGTTGTTCATTTATTTTTGAAGTAAAGAGAGACAGAGTGTGAGTAGAGGAGGGGCAGAGAGAGAGGGAGACACAGAATCCGAAATGGGCTCCAGGCTCTGAACTGTCAGCGCAGATCCCGACATGGGGCTTGAACTCACAGACCACAAGATCATGACCTGAGCTGAAGTCGGTCGCTTAACTAACTGAACCACCCAGGAGCCCCAGGTGGGTGCTTATTTAATACTGAGACTACAAAGTAAATAAAGACATGTTGAGACAATTGTGTTCTTTTGCAAAATGCGTATGTTCAACATGTATATACTGTACCTAATTTATAATCTTCAAAACCACATCTTAAAAGGTCACTTAAAAGATGCCACATTCTGGGAGAAAATCACTTTATTCTAATTAATTCACAAACAATGTCACAAAAGCTGGTTTAAGGAGGCACACGAACATCTGCCCAGCTCCAAACTCAAAACCATCTCACAATGAACTTCTATGCAGTAAGAACACCTGTTTTCATTCCAATTCTGAAGAAAGCTGTATTTAATGAGAGGAGAGGTTTAACTGGTGGTTTTACACTTTATTTCTTCACTATCAGTTATATTTTTATGCTAAATTAACTTGGTCATGGGAGATGATTTTCCATATCTTCAACTTGAACTTCTTGATTAGGCTAATCCTGCAAACAGAAAAGGTAAGTTAGAACAATAGCTGTACCTTCTTAGCAAAGCAGAAGCCCTCCAAATGATAAAAAGAGGGACAAAAGCCCAAGGTTATCAGTTCATGCCTGAAAATGAAAATAAGCATTTTAATAGATGGTGAATTCTTAGGTTGATAGGAGGAAATTATGTAAAAACAACTTCACTGTCAACATTCTAGACAGCCCAAATATCAGAGTTGCACTGAGGGATTAAAGAAACGCTTCTCTCTCAAATCAGGTGTGGGGAATGCCAACAACACATGAGTCTTTATGTCCATTCTTGGACTTTGGTGAAAATGGAATGTAATTTTCTATTCACGGCTTTATGGCTAGATCACTCACATCCTATAACCAGAACAAGATCTGACACACTAATCTATACCCACTTATGGAAGAATGAGATTCAGAACATAACTGGTAAAAGCTTATGACTAGAAACCTCTGGACTAGTCCTTTGTTGGAAGAGTTAGATTATTTTTAGAATAATGTAAACCAAATCTCCTCTAACTTGTCAGATTAATTTATTAAACACAGACTCCCAAAGTTCTCTAGGGTCCAGGAGTACCATGCTGTGAACTGAGCAGATGCAGTTTTTTTTTTTTCAATATATGAAATTTATTGTCAAATTGGTTTCCATACAACACCCAGTGCTCATCCCAAAAGGTGCCCTCCTCAATACCATCACCCACCCTCCCCTCCCCAAGCAGATGCAGTTTTAATCACAGATTGATGCATCACCTACCATTTGCAAATCTGCACTGTTTCAGCACCTCGCTGAAACCTTCACAAAGCTTAAGGTCACCCTGATTCTGGGCACACTCCAGGAACTGTTTCATCTCATAGTGGCAGGGGCCAAACTGCTGCTGGTATGCTGGCTGGGTTCCCTGAGGCTCCTGCAAAGGCATAACATTCAGGACCATTGAGAAAGGAAATTAGATCTAGACCTGAACAAAGAACAGTATCTAATGTCTTTGAGGTCAGCTGGGGAACCATAACTAGAACCAGAATGCAAATTCAAGTGTCCATCTAATAACAATGAAAGTGAAAAACTTTAAGGCGAAAAGCAAATGGGTTTTAACAAAATTCCAGTTATAATCAGAAAGATTCAAGAACAAACATGCAAATAAAGTGAAATGGTTATGTGCCTACCTAAATACCAGTGTGGGGGGGGTGGTTCAGTGAAAAGTTTCATGAATGACAAAGTGGAACTATTACAGAAAAATAGATGGATGAGTGTCAAATATACCAGAAACACAACAGAGTATACATTCAAGCCCATCAGAGGAGAAAATTCACATACTTCAAAAAAGAGGGGCAGTGGGCAAATAACAGATAAAAGATCAGAAAACAGCACAGAGCTATTAAAGAGATTTTTAAATACTTAACTAAGATGGAGACTGAATTAAGTAAGAGTCACCAAGACAAATTCCTTAAAATAAGGGGAAAATGGCTGTTTTTCAGTGGATCAGGTTGAACTGCTATTCTACTCCCTGGGAACAAATACAATTTGTACAGTACTTGATGCTGCTGGCCTAATGCACTAACTCAGCTGCCAAATGTGGCTTTTGATAACCCGTTTTCTGTTAACAGCACTGGTTTTTCTCATAATATACCACTGGAAATAACTGGTTTTTCTCATAATATACCACTGGAAAACAAAATGCATAAAATCCTACCTGGTAAGTGATGTCAGGCCTTGAAGGCTCAGCATTACTTCCTCCACCGAAGCCCCCAGTGATGGCATGACCTAGCGTGTGCCCGACGGCAGAGCCCACAGCCACGCCAGCTGCAGTGGTTGCCATCTGGGCCATCAGACCTGGCTGCCGGGGTGCAGCAGCAGGTGAGCCAACAGCAGATGGTGGAGCTGCTGCCGGCGGCTGAGCGGCTGGCGCAGGTCTGGGTGCAGCTCTCATCTGAGGTGCCCGGCTGTGAAAGAAAAGAACACAAAGTATGAAGTTCACACTTCCTACCAGGTTTCAAATCGTCAGCTTAAAGAAACTGTACCTTGACCCTTGAACAACCCACGTTTGAACTTGCGGGTCCACTTATATGTGGATTTTTTCTGATAACTACAGTGTAGTACTGCATGATTTCTTAGTAACATTTTTTCTCTAGCTTACTTTATTGTAAGATTACAGTATTATAATATATATAGCACACAAAATACATGTTAATCAACTGTTTATATTTTTGGTGAGGCTTCCAGTCAAAAGTAGGCTAACAGAAGTTAGGTTATTGGGGAGTCCAAATTTATTCACAGATTTAACTGTACTGGAGGTAAGTGCCCCTAAACCATACATTGTTCAAAAGTCAAATGTAAATGAAAATAAACTTCAGGATCTTCATTTTTAATTCTTAAATACAAATACTCTATGCAAACCAGAAAACTTTACGGAACACAATTCCCAGAACTATTTACATCATTTTGTCTCTTTAACCTTTTAAGGTTATAATCACCAAGTATAAACTATCTTTGCCTGCTTTTTGCATTTCTATGTATTCGTATACCCTAGAGTAGCTTTACAGAACACAGTTATTCCAATACCCCATAAAAATCATAAAATATTCAGTTTAAAAGGTCCTTAGAGAATTCACCCACTCAGATACTAGGGTTAAGTATCATTGTAGGTGCCGGGAATCGACCTGTTAAAAGACAAAAACCTCTGCCTTCATGACACTATTGAGGGCTCAATTAAGGAAAATATGTCATGTAGTATTAGGTAAAAAATATTAAGAGAGGGAGAACATGTGGGACTTGGCAATTTTAGGACAGTCAAGTGAGGTTAAGTGTAACTGAGTTGGTATCATCTTAGTAAACATATGCAAATAGTCATATGGGGGAAATAATACAATCTAATTCCTTCATTTCAGATTAGGAAATCGAAGACCAGTAAATAGGAGTGACTTGCCTGAACTGTTACACCAAAATTTCAATTGTATCCCATCCCGTAGGACATTGAGATGCTTTCAGCATTTTCACTAACATGTCCTGCACTGCTTTAAAAATCTTCACATGTTGTATTCTCTCTGCACATTTTTAGATAGTTTCCTTGGGAGCTCTTCAACCAAATAAGGCTAGGTCAGAAAAGCTAATGACTTTGCTTCCAATCAGGTGGCATCTGGCATCACTTTACAAAAATGTGGTTTTCTGTCCTTTGGTGAGAAGCTTCTTTCCATTAAGTGAACTGCTTCCCTACACTCCTAGCATCCTGTGTGAACACAAATCCACCTTACTGCTGGAAAGCAATGTGGTACTGGGCTAAACGTCCTAAACTGGCCACTGGAAAACTCTGGTCAGACCTGGCTTTCCTACTTACTGGTAGCATAACCTTGGACAAGTCACTTATTCTGAGTCTCCAGTTTCCTGATTTCTGTAAAACAGGAATAACATCTATCCCTAAGGTTATTGGTGTTAAGGTTAAAGTATAACTGGCAGTACATCTTAAAAGTATTTTATGAACTGAGCCTTGGTGGCTCGGTCAATTAAGCGGCCGACACTAACTTCTGCTCAGGTCATGATTTCAGTGGTGGGATTAAGCCCCATCAGGCTCTGCGCTAGCAGCACGGAGCCTACTTGGGATTCTCTCTCTCCCTCTCACTGCGCCTGCCCTGCTTGCTCTCTCTCAAAATAAATAAACTTAAAAAAAAATTTAAAGTATTTTATGAACTAAAAAACATCATGTACGAGTGAGGCTTTAGGAACTACGTCCCTGACTGGGCTGAGTCCCTGGAACGCTCATTGCTGGTGCTCAAAGATTATCCAGTTTATTGAAATGAGATCATTTTCCTGATTTTACTACCTTTCTCCAACACTGGTTTTTGTTTTTTGTTTTTTTCTGCTACTTTTAAAGTTTCAGCCGGTTTACACTTAGAAATATCCACTTCTTTGGAGGACTTGCCCATTTTAACTTAAAATGAGCTTTAGGCGCACTTGGCTGGCTCAGTCGGAAGAGCGGGTGATTCTTGATATCCGGGATCCTGAGTTCGAGTCCCATGTTGGGTGTAGAGATTATTTAAACAAACTCAAAATACTTTTCAAATGAGCTCTACAGTATTTTAAGTAATAACTCACGGACGCTCGAAATTAGAAAGTTTGCCACTAACGGGATACCTAGCCAAAGCCCATTTACAACCAGCTTGCGGCGGGTGGAGACGCACCAAGGCCGCCACATTTACAGCGGCCTCCACGAGCCTCCGCCAGCCTCCACCAGGCGGCGGCGAGGCCTACTGCGGCCTCCGTGTGCGTCACGGCGCCGGCAAGGCCCCAGACCACCCCCCAGGTGGTCTCACCTGGCCGGAGGGGCCATGCGGGAGGTACGGCTCCGGCTTCCACGCGGCATGGCAACTGCAGGGCGGCTCGGCGTCTAGAAACGCAAGACTCTGCGGAGACCCCGGCGGCTTCTGCGAGCTGGTGAGCGGAAAACGGGGGGCGGGCTTGGCCTCCGCGCGCGACCAATCAGTGCCCAGGCAGAGGCCTCTCGCTCGCCGACGTCTCCGCGTGCCCTGAAGGTCACTGGAAGAGCAGGACGTCATGACGGCGCGTCGTCGTACGCGGTTAACGTCACGAGCTCCGCCCCAGGTTCGTTTAGGAGACCGGAAGTGCCTGAGGTTACTCTGCAAGTGTACTTCCAGCTTGGTGCTAGTCTGAGCCGCTGTTTGCTTTGGACCGTCGCACTTCTTTCAAATATATGGTAGCGAGGCAGATTATCTGGCGTTGTGCAACTGGACCGTAGGCAAATTAACTTTTCTCAGCATTAAGGTTATTTATTTGGGTATTTTTTTGAGGCACAGTGCGGGCACACAATGTGAACTGAACGAAGGAAACTGAAAACTTTAGGCAACACCGACAAAGCTGAGTTTATTCTATTTGTATTTCTCTTCTTTGTGGACTCAGGCAACAAGTTAAGATCAGATCGTAATAATGCCTTACATTTATGTATTACTATATAGTTTCAGACCCTTTTCATTACGTCATAGAACTTGTGCCCGTAATTGGGATAGTATTCATTCACTATTAATAAAAATGTTCTGAATGATTTCCAAGTGCTAGCTAGGTCCTACAGATAAGATACAGCACCAAATAAAACAAGACTCTACCTTCGTGGAATTTAAAGTTTGAGGAGAGACAGAAACGTCTACGTAAATCAGGTAGTGGTGATATGAAGCCAAAGTATGGTGAGTGAGATGGGGAACTAGAGGTTGGAGGAGGGCAGGAACTCTTGGAAGAGTTAGTATTTGAATAGACTGCTTGAGGAAGCAGGGAAACAAACAAAATGTTTATCAAGGGTAATGGCATTCCAGGTAGAGGGAAAAGCAATTGCGAAGGCCCCACGGTTGTATGTTTTAGTGATTGTCGATGTGACGTAACAGTAACGTTTTAGGGCCTCTGCAGTAGTGGAAAAGTTGGTTAGTGGTATTTCAAGGACGGCTTCATGGGAAGGTCCTTGGGATGGGATGGGATTTATGGAGGAGAAAAGGAAAGGTGGACCCTCCATTTCTGCCAGGATGTCAAACAGAAAATTTTCCCTTCCACCAGAGGTTAGTAGTTTTTCCAGTAAAAGCACATTGTTTCCAGTAACAGCAGAATGTTTGTGGAACCGAAGGGTAAATAATGCAGTAACCTTTCATGAAAAAGTTTTATTTTCATAGAACTATAATGAAAGCTTTACAAATGATATGACATTGTACTTGCCTTTGGATAATTCATAAGCAGAGACGGAGTAAAGGAGCCCTATAAAGGACATCCTAGCAGAAGAGCTTGAATGAGCATAACTTTGGACAATTAAGACAGGTATCCAGAATAGAGACAATTTTAATCATACCTGGCTAAGTTGTTAATTCTTACATTGAGGAGAGAATATTAGGTATTTGTACAAGGTTATTTTGTAATAGTAAAGGATTGGAAACAACCTAAATTCTTGTCAGTGTAATACTGATTTTTAAAAAAGGCACATCACACAATATGCAGCTATAAAAAGGAATAAAAAAGCCTCTCTGTTATTATTAGTACGAAAGATACCAAGAGAAACTGTCAAGAGAAAAAAAGCAAGAGGCAGAATTGAATGTACTGTGCTGTGTAACATGGAGAGAAAAGACTATTAATATGCACAAACTATCTGCAGCTGTTAACACTGCTAACACTAAACACTGTTAGTTGCCTTCAGGAAGTAGGACTGGGTGGCTGTAGCACAAGGTGGGACTTTTACTGAAAACATTTTCTATGTTTTGGATTCTGAAACAATATATTACCTCTACTCAAAAACAGATTAAGAACATGTAAAAATTAAAATAAAAACAGGAATTTAAAAAAAATTTCAGAATTCTGCTACATATCATTTGTAGTTGGCCAGGATAAATATGCTGAAGTTCCCTCTTTAGTAAAATGTATGTAACAACTTCTCATTCCATAGTGATTTCAGTCATTCTCAACAAATTCACAGTGATCAAAATTTGAACAAAGAACTCTTGCAGGCATTGTTACAGATATTTGATACTGACATTTGGATGAATGGACTCCTGATGACTACAATAAAATTTTACCCAAATTAGGCTGTAGATACCAGAAGTTTTAAAATTATGCAGATCTGTTCCAGAAATTCCACAGAAATCCAGGAATTCAAGAAACACTCATGAATGTGGAAAGAAATTAGCTATAAAGATGTTTAACAAATTCCATAAAGTAGGGAAAACTAATAAGTATCCTACAATACAGAAATAAAGTTATGATATATACACATGAAATGCTATGCAGCTATTTAAAGTATTATGAAAGAGGGGCGCCTGGGTGGCGCAGTCGGTTAAGCGTCCGACTTCAGCCAGGTCACGATCTCGCGGTCCGTGAGTTCGAGCCCCGCGTCAGGCTCTGGGCTGATGGCTCGGAGCCTGGAGCCTGTTTCCGATTCTGTGTCTCCCTCTCTCTCTGCCCCTCCCCCGTTCATGCTCTGTCTCTCTCTGTCCCAAAAATAAATAGACGTTGAAAAAAAAAAAAATTTAAAAAAAAAAAAAAATAAAATAAAGTATTATGAAAGAATATCTGACATGAAAAGTATCTTCATAGTGTTATCAAGGGAAAGAACAATTACAAAGTAGTATACATAGTAGGTTTATATTGAGAAAGTTCATGTATTTTTAAAGGCTGGAATTATGTACACTCAAGTAGTGATGTTATCCACTGGGTAGTGATTTCCTTTTTTTTGTTTGTTTGGTCATATTTTCCAATTTGTCTAAAATGAACATCCTTAAACTACTTAAACATACCATGGTGGTTTAAAATATATCCACAGATTCTTAGACACTCCCTTCAAAAAGTGGAGCCTAATTACTCTCCAACCTCATGACCCTAAGCTAGAACCACCTTGTTAGCCACTTCTGAATTCTGTAATCCCAGAAACTGAGATATGTTGCTTTAAGTCACTAAGTTTTTGAGTAATTACACAGCAATAGGTAACTAATACACAATTTCTACAGTTACTATATTTAAACTGTAAAGGTTCTAGTATCTAAGGTGAGCAAAATCTAGTTAGAACATCTAACAGAGTGTTGCTTTAACATGGCTTGTGTCTGTCTGGGTATGCTGTACTTTACAGCAAGAATTGTGTAGGAACTGAGATGTTTAAGACATTAAGGTCCTTACACTCTAAATGTAGTTTTTCCTTTGGCTAACAAAGACATATGATTACAGTGCCTTGCACATACCAGACAAAAAAAGAATGAACCAGTTAGTGAATTTTTAACTGTTGATCTAAAAATACAAAATACTATATAAACAAGTGGTTAGGAGGTTAAGTGGTTATGAAGTTCTAAGGATTTCAAAGGAATGGCTATTCACTGTGGATGAAAGATTCAGGGAGAAAGTGGCACTTAAAATTAAGTACAGGTGGAATTTGTTTTAGAAAGATTAAAATTACAAAGGGGAAAAGGGCATGGTAAGTAGGACAGCACAGATTGAAATAAAGCAGAATCAAATATGGAGGACAGAAGATCTGTGTCAAGATCCAGAGTATGTTTTTGGAAGTTGTGGTACAAAATTTAAGAAAATCCAAGAGATGACTTCCAGGACAATATAAGGAATCTAGGCTTTTTATCCTACAGGATTAGAACAGTCATTGAGGGTTTTTATATATTTAAAATGTCTTTGGAGGGGTGCCTGGGTGGCTCAGTCGGTTGGGTATCTGACTTCAGCTCTGGTCATGATCTCAGTCTGTGAGTTCGAGCCCTGCATCGGGCTCTGTGCTGACAGCTCAGAGCCTGGAGCCTCCTTCAGATTCTATGTCTCCCTCTCTCTCTGCCCCTCCCCCACTCATGCTCTGTCTCAGAAATAAATATTTAAAATTTTTTTTGAAAATAAATAAATAAAATGGTCTTTGGAAGATTAATCTGCATATGGTGCGTGAGACACAGCAGAATAGGGGTAAGGAAAAAAAAATCGAAGGCTAAGACGGTGACAATGGGAATACTACTAATGATGTGAGTGCCATGCTCACTCAGGCAGCACATATACAACAATCATGTGAGTGCCTTTGTATACCAGGCACTAAGAGCTTTACATGTATTATTTTATTTACACCTCACAAAAACTATTTTTTTTTTTTTTAAATTTTTTTTTTTCAACGTTTATTTATTTTTGGGACAGAGAGAGACAGAGCATGAACGGGGGAGGGGCAGAGAGAGAGGGAGACACAGAATCGGAAACAGGCTCCAGGCTCTGAGCCATCAGCCCAGAGCCTGACGCGGGGCTCGAACTCACGGACCGCGAGATCGTGACCTGGCTGAAGTCGGACGCTTAACCGACTGCGCCACCCAGGCGCCCCACAAAAACTATTTCTTAAAGTTTATTTATTTAGAGACAGGAAAGGGAACATGGGGGAGGGGCAGAGAGAGAGCATCCCAAGCAGTGACACTGCAGAGACCAACACGGGCCCAAACCCATGAATCATGAGATCATGACCTGAGCCAAAACCAAAAGTCAGACGCTTAACCCATCGAGCCACCCAGGCACCCCACACCTCACAAGAACTCTTTAAGTAAGTACTGTTTTATCCCCATCTTGTGGATAAGGAAACAGATACTTGGAATTTAAGCAATTTGCCCAAGTTCACACAGGTGTTTGACTCCAAAGCCAGAATTCCTATTACAGCACACCATCTGGAGACATTTTAAAAGAATGAATGTAGTGAATGAAAGAATTGAAGACTGACCAGAGAGGAAGGAGAAAGGATTCTGTTTTGTAAACTTAAAAATAGTTACTATTTATTGAGTACCTCTTGCATACTTAATTGTGTGAGATGTTTTATATATTTAATCTATAATCCAGTGTGGTAAGGTAATCCAGTATCATTCCATTTTACAAATGACAAACTCGAGGCTTGGTGTAACTTGAAAGTAGTTACCTCAGAAGCGTGCTGAATGCCACAGCGATGAACAGCCAGAAGATTAAAATTCAGGTTGCTCCTTCCAGTACGCACCATCCTTCTCTCCTAACCAAGGACTCACCATTGGGTGCAGAGGCCTAAGGAATGCAGACTGAAGAGAAAGACAACCACCCTGATGTATTCTGCATACTTTTTAAACCACATCTCAACTCTCATCGTTGGAGCTGAAGTTTGTGGGTGGTACTGCACCACAGAATATTGTGTACAATAGAGGAAAACTGTGATGGTGGAATGAATGAAGGCTTTTGAGTATCTGCTATACCTGGTCTTCTTTGTAACCAGCTGCATGACCTCTGAAGAGTGATTTGAACTCCTTTGCCTCAGAATCCCCTCTACAAAATGGGACACAGCAGCGTCCACTTGAAAGGACTGTTGTGGGATCAGCAGTGCGGAGAATCTAGCAACTGTTCAGTACACACTCTTACAACTTAAAATATTCCTATTCTGGCAAACAAATATTAAACCTGCACACTGCATCTATGACACGGGGGTTGAAATCTTGCACACATTCCTCTCTTTGTTCTCCCCCTATTACACATTAAGATGAACTCAAGTATTTGTATATTTGAAACGAGTTACTGTAGCAACTGAAAAAAAAAAAACAGAAGAGTTAAAATGCCATTCTTGCTTTTAATTAAAAACCCTAAAAAGGCATACCCACTTGGACACTTGGATGTTACTTAATTAACAATCAGTAAGGAAAAGATACTGGAGCGGTAAACTTAAGTGATGTCGGAAAGAAGTTATGTTGACCAACACGGATTCTCCCCCTTACGACCACAGTTACAGCTGGAGTCAGAGAAAATACTTTTATCAGGGCCTTCGGGTATCCTGCAGAAAACTGACAAAAAACAAATAAATTATTGTCTTTAGCCCATGCATACGCACTGGAAGTAAATTCTTACATTTTTAAGATGTTTCTGCATTTCCTAGACCCTTCTTCTCCCAACTATAAAATTCCAAAAGGTAGAGTTTTACACTATTCTAATTGCAGCCAAGAGATCAGGTGGGTGTTTTGGGGGTCCAGCTACGACTCGCTAACGCGAAGCAGCCTCGGAAGGAGGCGACTCTGCCCGGGTGCAGTCACAGAGGGCGGACGCGAGAGGCACCCGGGTGGCCAGGGCGCTCACGGGGCTTCCCAGAGTCCTGGCCAGGTGCAGCCCGCACGCACCTGTGCTCAGGCGAGACGAGTGCGCGCCCGGGGGTGCAGCTGGCGCTGGCGACGCTTGCGCTGACCGTTGAGGAGCTTCTGCGCGATCTTGCGCTCGTGGCCTCCCGGCACTGGCCAGTTGGTGCGCAGTTCCCGCTCGCGCCGCGTCCGGCCCTTGCTGCGTCCGGCCCCGCAGGCCGGGAAGTCGCGCAGGTAGTAATAATCCAGGCAATCGTAGAGCTCGTCCTCGGAGCTCACGGGAGGCCACGCCTCGGCTGGAGGCTGCCGGACCCGAGCCCGGGCGTTGAGAAACGCCGGGCCCATCTCGTCGTCCCCCATGGCCGCCGGCCGGCGCACGCGCGCGCTTCTGGGAGACCCCGCCCCGCGTTTCGATTGGCTGTGCCTGCGGGGGCGGAGCTTATTGATGATCTAACAGAGCCGGGAAGTGGTCACGCGTGGCCCTCTGCTTTCCAGCCCCCGCCACAATGACCACTTCGTCTATCCGGGCCTGTGCGCCGCCGCCGCGAGAGGGGCATTTGGCAAAATCCGACCGAACATTTTATGTCGGTCAAGAATGAAAAACTACAAGTGTCAACAAGGGACTACTTAAAGAAAATGTGTGTTCCTCTCGAGGACTTTGATCAGCAGTAAACATTTTGTTAGGCTGTTTGATGACATCAGAAAGTGCTCAGTAATAATGTAAAGTGAAAGATTCACTTTTGAAGAAATATCTCTGGTATCCCAGTAGCGTATTTTTTAAAGATCTGTCTATATAAAAGATTGAAAGGAAACTCATCAAAATGTTGAAAGTATTTATGGCTTGAAGGGCCATATATACATTAGCTGTTTTTCTTTTCCACCGTACCCGTTTTTGATAAGGAGTGTGAATTAATTGCTTTAAGCGAGGGATTATTAAAGCAAAAGGCACGCTGCCTGCTATAAGACCCGGAACTGCGCGCGATTTCGGATTATCCGCGGTTACTCAAGTTCCGCAGTTAGGCTACAATACACGAGGTAACCTCGCGCCGGCAATTTGGGGTGAGAGCCGGGAGTAGGGAGTGGCGGTGGAGGGTATTTAGCGCGAGCCGAGGGTCCGGCCAGTCAGTGCACATTGCGCTGGGATCCCCTGGGCGGGGAAGGGTTCTCCAGGAGAGGGGCGAAGGAGAGAGGAATCCGTCAGGGTTACTGCACCGGAAAAGGCCACGTCGGCCTCTTAGCGGAGGGGCGCCGCTGCACCGCGGAGCGGGAGTCATTACACCCCGAGGCGACTCCCAGGTCTAATTACCTAATTAGTGTGTCTCTAAAAGCTTCTCTCAGGGAGTTGTTGCGAAGAACGCCTTTAAGTAGCCCAGATAATTGTCTTCCCACAAAAATTGCAGCTATCCCCTGGGGGATTTTCTTTTTAATAGATCAAAATAATACCCTACTTAAAAAAAAAAGTTGGCGGGGGGGGGGTGCTTCCCAGATATTTGATCTCGCTGTTTGTTGCCCATTTGAATTTTTTCTTCCGCACTCTGAAGTCGTATCCCTGGTGGGGCGTGGCCTACATACCACGCTCTCAGGGCAATTTTGGTGGTTCTTTAAATGAACAAGTCCCAGGAGAGTGTTTTTAATAAAACACCGAGGGGATTTTTCTCTTCCACCCACGTGTCTTACATTTGCTGTTGGGAAAGAAACTAATATTTATCCTTTTACTACTCCCCCATACATGATCTTAAAAAAAAACTCTTTAGATTTTGTGTTACGAAAATACTAAGATATTCTTAAAAGTGCAAAGAATAGAACAGTGAACTCCCATATCCCATCACACGGATTGAACAATTGTCAAGACCTGTCACATTTTTTAAAAAGTTTATTTATTTTGAGAGACAGAGAGGAAGAGAGAGAATCCGAAGCCAGCTCCATTCGGTCAGTGAGAGTCCGCTGCAGACTTGAACTCACCAATCTTGAGATCATGACCTGAGCCAAAATCAAGAGTCAGATGCTTAACTGACCAAGCCACCCAGGTGCACCTTGTCATATTTGCTTTATATATCCCTTTGTTTTCCTCTGCTGCAGATCTTATGTCATTTTACTCCTATATTTCTCAGTATACAACTCTAAAAAACTAGACTCCTTTCTTACATAAACTTCAGTGTTATTTTCACACCTGACAAAATCAACTGGTCCTGTTTTTATCTAATACACAGTCCAGAATCAGATTACTCTGATTGTCTAAAAGGCCTCAGAATACATATACAAAATCTATACATGAAGTTTGCTTGGAAGTCTCATATTCTAGGGCAGTCTTCCTGTCCTTTTCATTTTCCCCTGACATTGACTTGTTGAAGAATTTGGGTCAGTTATCCTGTAAAGTGTCCCACTTTGTGGATGTGTCTGCTTCTTTGTGGTGTCATTTAACTTGTTCCTCTCTCTTCCATATTTCCTGTAAATTTAGGTTGAATGTAGAGGTTTGTTTATATTCAGATTCCATTTGGGGGGCAAGAAAAAGTTCCTAGGAAGTAATGTGTGTTGGTATTACAACAGGAGATCCACAATAGTTCATTGTCCCAACTTTAGTGATGCTGTGACTGATCAATGGGCTCATATGGTAACAATCTTTCCCTGAAATTGTGAAGTTCCACATAAACTTTTATCCAATGATTTCATCCATAGTTCATTACTTTATTTGCTGTTATGTTCATTTGCTATTATTTCACTAGGGGCTATGAGATGATAATTTTATAATTCAATCATTTCTTCCACATTTATTTGCTAGATGTCTTTCTCTCATGGACTTAGGTTATTTGGTTACCCTGAAATATATTTTGACAAGAAAGGCAAAACAAATGTTTAATTCTCTTTTATTTTTTTTAAAGTTTATTTATTTATTTAATTAATCTCTACACTCATTGTGGGGCTCAAACCCATGACCCCAAGATTAAGAGTCATATGCTCTTCCAACTGAGCCAGACAGGTACCCATAATTCCCTTTTAAAGATGGATTTTCAGGATGCTAATGGACTCTATGTTTTTTTTCTCTTGAGAATAAACTCATGAATCTTTTTTTTAAATGTTTATTTACTTTTGAGACACACACACACACACACACACACACACACTGTGAGTGGGGGAGGGGCAGAGAGAGGGAGACACAAAATCTGAAGTAGGCTCCAAGCTTTGAGCTGTCAGCACAGAGCCCAATGTGGGGCTCAAACCCGCAAGCCATGGTGAGATCATGACCTGAGCCAAGGTTGGACGCTTAACCGACTGAGCCTCCCAGGTGCCCCAAACTCATGAATCTTATAAAAACACAGTCAATGTGTTTGATCAACTTCATTTTTATTATTTTTTATTGCTCAAATTGTTCCATCTTTGGCCAGTGGGAGCTCCTTCCTGTGATTCCTGTGTTCTTTTGGCATTAACCTAGTAGTCATGGAGAATGCCCTTGTTTTCTGGTAAACCAAGATGTCCATCCAGGCTCATCATGTACACTCTATGCCCCAGACCTGGAATCAACCATTTCTCCAAGGAGTCCTTGATCTTTTTAGTGTAGAGAATGGATTTAGAGACTTTTTTTTTTTAAGTTTCATGAGTAGAATTCAGTGATTGATCACTTACATGCAACACCAAATGCTCATCTCAGCAAGTGCCCTCCTTAACACCCATCACCCATTTAGCCCACCCCCCACCTATCTCCCTCCATCAACCCTCTATAGTTAAGAGTCTTTTGTGGTATATTTCACTCTAGAGATAATAATCTTAAAACCATGTATTATGTTTTTGATCTTTATAAGAACAGTGTGAGCTATTACTGTCCCAATTTTCCAGATGAGGAAACAGTTTAACAACTTCCCCAAGGTTATATAACTAGTAAAAAGCAGAACCAGACTAAGGGTGAGATCTTCAGACCCCTAAGTAATTGTTTCTTTCATTTTACTGTGCCTCTTTATATGAATTCCTTGTTTGTCAGTTCACAGGTTGCTAAACATCCCTGCCTTCCTAGCTTCTGAGATGATATTTAAAAGCTGGTGCCACCATCTGTCTTGCTGTCTTGTCGCAGGACTCTGAATTAATTCTGATGATATCATTGCAGTAAGATTTTAAAGTGAACTTTGTATCTTGTTGAGTGGTTTGACTTCAGACCCAGGGGATAAACAACTAACAACCATGTTTCAGGAGCAGACTTAAATCCCTCTTGTTAGCATAACAAGAGTTTATAGAGTTTATAAAACTCTATCTCGTTACTTTCTAATGAATTATTGAAAGTACCTCATAAGATAGAAGGAGAAATGGATATTCAGCCAAGTCCTAAGTCACTTCCTCAAGGCCTATGGTGGAATGACTCTCTGTTTCTGCATTTGGGCCATAGCAGAGCTTGCTCCAGGTCTCTGAGATCCTTCTGATAAGACTTAAGTGAAACTCATCACAAACTCAGACCTGGCTGTGCCTTATATTTAACATTTCTTGCCCTTTCCCACTTATTCATGCCTTTGTATTACTTGTGCATTTGTCTAACTCCTCTGTAAGATTAGAAACACATTTTCCCCACCCCCATCTCCAGCTCACGGTCAGTATAAAATAAATGCCTGATAGGGGCACCTAGGTGCTCAGTTGGTTAAGTGTCTGACTTCAGATCAGGTCATGATCTCACGGCTCGTGGGTTCAAGTCCTGCATTGGCTCTCAGCTGCCACGAAGAGCCTGCTTAGGATCTTCTGTCCCCCTCTTTCTGCCCCTCCCCTGCTCACACACTCTCTCTCTCTCTCTCTCCCAAAAATAAATAAAACATTTAAAAATAAAATAAAATAAATGCCTGTTAAGTAAATAAATAAATATGGATGTGTAAACAACCAAGACCATTAAAAACTATTAATGAAAGTGAGCAAAATTTGAATAATAATTTAAGCCTTATTTATTCATTCAAAATATATTTACATGTACCACATGCCAGGTATCATTTCAGACTTTCAGGATAAAGTTCCTTGCTCCTCTGCAGTTTATATTCCCAGAAAAGGCAGATAAATAAAAAATATGTAATATATGATCTCTCAGTGATAAGTGCAATTAAGAAATATGAAGCATGAAAATGTCATGAATGTGACATTTTATTGGTTTTTTTTCCTTTTTTTAATTTAAATTTTAGTTAACATACAGCGCAATATTGGTTTCAGGAGTAGAATTCAGTGATTCATCTCTATACAACACCCAGTGCTCATCCCAACAAGTGCCCTCTTTAATGCCCATTACCCAGTTAGCCCACTGCTCACCCTTCCTCCATCAACCTGTAGTTTGTTCTCTATCAGTAAGAGTCTCTTATTGATATGGGGGGCCTGGGTGGTTCAATCAGTTTAGCATTTAACTCTTGGTTTTGGCTTACATCATAATCTTGCAGTTTCATGAGTTCAAGTCCCATGTCGGGCTCCATGCTGACAGTGCGGAGCCTGCTTGGGGTTCTCTGTCTCCCTCTCTCTCTGCCCCTCACTCATGTGCACTGTCTGTCAAGAGTCTCTTGTGGTTTGTTTCCCTCTCTTCTCTCCCCCACCTTCCCTTATATTCATCCATTTTGTGTCTTAAATTACACATATAAGTGAAATCATATGGTATTTGTCTTTCTCTGGTTGACTTATATCACTTAGCGTAATACATTCTAGCTCCATCCACGTCATTGCAAATGGCAAGATTTCATTTTTCTGATGGCCGAGTAATATTCCAGTGTGTGTGTGTGTATCATATCTTTGTCCATCCATCAGTTAATGGACACTTGGGCTCTCTCCATAATTTGGCTATTATTGATAATGCCGTTATGAACTTTGGGGTGCATGTACCTCTTTGAATCTGTATTTTTATATCCTTTGGGTAAATACCTAATAGTGTAGTTACTAGATTGTAAGGTAGTCCTATTTTTAATTTTTTGAGGAACCTCCATACTGTTCTCCAGAATGACTGCACCAATTTGCATTTCGATCAGCAATGCAAAAGGGTTCCCCTTTTTCTGCATCCTTGCCAACACCTGTTGTTTCTTGGGTTTTTAATTTTAGCTATTCTGACAGATGTGAGGTGGTATCTCATTGTGATTTTGATTTGTATTTCCCTGATGATGAGTGATGTTGAGCATCGTTTCATGTGTCTGTTGGCCATCTGGAAGTCTTCTTTACAAAAGTGTCTATTCATGTCTTCTGCCCATTTCTTAACTGGGTTATTTGTTTTTTGGGTGTTGAGTTTGATAAGTTCTTTATAGATTTTGGATACTAACCTTTCTCAGGTATGTCGTTTGAAAATATCTTCTCCCATTCTGTAGGCTGCCTTTTAGTTTTATTGATTGTTTCCTTTGCTGTGCAGAAGCTTTTTATCTTGAAGAAGTCCCATTGGTTCATGTTTTCTTTTGTTTCCCTTGCTTTTGGCAATGTGCCTAGTAAGAAGTTGCTCTGGCTGGGATCAAAGAGGTTGCTGCCTGTGTTCTCCTCTATGACTTTGATGGTTTTCTGTCTCACATTTAGGTCTTGCATCCATTTTGAATTTATTTTTGTGTATGGTGTAAGAAAGTGGTCTAGTTTCATTTTTCTGCATGTGGTTGTCCAGTTTTCCCAACATCATTTGTTGAAGAGACTATCTTTTTTCAATTGGATATTCTTTTCTGCTTTGTTGAAGATTAGTTGACCATATAGTGGGTCCATTTCTGGGTTTTCTATTCTGTTCCATTGATCTATGTGTCTGTTTTTGTGCCAATAGCATACTGTCTTAATGACTACAGCTTTGTACTATAGCTTGAAATCTGGAATTATGATGTCTCCAGTTTTGATTTTCTTTTCCAAGATTGTTTTGTCTATTCAGGGTTTTTTGTGTTTTCATAAAAATTTTAGGATTTGTTGTTGTAGGTCTGCAAAAAAAAATGCTGGTGGTATTTTGATATGGATTGTATTAAACGTGTAGATTGCTTTGGTAGTATAGACATTTTAACAATGTTTGTTCTTCCAATCCATGAGCATGGAATGTCTTTCCCTTTCTTTGTGTCATCTTCAATTTCTTTCATAACATTTCTGTAGTTTCCAGAGTATAGATCTTTTACCTTTAAACCTAGTTAGGTTTATTCCTAGGTATCTTACAGTTTTTGATGCAATTGCAATGAGATCGATTGCTTGATTTCTTTTTCTACTGCTTTGTTATTTGTATATAGAAATACAACAGATTTCTGCACGTTGATTTTATATCCTGCAACTTCGTTGAATTCATGTATTCATTCTAGCAAATTTTTGGTGGACTCTTGGGTTTTCTACATATAATATCATGTCATCTGCAAATAGTGAAAGTTTGACTTATTTCTTGCCAGTTTGGATGCCTTTTTGTTGTTGTTGTTGTCTTATTGCTGAGGCTGAGACTTCCAGTACTATGTTAAATAGTAATGGTGAGAGTAGATATCCTTGTCTTGTTCCTGACCATAGGGAAAAGGCTCTCTGTTTTTCCCCATTGAGGATGATATTAGCTGTGGGTCTTTCATATATGGCCTTTGTGACGTGAGGTATGTTCCATATATCCCTACTCTGTTGAGTGTTTTTCCTCAAGAATGGATGCTGGGGGCACCTGGGTGGCTCAGTCAATTAAGCATCCAACTCTTGGTTTTGGTTCGAATCATGATCTCACGGTTTATGAATTTGAGCCCCACATTTGTGCTGACAATGTGGAGACTGCTTGGGATTCTCTCCATCCCTCTCTCTGCCCCTTCCTTGTTCATGTCTCTCTCTCAAAATAAATAAATAAAAATGAAAAAAAAAAAAAGAATGGATGCTATATTTTGTCAAATGCTTTTTCTGCATTTGTTGACAGGATCATATGGTTCTTATCCTTTTTAATGTGGTGTATAAAGTTGATTGATTTATGAATATGGAACCAGCCCTGCAGCCCAGGAATAAATCCCACTTGATCATGGTGAATAATTTTTTTTAAGTTTATTTATTTTGAGGGAGAGAGAGAGTGTGTATGTGTGAGTGAGAAGGAGGGGGCAGAAAGAGAAGGAGAGAGAGTATCCTAATCTGGCTCCCCACTATCAGTGCAGAGCCCAATGCGGGACTTGAACTCCCGAACAGTGGGATTGTGACCTGAGCTGATATCAAGAGTCAGATGCTTAACCAACTGAGCCACCCAGGCACCCCAATGATTAATTCTTTTAAAGTACTGTTGAATTCAATTTGCTAATGTCTTGTTGAGAATTTTTGCATCCATGTTCATTAGGGATATTAGCCTGTAACTCTCCTTTTTTTTTTTTAATTTTTTTTTAACGTTTATTTATTTTTGAGACAGAGAGACAGAGCATGAACGGGGGAGGGTCAGAGAGAGAGGGAGACACAGAATCTGAAGCAGGCTCCAAGCTCTGAGCAGTCAGCACAGAGCCCGATGCGGGGCTCGAACTCCCGGACCGTGAGATCGTGACCTGAGCCGAAGTCAGACGCTTAACCGACTGAGCCACCCAGGCGCCCCTGTAACTCTCCTTTTTAGTGGTGTCTTTTACTGGTTTTTAAATCAAGGTAATGCTGGTTCCATAGAATGAGTTTGGAAGTTTGCCTTCTATTTCTATTTTTTTTGAACTGTTTGAGAAAAATAGGTATTAATTCTTTGTTAAATGTCTGGTAGAATTCCCCTGGGAAGTCATCTGGGCCAGGACTGTTGTTTGTTGGGAGATTTTTGATTACTGATTCAGTTTTTTTGCTATTTATGGATGAGTGTGTTCAGTTTTTTTATTTCTTCCTGTGTCCATTTTGGTCATTTGTGAGTTTCTAGGAATTTGTCCATTTTTTCTAGATTGTCCAGTTTGCTGGCATATAATTTTTCATAGTATTCTCTAATAATTGTTTGTAGTTCTGTGGTGTTGGTTGTGATCGCTCCTCTTTCATTCATGATTTTATCTATTTGGGTCCTTTCTCTGTTCTTTTTGATAAGTTTGGCTAGGGGTTTATCAGTTTTGTTAATTCTTCCAAAGAACTAGCTCTTAGTTTCATTGATCTGGTCTACTGTTTTTGTTTGTTCATTTGTTTGTTTCTATATCATTTATTTCTGTTCTAATCATTATTATTTCCCTTTTTCTGCTGGCTATAGGCTTTATTTGCCCTTCCTTTTCTAGCTCCTTTAGGTGTAAGTTTAGGTTGTGTACTTGGGACCTTTCTTGCTTCTTGAGGTAGGGCTGAATTGCAGTATACTTTCCTCTTAGGACTGCCTTTGTTGCATCCCAAAGGGTTTGGACTGTTGTGTTTTCATTTTCACTTGCTTCCACACTTTTTTTATTCTTTAATTTCCTGGTTAACCCATTCATTTTTTACTAGGGTGTTCTTTAACCTCCATGTATTTGAGGGCTTTCCAATTTTTTTTTTCTTGTGGCAACTTCAAGTTCATAGCGTTATGGCCTGAAACTATGCATGGTATGATCTTGATAGTTTTGTACTTGTTGAGGGCTGATTTGTGACTCAGTATGTGATCTATTCTGGGGAATGTTCCACATGCACTCAAAGAGAATGTTTATTCTGCTACTTTAGGATGAAATGTTCTGAATATATCTGTTAAGTCCATCCGGTCTAGTGTATCCTTCAGAGTCATTGTGTCCTTGTTGATTTTCAGCTTAGGTGATCTGTCTATCGCTATAAGTGGGTATTAAAGTCCCCTACTATTATTGTATTGTTCTCAATGAATTTCTTTATATGATTAATTGATTTATATATTTGCGTTTTCCAAGTTGGGGGCATAAATATTTATAATTGTTAGATTTTCTTGAAGGATAAACCCCTTAATTATGATGTAATGCCCTTCTTCATCTCTTGTTACAGACTTTGTTTTAAAATCTAGTTTGTCTGATATAAATATGGCTACTCTGGCTTTCTTTTGACATCCATTATCATGATAGATGTTTCTCCATCCCCTCACTTTCAATCTGCAGGTGCCTTTAGGTCTAAAATGAGTCTCCTGGGGTGCTTGGGTGGCTCAGTTGGTTAAGCATTCAACTTCAGCTCAGGTCATGATCTCACAGTTTATGGGTTCGAGCCCCATGTCAGGCTCTGCACTGACCACTCGGAACCTGGAGCCTGCTTCGGATTCTCTGTCTCCCTCTTTCTTTCTGCCCTTCCCGGGCTCATGCTCTCTCAAATATAAATAAATATTTTGAAAAAATAAAATGAGTGTCTGGTAGGCAGTATATAGATCAATCTTGTGTTGGTTTTTTTTAATCCATTCTGATACCCTGTGTCTTTTGACTGGAGCATTTAGTCCATTTACATTCAGAGTAATTATTGAAAGATATGAATACAGTGCCATTGTGTTACCTGTAGATTTGGTGTTTCTAATGATGCTTTCTGGTCCTTTCTAGTCTTTGTTGCTTTGGGTCTTTTTTTTTTTTTTTTCTCACCACTCAAAGTGTCTCCCTTAAGATTTCTTGTAGGGCTGGGCTAGTGGTCACAAACTCCCTTAGTTTTTGTTTGTCTGGGAAACTCCTTATCTCTCCTTCTATTTTGAAAGAAGTCTTGCTGGGTAGAGTATTCGTGGCTACGTATTTTTTTCCATTCAACACACTGAATATTTGGACACTCTGAATATATTTGGACACTCTGGTGTCCAACTGACCTGCCAGTTTCTTTGGACAGATCTGCTGAGAACATGATCTGCCTTCCCTTGTAGGTTAATGACTTTTTTTCCCTTGTTGCTTCCAGGATTCTTTCCTTGTCTGTGTATTTTGTAAATTTGACTTTGATATGTCTTGGTGATGGCTGGCTTTTGTTGAATTTAATGGGAATTCTCTGTGCTTCTTGGATTTTCCCCAGATTAGGGACATCTTCAGCTATAATCTGCTCATAAACCTTCTGCCCCTTTTTCTCTCACTTCATCTTCTTGGACTTCTATGATATGAATGTTACTACATTTTAATAAATTGCTGAGTTACCTAAGTCTGCCTTCATGATCCCTCACCTCTGTTTCTCTCTTCTTTTCAGCTTCATTGTTTTCCATAATTTTATCTTCTCTATCACTAATTCGCTGCCTCATCCATCCTAGTTTTCATGGCCTTCATTTGGGTTTGCATCTTGGTTATAGTATTTTTAATTTCAGCCTGACTAGATTTTCGTTCTTTTATCTGTGTAAAATGGATGCTCTGGCATCTTCTATGCTTTTTTTCAAGGCCAGCTAGTATCCTTATAATCATTGTTTTAAACTCTAATTCAGACATCTTACTTATGTCTGCATTGACTAAATCCCTCACTTTCATTTCTTCCTGGTCTTTATTTTGAGATGAATTCCTCTGTCTTGTCATTTGGGAGGAAGAAAAAATAGTAATGGAATGAAATAAAAATAAATGTTTAAAAATCAAATAAAGGAACCTAATTCCTACATATGTTTTGATCTTCTTGTTAAGAGAAGCATTGACAGTAGCAAAGAGGCAGGGCAGTCCACATGTCCATCAATGGATGAATGGATAAATGGTGTGTTCTATCCATATGACAGAATATTGTTTGAATGCAAGATGAAACAAGTTTTGATACACACTACGTTGAAAACATACACTGAGTTAAAGTGGTACAGAAGGCCACAGAGAGAATGATTCCATTTATGTGAACTTTCCAGAATTGGGAAGTCATTATTCTTCACAAGTATTCAGGACACAGAAGATCAGGAAAGATGTAGGACCTTCCCCACACAGGAGGAAAATAAGCAGCCATGACAAGCATGTAACATGGGATCCTAGACTAGGTCTACATCACTGGTTGATTGTAACAAAATATAACTCAGGAACAGACAGATGAGGAGATGCAGAGGGCCAGGTGTCGGGAAGTGTGCAGAGCTTCCGTGGCCTTGCCAGGTGCGTATCTCTCCCCAAACCTCCTGAATGAGACATTTTAGACACAGAAGTTCTTTCTGATGAAGTGGTATTGGAGGAAAGAGCAAAATGAAGTCAGCAGAAGTCACTTGAGCAAAATAGTGAACTAGGAGGCTCCAAAATCTTGTCCCCACACAAGATATTTTTAAAAAATACAAAAAATCCAGAAAGTGGCTAAAATAATACTATAGGATTTCTGGTAAATAGTCAAATATCTACGGTAACCAATTAAATACCCAATCAAGAAAAAGCCATATTCAAAACAGTAGGAAATTTTGTACTGTTTACTTTTTTTGTTTTTTTTTTAATTTTTTTTAACGTTTATTTATTTTTTTGAGAGAGAGAGAGAGACAGAGCATGAACGGGGGAGGGTCAGAGAGAGAGAGGGAGACACAGAATCTGAAACAGGCTCCAGGCTCCAAGCCGTCGGCACAGAGCCTGACGCGGGGCTCGAACCCACAGACTGCGAGATCATGACCTGAGCCAAAGTTGGACGCTTCAACCGACTGAGCCACCCAGGCGCCCCTGTACTGTTTACTTTTATATTTTATTTTATTTTTTAAATTTACATCCAAGTTAGGTAGCATATAGTGCAACAATGATTTCAGGAGTAGATTCCTTAATGCCCTTACCCATTTAGCCCATCCCCCCTCCCACAACCCTTCCAGCAACCCTCTGTTTGTTCTCCATATTTATGAGTCTCTTCTGTTTTGTCCCCCTCCCTGTTTTTATATTATTTTTGCTTCCCTTCCTTTGTGTTCATCTGTTCTGTGTCTTAAAGTCCTCATGTGAGTGAAGTCATGGTATTTGTCTTTCTCTGACTAATTTCGCTTAGCATAATACCCTCTAGTTCCATCCACATAGCTGCAAGTGGCAAGATTTCATTCTTTTTGATTGCCGAGTAATACTCCATTGTGTGTGTGTGTATATATATATATATATATATATATATATATATGTATTTATGTATGTATATATACCACATCTTCTTTATCCATTCATCTATTGATGGACATTTGGACTCTTTCCATACTTTGGCTATAGTTGATAGTGTTGCTATGAACATTGGGGTGCATGTGCCCCTTTGAAACAGCATCCTTGTATCCCTTGTATAAATACCTAATAGTGCCATTGCTGGTTTGTAGGGTAGTTCTATTTTTAATTTATTGAGGAACCTCCATACCAGTTTCCAGAGTGGCTGCACCAGTTTGCATTGCCACCAGCAGTGCAAAAGAGATCCTCTTTCTCCACATCCTCGCCAACATCTGTTGTTGCCTGAGTTGTTAATTTTAGCTATTCTGACAGGTGTGAGGTGGTATCTCATTGTGGTTTTGATTTATAGTTCCCTGATGATGAGTGATGTGGAGCATTTTTTCATGTGCTGCTTGGCCATCTGGATGTCTTCTTTGGAGAAGTGGCCATTTATGTCTTTTGCCTATTCCTTCACTGGGTTACTTGTTTTTTGGGTGTTGAGTTTGATAAGTTCTTTGTAGATTTTGGATACTAAACCTTTATCTGATATGTCGTTTGCAAATATCTTCTCCCATTCTGTCAGTTGCCTTTTAGTTTTGCTCATTGTTTCCTTCGCTGTGGAGAAGCTTTTTGTTTTGATGAGGTCCCAGTAGTTCAGTTTTGCTTTTGTTTCCCTTGCCTCTGGAGCTGTGTTGAGTAAGAAGTTGCTGCAGCCAAGATCAAAGAGGTTTTTGCCTGCTTTCTCCTCGAATATTTTGATGGCTTCCTGTCTTACATTTAGGTCTTTCACCCATTTTGAGTTTATTTTTGTGTATGGTGTAAGAAAGTGGCCAGGTTCATTTTTCTGCCTGTCACTGTCCAGTTTTCCCAGCACCACTTGCTGAAGAGACTGTCTTTATTCCATTGGATGTTCTTTCCTGCTTTGTCAAAGATTAGTTGGCCATACGTTTGTGGGTCCATTTCTGGTTCTCTATTCTGTTCCATTGATCGGAGTGTCTGTTTTTGTGCCAGGTACCGTTTTTACTTGCTGTGCCCCACACGTTTCACGCACAGCAACAATCTTGGTCTGAAGGAGGCAACAGCTCAGCCCTCAATTCCCTGATTCAAACCAGAGAGAGAAGAGCAGAATAGAATTTAATTGTAACATTATAACCTGTCTGGGGGCCTAAAGAGTGATATCTGTTTTGTCTACTCCAAAGCTCAGGTGGAAAAGTGGTAGGCACTGCTCAGGAAAGCTGCAGAGGAACTATATACCCACAGGTGCCTGAGGGAAGAGATTACAGGTGGAGATATCCAACAGACCATCTAGAGCCCCAAAGAGTAGCTGGATGAGACTGGAAAATTAAGACATTCAAAAGTAGCTATGTATATGAGGAAATTAGTAAAGCCACACAAGCCAAGGGAAGACACATACTCAGAAGAGACATGAGAAGATCTTGAGCTTTCATCTCCAGCTGATCTCAAGGCCTAGAAAAGAGCCAGATAACTACTGAAATAATGCTCTAGTACAAAACCAGTCTGCAAAGACTAGGATAGATGGATTCTTTCAAATGCCCAATTTTCTTTTTTTTTTATTAAAAAAATTTTTTTAACGTTTTTATTTATTTTTGAGACAGGGAGAGACAGAGCATGAACAGGGGAGGGTCAAAGAAAGGGAGACACAGAATCCGAAGCAGGCTCCAGGCTCTGAGCTGTCAGCACAGAGCCCGACGCGGGGCTCGAACCCACGGACCATGAGATCATGACCTGAGCCGAAGTCGGACGCTTAACCGACTGAGCCACCCAGGCGCCCCATCAAATGCCCAATTTTCAACATCAACAAAATTACTAGACATACAAAGAAATAGGAAAACATGACCCACTTAAACAAAAAGAAAATAAATTGGCAGAAACCACCCCTGAAAAGGCACAGGCATCAGACTTACTAGACAAAGACTTTTTAAAAGTTATCTTTTTTTTTTTTTTAATTTTTTTTTTCAACATTTATTTATTTATTTTTGGGACAGAGAGAGACAGAGCATGAACGGGGGAGCGGAAGAGAGAGAGGGAGACACAGAATCGGAAACAGGCTCCAGGCTCCGAGCCATCAGCCCAGAGCCTGACGCGGGGCTCGAACTCACGGACCGCGAGATCGTGACCTGGCTGAAGTCGGACGCTTAACCGACTGCGCCACCCAGGCGCCCCTAAAAGTTATCTTTAAGTACACTGAAAGGGACGCCTGGGTGGCTCAGTTGGTTAAGCATCTGACTCTTGATCTCAGCTCAGGTCATGATCTCACAGTTCATGAGATCAAGCCCTGCATCGGGCTCTGTGCTGTCGTTTATACAAAAATAAATAATAATATTTAATATTTAATAATTTATATTTAAATAATAAATATATTATGTATAAATATTTAGTGTGGAGCCTCCTTCAGATTCTCTCTCCCTCTATCTCTGCCCCTTAACCACTCTCTTTCTTTCAAAATAAATAAACATTTAAAAAGTACACTGAAAGAGCTAAATAGAAACACAAAGAACTAAAGGAAATCATAAATATTTTATGTGAACAAAATGAGAATATCAACAAAGAGGTAGAAATTATAAAAAGGAACCAAAAAATATCCTGAGCTAAAAAAATTACAATAACAATTTAAAAATAAATTAGAGGGGGCTCAATAGCAGATATGATCAGGCAGAGAAAGAATCAGTGAACTTGATGATAGGACATGAAATTATCCAATCTGAGGAGGAAAAATGAAGAAAAGTGAACAGAGATGAAGAAACATATGGGGCATCATCAAACAGATCAATATATGCTTTATGGATATTCCAGAAGGAGAAATGAGGAAGAAAGAGGCAGAGATTATTTGAAGAAATAATGACCAAGAACTTCACAAATTTGAGGAAATACATGGATCTACAAGTCCAAGAAACTCAAGGATTCCAAATAGGATTAAACCCAAGAGACTACAGCAAAACACATTAAAATCAAACTGTCAAAAGAAAAGACAAGGAATCTTGAAAGCAGCAAGAGAAAAATTATTCATCATGTGCAAGAGATGCTCAATAAAATTTGCAGCCAATTTCTTAGCAAGAACTTTGGAGGTCCAAAGGGAGTGGATTTATATATTTAAAGTGCTACAAGAAAAAGCTGTCAACTGAGAACTCTATATCCAGCAAAACTGAGGGCATAGGTAAGACATTCCCAGATGAAAAAAAGCTCTGTCTCTCTGTCTCTCAAAAATAAATAAACATTAAAAAAAAATAAAGTAATCCCAGGGTACCTGGGTGGCTCAGTCAGTTAAGCATCTGATTCTCATGAGTTTGAGCCCTGGGTTGGGATCCTTGCTGGCAGTTCAGAGCTTACTTGGGATTCTCTTTCTTTCTCTCTCTCTCTCTCTGCCCCTCCCCTGCTCACACTCTCTCTGTCTTTCAAAATAAATAAATAAAATTAAAAAACACTTAAAGTGATCTCTACACCCAATGTGGGGCTTGAGCTCAGGACTCCAACATCAAGAGTCACGTGCTCCAACAGCTAAGCTAGCCAGGCACCCCAAGGTACTTATTTTACATTTGAGTTTTTATGCATTTTATTTTATTTAAAATTTTTTTAAATGTTTATTTTTGAGAGGAGAGAGAGAGAATGGAGGACGGGCTGTGAGAGAGTGAGACACAGAGTCTGAAGCAGGCTCCAGGATCTGAGCTGTCAGCACAGAGTCTGATGTGGAGCTAAAACTCACAGACTGGGGATCATGACCTGAGCCAAAGTTGGACCCTTAACTGACTGAGCCACCCAGGCACACCTAAATGCATTTTATTTTTAGATAACCTACATGACATGTTTTTTTTTTCTTAAAAACAATGCCTCTGCTCCAAATAAATTGAAGTCAAAATTATTGAAGTGCTCAAGATGACATCAGTCCTATTCATCTAAGTCCTGGTTTGTGTGGATGAAAAGCAGAAGCCAGTTATGACAACAGGTGATATATCCAAAGTCATAGCCAGATTTGTTAACATTTTTCCATTTCTTTTTTTTTTTTAATTTTAATGTTTATTTATTTTTGAGACAGAGAGAGAGACAGAGCATGAGCAGGGCAGGAGCAGAGAGCGGGAGACACAGAATCCAAAGCAGACTCCAGGCTCTGAGCTGTCAGCACAGAGCCTGACATGGGGCTCAAACTCACAGACCAGAAGATCATGACCTGAGCTGAAGTCGGACGCTCAACCAACTGAGCCACTCAGGCGCCCCAACATTTTTCCATTTCTAAACCATCATTTAAAAAAATCAGGTATGAGGTCACACCATTCTCACAATAGTCCAACAGAGCAACCATGCCATCTAGATTCATGTTTTCACCAATAAAGAACTGGTAGTTTTTGAAATTAGCAAGGGTGTGCTTGATTTGTTTTGCAGTCCCTCTCATAAAAGTTGTTAGTCTTTCTGGCCTCTGTTCTTCAACTTTGCCATTGATTGACTTCATGTAATCTTTTATGTACTTCTTATATGCTTCTTTCGTGAATCTGGTTTCCTGCAAGTGATGGTTCATGACAACATCAACACCAGTGGTTAATGTCCTTTTGGTACCTTCACCTTTGGGGCCTTCATCAGAGGCATTTCCACCAATGAACCAGTCATCAGTGTTACCCTCTGTCCTACTGATCCCTCCACTTCCAGGCATAGCCTGTCCATGATCTGGATTTTGTAGTTGTTGGAGAATATCTCATCGTGGCTGATGAAGTCCTGGTAGATAATGATGTCTGCAGCTGGAGAGAGACAACAGTGGTGCTAGTTCAACAGGAGCAGAGAGCTCTGAGCCGGAGTGGCACTGGGGTTGGAGGAGCAGGAGGAAAAGCCCAAGACATTCATTTCAGATCTGACGCAAATAGGTTGAAAATGAAAGAATGGAAAAGAGATTTCACGTATGGTAACCAGAAGAAGAGAGCTAAGGTAGCTAAACTAATATGAGACAAAACAGACCTTATGTCAATAATTGTTGCAAGTGACAAAGAAGGGCATTATATTGATGATAACTTCGCAAGAAGATACCATAATTATAAACATACATGTACAAAATACCAGAAATCCAAAGTATATGAAACAAACATTGAAAGAATTAAAGGGAGAAATAAACAGCTCTACAATAGTTGGACATATCAGTGACCACTTGCAATAATAGATAGAACAATCAGACAAAAGATCAGTAATAAAATAGAAGACTTGAACACTATAAACCAATTAAACCTAACAGACATGCATAGAACAGTTGAACCAACAAAAGCAGAATACACATTTTTCTCAAGTGCCCATGGAATGTTCTCCAGGATAGACTATATGTTAAGCCAGAAAACAAGTCTAAATTATTTTATTTTATTTTATTTTATTTTATTTTATTTTATTTTATTTTATTTTATTTTAAAATATTTCTTTATTTCTGAGAGAGAGAGAGGAAGAGAGAGGAAGACCCAGAATCCGAAGCAGGGTCCAGGCTCTGAGCTGTCAGCACAGAGCCTGATGTGGGGCTTGAACCCACAAACCGCAAGATCATCACCTTAGCTGAAGTGAGATGCTACCTAGCTTCCCCAGTTACTTTAAAGAGTTTGCAATCATACATAATTTCTTTTCTGATTTCAATGGAATGATACTAGAAATCATTAACAGAAGGAAGATGTGAAAATTCACAAATATGTTGAAATTAACCACACAGGGGCGCCTGGGTGGCGCAGTCGGTTAAGCGTCCGACTTCAGCCAGGTCACGATCTCGCGGTCGGTGAGTTCGAGCCCCGCGTCGGGCTCTGGGCTGATGGCTCAGAGCCTGGAGCCTGTTTCCGATTCTGTGTCTCCCTCTCTCTCTGCCCCTCCCCCGTTCATGCTCTGTCTCTCTCTGTCCCAAAAATAAATAAACGTTGAAAAAAAAAATTTTTTTTTTTAAAAAAAGAAATTAACCACACATTCTTTTTTTTAATGTTTATTTATTTATTTTTTTTGAGAGAGAGACAGAGTGTGAATGGGGGAGGGGCAGAGAGAGAGGGAGACACAGAATCCAAAGCAGGCTCCAGACTCTGAGCTGTCAGCACAGAGCCCAGTGCAGGACTGGGAGATCATGAGCTGAGCCGAAGTTGGATGCTTAACCAACTGAGCCACCCAGGCACCCCAAAATTATCCCTGTTTGCTGATAACATGATTTTATATGTAGAAAAGTCTAAAGAGCCCCCCCCCCACAGACACACACACACAAACGCTATAACTAATAAATTCAGCAAAATCCCAGGATACAAAAATCAACATTGAAAAATCAGTCACATTTTTCATCAGCAATGGTAACATTCTAAAAAGGAAATTGAGAACATTCTATTTACAATAGCCTCAAAAAGAATAAAATACTTAGGAACAAATCCGATCAAGAAGTCAAAAGAATTGTACACTGAAAACTACAAAACATTGCTGAAAATTAAGGAAGGTGTAAATAAATAGAAAAATTAAGATTTCCACACTACCCAAAGTGATCTCCAGATTTGATGCAATCCCCATCACAACATAATAATTTTTATTTCAGATGTAGAAAAATCCCATCCTAAAATTCATATGGAATATGAAGGGATCTTGAATAGCCAAAACAATCTTGAAAAAAAAAATATTTGGAGGCCCACTCCCTTATTTCAAAACAAACTACAAAGCTAAAGTAATCAGAATAGTATGGTGGTATGCCTGGGTGGCTCAGTGGGTTAAGCATCAGACTCTTGGTTTTGGCTCAGGTCATGATCTCATGGTTCATGGGTTTGTGCCCCACATCTGGCTTTGCACTCAGGATTCTCTCTCTCCTTCTCTCTGTGCCCTTCCCCCCACTCACATGCACTGTCTTGTTCTCTGTCTCAAAATAAATAAGCAAAACTTCAAAAAAAAAAAAACTGTGGGGGCCCTTGGTTGGCTCAGTCGGGTAAGTGTCCCACTACAGCTCAGGTCACAATCTCAGAGTTCATGAGTTCAAGCCACGTGTTGGGCTCTGTGCTGACAGTGTAGAGCCGGAGTCTGCTTCGGATTCTGTGTCTCCCTCTCTTTCTTCCCCTCCCCCGCTCACACTCTGTCTCTCGTCCTCTCAAAAATAAATAAACATTAAAAAAATTTTTTTAACAACTGTGGTACTAGAATAAGGCCGACATATAGATCAATGGAAAAGAATGGAGAGCCCAGAAATAAGCCCTTGCATATATATTTAACAGATGGTGCTAAGTAAACAGGATATTCACATGCAAAAGAATGAAGTTGACCCCTTACCTTACATTACATACAAAAATTAAAGTAAATCAAACACCTCAACATGAGACCTGACTTTATAAAACTCTTAGAAGCAAACATAGGAGAAAAGTTGGATTTGGCAATGATTTCTTGGATATGACCCTAAAAGCACAAGCAACAGAAGAAAAAATAGATAAACTGAACTTCATCAAAATTGAAAAATTTTGTACTTCAAAGGACACTCTCAAGAGAATGAAAAAGCAACCTATGGTACTGGGAGAAAATATTTGCAAATCATGTATCTGATGAGTTGATGAAACTCATCAACAACAACAACAAAATTTAAAAACAGACAAAGGACTTGAATTTACATTTCTTCATTCTGAACTTTTCTTGACATGTTGATTTCTAGCCCCCTGTGGTACTCCAGCAGCGAGGATAAACAAGAAGGGGTCTGTGCTGCTTACCAATTTATTGCCTCTTGGCTCCAAATTCACTCTTCACTGCTTGCTTGTGCAAAAACAGAGCTGGGCCATTTAAATTTTTTTTTTTCAACGGTTTTTATTTATTTTTTTGGGACAGAGAGAGACAGAGCATGAACGGGGGAGGGGCAGAGAGAGAAGGAGACACAGAATCGGAAACAGGCTCCAGGCTCCGAGCCATCAGCCCAGAGCCCGACGCGGGGCTCGAACTCACGGACCGCGAGATCGTGACCTGGCTGAAGTCGGACGCTTAACCGACTGCGCCACCCAGGCGCCCCTGGAGCTGGGCCATTTAAAAGTAATTTTTCCAGGGCGCCTGGGTGGCTTAGTTAGTTAGACATCCAATTTTTGATCTTGGCTCAAATCATGATCTCATGGTTCATGGGATCGAGCCCTGCGTTGGGCTCTGCACTGCACAAGAGCCTGCTTGGGATTCTCTCTCTACCTCTCTCCCTGCCCTTCCCCCACCTACACACTCTCTCTCTCTCTCTCTCTCTCTCTCTCTCTCTCAAAATAAATAACTAAACTTCTAAAAAATGTTTACTTATTTTTCAGAGAGAGAAAGATACGGAGTGTGAGTGGGGGAGGGGCAGAGAGAGAGGGAGACACAGAATCTGAAGCAGGCTCCAGGCTCTGAGCTGTCAACACAGAGCCCAACGCGGGGCTCAAACTCACGAACCTCAAGATCATGACCTGAGCCGGAGTCGGACGCTTCATCGACTGAACCACCCAGGCATCCCAATAAACTTTTTTAAAAAGTAATTTTTCCTTTGTCAGATGACACAATGTTAAGCTTTGTCAGCTGTGGGCTCTGGCGAGCGATTGCATGAGCAAGGGGTTTTCCTTCTTATTCTGGTGTATTTCAGTGGTTCCAGAAGTATGTGTGGATTCCTCAGTGCCCAGCTCCTGCAACACAGAAGGCTTTTCCAGCGCCACGACTCTGCAGCTCATGTAGTTCTTCCAGGGCCTGGCTTCTGTAGTAATAGTGGTAAGCAGCACCCAGCAGCTTTCCCCTGCAACACCCTTTAGTTGGCGTGCCTCCAGTGAGACACCTTTCTATGAAATGGCTTTCTTTGGGACCTCAGAAGGTAGGTTTCCAGCAAATTCTGGAGGGCAGATTTCCAGCAACTACCATTGGCACAGCACCAAGCAACTGTGCCATCCAATTTCCACAGCCACGTCCTCTCCAACTGGGTCTGGTTCTCAGGCCTAGTGCTCTACCCCAGCCTGAGAGGTGGTCGATGAACCTTATATCTGCTGATCCTATATTGTTTAGAGTTGTCTTTACTGAAATTTCTTGTGTAATGTGTAATTCTACACATTAAACTTAAGCTGTTAAAATTACTGTATGGCTTCCATCTCCTAATTTGACCCTGACTGACACAGGGTCCCTGCCCAACATAACAAGGAAATAGGACGAACAACCTGTCACCATTAAACAATACGCTGTGCTAAACTAGCAGTGGGACAGAGTGCTGGGGCAGCAGGTAGAAAGGTGCCTGGAAGGTCCCTGAGGGCTAATGAGAGAATTAAGCTGAAAGGATGACTAGATCAGGGCACTCCACGTTCATCATTGACACCTCCTCCTAATCTCATAATCAATCTCTGAGGTATGTCACTTCTGTCTCCCAAGTCTGGTCCATGCTTTCCACCCCAGTGTTGTTCCTCAGGCCAGGCCACCATCATCTCTGGCTGGTTTATTATGATGACCCTGTAATTGTCCTCTTTACCTCCAGGCTTGCTACGTCAGCCTGTCCTCCACACTGAAGCCAGAGTGATTCTTCTAAAAGGCAAATTTGAGTCCAAACGGTCTTTGACTAAAAACTGTTGGTGGCTGCCCATTGCCCTTAGGACAAAATCTGAACTCCTTTGTTTGGCCACAAAGCTTGGGAAGATCTGGACTTTGCTCACCTTCCCAGTTTTATCTTATGCCACCCTTCTCACATCCTTAGTCTCAAATCACATGGAATGTCAGTTTCCTTAGGGACCTTTACAAGTGCTGCTGCTTCTTCTAGGAAGCCCTCTCCCTACACCCTCCCTTACCCTTTCGCCCTCATCCTTGCTTCTTCAGCTCCCCTTCAGCTGCAGCTAATATCTACTCCTCTGAAAAGTCTTCCCAAACCTGCTCTCCCTGATCTGGCAAGGTGCTCTTTGTGTACGTTTCAGTCACACCCTGTACTGCTCTCATATCCCTTATCACAGGCTGGTAATTATCTAATGTATATGTCTCTCACGACCCTGTAAACTCCATGAGGTCAGAAGCTCTTGTTCACGTTTGTTTCCTCAGCACCTATTTTAGTGCCTGCTGCATTAGGTGTTTGATAAATGCTGGGGAACAAAAGAATGCACATGCAAAGGTGACCAGGGAGGGCATGCATAAAAGTATGTCATGTAAGCAGAGTGTAGGGACGTAGGTGGGAGTGGCTGGACTCGAAGGGCAAGCTGTGGGAAGCCAGGTTGGGAAAGGCCCTTTTGTTCACACACAGTTTATACTGTACGGTGAGGATCAAATATCCCACATTGGCTATAGGTGACTGAACTGGACTTCCAGTTCATGCATTTGATTTGACCAGGACAGTTTTAAGAACTTGCAAATATGAATGCCTTTCAGTTTGTCACAATTCACACCAGCCCCCATGTTAACAGGCCTCCTTCCCTCATGCAAACTGGCTGTCTGCCCCACTGAGATCCGTGTTTGCTACCCCTGCAGATGGGTGGGAGGTAGCCTAGGGAGGGGAAGGATTTAAAGGAGGATTTCAGATATGAGTCCTAGAAATATAGACAGATCCACCCTCAGTAGGGAGTGTGCTTTTGAGAGTTCCTTGGGAGAAGTGAATTTATTTCATCTGAGGGGCCCTGGGAGCAAAGACAGACCCAGAAAATCAGAGGAATTGCCCACATTCTGAAGAGCTTATACCTTTAAACTGCTAAATTGGCCAGTGCCAGGCTGGGTCCACTCTTCTCCTGTTTACTTTCTGAAACAAAAACTGCCCTGATGGAATCTGAAGTCAGAGCTGCAGTAGATCAACATTGACTCAGCAACCTGCCATGCTGCAAGGCCTTATGCCAGGAGCTGTGAAGGATACAAAACATAAGGGAGAGCTGGAATCTAGCATCTCCTGGGGGAAATGACAGCCACAGACTCACACTATGACCTGTAGAGACAGTGGGCTGGTGCTTTGGCAGTGCTCTACCTTGATGAGGTCTCCACAGTACAGAATGTGGCCAACGATATTATAGGTCAAGGAACTCTAGTCTTTCATGTTCCCAACATAGGTAGGGTCTTAGGGAGAAATTCTTTCTAAAAGAACTCCTTGGTTTTTAAGCCAGATGGTCCATTTATTAATTTATAAATGGGACATTACCCTGGTAGTAGCCTCAAAACTCAGTTCCACTCTCCAAGGACTCCTGTCCCAATGTAAAGGTTCTTAGAAAACTAAGCTGCTGATCAGAAAGAAGCCATGAACAAGCTTCATGATCGATCTCTATCCCAAAAAAGAACACACCTCTTTAATGACCAGGAGACAGTCTCCATCAATCAAGGCCGGACAGATTGGGATGAGTTTTTAACAATTTAATTCTCCTTTTACAAAACTTCACCTAAGCTCAAGATTCTCTTAAGCACAAGCACCATCCTGTGCTTTCATGGCCTTTCCTGCATTTGTGGTTCTTGCCAAGTGAAAGCTGAGTGTTATCCTATCCTATCAAGCTGGATGAACCAAAGTTTCCCAATAGCTGACTAGAGGAAAATGATGGACAAACGTGTGCCATTCAGCATTCATAGCCCAGCATGCTGACCTCAACACCTGCGCCCCAGATGCCACCTTTCACTGCAAGTAGTTCTGGTGTGAGGGCTTTGCTTTGTAAATGCCACTGGCAACAGTTCATAACAGCAGATGAAGTAGTAAATACCTCATGAATAAACTCTCTGTTCCCAATGCCAACATTAATTGGATTAATAATTTTCACGAAGATTTCAATATGTCACAACCCTAATCATATCTGGAAGTGAATAGGACAATTTCATGAAGATAAAAAAAGTTGATCCTTTCAAATTGGGCTTTCGAGAATTGTCTCTGCACAGTGTCGATCAAGTATGAGTTCTGATAATCACGAACAAACAAAACCTCACTTGAATTTCCTTTTCTTTAAAGATTTTTTGTTTTTAAGTAACCCTACACCCAACGTGAGGCTTGAACCCACAATCCCAAGATCAAGAGCCACATGCTCCACTGACTGAACCAGCCAGGCACCCTTAATAATTGCCTGTTCTGTGGTAGTTTGGGGGCTAGTTATAATTTAAACAATTAGTAGACTTTAGTTTTAGAAGTGTTTTAGGTTTATGGAAAATTGATGGAAAAGTACAGAAAGTTTCTGTATACCACTTCTCCCACTGTTTCCCCTACATTTGCGCCTTGTATTAGTGTCACACATTTGTTTCAACTGATGAACCAATATTGATACATTTTTATTAATTAAAGTCCAGTAGTTCATATTAGGGGTCACTCTTTGTGTAAGTACAGTCTATGCATTTTCACAAATGTATAATGACATGTGCCCATCATTACTGTATCATAGAGCATAGTTTCATTGCCCTAAAAGTCCCCCCTATTCCACGATTTGTCCTTCTCTTCCCCTAACCTCTGGCAAAACTACAAAACTGTTAGAAGATAATATAGATGAAAAATCTAGGTAACCTTGGGCTTGGCATTGACTTTTTAGATACAACACCAAAAGCATGATCCATGAAAGAAAGAATTGATGTTGGACTTCATTAAAATTAAAAGCTCCTGCTCTGTGAAAGACACTGTGGAGAAAATGAAAAAATATGTCACAGACTGGGAGAAAATCTTTGCAAAACTTGATATTTGCTAAAGGACAGGTGTCCAAAATATATAAAGAAATTTTATTTATTAAAAAAAATTTAATGTTTATTTATTTTTGAGAGTGAGATAGAGCGTGAGCGGGGGAGGGACAGAAAGAGAGGGAGACACAGAATCGGAAGCAGACTCCAGGCTTGGAGCTGTCAGCACAGAGCCCGACGCTGGGCTTGAACCCATGAACCGTGAGATCAGGACCTGAGCCAAAGTTGGATGCTCAACTGACTGAGCCTCCTCAGTTAAAAGAACCTTTTAAATTCAGCAGTAAGAAAACTAACAGCCTGCTTAAAAATGGCAAAAGATCTGAACAGACACCTCACCAAAGAAGCTACACAGATGGCAAATATGCATGTGAAAATATGCTCAACATCATATATTATTAGAGAATTGCAAGTGAAAACAATGACACACGACTGCACACCTATTAGAACGGCTAAATTTCCAAAACACTGACAATACCAAGCATTGGTGAGGATGTGGAGTAACAGGAACTCTCAGTCATTGCTGGTGAGAATACAAAATGGTACATTTTGGAAGACAGTACGGCAGTTTCTTACAAAACTAATTGTGATTTTTTTTTAAGTTGGAAATCAAATATATAACTTGTTTGTCAATAGTGCCATAACTAGATTTTCTTTAAGAATTAAAGAAAGCTTAAAAAGCAAGTAACGATGGTGCGCGTGGGTGGCTTAATCCTTGAATGTCTGACTTTGGCTCAGGTCACGATCTCCGGGTTTGTGAATTCCAGCCCCACATGGAGCTGTGTTGACGGCTCAGAGCCTGGAGCCTGCTTGGAATTCTGTGTCTCCCTCTCTGCCCCTCCCCCCACTCACATTCCATGTCTTTCTCTCAAAAATAAATAAACATTAAAAAAAATTTTTTTAAAGAAAATCCAGCTGTCTTTTACCAAGCCAGACATTAAAGAGATATGCAAAAATGTAAAATGAGACCACTTTTCTCACTATTTTTTTGGTTTTAGAAGAGGAAGTATTTTAAAAATATTTATGTCAACATGTAAGAGTTTATTATTATTTTGTAATAAACAAATAAATGTTTTAAAATTCTGTGTTAAGTTCTAATATGGCAAATTTTAATAGATATAATTAATATAAATAGAAAGCCTTAAAAATCTTCAATAAAATTTGAAAACATAAAGGGATGCTGAACCCAAAAAGTTTGACAACCATTAATTTAGTAAGCCACATGCTACTTGATGCACTTTCTATTTTTTTTTTTAAGTTTGTTTATTTAGTTTGAGAGGGAGAGAAAGAGTGTGAGTGAGCCTGGGAGCAGGGCAGAGAGAGAGGGAGGGGGAGAGAGAGAGACAGAGAGAGAATCCCAAGCAGGCTCTGAGTTGACATCAATGTGGGGCTGTAACTCTTGAACCGTGAGATCATGACCTAAGCCAAAACCAAGAGTTGGCTGCTTAACCGACTGAGCCACCCAGGCGTCCCTGATGCACTTTCTAAAATAAGGTATAGGACAATGATAGTAAAATAAGGAAGAAAAACACAGAGGACTAAATCTAATGACTACGGATTTATATTCTTTCGATAGTATGAAGAAGCTTTTACAAAGAAAAAAGCAAACAATTTTGTACAGAAACTTCAACGCATTTTGTACAATATTCTCACTTTGCTGACATCATTTATGCAAATTCTTCATAGTTTACTTGACTATCAATATTAATATCTGCTTCCCTGATCATTTCATCAACCTCCTCATCTGTTAACTTTTCTCCAAGGTGTTTTATCATGTGACATAATTCTATCACACTAACATAGCCATTGTCATTCCTATTAAACACAAGAATGCTTCTCTAACTTCTTTACTCTCTGTCCCTGTCTTTCATTTTTCTTGCCATCATTGTCAGAAAGTCCAGGAACTCAGTTGTACTATTTTCATTATCATTTGCTTCATTCATTTATCCTGAAACTTTGCTATGGAGTTTTGCCCAAGAGTCCTCATTACAGTTTCCAAACTTTTAATGTCCACCACTGTCCTTGTCAAATGGTGGAAAGCTGCTTTGAATTCTGCATTTGAATTCTGCAATCTGTTTTCCCTTCAGTTGCCAGCATTACTTGTCCTCAAGCGACAATCACACAAACGTTCAGCTTATTAGCTCCACTCACTGTCTGTAATACTCCTTCTTAATATTTATATTTATATATTTTTAAGGTAAAATTGATGTACAATAACATGCAAAAAAGCTTTTGTGTGCATTCATTGGGTTTTGATAGCTACTGTGGTGTATTTGATTGCACACCAGTGAAAAAGAAAAAGTCATTTCTGACAGTCAGGAGCTAACTTTGCACTATTAGGCTTTGGTATTCTTTGGCTTTCTATTGCTGAGTCTGCTGTATGAAAATATACCATGCTTGGTTCATCCATTCACCTGTTGAAGGACATTGGGTTGTTTCTGATCTTTGGCTATTAAGAATAAAGATGGTATGAATAAAAAGACTTGTATAAGTCTTTTTGTGGACATATATTTTCATTTCTCTTCTGGAAAGTACCTAGGAGTGAAATTGTTGGGTCATATGGTAGATGATATTTAACTTTATGAGAAACTGCCACATTTTCCGAAGTGTTTCACAATTTTACATTTTCCATCAATGTATGATTGTTTCAGTTTCTCCACTTCCTCGCCAACAATTGTTTCAATTGCTAGACTTCCTTGTCATTGTTTTTCATGTTAGCCATTCTGGTGGGTAGGAAATGGTATCTCGTGGGTTTAATTTGAATTTCCTTTTTAGAAAACATTACCCATCATATTAAATTAATGCTATGCATTTGAATCTTACTTATCTGGTATAGCTATATTTAATTTTATTATTATTATTTAAAGTATTTATTTATTTTGAGAGAGAGCACGTGAGTGGGGGGGGGGGGCAGAGAGAGAGGGAGAGAGAATCCCAAGCAGGCTCCCTGCTGTCATCACAGAACCTGACATGGGGCCCAATCTCACAAACTGAGCTGAAATCAAGAGTCAGATGCTTAACCAACTGAGCCACCCAGGTGCCCCATATAATTATATTTAATTTAAAAATCTCCTTTGGTTTTACACCTGTATAAGCAGCTATAAGAATAAGTCATTAACTTTTTAAAATTTTTAATTATTATTTTGAGAGAGAGGGAGTCGCAGAGAGACAGAGAGAATCCTAAGCAGGCTCCATGGTGTGTGCACACAGCCTAACACCAGCCTTCAATCCACGAACCATGAGATATGACTTGAGCCAAAATCAAAGAGTTCAACGCTTAACCAACTGAGCCCCCCCCCAGGCACCCTAAGAATATGGCATTTATAAGGAAATAACTGCTCCAGAGTTTCATGTCTTCTCTGAGTCGTTGGCAGAACAGAGCGACGTGTTGAGCAGTTCTAACATCTTTTCATTGATCATTTCTCTCTTCTCATCCCCAGGACTTGAAGCCAGGGAGAAGTTCTCTGGGTTTTATCTGAACTTAGTGCCTGTGACTGTTGTGGCATGGATGGATGTGGACAAGAGTGTGTGAGTGCACAGGTGTTAAGGAACTGTGTGCTGCTCATGTTCTGATTTTTGGCAACTTGACTCCGTACTTTGGGTCAGTCTATACAGTTACTTATGTCATTGTGATGACTTCACTTCTACCTGTGACATTTTTATCAAATGTGTGAATAAATACATAAATATTGGTACAAAAAAAGAATAAGGCATTTTATACCTAGTTTTCTATTTGTATATATTTAAGTAACATCATATTAAAAATAAAATAGGTCAAATTTTTCCTTCACAAGATGTCAGTGCATTTCTCAAGTTTGAACCACTAACGTAGCCCACACATCTCTGCTATTCTAGTCTCTGTTCAATTTTCAGTAAGTTAATTCAGCTATAGCTTTTTTTTCACCTACATTACAACTTGTTTTTAGTAACCTTATTTGGATTCACGTGTTTCTTAAGCCTCAATTAAGATTTTGAAAAGTGTACTAGGTTTTTTTTCATAGATATCTTTCATTGTGTCAATGTTTACTGGTGTAATTCTTAGAAAGTAACTTTATCCTTCATATTATGAGTGTCACATTTGAATGTGTGACAAACTCAATATAGCTCTAAACGTTTCTTTACTAGCTCCTGAACATTTTGATAGTATTAATTTTGGGAGATATATATGGTTTTTAAAATATGGACTCGAGGCTTGATGAATAATAGGCTGAAATTTTTAAATTTTGTTTTTAAATTATAGTGTATATATAATAATATTACCAAGAGTTTGGAACACATGAGAAAAATATAAAGAATCACCCTTACTCTGGTATTCTAACACATCCATAACCATTTTGTATATTTATTTTCAGTGTTTTAAAAAAAATTTTTTTTTTCAACGTTTATTTATTTTTGGGACAGAGAGAGACAGAGCATGAACGGGCGAGGGGCAGAGAGAGAGGGAGACACAGAATCGGAAACAGGCTCCAGGCTCTGAGCCGTCAGCCCAGAGCCCGACGCGGGGCTCGAACTCACGGACCGCGAGATCGTGACCTGGCTGAAGTCGGACGCTTAACCGACTGCGCCACCCAGGCGCCCCTATTTTCAGTGTTTTAATATTATATGTTTTTACATAGTTATACTGTAGGACACTTGTTGCTCCATAGGCTTGACAATGATGATTTGTTTTAAATGTTTATTTTATTTTATTTTGAGGGGGAAAGGGGCTGAGAGAGAGAGGGAGAGAGAGAATCTCAAGCAGGCTCCATGCTCAGCACAGAGCCCAAGGTGGGGCTTGATCATGACCTGAGCTGAAATCAAGAGTCAGATACCCAACCAACTGAGCCGTCTGAGTGCCCCAACAGTGATAATTTTTAAAAATAATTTATTATTATTATTTTTAATTTACATCCAAGTTAGTTAGCATATAGTGCAACAATGATTTCAGGAGTAGATTCCCGAATGCCCCTTACCCATTTAGCCCACCCCCCCCCACAACCCCTCCAGTAATCCTCAGTTTGTTCTCCATATTTATGAGTCTCTTCTGTTTTGTCCCCCTCCTTGTTTTTATATTATTTTTGTTTCCCTTCCCTTATGTTCATCTGTTTTGTATCTTAAAGTCCTCATATGAGTGAAGTCATATGATATTTGTCTTTCTCTGATGGACTAATTTTCGCTTAGCATAATACTCTCTAGTTCCATCCACGTAGTTGCAAGTGGCAAGATTTCATTCTTTTTGATTGCCGAGTAATACTCCACTGTGTGTGCGTGCGTGTGTGTGTGTGTGTGTGTGTGTGTGTATAAAGAAGATGTGATATATATATATATATATATATATATATATATATATCCACCAATGGACATTTTTGGGCTCTTTCCATACTTTGGCTATTGTCAATAGTGCTGCTATAAACATTGGGGTGCATGTGCCCGTTCGAAACAGCATACCTGTATCCCTTGGATAAATATCTAGTAGTGCCATTGCTGGGTCGTAGGGTAGTTGTATTTTTAATTTTTTGAGGGACCTCCATACTGTTTTCCAGAATGGCTGCACCAGTCTGTATTCCCAACAACAATGCAAAAGAGATCCTCTTTCTCCACATCCTCACCAACATATGTTGTTGCCTGAGTTGTTAATTTTAGCTATTCTGACAGGTGTGAGGTGGTATCTCATTGTGGTTTTGATTTATATTTCCCTGATGATGAGTGATGTGGAGCATTTTTTCATGTGTTGGTTGGCCATCTAGATGTCTTCTTTGGAGAAGTGTCTATTCATGTCTTTTGCCCATTTCTACACTGGATTATTTGTTTTTTGGGTGTTGAGTTTGATCATTTCTTTGTGGATTTTGGACAGTAACCCTTTATCTAATATGTTGTTTGCAAACAGCTTCTCCCATTCCATCAGTTGCCTTTTAGTTTTGCAATGATAATTTTTAATGACACAATTTGTATAGTGAGTACCATTGTCATAATAATAGTAATAGTAATAATAATAATAATAGCTGCAGCTAACAGGTACTGAGCTCTTACTAGATCCCTGTAAATAGCATAGATTGTTTAATTCCCCACAACAACTGTCCTTTATTTTATTTAACCACTCTATCTCAAATTGCTTCCAAATTTTCACTGTCTTTGTGCATATGACCTTTCGTTAGGTTGAATTATCTCTGAAGTGAGATACATCCAGAAGTGAGTGAACCATAAAACATGAACATTCTTGTTGCCCTTGATACAAATTGCCAATATTTACCCCTAAGGACTTACATAAAATTTAAATGTCACAAAAAACACAAGAAAGTGTCCATTTCAATGCATCTTTGCCAGCATGAAGTATAATTTAGTAGGTTATTCTTTGTTTGACTATTTTTAATAAACACTTCATCACTACTTTATTTTTACTTGCCAAAATTCAATATTTTTCCTTGCATTCATTCATCATCTCTATTTCTTTTCTAGATCATCTGTCCATATCCCCCCATTTATTTATAGTTGATGTATCTTTTGACAGATTGATGGTTTATTCACTTATTTTTTAGAGAGAGTGAGCATGCAAGAGAGCACAAACGGGAGGGGCAGAGGGAGAGGGAGAAAATCTTAAAAGATTTCTTATTTTCTTAAAAGAAAATCCACCAGGCCCAGGGTGGAGCCCGACACAGGGTTCAATCTCATGACTGTGAGCTCATGACCTGATCCGAAATCAGGAGTTGGATGCTTAACCAACTGACCCACCCAGGGGCCCCTGATGGTCTATTTATTTACTTAATTTTTTAAAATTATACAAATAGTAAGTGGTTACTTTTGAAAGAAGATGTGAAAGTTTTCCTTCACTCCTTAGGTCCATACTCTTATTTACAGAATAACTGTTAACAATTTGGGGCATATTCTTCCAGATACAGACACATAAAGTAGATCTCACTTCATATTTTCACACTTTAATATGTCATGGACATCTATGCGGACACCTACTGATTCACCTTAATCTTTTTCATGGTCACATAATGTTTTATTTACAGATGTATCACCATTTACGAACCAAACCCTGTCGGCATGTAAGCTCCTCAAATTTGCTAGGAGCTCTTTACATAATTAAAAAGTAAACTTGTATTATATTTCCTGGTAACATTTTCCTCCCCAAGTTTTTTCCATCAGCCTTCGGATTTTGGTAACTTTTTGCATACAATTTAAAACTATTAAGTGCTAATATTTGTCTGTTTACTCCCTCTTTTTTCTCAGGATGTCTTTTATTATTTTCAGCCAGCTCTGTCTTATGCTTCACAGTGAGACAAGATGTTATTGATGGGCAGTGACTCAGAACTGGTCAAATAATAGTGCATGTATCAAGTGCTATGGGAAACTTGATGGAGAGAATCCAGTTATGGGGAAGTGAGAAAAAGCTCCACAGACAAGGTGGATTTTGAAAGGTCGGAAAGAGGTATGGAGGCAGAGAGGAAATGGAATGGAGGTGGAAGGAGCCAATCAGGAAGGAAAAACAGCCCTGCAAAGACATTTTGTTCAGGGTATGGTGAGTTAAGTGCAGCTGGAACGTTTTGGAAAGAGAATAATGATAATAATCACAATAACATTAAGCACAATATTTCATTCATCCTCACAAAACCATAGGTAGGTGTCATAGTTATCCTCATTTTACAGATGAGGTGATTAAGACTTAGGGGTAATGAGTGATTTGCCCAAGTTCATATAGATATTAAAACTGAGTCAAATTTGGGGTCTGGTCCAACTTTAGAGCCTGCTGTGTTCATTAGCACAGGCACTGCCTCTCTTATCAGCGAAGAAGGTAGACAGGCCAGGTGGAGGCAGCACTTGTATACAATGTTACGATTGGACTTTTTCTCAGAGACCACAGGGATCCACTAAAGATTTTGGAGTAACAACCAAATCTGGTTTTTAGAAAGATAACTTTGGTGGCAGTATGACAATGGATTGGATGGGAAGAGAAAAATGAAGGAAGAAGAGAGGGAGAGAAAGAGGAAGGGAAAAAAATAGCTAGGTACTAGTTACTAAGATTTTAATAATTGCCGCACACTGGATTCAGCAATTTCAGTTGCAAGAGCCCAGATGATAACAGTGGAATTGAAAAGAGGGCACCCACAGAGCCTTGAAAGGTACAATCAATGAGGTTTGTGATGACTGATTTGATATGGATGGGCAAAGAGTAAGAAGTCTTGATGAGAAAAAATAAATCTGTTTTGGGGTGCATGCAATGAGTCTATCTGGTGGGCTGTTACCTTGCAGGTGCATGGCATCTATCTGGACAAGACTCGAAGGCATCCAGAAATGAGTGAGGTGCTACAGAGATGGATTTGGAAGCAGATAGGGAGCAAGCAGTTGAAGCTTTGTCAGGGAATAGTAGAGCAAAATAGGGAGAATGGAATCCAGGAAGCTATCACCTTCACAAGTGGGCACTGAAGGAGATGCTGGACATGGGAAAACGAGGGGGCTGCAGACAGTACCCATCCTCTCACCCAGCATACAGGAACCAGGGGTCCAGGGAGTCTGAGATGGTCTAGAGTGAGCTGACTAGGCTTCCCTATGAACTGCTATGTGTGTCACTGGGGTGGGGGGGAGGGGTGGTTAATGAAAGAGATTGTGTCATATGGAAGAAAAACATTGAATTCCAGGAGAATAAGGCTAAAAATAAAGGAAATCATCAGTAGTGACGGATGATTCAGAAAACCAGATTCAAAGCTTTCTAAAAATGTGGTAAAAAAACACATGACATTAAATTTATCATCTTAACCACTTTTAAGTGTACAGTTCATTAGTGTTAAATATATACTGATATCTAAAACTTCATTTTGCAAAGCTGAAACTGTATACCCATTAAAAACTAATTCCTCCTCCCACTTTCCCCGGCTGCTATCTTTGTATTTAATGTTTCTATGATTTTTACTATTTTAGATACTTTATATAAATGGAGTCATAAAATATTTGTGCTTTTGTGACTGTCTTATTTCACTTAGCATATTGCTCTCAGGGTTCATCCAGGTTGTAGCATGTCAGGGAATTCCCTTGTTTTTTAAGCTGCATAATCTTCCATTGTAGGTATCTCTCTCGCTCTCTTTTTTTTTTTTTTTTTTTTTTTACTCATTTTTCTGTTGATGGACATTGGGGATATATACCCAGAAGTGGGGTTTCTAGGCCATATGGTTATTTTTTTTAATTTATTTATTTTTGAGGGGGGAGGGGCAGAGAGAGAAGGAGACTGAGGATATAAAGCTGGCTCTGTACAGACAGCAGAGAGTCTGACATGGGGCTTGAACTCATGACCACAAGGTCATGACCTGAGCCAAAGTTGGATGCTTAACCAACTGAGTCACCCAAGTGGCCCTAGTTATTCTTTTTCAAATTTTTTGGAGGAATCTCCATACAGCTTTTCATGATGGCTGCATCATTTTCTCACTAGTGCACAAGGGCTCCAACTTCCCTGTATTCTTGCCAATACTTGTTATTTTCTATTATTTTCATCCTAATGTGTATGAAGTGATATCTCATGGTAGTTCTGATCTGCAATTCTTTTATGATGAATTTTCATATGCTTGTTGGCCATCTGTATTTCTTCAAATGAGAAATAGAGAATAGAGAAATTCTATTCAAGTCCTTTGGCCCTTTTAATAATCAGGTTATTTTGTTTCTATTGTTGAGTTTTAGAAGGTCCTTATACATTCTGGACATTATTCTTTTACCAGATACATGATTTGCAAATATTTTCTCCCATTCTGTAGGTTGCCTTTTCACTCTGTTCATTGTTTCCTTTGGTGCACAGAAGTTATTAAGTTTGACGTAGTCCCATTTGTTTTTGCTTTTGTTGCCTAAGCTCCTTCCATCCAGTGGCTCCACTCATGTGGTCTTGTTCAAGAGGGCAACATCTGCATCTTAAGTAGCAGGAGGGAGGGAAAAGAAAAAGGAGGAGGGAGGGGTATGTGCCATCTTTTGAGGAAGGTTGCCTGGTGTGTCCAAATCTCATTTGGCCTCATCTAACTGCAAGAAAGACTTGGAAATATAGTCTTTATCATGGGCAGCCATGTAAAATATGAGTGAGTCTGATTATTACAAAACAGTGGTTCTCAACCACGGATGCACATTAGAAATAAGCAGGAGCTTTAAAAATCCCAGTGCCCGTGCTGCACCCCAGACCAAGTAACAGAATTGCTGGGGATAGGGTATAGGCATTGATAGTTTATGAATCTCCTTAGGAAGTTCCATTGTGCAGGCAAAGGTTGAGAACCTCTGCTTTGGAAGGTTTATCAAGGAGGCACCAGCAATGTTTGCCCAACATGGATTATAGCCCTCAGCCCAGTGGGGTTGGCTTGAGCCCCACTCAAGACTTAACAAATCTAAATCTGGACTTGGGAAGGATGGGGCTAGAGAACCTGAATTTGTAAATAAGTCTCTCAGGTTATGTTTGTACACAGAGAAGTTGGAGAACCGCTAGGTTTCCATGTTTACAAATCGGTTCAGAAAGCTGGCTGCTGTGGAACAGACTCCTTCTGTTTCCTCTCCTGTTTGACATGTTTGGAAAGATAAACAAAGATATTTTCTCTTCTTGATTTATCTAGATGAGTACTTCCTTTTCTTTCAATCAACAAATATTCATTGAACATCTACTATATGCCAGGGACTATTCTAGTTGCTAGAGGTATATCAGGTAAAAAAAAAAAAAAAAAAGACACAAAGATTCATATCTTCATGGAGCTCACATTATGGTAGAGGGATGACCAACAATAAATCTACTAGATAGGTAAAGCATGTTAAAGTTGATAAGTATTTTGGAAAAAAAGAAAAACTAGGGTAAGGTAAGAGAATCATTAATGCTAGACAAAGTCATGGCTTCCCAAAGATGCCCATGTCCTAATGTCTGAGACCTGTGTATATATTACCTTAAATAGCAAAAGGCACTTTGTAGATATGATGAAGGATTTTATATGAGGAATTTATCCTGGACTATCTGGGTCAACCCAATGTAATCAAGGGTCCTTTTAAGGGAAAGAGGGAGGGTAGGAGAGCCAGAGTTGGAGAAGGAGATGTGGCAATGGAAGCGGGGTGAGGGAGATTTGAAAATGCCATGGTGCTGACTTTGAAGATGGAAAGGCCATGAGTCCAGGAATGCAGGAGGCTTCGGGAAGCTGGGAAAAGCAAGGAAATAGATTCTCTTTGGAGACTCCAGAAGGAATGCAGCCCTGCTGACACCTTGATTTTAGTCCTATAAAGACTTAATTTGGATTTTTTACCTCCCGGATCTGTAAGATAATCAATTTGTGTTTTTTTAAGCAACTTTTTAATGGTAATTTGTTACAGCAGCAATTGGAAATTAATAGTGGGAATGAGCACAGAAAGTAATAGAAAATAGAATGCGTTAAGCTTAATAAAGTGAACATGAAGCAATGGCTTGCAGGAGGTGAAGGAGCCAGCCAGCGGACTAACTGAGGGAAGAACATTTCAGGCAGAAGGAACAAAGTAAAGGCCCTAAGAGCTGTCAGGTGTGTCTGAGGCTCAGGAAGGTGGCCAATGGAGCAGAGAGAGTGAGGGAGAAGTAGGGAAGAAGTCTAGAGGGTTGATGAGCAGGGATCAGTGCAGATCATGTGAGCCCTTGGAGGTCAATGCCAGGACTTTGGCTTTTACTTTCAGTTGGAAATCCCAAGAGGGTTCTGAGCAGAGAAGTGACACAATCTGTCTCCTGATTTAAAAGGATCCTCTGACTGCCGAGTTGAAAAGAGACTGCAGGAAGATTTGGGTAGAAGCAGGGAGACCATAGCAATATCTGGGTGGGACATGATAGTGGTTCTGACCAAGGTCAGAGAAGTGGTCAGATCCTGGATAATTTTTTAAGATCAACAGGATTTCCTTCCTAACAGACTGGATGTGGAGTGTGAAGTAAGATGAGGTCAAGGTTGAGTTTTAGTCTTGTGAAATTCTTAAATGATTTTTGAAAATAATACTGTCTTTCCCAACCTACCAACTACAGGAAGCTAGATTAAAGAAATCTCAAGTCAGACCAGTCCCTTTTCAGCTAAGCAGCCCTTGCAACACCACAGCCACTCAGTCGGATTTGTGAGGCTAAGACTTCGGAGACTCCCACGTAGTTGATTTAACCAATTATATCTCATCATTCTTGATAATCTTATATATATACGGTACGGGGGATTCTTTGAACAGCTTATAACATCTCATTGGTTCTCTCATTAATTTTTCCCTCATCAGTTCTGGTTAATGAGGAAATGAAATTAAGTTGTTTGCATGCTTTATCCAAGGTTTGTGTCATACGGGCTAAATCAAATCAAGTCTTGAGCAAATGTGAAATTACAGCTTCTTTAGCATGGAACATTCTAGGTATCATTATTGAAGAAGATGTCATTTAAAAAATAGCCTTTAATAAACAGCTGCTATTGTTTCACACTACTAGCTATTTAGGCGCTTTGAATTGTTTTCACGAGAAGGCACAGAAGGAAAGTAGACTACCGGCATTTGTAATGGATTTAGCATTCATAATTTGACTCTGCAATGACTGCCTTCCAGAGTTGTAATTTTACTAGTGAAGTTTCAGAAGCCACTTAGCTAGTGACTTAGCTAACTAGCCACCCAGCATTACATCTCAGTGCTCTTTTGTTTTTCTCTACTCTTCTTAAAACTGGGTCACAAACAATAAAAATTTGCTCTGCTTTTTAACAACAGCTTTACTGAGCTATAATTCACATGCCATGCAATTCACTTATTTAAAGTGTCCAATTCAGTGGTTTTTAGAATATCCAGAGTTGTACATCCTTTGCCACAATCAATTTTTACCTACCATCTTACCCTATGAAGAAACCTGCCGTCCCTTTCCTCCTATTTTTCCCATTCCTCTGTGCTGTGCTTTAGGCTAACTTACTTTCTAACTAACTTACTTTCTGTCTCTATAGATCTGCCTAATCTGGACATTTCAAATGAATGAAATTGTACAATATGTGGTCTTTTGTGATCGGCTTCCTTCACTAGGCATAGCATTTTCAGGGTTCATCCATGTTGTGCCATATACCAGTATTTCTTTTCTTTTATGGCTGAATAATAGTCCTTTGTATGGATAGACCACATTTTGTTTATTCACTTATCATTGATGGACATTTGATTTATTTCCACCTTTGGTCTACTATGCAAAACGCTGCTATGAACATTCATGTGCAAATTTTTGTGTGGACATATGTTTTTATTTCTCTTGGATATAACCTAGGAATGAAACTGTTGCATCATGTGGCGACCGTATATTTAACCTTAGGAAAAAAATGTCAGACTGTTTTCCAGAATGGTTGCACCATTCTATATCCCCACCAGCAATGTATCAGGGTTCCAATTCCTCCACTTCTTCACCAACATTTGTCATTGTCTTTTTTGTCATAGTAATCCTAGTGGTGTCAAGTGGTATTTCTTTTTTTTTTTTCTCAGTTGATCACAATGGGAATTTAGTTATTTAATGCATCCACTAATCTAATGTCACCAATAAAATCTAAGCAGCTCTATCACAAAACTGGATTATATTCAGTGGACATGCATTAATAATCTGTACAACTTAAGGGGCGCCTGGGTGGCTCAGTCAGTTAAGCGTCAACTTCAGCTCAGGTCATGATCTCATGGGTTGTGAGTTTAAGCTCCGTGTCGGGATCTGTGTGGACAGTCTCAGGGCCTGGAGCCTGCTTGGGATTCTGTGTCTCCCTGTCTCCCTCTCTCTCTGCCCCTCCCCACCTCAGGCTCTCTCTCAAAAAAGTAAATAAGTATTAAAAAAATTAAAAAATAATAATCCATATAATTTAACATTACACCAGAAAAGGAATTGAATACAAAAATTCCCCTTGATTTTCGGTGGTCACCAAGTTTCATGGCACAGGTTACCAATAAAACTGTAAAAACAGATTTTAAATATTTTCAATAATATGTTAAAAAAATTAATGAGCCAGTAAGTTTTCATATTGGGCTGAAGACTTAAAACATGAAGCTGGCCCCAATCTGTCAAAAATGACAAATATTTACAATGACTAAATATGTTATTTAAATACAATGATACTGGAGGACTACTCACTTCTGGCAAAAAAACAAAAACAAAACAAAACAAAAAAACCCTTTGGGGTTAATTTCTCAATGCAAACAAGTCTTCATAAATACTGTGATAATATAAACTTGGAAACATACCTGGAATCAGGACAATGATGAAAAAATAACACACAGGCAATCTTATTTCTGATCTGTCTTCATAAAGCCAAATGCCCAACACTGTGCTTCAATATAAAACTAAATTAAGAAAAGGAGAATGACTTTACCCAACTTGCTGACATTCTTCCACAGAATTATCTTTCACTAGGGCAAATCTCAAGCCCCATTAACTTGCTTCTCTGGAGTGTGATTAGCACAGCACCAAATTTATAAACAGACAGGACCACCCAAAATGCTGAATACGCTTTTCAAACAGAAACAAACTATTTTTTTTTTCCAATTGTTAGTTCCATGTGCCACATTATTCTTGAAACTTACATGGTTACCAATAAGAAAAGAATAAGGGAAACTTTGAACATATCTTCTCATTAAAGAATAAAGTGCAGGGCACCTGGGTGGCTCAGTCAGTTGGGCAGCCAACTTCGGCTCAGGTCATGATCTCATGGTCTGTGGGTTCGAGCCCTGCGTCAGGCTCTGCTGGCAGCTTGGAGCCTAGAGCCTAGGGTCTAGAGCCTAGAGTCTAGAGCCTAGAGTCTCCCTCTCTCTCTGCCTCTCCCCTGCTTGCTGTCTCTCTCTCTCTCTCTCTCAAATAATAAACATTAAAAAAAAAAGGGATGAAGTGCAAAATATCTCCATATCTCTGGTATTTTAATAGGAAAAAGCATCAAATACATATAATAAAGGGACTGAAGTAACAAAAAAGCTAATACAAAAAAAGTCCTCTTTAAATCTACACTTGAAGACTATATAAGACCAATTTAATTTTCCTTTCTTCCGTGAAATCTGTAAATGAGCCAAGTTGTCATAGAACTTGACGTTTTGTTTGTTTCTCTTCCCCAAGATCAGAAATTCCAAAATTAGAAAGAAAAAATGGAAAAAAATAACACTGCATGGCAAATGGACACTAAGTTCATAAAGAACCTTTTTAAAAAATGAGATATTATGAAAGAAAATACCATGAAAATAATAATCTTATGAAAATTGTTTTTTTAGGCACAGTGAATTAAAAAAATTTAATGATTATATTTGAGAGACAGAGAGAGACAGCATGAGCAGGAGAGGGGCAGAGAGAGAGAGGGAGACCCAGAATATGAAGCAGGTTCCAGGTTCTGAGCTGTCAGCACAGAGCCCGACGCCGGGCTCAAACTCACAAGCCACTGTGAGATCATGACCTGAGCGGAAGTTGAACGCTCAACCGACAGCCACCCAGGCACCCCTAGGCACAGTGAATTTGAGCCTTGGTCTTCATGAAGACACTACAGCTTATATAGGAAACTATAAATATATAAGACTCTAGGGAAAAAAGTCAAAATACATATTACTTAACATTCTGTAAGCCTAAGAAAAATCTTGAGGGGAGGGAAAAGGATAGCCAACTGAATCATCACTTAAGGCACAGAACTGTGGGGGCACCTGGCTGGCTCAGTCAATAGAGCATGTTACTCTTGATCTCAGGGTTGTGAGTTCAAGCCCCACGTTGGGTGTAGAGATTACTTAAAATATTTTAAAAAAGAAAAGAATACAGAACTATGAAAAATTTCTGGGTCAGAAGGGTGTTCCAGATGAAATCACAGTTTGTGAAAACATACAACTTGTAAAAGCTCCTTTGTGGGTGCATAATAAAGTCCCATGTGTTTGTTCTCTTTCCAGTATTATTCATTGACCAATTCCAAAGAAAAAGAGCCATTTGATACAGTGAACTGCCCGCTGGCTGTTGCTATGTAAATGGTCTACTGCTTCTCACTGGCTGTATCAAGGGTCACCTGCTTTGATTCTCCTTTGTTTTGAAGTTCTTCCAAATCTAACCTCTCAGCCAGAGACTTGGATTAAGTGATCAACAGTGGCATCACCTGAAGTTTTTAGGTATCTTCTCTGTGCACTATTATCGTTCTCCATTAGTGTGGGGGGAGTCCTGAATACTTACTCAGTTTCACTGGCACCATCCATTACTGGATCAATTGCCACTGTTGCACTGCTCTTATCAAGCTCAAGCTGGGAATCATCAGATGTTTTGGTCTGTTTGGTACTAGGTCCTGCTTCCTGATTACTGTGTGCAGAAGCATTGCTACAGTGAGAACTGTCACCAGTGTCTTCTGCTCCACTACTATCTTCAATCTGTTGTTTCTTGCCTCTCTGTAGTCTGTTCCTGGCCTGTATCTTCCGTCCTTCCTCAGTGTTGTGACTGAGTGCCTGCTGATTATTGCTTGTTGATCCCGGCTAATACTCCCTCTTGATGAACTTCACACTCATCACAACTTGGATAACTTTTGCTGATGAGTGCATCAAAGTTTGAGTCTGGTCTTAGTGATTTTTTAGAAACTAGCCTTTTCCTACAGGTAGGACGTTCTTTATTGCCACTTCCGTGGGCTGTGGTAATGCAGTCTGCACAAAACCTATGTAAACACTCCTTTGCTCTTCATGGTGTTCTTCAACATATCCAAACAAATTGGGCACATTAGTTCTTTGTGTAGACTTGGAAGTGAAACCACAATGTCCAAGTCATCCGTTATTGCCTCCTGAGGTGTTGGTTGTAATTCCTATAAGCTGAGTTCCCATTTTGCTTACTGGTTGAATTCCGTTTGTCTGCACAGCCTGAGAGGTCTCGGCTCCTGCCTCAGCCCTGGACTCGCTGGCTGTGGCCAGACCCAGACTCATGTACGAGCCGTACGATATCAGAACGTATTTCTTAATGAAAAATGGCCTGAAATGAAAGTCAGTGGTAGATCTGGTGACTGAAATCTAGGAAAAGCTAAGAGGCATCTCATCATTCTTTAGCCAGAAGACTATTTTATAATTGACTTTCGAATCCTGAATATATAGGGATCATTAAGAGCCTGAAGGATGACTTAAAATTTTCAACTGAACTACACTAACATGATATTCATGAACCTGGGGGTGGGGGTGCGTGTGAAGGCCTCAGGACTGGACCCTGTGAATGCCAAGAATCTACTCTAGGTTTGAATCCCAAATTTGCCTTGTCACAGAGGCAGTATTCTAAAAATCTTGCTGTTAACTATCACCTTGCTTCAGTCGCAGGGTAATCCTTGAGCTACTCATTTGTGCTTTAGTCTCACTGCCATAGGAGACTCAAACAAAGGTGAGATATTTTTACATTCTTTGCTTCTCTATCCAAGTAGCCTCTGTGTTCTGAGTTTGGGCTCCCCATCCTTAGAGAGTTCCTGATGGCTTTTATGTTGCAAAGCTGGGGAAAGAGAGAGTGCAGGTAGGGTTGCCAGATAACATATGGGATGCTCAGTTAAATTTGTATTTCAGATAAACTAGTAATAATTCTTTAGTCTAAGTACACCCCCCCAATTATTTGTTGTTTATCTGACATACAAATTTAGCTGCACATTCTATATTTATGTTTGCTCAATTTGACAACCCAAGTGGAGAATAAAATTTATAGCTCCAGGAGCCCTTACCCAGGAGCCATAAGGCTTTTGTCTGGGGGAGTACAAATCAGTTCAAGAGACTGCATTGAGGGTGCAGGAAGTGGAATGGTAAACTCAAGATTTGGAGTATTGGGGATGGCCTCTAGGGTTGGGGCCTAAGTCTGGGACCTGTGCTTTACTGCCACGTGATTCCAGAGAGAGTCCAGCCTGCCCAGAGAGCTGGCAGTGGGCATGGGTGTTGTGGAAGCTAAAGAGTTTAGTGGCTGGGGAGCCACACTGCCCAAACCCCTGCCAAATAATCCAACATTGTTGTATGACTCAAGAGAGGGAGCAACAGGGGCAAATAGGATTTATCTGATACATTTAAAGTTCTTAGGTCAGTGCTTGGCACAAAGTAAGTGCTTTAGTGAACATTTAGGACAAATGGAGTAATATGATGTTTCTTGAATTTCCATAGCATACACCAAAATAATACTCACTGTACTTCTATCAGAGAAGTTTCTTTCGGTCCCTCCTTTTCTGAATGTCCATGGATTTTGCTCTCGTAGGGCATATCTACTTTGGCACCAGGCATAGCAGTCACAGAATCCCTATAGCATCAATTTCACTGGCCAAATACAGAAAAATACATACTATTTGAGCACCATAAGAATATCACAGCACCATCTAAAAATGTTCTCAGCCTGTTTTTAAGCATTCTTCAGTACAGTATTTTAGCACAGCTATTTGGAGAGTCTCTTGGAGGTTTGTGAAAAAGGAATGTGACCAGTATTTTTCAGTTTACTCAGCCTAATTACTAAATGATTAATAATAAAATTGCTTCTATACCTTGAGGTATATGTGTGATTTTGAACATGGTGGATCCTTAAGGTAGCACGTGAAGAGCGGAGACTGAATGCTCCTCATCTGCTGTGAGCAAATCTGCCAGACAGATGAGCTCCAGAAGGTCATTCAGCCTCTCTGAGCTACAGTTTCTCATTTGGGCTCAGAATTAAATATCACTAAGGTTCTTTCCAATGCAAAGAGAATGCTATTTGCTATTCAAAGACCTAGATTTAGTCCTGGCTTTGCCAGTTATTAGCTGTGTGACCTTGGGCAAATTATAAAACCTCTTTCAACCTCTGACTTCTCACTTGTAAAATGGAGATAATAATACTTCCCAGGTTGTTCCAAGGGCCAAATAAACCAATATACGGGATAATACTTTCTAATAAGTCACAAAGTAATAAATTAATGCAGAGGCATCAATCTCTACTTTTAAGAGTAGCTGATCATAAAGCAAAACAAAATAAAGTAGTTTTTATTTGTGGTTTTGGGTTTCTTTAAAAGTCACAAAACCAGAAAAATTATAAACGTACTTACTGGACCTTTATAGCAACAGGCATTTAGTTTAAAATATTAATGATTTATAGTACACAAAATGGTGCACTCTGGGAATTCTTGGCCATGGTGAAGGAATAGAGCTATCAGCTCTGATATAGAGGAGCAATGAGCCAACACTAAGGAACAGCTGGGCAATTGGTTTCCAGCAAGGCACAAAACACAACCTATCAGATGGCCATGAAACATTTTGCTTCTTGGGACCTAAAAAAATCATACTTCTCACTGGGGACAATCCCTAAAGAATCAAATTGTATACAACAATTTTGATGGGCTCTGTGGTGTGTGGGGAGTGGAAGGAGGGATAATTTTAGGTAAAAAGAAATCTGCTTAACTATTCCATGACCTGAATAATTTAGGCATACAATGCATTGAAATGAAGTTGGAAGTCCTAGCACAGTGGACTGACATTCTTGGTAATGCATTTTCTTCTACTGAGAGTCTCTAGACTGCTCCATGGGATCCCAGGATTCATTAGAAGTTGCAGCAGGGCCAAGGGAAAATTCCCATGGGTTATTAGAAATTGGATGTATGTATTCGGTTTGATTACATATCTGTTTGGGATATATGATAATTAGCTAATGTCAGTTAGTCAGTTAGTGATGGGGTTATTAGTTACTGACTAATAGATGCAGACTTTAGTAGAAGCCTACTGTGTGCTAGGCTTTGTGTCAGGAGCTGGAAACACAAAGTTAAGTAGGACTGGTCTTCACATCAACTAGCTCACAGAGTGGTGGAGGAGAATGATATAAAAACAGATACTGTATTTATAACTCAAGGTGTTAACTGCATACATCTGGATTCTGCCACTTCTGTTTATTCTTTCTGAATCCTGGTTTCCTCATCTGTGAAATGGGAGTAATAACACCGCCCTTACAGTATGTGCATAGTTGTTTGCATAGAGCCTGGCTCCTGATGTATCCTTGTGTTCTCCCCACCCCTACATGGAGAGTGGCTTGGCAATGGGAAAGGCCATGCCTTCTTTTTGACTGACTGATTTCGTATGGCTTTTTCAGTTTACAAGGAAGAGCTGGGCAACCTGAAAACTGGGAGACTTCTTGTAAGGAATTCTAATAGCCTGTCAGCTACTCTGTTATTCTGGGGGTCTTTACCTCTCTCTCTCTCTCTCTCTCTCTCTCCCTCTCTGATTTCCCTCATCAGCCATCTCTGGGTTTTGATTTAATCCATTAGTCACCTTCCAAAGGAAGACCCATGATTGGAAGACTCAATTAGATAGGAGATGACTTACCATCCAATATAGAAGACCCACCATAGGTGCACACTCTGGTCCAGGGAAGTCTGTCCAATGTAGCTAGACATTTTCTTTCAAAGCCCAAAATGAACAAAGCCTGATATTTTTCTAAGATTTTATTTTAATTCCAGTTAGTTTTATTTTAATTCCATACAGTGTTATATTAGTTGCAGGTGTACAATATAGTAATTCAGTACTTCCATATGTTACCCTGTGCTCATCACAAGTGAGCTTCTTAACCCTCAAGTCTTACTTAACCCATCCCCCCAGTCTCCTTCCCTCTGGCAACCATCAGTTTGTTCTGTATAATTAAGAATCTGTTTCTTGCTTTGTCTCTCTCTTCTTTTTTCCCCTTTGCTTGTTTGTTTTGTTTCTTAAATTCCACATATGAATGAAATCCATGGTATTTGACTTTCTCTGACTGATTTCGCTTAGCATAATACTCTGTAGCTCCATCCATGCTGTTGAGAATGGCAAGATTTCATTCTTTTGTATGGCTGAGTACTATTCCATTGCATATACACCATTTCTTCTTTATCCATTCATTAGTTGATGGACATTTGGGCTGTTTCCATAATTTGGCTGTTGTAGATAATGCTGCTATAAACATAGGGGTGCATATATTCCTTCAAATTAGTATTCTTGTATTCTTTGGGTAAATACTTAGTGCAGTTCCTGAATCATAGGGTAGTTCTATTTTTAACTTTCTGAGGAAACTCCATACTGTTCGCCAGAGTGGCTGCACCAGTTTGCATTGCCACCAACAGTGCAAGAGGGTTCCCCTTTCTCCACGTCCTCACCAACACCTATTGTTTCTTGATTTTTTATTTTAGCCATTCTAACAGGTGTGAGGTGATATTTCATTGTAGGTTTGATTTTCATTTCCCTGATGATGAGTGATGTTCAACATCTTTTCTTGTGTCTGTTGGCCATCTGTATGTTTTCATTAGAGAAATGTCTGTTTCTTTTCATGTCTTTTCATCTTTTGCCCATTTTTTATTTGGATTGTTCATTTTTTGGGTGTTGAGGTGTGTAAGTTCTTTATATATTTTGGATGCTAACCCTTTATCAGATATGTCATTTGCAAACATTTTCTCCCATTCTGTAGGTTGCCTTGTAGTTTTGTTGATTGTTTCTTCACTGTGCAGAAGCTTTTTATTTTGATGAAGTTCCAATAGTTTACTTTTGCTTTTATTTCCCTTGCCTCAGGAGACATATCTAGAAAAATGTTGCTATGGCCAATGTCTAAGAGGGTACTGCCTGTGTTCTCCTCTAGAATTTTAATGTTTTTCTGTCTCACATTTAGGTCTTTAATCCATTTTGAATTTATTTTTGTGTATGGTGTAAGAAAGTGGTCCAGTTTCATTCTTTTGCATGTTGTCATCCAGTTTCCCCAACATCATTTGTTGAGGAAACTATCTTTTTCCATTGGATATTCTTTCCTGCTTTGTTGAAGATTAATTGGCCATATAATTGTGGGGATATATTTGTATTTTCTGTTCTGTTCTATTGACCTATGTGTCAGTTTTTGTGCCAGTATTATACTGTTTTGATTACAACAGCTTGGTAATATAACTTGAGGTCTGAAATTGTGATGCCTCCAGCTTTGTTTGTTTGTTTGTTTTTTTCCCAAGGTTGTTTTGGCTATTTAGGGTCTTTTGTGGTTCCATACAGGTTTTAGGATTGTTTGTTCTAGTTCTATGAAAAATGCTGTTGGCATTTTGATAGAGATTGCATTAAATGTGTAGATTGCTTTGGGTAGTATAGACATTTTAACAATATTCTTCCAATCCACGAGCATGGAATGTCTTTCCCTTTCTTTGTGTCATTTTCAATTTCTTTCATCAGTGTTTTATAGTTTTCAGAGGACAAGTCTTTTCACCTCTTTCATTAGGGTTATTCCTAGGTATCTTACTATTTTGGGTGACCTCTCTTTCTGCTGCTTCATTATTGGTATATAGCAATTTAACATATTTATGCCATATTATTTTTTTTAGTTTATATATCACTTATTTCTGCTCTAATATTTATTATTTCCTTCCTTCTGTTTGTTTTAGGTTTTGTTTGTTGTTCTCTTTCTAGCTCCTTTAGACCCAAGATTAGGTTGTTTGAGATTTTTCTTGCTTTAAGGTAGACCTGTATTGCTATAAACATCCCTCTTAGACCCTCTTTTGCTGCATCCCAGAGATTTTGGACCATTGTGCTTATATTTCATTAAGGTTGCTATTTTTCAAAATAGCAATAAGGGCTAGTGTAAATGACTTGTAAGCTTCTGGCTGTAAGACACAGACTTAAGAACTGAAGAGTTTGTTGATTTGGGGACACACAATAACTACTCGAAATTGTTCACATAAAATGTGCTTTACATGGTCACTTATTTTATCCTTACAGCAACCCAAGGAAAGTGAGGATTATTACACTCAAGAGATAACAAAACTGGGGCTTGCAGAGCTTAATGAAGTTGTTTCAGTGCTAGAACCAGGTTGTGATGGAGTAAGTTCTGTTGGAATCCCAAGCCTCTTGTGATGTCATGAGGGCTTTCTCTTCTGAGACCTACACAGGAAACCTTTTCTGAAGTCAGTACCAGCACTGGTTATATTTCTTATTGCTCACTGGTTTGTTTTTATCTTTTTTTTGATCTTTTTTTTAATGTTTATTTTTTAGAGACAGAGAGGCAGAGAGAGAGAGATGGAGTCACAGAATCCAAAGCAGGCTCCAGGCTCTGAACTGTCAGCACAGAACCTGTAGCGTTGCTTGAACTCATGAGCCATGAGAGGGGAAAGGATGACCTGAGCCAAAGTTGGATACTGAACTGGCTGAGCCACCCAGGCACCCCAGTTTATTTTTATCTTTAGGACATTCAGGAAACTGCTTATTTTGTTCCCTTATTTACAGTGGCTAATGGAAAGCTTTGAGTCAAAACTGTGGCCCTGAATATCAAGTGTCTAGGAATTCATGGCATGGATTTCATGTACTAGCTTTACTCCTAGTCTCCTTGTTATTTGCCTACCTTTATTTTCTCCTTTTCACATCATCTCACCCAGCCTTAGCCTGTTGACATGTTGTGTGTATCTTTGTGAACCATCTTAAATCCTGTTTCAAAATGGGCATAAGCAAATAAAAAATTCCTAGTAGGTATTTATTACATCATGATGACAGCTATGATCTCAACAGCTTCCACCTATACCACCTATTTCCATGGTCATTCCTAGAGTCATACCTTTGAGTGGACCTTCTCTTCACTCTAGCCTTGAACTCTAATATCTTATTTTCTGCCTATTCCTTCTTCCCTGACTCCTTCAACCCACTCGCTCTTCAACCTCCTTGACATCTTTAGTGCCTGGACCATTAGTCCCCTCCTGGTTTCACTCCCTTTCCTAACTAAACCTCACCTCCTCTCTGAGACCCCACTTCTCTCTTCTTTGGTCCTCCTGAGCCCCAGCTCAACTGTGGGGCCCAACTGTGGATCACATCACCCACATGCCTTCCTTGGGCAACCTGACTGTGGCTGAAAAAAGCCACAGATGAGCATCAGCCTACCTTCTAGCCTTTGTGCTTCTTTGGCCTTTTCAGAGACCTTTCCCTGGGACCCTGATCAGATATCTCTCTGACCTATCTTACTCACATGGCCTATCTTGAAAGGCCTCCACTCCTCTTGAGTCCTTCTGCAGTGAGCATTTTTCAATGAACTCATCCTATCCCTGTGGCCACAATGATTGGTTCAAGGATGAGCATGAGACCATGCTCATGTAAGTTTGAGCTAGCTGATTAGCACCCTTAATTTCATCTGTACCCTTAATGCCTCCTTATGTGTTATGTAACATAGGATTAGGATGTAGATATCTCTTTTGGGGTAACGTTATTCTGTCTACCACAGTGACTATGACTTTCAGGAGAAGGTGATGTCAAAGCTGACAAGAGTCAGATGAGCAGAAGCTAGCCCAGTTGAGGGTAGGTGGTTTAAGAAGAGTGTTCCAAGCAGAGAGGATAAAATACTCCAGAGGTTCCTTGAAGAGAGATTACAGGTCATCTGGGTGGTAGAGAAGAGATTCTGTCAACAATAGACAAAATAGAGAGGGGAAGTCAGTGATGCTACTTTACAAGGTAGGACAGAGCAAGGACTGTTAAGGAGTTTGGACTTCATGCAGAAGGCAAGGGGAATGTTATTTAAATGAGGGAGTGACATGATCAGATTCATGGAGTAGAGCCATTATTCAGGCAGCTGTGCAGAGGAGGCACTAATAGGAACAGATGACTCTGGATGGGAGTGATGGAGACCCCAAAAAGGGGAGGGGGCAGTGGAGATGGAGAGAATGAGTGGATGTATGTCTAAGAAAACGGAATCATGAGGGTTGGTGAACGGAGCTAAGGGTAATGCTTGGGTCTGTGTTTGGGCATCAGGTGCTTCTGTTTGTGTTTTTTAATGAGACAAAAGTGCAGAAATAGGTCATGTTTTGGGGGAGCTGTAATAAGATGCTTTTTGGACGTGTTAAATTTGAGATGCTTGTGGCCATCCATCCTAGAGTCAATTCTAATGGATAAATACATTAAGTTAGAGTCTCAGAAGAGAAGTATAGAATGGAGATGCACAATTTTGCTGTGAGCATCAAATAGATGAAAGCCTAGTGAAAGGATGATTTCACTCAGGGAGAGAAAATATAAGAGATCATAGGGTAAGGAGCACAAACATTGGAGGGGCTGGAAAGTCAGGGTAGGCCTCTGGCAACCGGAGAGGCCAGCATACTTTCCCTTCCTTCCTTCTTCTTCCCTTTCTTTCCTTTACTCCTTTATTGGCTTCTTTCTTTTCCCCTTCCTTGCTTCCTTCCCCTTCTACCTTTCCTTTCCTGCATTCTAATTCAGTTTAGGCTTGACAAGCCCAAATAAGGTGGTAATGGTGGCCTGTATGAGGACAGCATGAGTGTGGGGTGACAGGGGCAGCCCAGTGGGGTCAAGTGACTAGCTCCATGAAGGGATTCACCTCATAGAGACATGTATATATTAGGGACACTGGGAGCCAGGTTTCTCACTGTTGAAGATAGATACAGATATGGAAAGGGGGAACTAGAATGAGCCCTGTGGTGTTGGCTTGGAATTGGAACTATTGGCGCAAATTCATGCTTTATGATGTAGAGAGAGATCTAAGTGTAGGTTACAAAAATGTGTGTTGGGGCACAGTGGTATACATACAGTTATTCCCCGTGCCATCCTGAGAGGTCCTGGGACCGGTGTCACCTACGAGCAATGAGCATGCCTAGTGCCCCAATCCTAGCTTCCAAATACTACTCCCCACTAAAAGTAAACCAGAGATCCTTGAGAAATGTCTGGTTTCAGGCAAGGTTTGGGCAGAGAATGTATAAGATGGACCTGGAAAGTTTTATTGCGAAGAAAATGTTCAAGTCATGATGGGAACATGTCGAAAGACACAGAAGGAACTCACACTTGCCAAATCTGGGACAATTTGACCATCAAAATAAATAATAATAATTCGTTAAAAACCAATTAAAAATATAGACAGTCATGATTTAAATAATGAATAAATAATTCCCTTTCATGTAGTAGAATGTACATTACCAAACTCAGAGAAAAACAAGAAGGGCTGGAGATAGGAGAGAGTAAAAGAAGTATAGTGGAAACCAAAAGAAAGAAATGTATTGGGAAGGCAGGAGGGGTCAACGGCATTGACTATTTCTGACTGCACAAGAAAAGTAAATTCTAGAAAAGGTCTGGTGGAGTGAGGCCTGTGAAAGTCACTGGCAAGAATTGACGGAGTGGGTTGCAGGGGGAATGGGAAGTGAGAAATCAGAGACAGCAAGCACAGACAAGTCAATGAAGAAATCTGGCTGTGAAGTGGAGGAAAGAGGGGGATAGCAACAGGGGAACACACTGAGTTTAGGGAAGGCTTTTCAAAATGGAAGAAACATGAATTATTTATTTATTTATTTATTTATTCATAATTTTTTTAATGTTTATTTATTTTTGAGAGAGATAGAGGGAGGGAGACACAGAATCTGAAGCAGGCTCCAGGCTCTGAGCTGTCAGCAAAGAGCCCGATGCAGGGCTCAAACACACAAACCGTGGGATCATGACCTGAGCTGAAGTCAGATGCCTAACCGACTGAGCCACCCAGGCGCCCCAGAAACATGAGTAATTTATATGCTAATGGGAAGGAACTGAAAAGGAGAAATGGACTAAAGATACAGGACAGTGGGAAAAAAATTGATAAGTGAGGTTCTAGAGAAGGCAAGAGGGAATTCACTGGATGGGGGATTAGCATTTTCTTTCTAGCCTGAGTGAAAATGATGAAGTAAAGGATAGCACATAGATTTAGGGGCAAAAAGTTGAGGAGGTTTCTGTCAATGATTTCCAAGTTTTTGTGAAATAGGAGATGGAGTCATTGTCTGCAAGGGAGGGACAGACTCCTGGGGTTAGGGACATGAAGAGCACAGAGAAGCATCTGAGGAACATGGGGGAAAAAACTGACTCAAGACATGCAGACAGCTTCTTGGAAGCATCAAGGGTCCAGGGGAGGGTGGCAGTCTTGAAGTTACAGTGGCTCCAACCTGCGTGGTTGTGACAGTCTTTCTTCTGTCCCTCTCAGACTGAGTCTGCAAATGTGGAAGATCCAGTTTCCCTTCTCTTCCTTCCACCCTCCCCTTCTTCTTTCTTCTCTTCTTTCCTTGGCAGGTGGAAATGTATCATGTACCAATTATCAATTGATAACTGTTCCAAATTCACCCTTCAAGGCCTGCTCTGTGAACATGGAAGTGGGTCCTTTAAATGTGTCCTTTGCCAGCTGACACAATATGAAACACTGTCAGTAGAGGAGGCTAGATAAACACTGCGGGAGGAAGAGGAAGGGGCTTCCCCTCCCCCCCACCCCCCCCCCCGCCCTGGTTCTGGTGCACTTATTCCACAGACACAGAGCTTCCCAGCACCAGGCTCCTGTAGTGTTTCATGGTTAGTAGCACCTAATGGCCAGCAGCTTTCCCCAGCACTCCACTGGAGTGGCATACAGTAGAGTGCCTCCAGTGAGATATCTCTTAATTAACAGTTTAATCTAGGACTCTGGAGGATAGATTTCTAACAAGTTCTGGAGGGCAGATTTCTAGCAGCTCCACCAGGGCTGCACCACAACAACTTTCTTCCATTCAATACCCCACAACTGTCTCTCCGCCAGAAAGTTCTGGATATCAGCCCTGAGGGCAGAGGATCCCTTCCTTGGGCACTCTATCTCAACCTAAGGATAGTAGCTACATCTTATATCTGCTATTCTCGTATTCTTTAAAGATCTTTTTACTTTTTACTGGCCAATCTCTCATTACTCTGATCCTCTGTTTTAATAATTCTTTATGTTAAACTTTACCTGCTCAACTTCTGTGTGGTTTATGTCTCCTGATTAGACCCTGACAGACACAGAATTGGTATCAGTAGTACCAGGATATAGACCCACAAAGATGGGGTTTGGTGATGAGTTTGGTCATGCCTTTGTCCTTGAGTGCAGTGCTGAGCTCCTTGTCAGTGGAAAATGAGATGTGGGTAATTTATGACATCAGTGACATCACAATTAATCAAGCTATCACTTATGCTTACTGTGATGAAATGTCAACTGAAGCACATGCCTTGGGGGTTAAGTGGATGCTGCACTTGACCTTCATGACATAAAGAGGACTATGAAGACTGTGGTGCGGGGTGGATTTTTGAGAGTGCACTTGAGCACTTACAGAAAGAAAACCAACAAGCTTAAGTCTTTAATACTCAGCTTAAGTAATGGTCTGCGAACAGAAGCGTTGCCATAACAGCCTTAAAAGAATCTCTTATTTCTCCTATCCATGGGGCTAATTTTGAAAATTGAATACAAATTTAAGTGTGAGTTCCTGAATTACAAGAACTTACAGTCTCACCAAGTGAAAGTAAAAGTTTCCCATGTGAAACTAGGGCATTATGTAAAGTTGGGGCATCATTTGGTAAAGAATGGGATACTAAAACTTGGATTAGGAACATATAGTTGGACTCAGATGAAACTGAAAATCTTTTGTGGAAGCTGAGAAGCCAAAAGGGAATTATATCAGTTATTATTAATTTATTGCCTCTCAGCTTTAGTGCTTTCTTCATTGTCTGCTCTGCAGAAATAAAGATGGGCCCTTTAAATATGTTTTCCTGGCCAGCTGTTATGATGTCCAGCATTGTCAGTAGAGGGTAACAGAGAAGACATTGCAGGAAGTTTTCCTTCTTGCTTCTGACCTGTTCCTGTTGGCAGACTTCTATGACATAGGCAGTTTCTCCAATATCCAGCTCCTGCCTCATGGTTGGCTTCCTTATCCTGGATGCTGGTTCCACTCAGTCACATAGGCTAGGAACCTAAAAGCCATATGAAACTTGTCTGTTTCCCTTGCTGTCCTATATATTGGCCATCAGGTTGATTCTGTCTGCTAAATATTTCTCATCCTCTCTTCCCTCTGTCTCTGTCCTCACTCCCCAGTCAATTCCTTTTCCCACTGCTTCAGTTGAAGGATTCAGATATCTCTTAACCTTGAGCCTCTTCCTGTATTTTCTTGTTTTTCTTTATTTTATTTTATTTTTAAGGTTATTTATTTATTTTTGAGAGAAAGAGAAAGTGCAAGTTGGTGGAGAGAGAGAGGGAGAGAGAGAGAATCCCACGCAAGCTCTGCATGGTCAGGAGAGATCTCATGAAACGTGAGATCATGACCTGAGCCGAAACCAAGAGTTGGAGGCTCAACCAACTGAGCCACCCAGCCTCCCCGTTTATTCTTTTTGTTTAATGTTTATTTATTTTTGAGAGAGAGAGAGAGAGAGCATGCATGCGAGTAAGCATGAGTGGGGGAGGGGCAGAGAGAGGGGGAGACAGAGGATCTGACAGCACAGAGCTGGATGAGGGGCTCCAAAGCACAAACCGTGAGATCATGACCTGAGCTAAAGTTGGATGCTTAACCGACTGAGCCACCTAGGTGACCCCTCTGCCTGTGTTTTCACCTCAAATTAATTCATTCTCCACACTTCAGAGTGATTTTACTGAAATAAAACCTGATCTTGTCATCCCCTGGCTTAAATTCTTCAAATGGGCTCATATTTTTTACAGCAGTGGTCTCTATACTTTGTTCCTGCATCCCATAAGTAAAATGTTTTTGATCATGCAACCACAATATATGAATATAAAATATATACAAAAAGAAGAATGTAAATGGCCAAGGTAAAAATAAATATAAATAGAAGTTCTAGCATTTTCTTTCTATCCCTCAGTAGTCATTTTTGGAATCTCCTGGGGGAGCATTTGCCTACTCCAGATACCACTAATTAATTGGACAAAAGAATTCCTTAGCTTGACATACAAAGCCCTCATGATGACTCTTATTTGACATTAAAACTGGGCTTAAAACTTGTGCCACCTTCTTTACGTTTCCAGTTGAAGTTGGAGACTTCTGTCCAAGATCCCATAGTCCTTTTTTCATATTTTTTTCCATACCAGTTTTCATCAGTGGCAGCTTCAGAATCTCCACCTCAGAAAACTTAGAGGCAGAAATTGGGTGGGGGTGGTTGGGTTTGGAGGGGGTTGCAGCTACCTGACTTGTCTTGAAGTTATGACACACCCCTTTCACTTAGATTATAGTGACTTAGGTTTATTCGACCTGACTTTAGTGAGGGCTGTTAAATAAAGGTGATGAGGGTATCGAAACTTCTCAGCACCCACCTCCTGGCAAATCTGGGAGATTGGTGCAGAACTGTCAGGGTCTGTTAACAAAGGGCTCATCAGGAGGAAAGAGCACAAAGGCACAAATGTCTGGTTCAAAAGTGATGGGCCAGGGTCAAGGAAAAGTAAGTCTGAGAGGTCTGCTCAGTATGTTCCTTTAATCATCCATTTTCCTCCAGCACACAGTCATATTAAACTTGCTAGACAGGCAGATGGGATCAGACCTTGCAAAGTCTTACAGGCCATGGCGAGCCATTTGGGATGTGTAATGGAATGCCTCTGGAACCAGGGAATTCATGTTTTACATATACCACTCTGTGGAAACTAGATTGTTGGAGGGACAGGTGGAAGTAGGGTTAGCTTTGTGTGGATACTGTGGCAGCAATGGGGTCTCAGGTGGGCCATGACCCTGGCAACCATTGCTACACTGGGCCCCACAATGCCAGAAGACATAATTAAGAACGTGCATCAGAGGAAGATCCAATGGAGTAGCCAAGAACACGTGTGATACTTGCCCAGAGCAACTCAGGATTTTATAGCAGATGGAGTTCCCAGAAAACAGGTGGGTAGGAGCAAAACCAATGGCATTCTCCTAGGGCCATGGTGGTAGCCTCAGTTTTCATCTCCAGCCTAGAGTTAGCATGGCCTGGGAGCATGGGTTATGCTTTTGTTGCCATTTGCTTTCATCTGTCATTAAGAATTTACTTTTTGATTTGTGTATATATATCACACAAACATTCATTGTGGAAGAGATATTTGAATACCTAGAGATTGATAAGCTCCCTTGGGCTTTTGAAACCATCTTAGAACAAACACTAAAGAACAAAATAACATCACTAATGAAAGTGGACAGAGAGGACCATGAGTCAATAGTACTTTGCACTTCAACCACTTGCCAGCAGAGCATCTCAAAGGGCTGGGTATATCTGAATATCATATCTTTCCACACAGAACAGAAGGTCTGTAATTACTACTTCTCTTAAGACCTAAGTATGACCCTTTTCAGGGTGAAATCAGCAGCTATTTCCCAAATCATAAAGATAATGAATAATAGCTTTGGTCAGGAAATGGGTTATTGCATTTGGCTTGTCATAACAAGTTCCTGATCTGGGCAGATGGAAATGTGTGTATGTGAACATTCATGTGCACACAGTGGGGGGGGGGAGTTGAGTTTGATAAAACCACCAGGAGGCAGGCCAGTGGGAGGGACATTGGCTTTGGCATCAGGCCAAGTTCTGACTCTGCCTTTACTAGCTGTGTGACTCTAGAAAATTAACAAATACCCATGGACCTCAGTTTCCTCTTCTGGAAAATGAATTTATAATTCCTACCTTGATGAGTTATATGTGGCTTAGATTATCCAATATGTGCAAAATATCTAGTGTGTAATAGGTGCTGAACAAATATTATTGCTTATAACTCTTAATATCTGCTTTCATTAAACAATTTTTAGAATGACTATTGTTTTTATAAAAATAATTTGTAATTATATAAAATTCAAGTCATATAAAAAAGTTCAAAGGAGAAAGTAACAAATCATGAAATCTCCTACCACCAACCGCCCCACCCGCCAAATCTGTCTTTAGCATTAGGTGATAATCATTTCATACCTCTTTCTGTGAAAATATGTAGTTTAATAGATAGATAGACAAATAGATAAAAACAATTTTACATATTTTACGTGTATTTTAAATATATGTCTTAACTTTAATTTTACTTGATATAGCAGAAGCTAATGAAACTAAAGATAGGGGATTTTCTGAACTTCAGATAAATGCTTATGCACAAGTGATATTTGTTTCTTCAAGAATCATTTAAGGTTATAAAAAAGATAATGAAAATATGATTATTCTTTTTAATATTCAGCTTCCATTTTAGCTCATATGTGCTTTATTTCCTGAGTTGGTGTTTGAGAGTTTGTGCTTAATGATTTTATACTTGGATGACATCTTTATGAGTGGAATATTCTAGATTCACTGTCTGTTTCTTCTTCTCTTCCTTTGAGCTATGACTCTAGATTTCCTTTCAAGTTATGACTTTAGTATCACCTGGCACTGGCTGTGGATATGGATAGCTCTGAGCCTACCTGAAGATTCTTCTCATGTGTAGGTCATGCTTTCCTGCCCAATAGCTTAGCCAGGATTGGCTCTGGGCCAGTCATTCTATATTAATTTTTCCAGGTATATGGTGTGCCCTTTGACTGCTGATTACATTCTTTTATATCTCTGCACACTTTTCCTGTTTCATGTTTTATGTTCTCTACCTCGGGGCCACCGGTTAACAACCTGGATTGTCTCTTTGTAATTTTCATAATCAATAATTTGGGAGGAGTGCTTTAATCTGTTTCTTTTATCCTCTAAATTCACTATGGTTATCTCAGGATTAATTTTTATTTTTGATCATATTGAGTCTCTTCCTTGTTTCTAATTGATTAGATTTTAATAGTGGTATTTTGGTCTCTCTTACTTCCTTGCTTAGGTCTATAATCTTCCTTTTTATCTCATTCTGTGGTATTGTTTTCTTATCCTTGTGCTCTTATTTCCTAATTAATCTGTAGTGCAAAGCACTTTTAGGGGCATTTTCTTCTAAAATGAGGTTATGTTTTCTTCCAAATAGGGTCCTAAATGTTGTAGCATCTCTAGGATTAGTCATCTTGTCTGACTACATCCTTTGGATAGGTGATTTCTTCTATCCTTGACTTTGGATGCTATGTATATGTTAATAACTGGCATATTTATACCTTAAGAGTACACCCATCTCTTGAACTTAAATTAAGTTTCAATTGATTCCTTGCTATTTCCACTTGCATATCTAGTATGCATCCCAAAAGCCAAATGTCTTATAGAGAACTCTTGGTTTTCATCTCCTGCCTCCCAGTCACTTGTTCCTCCCTCAGTGTTCTCCATAGGAGTAAATGGCACCAATACTCATCCTGTTGTTCAAACCAAAGGCCTGAGTCATCCTTCTTATGCTCCACATCCAATCCACTACCAAGTCCTGTTATTTGTACCTCCCAAATGTGGCCTAGTATTCTGCATGTCTTTCATCTCCAATCCATTGTCATTTTTTCCTGAATAGTGCATTGATGCCTAGCTGTTCTCCCTTCCTCCACTGTTGTCCCCATATAATTTATTTTCCACTCAGGAACCAGGATGTAGTGGTTTATTTAAATCATGTCTGAAAATTCTTTGACACTCTGTCATCAAGAGGTGGAATCCATTTCTTTTTCCCTTGAACATGGACTTAGTCACATGCCTATGACTTCCAAGTCCAGGTCATAAAAGATGATATGACTTCCACCTGGCTCTCTCTCTTGGCATTGTTTCTCTAGCAACTCATTTTCCATTCCTTAAGAAAGCCCAGGCCAGGGGCGCCTGGGTGGCTCGGTCGGTTGGGCCTCCGACTTCGGCTCAGGTCATGATCTCACGGTCCGTGAGTTTGAGCCCCGCGCCGGGCTCTGTGCTGACCGCTCAGAGCCTGGAGCCTGTTTCAGATTCTGTGTCTCCCTCTCTCTCTGCCCCTCCCCTGTTCATGCTCTGTCTCTCTCTGTCTCAAAAATAAATAAACGTTAAAAAAAAAAAAAAGAAAGCCCAGGCCACATGGGCAAGTTACATGTAGGTGTTCCATCAGAGCCCCAGCTAAGGTCCCAGTTGATAGCTCACGTTAACCACCAGGTATTTGAGCCAAGAAACCTTCAGATGACTCCAGTCACAGTCAATATTTAAAGACAACTACACAAGAGACCTTGAGCAAAACCACCTAGTTGAGTCTAATCAGCCTCCAGAATTGTGAGACTAATCATGAATGTTGTTGTTACTTTACACCACTAAGCTTAGGATGGTTTGTTATACAGCAATAGATAACTGATATACAGAGTGACTTTCAAATATAAATGATATTATGTCAGTCCTACACTTGACAGCATTTAATGGTTTAGAATTCAGTAAAATAAAATAAAATAAAATAAAATAAAATAAAATAAAAAAGTAAAATAAAAACAAGACCAAATCCTAGATCTGGTTGGGCCTGTCCTCTTCTAACCCTTGCCTCTTGTTCATTGTGCTCCAGCAAAAGGGTTTCTTTTCTGCTCCTATAAATACCAAGTATTTTTCTTCCATAGGACCCTGGCACATGCTCTTCCCTGCATGAAATAGACTTCCATGCTATGGTTAGATCTTTCTTGTCTCTCAGGCCTCAGCTCAAGCATCAGCTCTACAGAGGATTTCTCTCTCATCTTGTCTAAAGAAGGAATTCATTCTCCTTCCCATAATATCACCCTGCTTAGTTCCCTCAGAGCATATATCACATTAAAAAATTAGCTTGTTATTTATTTTTTAAATTGTATGTCCTCCTCCCCAAATTAGGACCTAAGCACCATATGGCAGGAGTCTCATCTTGTTCATTCTCAGAATGTAGTTGGCACATACTAAGCATACAATAAATGTCTTGAGAATGAATGATTATCAATGGAGGGAGATATTGGGATTTGCCACCTTTATATGGAGATCCTACCTACCATTGAAACATTTCATCTGATGGCATTTCCTATTATTGAATCTGAACTAATTTAAAGGGAATAACCTTTCACTGGTTATCATCAATCACTCTTTTCTCATTCATTCATTCATTCATTCATTCATCAAGTACAAGATTCCTTCTCCCAGAAGGTGAGGGTAAGCAAACAATAAGCATTAAATATATAATGTAAGGTTAGGATATGATAAGTCTATGAAGAAAAAGCAGGGCAAGGGGATAGAGAATGAGGGGGTACTGCTTAGAGGAAGGGTTAAGAAAGGCCTCTCTGCAAGATGAATTGAGCAAAGACTTGAATGAAGTGAGAAATGGAGTCACATGAAGATCTGAGAGTCTTCCAACACAGAGATCAGCAAGTACAGGGTCCCTGAGAAAGGAATGTGCCTGGTGTGTTTGAGAAACCACGGAGAGACCAGTGTGGCCAGAACAGGAGAGAGAGGCAGAAGATGACGTCAGAGGATCATGGGGGTCTGTCAGAAAGAGTTTCTGAGCCCCTAGTAAGGTCTTTGGTTTTTATTCTAAGAATTTTGGAGGTTGTTGGATGGTTGAGTAACTTGTCTTTGTTTTAAAGAACATTCTAGCTGCTTGTTGAGAAATTGAACATAGAGGGACAAGAGAGGGAGCAGGACAGTGAGGAGGAGCTACGTCAACTTCCTTTGATCACTCCAGGCCAAGTTTTGAGCAGGGACTCTGAGAAAATATGACCCAGCCCCAGATTCCTTCACCTTCACATTCTGTGCCTGGGAAGGCCCAGTGGGGTCAGGCTGTGGAGGTTTCTTGGGAAATCACTGGCTTCTCAAACCAATATCTTCATTCACTCCTTTGATGTTGGAGACAATGCCTGTCTCTCCTACTACATCTGCTCCATCCAGTTGCAAAAAGAGTGGAGTGTCTTTAGCTCAGGAGTGTGTGTTGCTCAAGAGTTCACACAAAGAGAAATCATTGTTACAGGCTCCCAGTTGAAGTGTATTAGTTATGACTCAACGTAGCCCTTGGGCAGCAGTGGATTTCTAAATAATGAATGTTCCTTCAACACCTCTTTCCCCAAGTTTGTCAATGAAACCCACACTTTGAGAGGGACAAGAAATGGAAAAGAGAGGACAAGAAACCAACCATACCGGTCTGTATAAACACCAAGTTCCTTAAAATTGTTTCTGCTTTCTCTAATAACATTTAATTGAGCTTTTTTTTCTTTTTCAGTTCCTTTGACCTATGTATGTTTTTTTATATTTCCAAAATTTTTAATTTTTTTAAATGTTTATTTGTGTGTGAGAGAGACAGACAGACAGACAGAGCATGAATGGGGGAAGAGCAGAGAGAGAGAAAGAGACAGAATTTGAAGCAGGCTCCAGGCTCTGAGCTGTCAGCACAGAGCCAATGCAGGGCTCGAACCCACGAACTGTGAGATCATGACCTGAGCCAAAGTAGGGCGCTTAATGGACTAAGCCACCCAAGTGCCCCTCCAAATGGGGGGTTTTCCCTCTCAGTAAATTTGAACATTGTCTATTCTGTCATTGAATGAAGCATGCATTTTATATTTGGGAAACTATTTTTAAATTATTGGATTATAGAAAGGAATGGACAAGAGTGAGGCAAGGTAGAGGAGGGTGTCACTAGGGCTGTGTCCCTCTGTTCCTTGCCACCTTCTTGGTCCCCTGTCCACCACCCCAAGGACCATTCTCCCAGCATGCTTGTTAAATGGCGTATTGTGCATAATGAGGGATTACCAAATGGGATATCCAAAAGGCATAATTCTTGTCTTCATGGAATTCATTTTATTTAATTTGTTTACCCATAAAGTTCATTAAATGTGTACATTATCTGGGGGCTTCTGAAAATCTACACCAACTGTTAAACACGATGTTAGCAGAGGCTTAAAACAAGCTTCATTTTGTAAATGTGAAGACAGGCAGCCAGGGCAAGTGAGTTGTCCATAATCTGGCAGCAATCTGGAGAACACACAGCCCTCGGCAGTCACTTGGTCAGAGTGTGTTGACTGGCTGCGTGGTGGCACTGCCCCTCTTTCATCTGCCAGCTCAGTGACTGAAGCCGCATGCCAAACCTGGCCATCTAACCCAGGGACCTGGGAGCCCTCTTTTGATTCTCCTTTCATGCTCCCCACCTGATATGCTTGCTCTCCCAGTCCTATTTGATTGTACCTCTGGACCACCTCTTCTGTGTGCCTCCCTCTCCTTCATCCCACAACCACTGTTTCAATCTCGCTATCATCATTTCTGTCCCAGAGTACTCCTAGGTAGTGTCTTTTAAACTCCTTCTTTTAATCAAAGAGAGCTGTTATCAAAACAGCTAAATTTAGACACTTAGTATCATCACGCACTGCCTTTTAAGTGATCCAGGTAGCATTTCTGAATGTTTAAAATGTTTAAGCAATCTAATTACCGTATAACCCCAAGAAGACACAATTTGACTCCTAAATTCACTGAGTGGTATGCACTAAATATGTACAGCTTTTTGTATGTCAATCATGCCTCAATAAAGTGGGGCTAAAAAAAGACACAACTTTAGAGAAAACAAACTATATAGGCACCCTTTTTCATTAACTTTAATCGTTATTAACTTACTTCAACCGTGATCTCATTAGGCCATAATGAAAATGATCATTTGTAACTCATCGGATCTGCTTAGACCCAAGTGCTATTGCTAATGTATTTTGCTATATCTAGAAGTGGAAAATCATTTTCTCTTTCCACTTTGCTTAAGTTGCTTCACAGCATATTTAGTTAAGCTTCATTCTGGTTCACCAGAACAAAGGCATCCCTGGCTGCCCTGGTGTGAATGCTCGCATTGTCTGACTTTATTGTGTCCTATTTCCGTGGGGAAAATTCCAGAGGTGGTGGGGGAGCAGACTTTACCAGCTCACAGCTTTCCTCCCTAACTAAATACTTGAGGAACAGGCATGGACTTAAGAATATGAGAGATAAGCCAAAGTAGGGCTGGAATCCTTTCTTGTGCCAATTATAGAATTGGAAGGGAGAGCAGAGAAGCAAAAGCATGGACCTGCCCCCCAACTTTCTTGAAGATTTCCCCAGTTCTCACCAAGTCCTTCTTTCTCTCCTTCCTCCCCTGTTTCCCTCTCATCTCCTTTTTTAGGAGTTCTGGGAACCAAAGGGAAAAGATACTAATCTTATTTCCATAAGCAATTTTTTTTTTATGGAGGGGAGTCCAATAAACACTATTTCTGATTAAAAAAAAAAAAAACCTGCTCAGCTCTCAAAATGTTGCTTTCTTCACTCTCCATTTTTTTTTCCTTTTCTTATCTCTCAGCATCCAATTTCATGGAACACCTCTGGATACAAATTTCCTCCTTTGACTCTTGGGTCTTTTCAATGTGCTGTCTTATATTTCCATGTTGTTTATTTTGCATTTGGAATTAAAAGCTGTTTCATTTGGGCTGAGAGAAAGCATAAAGAAAAGCAGACGAATTATTTCTGTCTCCACTAGAATTAACATCAACTATCTTTTCAGGTTTCTCCCCTATCCCACCTGTTCCATGAGAGTTGGCCAGTTGTAAAGTTTTATACTGAGTAGGAACAGTCAATGTTCTCCTCAGGTTTGAGTGTTTTTCATTTACTTCAAGAATAAAGTCACTTTCACCTCTACTTGATGAGCCTGGTCTCTATTCACCCAACTAGGAAAAGTGCATGTGTTTTTTCTGTCCCCTCAGGCCTCCGAGGAAAGAGTTTGGAGCAGGGCCAAGCTATCCCAGCCTTTGCCCTCAATTGCACACAGAGTGGAGAGTCTCTTAGCTCAGGAGTCTGTGCTGCTCAAGAGTTTGCATAAACACAATGTTGAGAAATACCTCTTGTGGAGTCGGTGCAAAAGGCAAAGGACAAACTGGTTGCCCCCTGAGATGGAGACACTACCAAGCTGGCTTTAGTTGTTTCATATTGGACCCCCTGTGAGAATTGCTGACCTAAGTGTCACTCTGCTCTAATTACTTGGTGAGTTACTTAAGTCTCTCTGGAACCCCATTTCTTCAAAATTAGGGATGACACCACATGTTCCCTAAGATCCTTGCATCTTGGCTATTCTATGAGTTAATTAGTGAGTTTTGTTTTCCAATAAGCACACACCCAAAATAGTGCTGTGGTTCTCAAGGTAGGCCTTATGTGAGTTCCTATAATCTTGTAATCACCCAAAATAAGGGAGGAGTATTCAAGGGAAAAGATCCTTCCTTCCCTCCCTCCCTCCCTCCCTCCCTCCCTCCTAGCTTTATTGTTTTCTGATAGTTTATAATTACTTTCTACAATCTTTTCTCTTTTGAGACTAGAGTTGACATTCACAAATAGCCATTTGAGCTAGCTCTTTGAAGAAGTGAGTGGTCAAGCATGATGCCACAACCTTGGCTACAACAGTTTCCCAGAGAGCAGTCTGTGAACTCTGAAATGCTGTCTGCCAGTCATGAAGCCACAGTTCACACTTCTTGCCAAATTCAAAATTCCATATGAAAAATATCCTTAATGTCAAAGGAGTAAAGCACTAGGGCCTTCTCTTCCTTTTAATCTGTTTATTGTCTTAGTTCTGAAATTTTTAGCTGCTGACTTTGATGTCTGTTTTGGTAATATTCGATACTCCCACTACTTTTTTCTTTAAAACTTACTGACTTGTCCAGCTTCTTAGGAAGATCTTTTGTGTTTTATATGTCAACATATATAAACTAATAACTGGAGAAACATTCTACATGTTCCAGGTTACTTTAAAATTAGACCAAATCTTTATTTACAATTTACTTTTTAGCTTTCATCAAAGCAGTTAACCATTCAAGAGAATAGAATCTTCTGACCTTTCCACCATTTTCATGGGTTATAGCGTGCCTCTTGGGCATGGATGAATGTTATAGGCAGGTGGTTTCTAGCCCAGTATAACCAGGATTACCATTTCTAACTACACCATTGTGCAGATGTAGAGTGAAAAGCTACTTGACAGGGAGCTATATTAGGAATTCAGGCAACATGCAGATGGCTGGATTTATTGGGCCCCTTTCATTTCAATCAGAAAATTCTATACTTCTGTGGTTCTGACCCTTTTCCTACCTTCTATATACCCCTGTTTTCGCAGGCAGCTTCTGATGTGCCTCCCAATAATCTTGCCTCCTGGCATTCACTCCCTTGTATAATGCCTTCCTCTTAAGGATAGGCTGGACCTGGTGACTTGCTTCTAAGGAACAGAATACACAAAGGTGATGCGATGTCACTTCTAGGACTAAGTTACAAAAGATTGGGACTTCCATCTCATTAGCACATTCTTTCTTGCTGGCACCCTCTCTTGCTCTTTCTGCTTGCTCACTCTGATAAAGCGAGCTGCCATATGGAGAGGAACTGAGGGTAGCCCGTGGACGACAGCTTCAGAGAATGGAGGCCCTCAGTGCAACAACCAGTGAGGAAGTGAATCCAACAATCAGAACAATGTAAGGGAGCTTTGAGGCAGATCCTTCTGCAGTCATGCCTTCAGATAAGACTGCAGCCCTGGCTGACAACTTGATGAAACCTTGTAAGAACCCAGAGAGACAGGACACAGCTAGGCTGTGGGTTCCTGGAAGCCTGGACTCCTGTCTGACAGAAACAGAGATGACAGGTATTGTCATTTAGGCCACTAAAGATTTTACAGTTGGGGGTCATCTGTTGTGCAGCAGTAAATAACCAACACTTCATCCAGGACTATCAAGAACCCTCAGTCTCTCTCTCGCTCTCTCTTTTTCTTTCTTTTTAATGTGTATTTATTTTTGAGAGAGAGAGAGAGAGAACAAGCAGGGTAGGGGCAGAAAGAGAAGGGACAGCTGATCTGAAGCGGGCTCTGCTGACAGCAGAGAGCCCAACGTGGGGCGCAAACTTATGAACCGTGAGATCATGATCTGAACCGAGGTTGGATGCTCAACCAACTGAGCCACCCAGGCACCCCAAGAACCCTCACTGTCTTAACCTTGCTTCATCTACCAAGACTCCTTTCAGTGTGTCAAGTGTTTCATTTACAGATTTAATTTTACTGAAATTTGCTATCAAAGGGGTTGGACTCAGTCATCTCAAAAGATCCCCTCACCTATAAAGTTCAGAGTCAACTTCTTTGCTCCAAAAAAATAATCACTCACTTTTCATCCTCACGAAATAAGACGGGTTAATTGGCCACAGTTGCTGGCACGAGACTAACTGTCTGGCTGTAAGAGGGCTGCTGGTGTGAGTGGGTTCAGGAGCAGGGTGAGCCGTCGTGGCCCCTGCAAGCTCCTCTCACTTCCACCCTCTGGAGAAGCTCTGGTCCTCACTGCCAGCCACCACCTCCCCACTGGGAGGGCTCTGACTCAAAAGCTTACTGTTTGTTCTTATTGTGGTTCCTGTCTTGTAGCATTATAGATATTTCTGTGATTTCTTTTTTGTTTCTTTTGAAAGAACATTTGAACTTATAGTAAAAAAAAAAAAAAAGTGCCTGAATTCTCCCTTCTCTTCTTCCTTTGAGGGTACCGAGACAGAGACAGTTTAAGTGGCAGCCAAGCCCTGGACTCCTTCCTTCAAATGGTAGGGCATTGTTAACCCTGAAGTACCTCACTGGGAAATGAACTTTAAGCCTCCCTTAGAATGGTGACAATGATACGGGCACACCCTGGATGGCCTGACATCTCATGCTGCCGCCTAAACCCTGCAGAGATGTGTGAAAGTGATACTGCTGGCTTGAAATTCTTCCCTATTTCCTTTTCTCTTATTTTTCTTCTTTTCTGTCCCCTTCTCCCTCTCTTCATACCACCTTCCTATATCACCTGCTATAGGCAAAGGCATTAAAAGAGGGTTTTTTGTGGGGGGAGGCGAGCCTGGGTGGCTCATTCGATTGAGCATCCGACTTTGGCTCAGGTCATGATCTCCCAGTTGGTGGGTTCGAGCCCCATGTAGGGCTCTGTGCTGACAGGTTGCTCAAAGCCTGGAACCAGCTTAGGATCCTGTGTCTCCTTCTCTCTCTCCCCTCCTCCGCTTGTGCTCTGTCTCTCAAAAATAAATAAATGTAAAGATTTTTTTTTAACTTAAAAAAGAGGGTTTTCATTTTGTTTTTTATTTTTTCTTGTTTTGTTTTTTACAAAAACCATACTGATATACCTCAATTAAAAACATAAACAAACAGGGGGGCCTGGGTGACTCATTTGGTTGAACATCCGACTCTTGATCTCAGCTCGGGTCTTGATCTCGGGGTGATGAGTTCAAGCCCCATGTTGGGCTCTGAATATTGTATGATTCAGAATGATTCATGAATATTGTATGAATATATACATACATATATATATATATATATATGTAGAGAGAGAGAGACAACATATATAGAGAGAGAGACAAACAACAAATTCCAGAATTCTTTCTCTCTCAGCCCCAGGCATTCTAACAAGCTTTCATGATCCCCATTTTGAGGTTACAGTCTGTGGCCAGGGCCTGGTTGACAGGTTCCCTAGGGTACAGTGGAGGTTGTTGTGGAATAACAGATTTCCTGGGGCTACACGGGCCTGGAGATAAATGGAAGGTCACATCGACAGTCATGAATATGCTAAATGTCTCTCTGGGTCTTACTCTCACCTGCTGTGGTAGGATCGTCCTTCCACCATTAAGGCCAGTCTCCTAAGAATGTTTTACAGGTGAGAACTGGCAACTTTGCTACCCCAGGGCATCCAATGCATTCTTCCCCAGCCCCCACCTCCCAGCCTTGGTCTTCTTGGTTGATATCCACAGCCCCTTGACAGGCCTTACCCGTGCTGGGCCAGTGGCACCCTTGTAGACATTGGCATCCTTGTGGAGAGTACTGTGCTCTGAAGTCTCTAGAGTTAAAAAATGTTTAAAAGTGCCGGTATTGGTCAAAGTCTTACGGGCAAGCATCATATCAATTCAGGCTAATTAAAAAAAAAAAAACAAAAAGGAACGAGGAGTGCCTGGGTGGCTCAGTTGGTCAAGTGCCTGACTTAGGCTCAGGTCATGATCTCACGGTTCATGGGTTCAAGCCCTGAACTGGGCTCTGTGCTGACAGTGCAGAGCCTGCTTGGGATTCTCTCTCTCCACCCTCTCCTCGCTCAAAACAAATAAAGACAGAAACTTAAAAAAAAAAACAAAACAAAAAGGAAAAAAAAAGGAACTTCTTGTTAAAATGATATTGGATACTTTTCAAAATTCCTGGATAACCAGAGAAAACATGATGAGGATGTCCATAGACAGAAACAAACGTCCAGATCCTATCTGGGGGCTATTTCAGTGAGGAGATTCCTCTCCAAGATGCCCTGGCTGTACACACAGACTGTCCCCACTGACACCAGAACTCTGTCACTGTCACCTCCAGAAGAAATGAGATGGAGATGCTGCCACTGCATCTACTTCCTGACACAAGGCCAGTGGGTCTCCCTCATACATTACCTCCAGCAAAGCTGAGAAAAGCAAGTGTCTAGTGTTTTCAGCTCTTTCAGTGGGAGTTGGGCTCTGTCTCCTTAGGTGGAGATTGCCAAGTGTAAGAGCAGTTTAGATCCTGGGTACCCCTGGGTGAGAACAGATGTCCACCGCAGTGGGGCTTACATCCACTTGACACTTGAGTCCCCCAGCCTCCTCTGAGCCACACTGACATTTGTGTACCAAAGTGCATGGTGTGGACCCCAGTGCCCATAGAATCACTTGTGAGAACTGCTTCTTCAGCCTGAGCTGTGAAGTCTGACTCCTGGTGATCTCTTTATGCCCCATCTCATCTCCTCTAAAACACCTGCTGAAATCTGTTCCTTGAAGGGCTATGTCGCCCATCCAGGATAACAGTCCCCCCACCACAGCCTAAGTCAAGGAAATCATGAAAACTCTTTGCTAAATACATGGAACATTTTGCCTATTTTCTAAACAAGCAAGTGGTTGAGGGGGTCCTGGTAGGTATGACAGAGTATCCCGGCAGGCAGAGCTGGGATTTAAATGTGTTCCGTGTCTGGGCCTAAGTGGTTCCCTTCCTCCCAAATATCTATCTGCATCTACTGACTTGTATGGGGAGACCCTGGGGGGAAATCAACTTCAGTCTGGTTTACAGTTTACAACTACACTTGTTGGGACCAGTGGAAGGAGACTATGGAAACTACCATATTCCTCATGGCACCTGGTGTGATAGCCACATGTTTAAACAGGGCCAGGGTGAGGAGGAAAGAGGAGGTGTATGCAGGAAACAGCCCTGGGTCTGATGTCAGAACCCATCCTAGGAGTGTGTTTTGCTCCAGGGAGAACAACCATGTCTGTCACTTGAGAAAAGGTTTTACTACAATCGGCCAGTTTAGGGCCCAGACAACAGTGTTCCAGCCTCCACAACTCAGCATAGTACTGAGGGAGGGAGTTGTTTTGTTTACTTGTTTGATTCTGTTACTTGCTTCTCAATGGACATTTGTGGTGGGGGGAATCAGCAGGTATTTGCCCCTCAGGCATGGGGTGACAGAAAGAGGCGGGGGGGGGGGGGCAGGTCACTCAGAGGTGACTCCTTTCTGGAAATGTTGGGCTGCCTGCTAGAGTTTGGGATTGGTGGCAATAATGCTGCTGAGGCAGTGGCAGCAATGGATTGCAGCCAGTTGGTGTGGGGTCTATGCACTGGAATATCTGAGAATGTGTGGGGACCGGCGGCTGCAGGTCTTGGCTCAGCCAGCATGACACTAGCAATGGTGGAAGATTTACAGACAGTGAGGGTGTTTCAGGGAAATAGAGGCCAGAGGCAGTGGTGTATTTGGTCTCAGAGAGGCAGTTCTGAGGACCTGTGGGGGCGATGACTGCACAGTGCCCATTCAGTAAGCAATAGAAAGAGTGATGATGATAATGGTGATAATAATAGGTAGTATTTATGGAGCATGGTGGCTACTATTCCAAGTGCTTTCCATGTATTTCTTCTCTTAGTCCTCACTACAACCCTAGTGAGTAGATATTATTATCATTGTCCTTCTACAAGTCAGGCTTGGACAGGTTATATGGCAGATTGCATTTTCCAAAGATGGCTGCCACAATATGTCCTAACCCACGTGTTATTTTGCAATGTGACTTTGATCCTCCTACCATTGAAAGATGGGGTCTATTCTCCTCCACGTGAATCTTGATCAGGCTTCTGGATCTCTTGTAACCTATGGAATGCAGCAGAGATGAGGCAATGTGACCTCAAAGCCTAGGTCACAAAGGAGATGCACTTTCCACCTTCTTTACAGAAATACTTATGCTGGGGGTGCCTGAGTGGCTCAGTCAGTGAAGCATCTGACTTCGGCTCAGGTCATGATCTCATGGTTCATGGGTTTGAGTCCCATAAAGGGTTTGCTGCCCACTTCAGATCTTCTGTCCCCCTCTCTCTCTTCCCCTTCCTTGTTCATGCTCTCTCTCTCTCTCTCTCTCAAAAATGAATAAACATAATGTGGCAATAATGTTTATTCATTTTTGAGAGAGAGAGAGAGAGAGCGCGCGCGCGCGCGCGCGCGCGCGCGCATGAGCGGGGGAGGGGCAGAGAAAGTGGAGACAGAATCCAACGCAGGCTCCAGGCTCTGAGCTGTCGGCACAGAGCCTGATGCACGGCTCGAACCCACAAACCATGAGATCATGACCTGAGCCGAAATCGGACGCTTAACTGACTGAGCCACCCAGGTGCCCCAAACATTTTTTTAAGAAAGAAATACTTATCCTCGAACCCTGAGCTACCATGGAAGCAGTCTGACTGCTGTGAGGCCACCATGCTGTGAGGAAGCTCAAACTTACCCACAAGGAGTGACCACATAGAGAGGTCCCGAAACTACGTGAAGAGGGAGAGATATCCATCCAGCAAACCCCAGCTCCTCCACCCCCTGCTATTCCAGTTCCAACCACTGTCTGATTGTAACCACATGAAAGACACTGAGCCAACTCAAACCCTGCTGAAACTCCCAACCACAGAAACCATGAGAAATAATAAAATGATTGCTGCTGTTTTAAACCACTAAGTTTTGGGATAATTTGTAATGCAGCAATAGATAAATAACAACTTGCCCACAGCATGTAAGTGGTGAGGCTGAAATTTGAGCCATCAGTCTGGTGAACAAAAAACACACATACACATGAAGGCACTTTTTTGAGATCTCCGGATATATACCTGGAGAGGAGAACTGATTCTTGGATAATCATCTAGTATTCGAATTTCACAAGATCCATTTATAATTTTATTGTGAAGTTGTTTGTACCTACAAGTTGAGGAGGTCTGAGATGTTCAAATTACATAGGAAAGTCAGATTTAAAAAATATCTATGTCTGTTTCCTCTCTAGCATGTGAATGACAAGAGTCAAAAATGCTTCTCAAAGACTCACCCTAGAGGGGAGGGGCTGGTTAAAAAATGCTGATTCCCAAGTGCCACCTGAATCTCTGAATCTGAATCTCTTAAAGGTAGGACTAGGAATCTGAATTTTTACCACCTCTCCAGGTGATTCTTAAGTACATTAGAATTTGAAAACAGCTGCTCAACAATATCATGTAACCTGGAGACTATTCAAGGTGAGGCTTACTAAAATGCCCTCCTCAGGAAAATCATACACTCCCCAACCCTTCAATCAATGTTACTGCCTGAATTTGCCTGATCATAAGGATCACCTGGAGGGAGGTTTCACAAAAATGCACATTTCTAGGCATCTTCTCTGATGGGAATCAGATATGAAGCAAAGCCCAGGAATCTGCATTTTGCATTAGTTGTTAAATGTTCTTCTAAGTAACTACACAATTTGATGTGTTTCATGTAGTTATTGGAATACAGATCAGTTAAATTTGGGATAGCATTTACCCAAATGATAATCTTAGTCTTCAAATAGCAGTTTATTTTAAGCCATTGCTTTTGGAAAAACTTTCACTGAATGCTGCATTTTCCTTTTATACATAGAGACAAAGATTAAGATAACAAGAGTTAACATTCATTGAGCACCTGGTGTGGGTCAGTCACCATGTATTTAACCTTCCTCAAACCCTCTGAGGCAGGTATTACTGCCACTCCCATTTTATAGATGAAGATACTGAGGCGAAGGGTGATTAAAGCTTCAATTCCAACCTATGCTCTTAACCTACACAATCCTGCTCCTCTACTCTTATTCCAGACCAATTCCTTTGATGCTCAAAGTGTGCCTTTATTCAACACTTTTGTGAAATGTATTTCTTATATAAAAGAGGTTTACCTTGTGTTGTATCCAACTCATGGCCAAAAAGTTGCTAGAAGTCTCCTTGTTCCTAAACACCGAGGCATCTTCTAAAAAATATTTTCTATACCAGCAAGAAAAGATCACCAACACAATTATTAAATAAAGATTTTTGTTAATGATTTTTTGATAATTTATTCTTGGGCTTCCTGTGAATTGTTGAATTCAGAGTATCATGGGAAGTCTCTAATCAGGAAACAAAATTATACACATTCATAAGAGTTGTGTTTGAAGACAGCTGCTTTTAACACATGGTTCCACTAAGAATTCGATACCTTGGCAGGGTTAATTTATTATGTATTTTGCTTTAAACAGAAAGCATGCACATTGATTAGATCAAAAGTATTCTTGCTCTCATATAGCAAGGAGAGTGTATACAAGAAAAGAAAGTGTGGTGTGCAGGGACAGCCAGGTACTGCTGACATGTGGCTTCACTGCTGGCTGTGATATGGACTGTGAGCAAATTAACTCACCTCTTTAGGGGTGGCATTTTAGCTTCCTCAGAGAATCTCAGAAATCCTTAAGGAGGGAACCCTATAAAACCAAGACTTGCTGCACTCGCACAGATTGAATATTCTTGGTGATAGAATGCGGGAGAATGCAGAGACATTTAGGTTAGCCAAGCAGGATGAAAAATGGTCTGGAAATGGCCATGAAAAGGACAAAGATGCCCCAACCCATCTCCTGCTGGGTCTATGGGGAAAACATTGATTAGGTCACAGCAGGTTTCCAGTGAGAGACTAGGTTTGGTGCATAAGAGAACTGGAGAGCTAGAAGGAAAAGAATGTGTTTCAGTTACTCTTTCTGCATAATGTATAACCCCAAAGATTTAGAGGCTTAAAACACAATCCTTTTTTTTTTTTTTTTTTTTTTAATGGTTCTGGTATAGTTGACCGGATTCGGCTAGGTGGTTTTCACTTGGGTTCCTCATGCTGTTAGTATGGTTGGGACTGGAGTTATCTCAAAGCCATCTTCAGTCCCATGTTGGGTGACTAATATTGGCTGTCAGCTGAGACCTGGGGCTGTTGGCTGGGAGATCTAAGTGCAGCCTCCCTGTGTGGCCTGGACTTCCTCCCAGCGTGGTGACTGGGCTCAAAGAGCAAACATTCCAAGAAGACCATGAAGAAGTATCACCTTTTATGATCTAGACTTGGAAATACAGAGGGTCACTTCTGCCATAGTTACAGACCCTCTTGGCTTCAAAGGAACACAGACTCAACCTTGACAGGAGCAGGGTCAACATCACAGAGAAAAGTGTGTTGCATGGGGGAATCTCATTGCAACCATCTTGGAAAATACAATCTGCCACAGAGGGTGTGTACAAAGAGCAGGATATTAGAGCTCAAGAATTCAGAAATCTGGACATTTGAAAGGATCGCAAAGGCCACTCCTATAGGCAATTTAGGTGGAATGGAAGCAAAGGTCATCAGAGTTGAGGGAGATCTGGGACGATGAGTCAGGGTAATTGCATGGCCATTGGATGGACACTGACATCCTCAGGAAAGCTAAGGGCTTGAGAGAGTGTGATAAAAGCAGAGAGGGCAAACAAAATCTTCTGAGTTTTGCCTTTGGGTCTGGGATGGTAAAGAAAGTAATCTCTGTGGGGAGGACTTCTCTTTTATGTGGGGAAACATATTTGCTGTGGGCCTATTTTTTTGTGCAAAGACACTAATGGTTAACATTTTTACAGTACTCATTCATTCATTCAAAATGTACTTCCTAAGTACCTACTCTGGTCAGGTCTGTTTTAGATGCTGACATAGTTGCTGATACAGTGGTGAACAAAATAGACAAAGATCTCTACCCTTGTGAGGCTTATATTTTAGTGATAGAGACAAACATAAAAGAGGTTTTTTTTTTTTTAATGCTTAGTTCTTTATCTTGAGAGAGAGATAGAGAGCAAGCAGGGGAGGGGCAGAAAGAGAGAGAGAGAGAGAGAGAGAGGGAGAGTGAGGATCTCCAGCAGGCTCCACACCATCAGTATGGAGCCCGACGTGGGACTCGACCCCACAAACCATGAGATCATGACCCGAGCCAAAACCAAAAGTTGGTTGCCTAACTGACTGAACCACTCAGGGGCCCCTAAAATAGTTTCTTTTCTTTTCTTTTTTTTTTTTTTTTGAAGAATAATGCACATTATATTATATAGTGATAAATACTAAAGGAAAAAGTCCAAATTCTCTGTGCATCTTAGATCATAGCACAGGAGTTAAGAGCATGGATCTGGGAACCAGACTGCTGGAGTTTGAATCCCAGTTCTGCAACTTATTAGCTGTGAGATTTTTGGCAGGTTACTTAGCTTTTCTGAACCTCAGTTTCCTTATCTGTACACCACTGAAAACAGTAGTTTTTGCATCAACAGTTGTTGTCAGGATTAAATGAGCTAATAAAGGAAAAGAACTTAGAACAGGATGACAGGGACAGGAGGCCCGGAGGGGGAAGTCACACGCTTCAGAGTTCCTCCTGAAGCTCAGGGACCAAGCTTATCCTATCAGTCAGGGTACCTGTGCTGGGGTTCATAGATCTGGGGAGGAACAGATCTCAATGAAGACATGTCACAGGGGCCTCAGGCTGCCCCAGGGTAGTATGTGGGATGGCAGCGTGCAGATGAAATCTCAGCAGACTTCAGGATTTAACCCTGGGTTCAGCCTACTTCAGACCACAGGGAAATATCTGTTTTCACCTGGATGCAGAAACAAGACCTTGGAACTTAGTTATACTGATAGAGTAGAATGGAAGGGGAGAGGTAGTGAATAAGCCATTCATTGCATCCTAGTAACAAACAGAGCATCCAAGTGAAATTGAGAGGTGGTTTCCCACAGGGGAGCTACATAGGTGGAAAGCGGGAGACACCTGAATCAGACAGGCCTAGGTTTTAATTGAAGCCCTCCCCCCACCTTTTTAAAAAAAAATTCCAGTTAGTTAACATACAGTGTAATGTTAGTTTCAGGTGTACAATATAGCGATTCAACACTCCTGATACGAAGTTCTACCTCTTAAGTAATAGGGCGAGTTACTTAATTCTCTCAGACTTACTTTTCTCCTGAAAACTGGGGATAATGATACCTACCTTATACAGATCGTATGAAGTTTAAATATCAAGAGGCTGACAGTGTCTAGCTGTTAGATGTGTGCTCAGTGGATGGCTTCATCGCCTAGTGAGACAGTGGGTCATCCATGTACATAGGATGTTTACTGGTCCACTCCTCATCATGTAAAAATGAGCATTTCCTCTGTACTGGCAGTTATGGAATGATATCAGACTCTACTATCCCTTGAATGAGAAAATGACACATCCATCCCCTCTCAGTAGGACACTTACTTTCAGTGGTGTTTTCCTGAAGGGTCCTGGGAGGCTTGGGCTTTCACAGATCCTGCTATAGAAAGATTGCTGGTCAGCTACTTCCAGTACTGTCCTGCTATATCCTTGCTGTGACCTTTTCCCAAACAGAAAACATAGAGTCTAGCGTTCTAACTCAGCAAAGCAAGTTTGGGGTCATGAACAAGCTTATGAAAACCTTTTTGGATTTCCGGTTCTGGCATGGTAGATTGAGCCAACACAGAAAATGCAGAAATATTGGATAAAACATGCCGGGAAAAAAAGCTTAACCACATAGCCATACTTGGCAGGAAGAAAGGAACATCTTCAGGTGTTGATGAAAGATAGGCCTTCAAACCAGCCCAGGGATGGAACTGCAGTGGCCCAAGGGGATGTGGCCATGGATGCAGAGGCCCCAGAAACCAAGGTGACGAGCTAGAGCAGAGATCCCTGCCAAGCCTCCATGAAAGGGAATGGGGAGGGGTGCCTGAGGAACTCAGTCGGTTAAGCCTCTGACTCTTGATTTCAGCTCAGGTCATGATCTTGCGGGTTTGTGAGTTTGAGCCTCGAGTCAGGCTCTGTACTGACAGCTCAGAGCCTGGAGCCTGCTTTGGATTCTGTGTCTCCCTCTCTCTCTGCCCCTCCCCTGCTCGTTCTCTCTCTCTCTCTCTCTCTCTCTCTCTCTCTCTCTCAAAAATAAACAAACATTAAAAAAATTTTTAAAAATAGAAGGAATCATACAATACATAGCCTTTTGTGTCTGGGTCTGTCTTCTTTCATTTAGCATGTTTTCAAGGTTCGTCCATGTGGAAGCATGTATCAGTACTTCTTTCCTTTTTTTTTAATTAATTTATTTATTTTGAGAGAGAGAGAGAGAGAGAGAGACATGCACGCACAAGTTGGGGAGGGGGAGAGAGAGAGAGAGAAAGAGAGAGAATCCCAAGCAGGCTCCTTGCTGTCAGCGCAGACCCCAATGTGGAGCCCAGTCCCACAAACGGCAAGATCATGACCTGAGCCGAAATCAAGAGTTGGACACTCAACCGACTGAGCCACCCAGGCACCCCTATTTCATTCCTCTTTGTGGCTGAATAGTAATATTCCACTGTATGTACTTACTACATTTTGTTTATCCATTTATCAGTTGATGGACATTTTTGGCCATTAGGAATTATACTCCTATGAACACTTATGGATAAGTTTTTCTGTGCACACATGTTTTCAATTCTCTTGGATATGTGCCTAGGAATGGAATTGCTGGGTCACATGGTGATTCTATGTTTAACATTTTGAGACACGTTTTCCAAGTGGCTACACCATTTTACATTCCCTACCAGCAATGTATGACGTTTCCATCTGTGTATAAATTTTGAAGTTTACATTCTTGAATTGGAAATCAATCTCCCAGAGTTTTGCCCACCAGCCAGTGAAGACCCTGGCTGTCTGCTGGTACTGCGGAAAGGCTGGTGAACAGCTCTACCTGCCTGGGAGCAGAGGACTTTCCTCTGTACAACAACAGGGGCTCTTCTCTGTGAGCCCTCAACAGGAGCACCTAGCTTCCCACACAACAGCCTCACCTAGCTTCCCACACAACATGAGCTCTGTGAGGCAACGGCTGTTGCTCATCTTCTCTATGGCTCCAACACTTGCAATTGTTCCTGGCACGTTGTAGGTACTCAATAAACATTTGTGAAATAAGTGAATGGATTAGCCTCCTACTTTGTCTGCCTAGTTCCCTCTTCCTGCATTTGAGAATATCACTTTTTCGTTCTTTGGGAGGACTGCTCCTTTACAGAATCTCCTGTGGGTGTGTGGGTTTGTCATAGCCAGCACTCTTTCTAGCTACAGGGCCCATGAGTGACCTAAGGCTGGTCAACCTGGAATTCTTCATCAGGATTTTTAAAATTGGATTTAAGGGATGGCAGGCAGTTCCCTTCTGGTAGGAGAAAACAAAGATGCAAGATGGAGGAACCAGTAGCCACTTTTCCTTCCGAATGCACACAGCTGGCCTGAGAGAACAAAATCAACACCCAGAGGTGGGAAGATGGGCAGAGAGAGTCCTGATGGGGTTTGAGTCCCTGGCCTGGTGAACTGAGTTTGTGTTACCAGAATCCTCACTATTACAATAGAGGTGGGAAAGCCTTCCAGGAGAAAGAGATATCTAAGCTGTGAATAAGTAGGAGTTTGACATTTCCAAGGTGAGAGGTAGTGGAATGTATGTGAGGAATTCACAGTCTCTTCTATTGTTCAGCAACAAACACAATTAAAAAAAGACAAGATGGGGCCCCTGGGTGGTTCAGTTGGTTGAGCTTTTGACTCTTGGTTTCAGCTCAGGTCATGATCTCACAGTTTGTGGGTTCAAGCCCCACATTGGGCTGTCTACTGTCAGCATGGAGCCTTTGGATCCTCTGTCCCCCTCTCTACCTGTCCCTGTTCTGCTCATATGCATGTAATTTCTCTCTCTCTCTCTCTCTCTCTCTCTCTCTCTCTCTCTCTCTCTCAAAAATAAATAAACATTTAAAAAAAAAGACACAGTGTGGCAGAAGATATCTCCAATACACATATGGACTCATATCCACAATATATAAAGAACTTCTATAATCCAATAAGAAAAAGACAGACAACATATTTTTTTTTTTTAAGTGGGAAAAAGACCTGGGTAGGCACTTCACAAAAGAGAACATTTATGTACTCAATAAGCATATGAAAGGTGCCCCAATTCATTAGTCGTCAGCAAAGCCTATTTTAAAGCCATAATAAAGGGCACTCGGTGGCTCAGTTGGTTGAGTGTCCAATTCTTGATTTCAGCTCAGGTCATGATCTCACCGTTTGTAGGGTTGGGCCCCACATTGGGCTCCTCACAGACAGCACAGAGCCTGCTTGGGATTCTATCTCTCCCTCTCTCTCTGCTCCTCCCCCACTTGCATTCTCTCTCTCACACACACTCTCTCTCTCTCAAAATAAATAAACTTAAAAAAAAACCACAATGAGATCCCTCCAGAGAACCACCAAAATGTGTAAAACTAACAGCATTGGCACTTCCAAAGGTTGGTGAGAACGTAGAGTATAAAGAAATCTCAGACATTGCTAGTGGGAGTTTTAATTGGTATAACCACTTTGGAAAAACGTTTGGTAGCTTGGTGGCCCTGGTGACACACCGTTCAGATCTCCCTTCAAGAGAGCCTGCTGCAAGGAGGCTAGTTGGCCAATAGCTCCAGCTGCCACACTTTTAGACCCACCTCAGTGTTCATGCTGAGGCCATGCTTTTTCCAGGCTGCTCCCGGCCCGTGACTGTGCATGGCAGAGGTCCTAGTTCCAGGCCATCCTACACTGCACACAGCTCCTATGATGGACAGTTTGTACACTGGGCTCCCTGTCAGCCTGGCTGAGACTGTGGAGTTTTCACAGCGGTCAGATCTGCACTGTGGTCTGGAGGTTCCCCATGTCTACTCTTCCTCCCTCTCTCCTTTAGCCTTCACGGGCAAGGCCCCCTGGAAATGTCTTGCATATCTAATTCTACGCTGGTATCTTCTTTATGGAAGACCTGAATTGACAGAGGCAGTAATTACTAATTTTGTCTGACTCTAATCCCACTCATGGGGTTATTACCAATAGAAATGAGTGTTTATGTCCACCAAAAGACGTTTATAGAATGTTCATGGCAACTTCATTCATAACAGCTAAAACAGGATAAATGTCTATCAACAGTGGGGAGAGAATGGACAAATAAAACTGTGGTTATTCATATAATGGACTATAACACAACAATGAAAAATAATAATAGCTATGCGCAATTATTAATAATAAACCTCATAGACATGATGATGAGTGAAAGAAGCCAGATAATCAACAGATCTCATCAAGTCAGGAAAGGGATACAGAAGGAGAGAGGTTGCAGCAGAATGAGTTCACTCAGATTTATGGAAACCACTAGAGAGAGTAGTGATTTTTTGAGGACTGTGGTAGACAGCCTGTAAGATAAACTCCCAGTGATTCCCTCTCCTGGTTTCCATGTTTTTGTGTAATCCCCTCCCTTTCATTGCAGACTGGACCTAGGGACTAGCTTCTTTTTTTTTTTTTTTTTTTTTGCCTCCTAGCTTTATTATGATATAGTTGAAATATAACATTGTGTAAGTTTAAAGTGTACATGATTTGATCATTTCGTGATCAAATTGATTGTGAGATGTCCACCGCAATGAGGTTAGTTAATGCATCCATCACCTCACATAATTTGTGAGTATTATGTGGTGAGAACATTTAAGATTTACTCTCTTAGCAACTTTCAGGTATATAATACAGTATTATTAGCCACATTCACCATGTGGCACCTTCGATCCCCAGAACTTATTCATCTTATAATTGGAAGTTTGTACCCTTTGATCAACATCTCCCCATTTCCCCTAACCTCTAGCCCCTGCCAATCACCAATCTATCTGTTTCTGAGTTTGGCCTTTTAAGATTCTACATACATGGGAGATCATATAATATTTGTCTTTCTCTGTCTGACTTATTTCATTTACCACAATGTCCGCAAGATTCATCAGTGTTGTCTCAAATGATAGAATTTCCTTCTTTTTTATGGCCGGATAATTATTTCATGGTATATATAATACCACATTTTCTTTATCCATTCATCCCTGATGGACACTGGGGTTGTGGACTAGCTTCTAAGTAATAGAGTAAGTAAAAGTGATGGGCTGTCTCTTCTGAGATTATATTACAACAAAGACTGTGACTTCCATCTCCCTCTCTTATCCCTTGTCTTAGGGGAAGATAGCAGCTTTTTATGGAGGGGTACATGTAGCCAGGAACTAATAAAGAACCAGAGGCCTGTAAATGGCATTTGAGTGAGCCTGAAAGAGGATTCTCCAACTTTGAGATGCCTGCAGCCCTGACTCACAAGTTGAATGTGAGAGACCTTGAGCCAGAGGACCTAGCAAAGTGGTACCCACATCCCTGACCCACAGAAATTGTGAGAAAATAAGGGATTTTTGTTTTAAGCTGCTAACGTTGGGGTAATCTGTTACCAACAAGGACATTGCTTGTTACTCAAAATCACTATATAAAGCTCCTGAAATCTCTGAGAACTGAAACCAGGGAAAAGCTGGCCATCCCCAAGAATGGTGTGTTTCTTTCTTCTTAGAGACTGTGAGAATCACACATGTTCTCCTTTTAGTTGTGATCACCAGGAAGCTCAGAGCCAAATTTATGGTTCAATCTTAATAATTATGCAAGACTCTATGGCCTGCTTACCTGTGTTCTTACTCCTGGTCTTTCTTTTTATTCTGATTTGTCTTTTTCTTTTTCCTGTTTTTTTAGTTCGTTTTTATATTTTTCTATATTACATTAATTATGTTAACCCATCTCAAGTTCAACTTACAGAGAAGCAAGGCATTCATAAATAACTTTGTTGTTTTTTTCATAAATAATTTAAAAAATATTTAAGTTTGCACCTGTTGAACACGGAGGTGCTTGGAGGTTGTGGGGAATATCAGGTAATGGAAGCATGGCTCTGGAACTCCAGGCATTGGCCAGGGTTAATCTGGATTGGGTCCAAAAATATCAAATGATGACAAAAAAGGAAAAAGGGATGGCAATGATCGCCACCCCCCAGGGGGAGGGGCCAAGGGCTTACTCAGTCACACGTGAAATTTATTATTCGCTGCACCCAGTCCCCTAAAGCCCTCAGGCACCTCACCGCCCTCATGACCCCTCCTGTCCCCTCACGACCCCTCCCCTCCCCTCCCGGAGCCCCGCCCCTCTTTCCTCTGGCCACGCCCCTCCACTCTGCCCCGCCCGCCGCGCGCGCCGCGCCGCCTCTGTCTCCGCCTGCCGGCCCGGCCTCCGACGGTTGCGCGCTCCGCCCCCTCCCGCCGCGCCCGCGCGCGCCTTCCCCGCCCCGCCGGGCTCTCTCCTTTCGGGGCGGTTGGGCCGCGCGCCTGTGGGGGCGGGGCCCAGAGGAGGCGGTCGAGCCAATGGGGCGCGGCGGCGGCGGCGGTGGTGGCGGCGGCAGCGGAGGCGGTGGCGGTAGCGGCGGCGGCTGGGTCGGGCCCCGACGGGCGGCGGCGGCTGAGGTGGAGGCGGAGGGAGGCGGCGGCGGCGGCGAAGGAGGCGGCGGCGGCGGCGGCGGAGGGGGGAAGATGGCGGCGCCCGTCCTGCTGAGAGTGTCGGTGCCGCGGTGGGAGCGGGTGGCCCGGTATGCAGTGTGCGCCGCCGGGATCCTGCTCTCCATCTACGCCTACCACGTGGAGCGGGAGAAGGAGCGGGACCCCGAGCACCGGGCCCTCTGCGACCTAGGGCCCTGGGTGAAGTGCTCCGCCGCCCTTGCCTCCAGGTAGCCCGGTTGGGGGGAGCGGGCCGGGAGCGGCCGAGCGGGGTGAGGGCGGAGGCTGGGGGTGGGGAGCGCGCGGCGGGAGCGGGCCTGGGGGGCGGCGGGGACCGGGCCGCGGAGGGACCGACGGCGCTGCGAGCCTGGCCGGGGCCGGGGGCGGCGGCCGGGGGCTCCGGCCCGGGGGACGGCCCGAGTTCAGGCTCCCGGGGTGGAGGCGGCGGGGCCGCGAGCCCGGCGAGGAGGGATGAGGTGGCAGAGTGCAGCCGGGAGGCCGGAGCGGACCGGGAGCAGTTGGGCCGGCTGGGGCCGGGCTGGGAAGGAGCGAGAGGGGTTCGCGGAGGGTGGGTCCCGGCCGGCTTGACAGATTTCCTGGTTCTCGCCGGGGAAGGCAGGTCGAGCGTGTGGGACCCTGCCGTGGGAGCGGTGAGGTCAGTGTCCATCCCTCGTCCCGGCTCGCTGCAGCCGGAGGCTGTGCGGCCGGCGTGGGCTTGGGTTGCATTTCCCACTGTCTTCTCAGTGCTAGGACAGGTGTTTCTGTGGTCAGGCCTCTTTGTACTCTATAGGGCTAATGAGAATTTGCAGACTTCTTGAGACGGTGACATTTGCAGGCAAACACGAATTTGACCCTACTCTGGAAGAAGATACCGGCACTTAACATATCTGATTTCTTGGATTCCCCCTCGTATATTTCAGTGTGCCTGAGAGGGGGAATTGGCCTGAGTTTGGGTCTAGTTTAAGCTTCATTTGAGTAAAAGGGAGTATGTCATGTGTAGTGGTAGTGTTTGGAGCATTTGGTGACTTTTAAACGTTGCTGATTAGTATAATGGGATACCCACAGAAGATTAAAAATACACGCCTTGCCTAAGTGGAGGGATTGTTTTTGTTTGTTTTTTTTTACTGATAACTTTAGGTTTTTTAAAATGTTGTAGTGATTTATCTGTTATATTTTATTTTCTGCGTTAGATTTTCCAAGGCAAGTTACTTTGGAAAAAAAGAGGAATTTACATCTTAAAGTGGCGGCTTTTTTTTTTTTTTAAATTAGTGAGGAGGGTTCATTAAAAGTAGCAAAAGTGAAATGATTTCAGAATTGATAGGTTACAATTTTTATAAAGACATACGTTGCTTAGTATTTGCATTTCTTAACAGTAGTCATATTTGAACAGTTTCTTCCCCTCCTGTTGATCCGTAATTGCTAGGTAGATGGTAATGTATAGCTCACTAGTTTATTTTGACCTACATATTGGTGATTACATGAAGAAGCAAGCATGGGAGTTTGTCTTGTTACTATTTACAAACTGCAGGCTGCCAGTCTTTTCCAGTTAGACAGCTTTATCTCATTTGCCCTTAAAATCCTGTTGCGTTAGTGAGAAAATAGTCATCATTATTGCTACATTAAACACAGTGCGTTTAAAATGTAGATATTAGTTAACAGTTAAAATATATCAATGTGACAAAAGCTAACATTTTTGATTGGGTATTTTGAACCAAGTTAATAGACTTAATAGACTCAGCGACTCTTTGAGAGCCACTGAGTGTATTTTATACAAACATTTTTATGTTATTTTCACTTCCATTGGAAAGGACTTTTACACTTAAAAGTAGCTTGCACCCAGAGTTAGTTGAATAAATATATAGTGAAAAGACTATCCAGCAGTATATTTTAAGTAATTTTTAAAAAGAAGAAATAAAAATAACTTTTGATATTAGGTGAGTATGGAGTTTAGGCAGAATTATTACCAGTTTTAGATTTTGCAAACACTGTAGTCTATAATAAATTTAACTGGGCCTTTTAACATGTGGGCATGGAAAGACTGCTTTATGTTACCCAAACTGTGTGGTTAAGTTCTTAAAATTGATTTTCCTTTGAGAAGGCATGTTTTGAACCATGTAATAAGTGCAGACTCTAAGTATTTTCAGTTATATGTCATTTAAGGTCCATGTTTTTGTGCTCTTTTTAAAATTTTTAATAAAGCACCATAAAGTAATATAAAAGTAAGACTAAAAATAACTGGATCTTAAAAACCGTAGTTTTAAATGTGAATTTAATACGTTGTGATTGCAACTAACTTTTAGTTACATAAAATAAGTTTGATCCTTGCTAAAGGAGGATAGGTAAGAAATAAAACGTGGCTAACAAAAGGAGTAAATAACTTATTTGCCTTATACACAATAAAATTATTTTCAAGAAATTTATCCAGTTTGATCAGCCTGTTTATAAACTGCTTACAAAAAAATATATATATATATATATATGTATGTATGTATATGTGTATACCGTGTGTGTGTGTGTGTGTGTGTGTGTGTGTATTTATTTAATGGAGGCACAGAAATTTGGAAATTAAAGTGGCTTGAGTCTGATTTATAGACCAATTTTTTTTTGTATATAGTTAGAATAAACATTGTTAAAAATTTTTATTTTTTCAGAGAGACTTTAAATAAAATCAGATTATTGGAGACCTCAAGTAATTCTTTTTCTTTGACTTAATTGTTGATTGCCACTTAGTAGAGGTATTAAAAATGTGACTATTTTAGGAAAAGGAAGTCTGAGCCCAAGTTAGAATGAGTAGAATTGCAGATAAAAGATAAGGAAAGTTACCTGATGAATCCTAAAGTAAGCCCCCCCCCCCAGTGTTAACTCATGTGACTTTGGATTGCTAAATCCCACTTTATTCTCATTTTTCAGTCCTTCAGTGTCTTAATCCAAACAGAATAGAGACTAAAGAGAGAATTTTAGGTGGGGATGTATGTGTGTTTGTAAAGTCCTCTAGTATTTAGGAAGGCATCATTGTCTTAAGGGAATAGTTTCCAGACTTTGGATTTCAAAGGAAATTATTGGGACACCTGGATAGTTCAGTTGGTTGAGCATCTGACTCTTGTTTTCATCTTGGGTCATTATCCCAGGGTCATGGGATCCAGCCCTGCGTTGGGCTCTGTGCTGAGCATGGAGCACAGCCTTAAGCCTGTGCTTAAAATTCATTCTCTCTCTGTCTCTCTCCCTCTCCCTCCCTCCCCCTCTCCTACTTCCCCTCCCCCTCCTTCCGCCCTCCCTCCCTCCCACTCTCCCTCTTCCCCTCATCCCTGAGTGTGCTCTCTTTCTCAAATAAAAATTAAGCAAAAAAAAAAAAGAAGAAGGCACCTGGTGGCCCAGTTTGTCGGGCGTCCGACTCTTGGTTTTGGCTCTGGTCATGATCTCAAGGTTTCATGGATTCAAGCCCCACGTGGAGCTCTGCACTGGCAGGAAGGAGCCTGCTTGGGAATCTTTCTCTCTGCCTTTCTCTGCTACCCAACCCCCCCTCCCCCACCCACCCGCGCTGTCTCTCTCTCTCTCTCACAAAATAAATAAATAAACTTAAAAAAATTGTTTTTAAAGAAGAAATTATCCACCACCACCCCAAATTGGGTGCAGTGGAGTTACCAATTTTTGTTTTGTTTTGTTTTGTTTTTTTTGTTTTGTTTTGTTTTGTCAGGTGTAGCCAATAAAAACAGTAACATATCACTAGCTACATTCACTATCATTTTATTTTAAAAAAGGATATTTTAACTCAAATAATTTGAGAGGACAGAATTTCAGAATAAAAGACCTCTAAATTGAATCATTTAGGGGCACCTGGTTGGCTCTTTTGGTTGAGTATCCACTCTTGCTTTCAACTCAGGTCATGAACCCAGGGTCATGGGATCAAACCTTGCATCAGGCCCTGCTGAGCCTGCTTCAGATTCTCTCTCTCCCTCTGCCCCCTCCCGTACCATCTCTCTGTAAAGTAAAATGAAATAGAATTGAATCATTTAGCTTTATTAAAAAGTTTCCTTTCTTATTATTTTTCCTCATTTTTATATAAATCAGTAAAAAGTCTGTTGCAAACCTGCACCAGCCTTCCAGCCAACATTAAGTAGCCCCTGTTTTGTGCAGAGCTCAGATCCAAAGATTCTTGGTGGGCTCCTAGTTCTGCTGCTTGTTAGACTGTGACCTCAAGCTGGTCACTTACCTTCAGGGAGCCTCCATTGCTACATATGGTAAATGGGGCTGTTAAAACCTGCTTTGCCAGAGAATGGTGGGATTAACAATGATAGGAGGAATGAATACCTGGATAGTACCTGGAATAAATTATATACTCAATTATGGCTGTTGCCATTGATTGGAGATGTTACTTTTTTTGCAGTATCTGATAATAAATGCCTTTAAGTAACGTAAGTTGTTTGTTTAAGGTATAGTCATTTGTGTATTTAAAAAAATTTTTTTTTAATGTTTATTTTTGAGAGACAGAGACAGCATGAGCGGGAGAGGGCAGAGAGAGAGAGGGAGACCCAGAACATGAAGTAGGCTCAGCACAGAGCCCGAAGCGGGGCTCGAACTCACGAGCCGTGAGATCATGACCTGAGCTGAAGTCGGACGACCGAGCCACCCAGGTGCCCCAGTCATTTGTGTATTTTTTAAATGTAAATTATTATACTTTATTGTTCCCTCCATGCCATAGTATAAAGACTTAAAGTCCATTTAAAACAATTTCAGAAGCATGGCAAGAGAAACAATATGATATGCAGAATATTCTTTATAGGTATTTTCTGCAAGTTACATTAGACCCCCTTCTAAGAAAGGTTTTTTTTTTGTTAAGAATAATACAAGTTATCTTTAAAGATTAATAGGCTTGGCAATTCTACATTTTTAAAAGCTGTAAAATAGTATTTGAAAGCCATCAACTCCTCAAAAAGTTGCCTTCTTTTGCAAAATGTTGGTTTAGTACCTCTCTCATGACAGAAAAAAAAAGTAGTAGTGCCATCTACTTACTACCCCTTTGTTGAAATCTTCCTTTTTTTTTTTTTTTTTTTTTAAAGTAGGCTCTACTGCTCAACGTGGGGTTTGAACTCATGAGCCTGAGATCAAGACTCACATGCTCAGCCAGGCACCCTGAGATCTTACATTTTTAGAATAGAACCTTGAAGTTTTTGGTGCTCCTCGCTTTGTCCGCCTAGACTCAGAGGTTAAACGATTTGCCCAGGGTAACACAGTTACAGCAGATTGGGACTAGAAGCCTGGCTTCCAGAGTACTTGTTTAGAGACCCCGCCTACATTTTTTTTCAGTTAAATTCTTGTATAGATAATGCATTTGCTGCTTCAAATTCAAAGATACTAAAGCATATATGGTGAATAATCTCCTTCATAACCCCGCCACCCAAACATGCAGTTGTCCTTCATCAGCAACCGTGAAACTTCCCAGAGCTTTTTGTGCACATACAAGCATAAATATGACCATATTATTCTTCCCATTTTTATTTTATTTATTTATTTTAAAGAGAGAGAGCACAAGTGGGGTGGGGATGCAGAGAGAGAGGGAGACAGAATCCGAAGAAGGCTCCAGGCTCTGAGGTGTCAGCACAGAGCCTGATGTGAGGCTCAAGCTCATGCTCTGTGAGATCATGACCTGAGCCAAAGTCGGATGCTTAACCGACTGAGCCACCCAGGTGCCACCCCCATTTTTAAACATAAATTATCATATTATATATTCTGTGTGTACCTTACTTTTTGTTAGCATTCTTTCCATCACATATTTTAAGTGCTTATATTCACATTTGTTATGTTGTTAATAATTGCTGATATGTAAAAGAAAATTTGTTCTAGTAGTTTGTTTTGACTGATATGAACCTAATAAATAAAATATAGGTTCTTATGTTACTATTGTTTCTTGGTATGGAAATTTCAGAAGCAGTACAAACTTAGAGTGCAAGAGGAAAGGAGGCCTATCCACAAAGGGTGACCAGACTGCCATGCATTAGAGATAACTGTGAAAACTTAAGATAATATTTACTGTGTGCTAAGCAGTGTTCTGAATGCTTTACTTGTATTATTTAGTTCTCATAACAGTCCTATGAGGTGCTTTTATCACTGTTTTACAGATGAGAAAACAGGCGCACAAAATACAAATGAAACTTGATTTAGATAATACGATGGCAGAGGCCTGATTCTAACCCAGGCAATCTGTCTCAATATTAGATTGAGTGATCTAATATTGACACAGTGATGCCCATATCAGCCAAATTTTTTAAACTATGCCAACCTTGGTGCCATTTTTTTTTAACATCTGTATGCCAAAATGCCTAGTGTTTGTATTATAGCTTTTACTTTTTTAGAGCAATTTTTTTAGAAAAGTAAGGACATTACTATGAAGGTATGGTATATAAGAAGTTGTTTCTGGAGTGGTTGCCTTCTAATCCTCAACTTGTGAAGATAAGGAGTTTGTCACACTTAGTGAACAGGTATGCAGTGGGGTGAGCTATCAGGAAGACTTAACATAATTGCCAAGGAAAGGAAGATAAAGGGCATCTAGGCACCAGAGGCGGGGAGGGGAGAAAGTTAGTTTGAATTCGTACTAGGGTGGGGTAGCCCTTTCTGAGAGAGATGTTGAGTCATGGACCTACTGTACATGGAGTCAGGAGAATTGGGCCTGGGGTGTGGTGCTGGCTAAATCACCATACAGAAGTAGGAATTTAACAGGGATTCATTTCCTTGACAATTTGGAAGACTCTAGGGAACAGTATTGGGAAAGGCAGAAAATGGTGGCCCTTTGGGGGGACTAGCAAGTGGCCATATTTGGATGTAACATAGACCCACCTGGGTTGGGAAAGGACTGGAATCTAGAGCTTGTCCCAAAAAATGCAAAACCAGGCATTCTTATAAGCCATGTGTTCTTGTAAACTTGGATAAAACTTAAAAGCACTGAGCCTTGGGTTTCTCTTCTATATAGTATTTGTATTCAGTTGCACTAGATTGGTATTAGATTATCCGTTTTCAAAATTCATTCCCCAAACTCCTAGTTGTGTGGTGGTACAACAGGGATTTCATAAGCATTTGATTCACATTTTAACGTGTTAAACTTTAAAACATTATAAACATTTATGTATACTCAATTGCATAACATGCTAAATTTTTTAACACAGTAGAGACCACTGATTTATACTGCCAGGTTATCTCACAGGATAGTTATGCTAGGTGAGAAAAAGTACCAATCTTAAATAGTTGCATACTGTATGATTGCATTTATATAGCATTATTGAAATAACAAAATTATAGCAATGGAGAACAGATTAGTAATTGCCAGGGAGTTCAGAATGGGGGAAGGGATGGCTTGGTTAAGGCAGGTAGCTTGAGGGGAGCCTTGTGGGGAAGGAACAGTTCAGTATTTCAGTTGTGGTTACACGAAGCTACAAATGTGATAAAATTGCATAGAAACACACACATACACAAACATGCAGGTAGTGAAATCTCGGTAAACTCTAGATTGTACCCAGATTAGTTTCCTGGGGGTACCTGGGTGGGTCAGTAGGTTGAATGTCCAACTTTGGCTCAGGTCATGATCTTGAGGTTTGTGGGTACGGGTTCTGTGTTGGGCTCTCTGCTGTCAGCATGGAGCCCACTTTGGATCCTCTGATCCTTCCCTTTCGGCCTGTTCCCTGCTCTTTCCTCTTTCTCTCTTTCAAAAAAAAAAAAAAAAAACAAGATTAGTTTCCTCATTGTGATATTGTACTATAGTTATGCAAGATATTAACCAAGATATAAAGTTTGGAAAAGTGACCTGGGGACCATTCTGTGCATTTTTTGCAAATCCCTGTGATTTATAGTTATTTTGAGATAAAAAGTAAAAAAGAAGAGGGGGAAAGTAACATGTTTAGAATATTTGAGGGAAAATAAGCAAAAGGACAAAATTAAAATTATCCTAGGGCAGTTGGGTGGCTCAGTCGGTTAAGTGTCTTACTCTTGATTTTGGCTCAGGTCATGATCTGACGGTTTGGGGGATCAGCCCTGTGTTGGGCTCCATGCTGCGGGTACAGAGCCTGCTTGGGATTTTCTCTCTCTCCCTCTCTCTCTGCCTCTCCCCTGCTCACGCACTCTCTCTCTCTTAAGATAAAAAAAAAAAATTAAAATTATCCATAATACCACCATTCAGGATAACAATCCTTATAATAGAGTTTCTTGCTTTCTTTGTGTATATACTTGAATTCTAAAAAATGCTATTGATTAGAAGAATTACAGCTATATATTGGTATTTTAAAAATTCAGGCCGGTGCTTGTTTGCTCGTGTAAAATTATATCAGCAAATTCACTATTATGGAACTCTTACTGTCTTATACTATTACATGTGACTGCTTTATGCATAATATGTCATGTCATTATTATTACATATTTTAAGATTTATTATTAGAGATTTAACTTAGGAATGTTCTTCTACTTAGACTTCTGGACAGGTATAATAAAGTCCTTAGATAGCATTAATGTACTATTAAAAAAATGACAAAAAAAGTCTTTATCATTTGCAACTGCTAATCTCTTTGGATCGGGCTTTTCTTGATACTGTGCAATCAAAACATAACAAGTCTGACTGCCCCAATCATCCATAATTTAGTTTGTGTTAATCAGAACACCTTCATTGTAAATGTTATAAACTTGAGCTTTTAAAATGTACTGATAAGGGGGTGCCTGGCTGGCTCAGTCAGTAGAGCATCAGACTCTTGATCTCAGGGTTGTGGGTTCAAGCCCCACGTTGGGCGTGGAGCCTATTTAAAATAAATAAAATAAAACACTTAAAAAGCTGTAAATACTTAAATAAAATACAGTGATAGAATGAAATACTACTTTAATCTGTTTCTCATTATAGATCCACATAAAATTTCATTTGGAAAAAATTCTTTTACTAAGAATTTTTAAAACCATTAGATTATAATCTATAAAGTTGCTTTCATTATGAGCATCTATAACTTAGAGGAATTTCAAGGATGCTATTTTCACTGTTGTGTGATTATTGACCATTTTAAAAATAGTCATTGAGGAGTGTCTGGGTGGCTCAGTCGGTTAAGCGTCCGACTTTGGCTCAGGTCATGATCTCAAACTTCAGAGTTCGAGCCCCTGCATTGGGCTTTGCACTGACAGCTCAGAGCCTGGAGCCTGTATCAGATTCTGTACATCTCTCTCTGTCTCTCTCTCTCTCTCTCTCTGTATGTGTCCCTCCTCTGCTTGTGCATGCTCTCTCTCTCAAAAATAAAAAAAATAAATAATCATTGTATTTGAGAAGTAAAATAGTGGAAGATCCATGACAAAATATGAATTAAGGTGGAGTATACTCAACTACACTGTGTTTTATAAGTTTGATTTATTTCTGCTTGTGCATTGTGTTAAAAATTAATATCACAGACTTCTATAGAGCAAGAGTACCTGGATTGAAATCTTGGCTGTATAACTTGATCTCTCTTTTGTCTCAGTTTCCTCTTCATAAAATGAGGGTGACAGTAGTGTCTAACTCAGGATTATTGTGAATATGAAGTGTACCAATGCACCAGTTTCTGTAAACAGTATAGCACCTGACACAAAAGTAAATGCTCATAAAATGTAGCTATTGTTTTAAAACATGTTTTTTTTTTCTTTCATTAATCTTGTTCAGCAAAATCTGTAGCATCCCAAGGTGGTTGTTTTTTTTTTAACTTTCATATATTTTGTTTGAATTTTTTTTCATATTTAGCTCCTTTAGTTTGAGTGGAATATACTTTTGTGTGTGGTGTGAGGTAGGGATCTAACTTTTTTCTAAATTGATAGACTTTTGCCTAACTCCCAATTTATTGACTTGACCATATTTGAAGTACCACAAGAATTTCCTTGTATTCTATAGGGCCTCTTTCTGGATTCTCAGCTCTGTTCTAGTGACATGTTGTCTGTGTTTCCACACATTTCCATTACTATAGTCCCCATCTGCCCTGTGGTTTTAAATAGTGATTTGACATCTGATAGGGCAAATATGCTCATTTTAAAAAATGTTTTGGCTATTCCATCTCAGGTGAATTTTAGAATTTATTTTGATGAGTTCTAAAAAACATCCCAATGAGATTTTGATTAGAATTGTACTTAATGTTTAGATGAATTTGGGAGTCAACCTTTACTCAAAACTTCCCATCAAGTAACATATTGTATCTATTTCTGGAGTTACTAATCTGTTATCATTTTAACCTAGATGCCCATTGTGGTCTTGTTTTGTATGTGATTTATGTGGTGCTGTAAATTGAGAAATTTTATGATGGTATTCCTGATCATGGATCCCAGGAACAATTTTCTCTAGTCTGCAACCACTATTTTCAAGTCTATAGGCTCCCCAAGGAAGAAATTTATGTTAAATATTTGTACTTACAAATGAAAAACTAAAATACTTTGCATTTATTCTTAACTAGGACTTGGGTACCAAACTCCCAAGACAAAAGAATGTAATGAGCCCAGCTGGGTTCATGTGGAAATTTTTTTTTTTAATCCAGTTAGTCTTAAATTGTTTCAAACTAAAACAGGCTGTGATATGGACCCCTTTCATCTCCCCAATTCTCAAACATGGCTAGATTTTTCCTTTGTGATGTGAGCAAAGCCTGCTCTAACTCATTCCTATCAGTGCCCAGGGCTGTGTAACCAAAGCGCACATTTGCTTTGGCTGACTGCTGATCTGGCCTTGGCCACATGCCTCAGGCCTTTTCTGCCCAAGTAGTAGGTTTGGCCCTGGCTCTCACTTAGAGAAGAGAAACCCTCTTGAGGGCTTCTCATACCACTCTAGTCATGTAGAAGAAGCAGAAAAGTGACCCTGTACTCGTGTGCTGAACTTTTAATGGCAATTCTACCCAGTATCACACAGACCCAATCAGTGCTCTCAAATCTGTCCTCTTCCTTCGTGAGAATCAGGGAGAAAGAACAGTGAGAAGGGCCTTGATTGCTCACTTCTAAAGATAACATAAAAACTTTCAGCCATTCTCAGAAGCATTGGTTTTTCTCTTGGGTTGTTGTCTCAAATCAACCAGAAAGAGGTGGAATAAAAACTGGCTTGTTGAGTATTGCACATAAGCCATATTCTCTCTTAAGTATGCATCAACCTGCAGTGGGTGACTTATTACTCAAGAGACGTTCTCTTCCCTTGCTTAATGGTTCATGACATGTTCTTGATTTTCCTCCTACCACTTGGTTCCTTCTCAGCTTTCTTTACTGGCTTATCCTCCTGCAATTACCCATTATGTTGGTTTACCAGGAATCAGCCCTACCCTCTTGTTAGTCTTCTTTCTCTAAACAGTCATGTCCGTGTTCATGGCATCACTCACAGATGAACCTAAAATTTATATCTCTAGCCTGGAAATTTATGTCTATAGCCTCAAAATTTATATCTCTCTTTTGAACTCTAGATCTGCATATCTAATTGCCTGCTGGACATCTCTAGTTAGATGTCTCCAAAGTGCTATAAGTTTAATGTGTCCAAGATTTAATTAGTATTCTTACCCTGAAAAGGCTTTTTCTGATCCCAGTGAAAGGCATCACTGCCCCAGCAGTTGTGCAAGTCAGAAACCTGGGAGTTGTCCTTGGTTGTTTCTCCACCCTCCCCTCCCCCACCAAATCCAATCAATCACCAGGTCCCATTGATTTTTTTTTTTAACCTTTTTTGTTCTGATTTGTAACATACATATGGAAGAGACATTGAGCTGTGCATCTTTTTTGACGTAGTAATGACAAAGCATAACCCTTGTAACCAACATCCAGGTCATCAAATAGACTATTGTCTTCAGAAAGCCCTCCCTTAACCCCCTCCTTATCAAATATACTCTTCCTCCTTCTCAAGAGTAACTAACTTCTGTCCTGACTTTTATGATACTCACTTTCTTACTTTTCTACCTGAGGTTGCATCTAAACTTGGTTTAGTTTTTCCTGCTTTTTGAACTTTGTAAACGGTTCCATTTAAATGGAACCATTTAGTTTGTATTCTTTATTCTGGCTGCTTTCACTCAACAGTATTTTGTGAAATTCATCCATGTTTTACGGAGCTAGAGTTTATGTGTCATTGCTGACTATTCTGTTATACAGATACATCACAATTAACTTATTCACTCTTTTTTTGGATGGACATTTAAGTTGCTTTCACTTTGCAGCAATTATGAATAATGCTGCTATGAACATTTTTGTGTGTCTTCAATTTTAGTTGGTAATGCCAGACTGTTTTCCAAAGTGATTGCAATAATTTAGATTCCTACCAACAATGTATGAGATTTCCTGTTGTTCTACCTGTTTGTCGGGTGTTGGAATTGTCAGTCTATTAAATTTTATTAGCCATTCTGGTATATATGTAATGGATTTTTGTGGGTTATTGAGGTGTATTTCAGTAAAATGCAAAAATTCTAAATGTACAACTTGAAAATTTTTTTATATATGCATGTGCCACTACTCAGAAGAACATTCCTATCACCTCAGAAAGGACTCTTATGCAACTTTTCAGTCAGAAGCTGTTATTCTGACAATACTGTTTTTTAAAAAATTTTTTTTATGTTTATTTATTTCTCAGACAGAGAGAGACAGAGCATGAGTGGGGGAGGGGCAGAGAGAAAGGGGGACACAGAATCAGAAGCAGGCTCCAGGCTCTGAGCTGTCAGCACAGAGCCCGACGCGGGGCTCGAACTCACAAACGTGAGATCATGACCTGAGCCGAAGTCGGTCGCTCAACCCACTGAGCTACCCAGGCGCCCCCTGACAATACTGTTTTGACTTCTATCACTGTAAATTTGCTTTTCCTATTCTTGAACTTCATGTAAAAGGACTCCTAACAGTATGCACTCTCTTGTGTCTGGCTTCTTTTGCCCAGCATAATAGCAGTTCATCCAAGTTGTTGGTTTTATCAGTTATTTTTTTATTGCTTAGTGCCATTATGATTTTATACACACACACACACACACACACACACACACACACACACACTCAGTGTATTTTTGGGTCATAGGGTAGGTATTTAATTTTGTTAGAAACTATAGAACAGTTTCCCAAAGTGGTTGTTCTATTTAACATTCCTATTTGGTTTTAATTTGCATTTCCCTAATTACTAAAGGGGTTGAGCAGCCTTTCCTCTGTTTTTTTGTTGACCATTTAGATATCTTCTCTTTGAAAGGCTCATTAAAGTCTTGCCCATTTTTCTACCTGGTGTTCGTTCTTTGTCTTATTCATTTTAAGATACATATATATATACATATTTATATGTATATATGTGTGTATGTATATACATGTGTCTATATATGTCTATTTTTTCAGATAATCTGTGTTGTGTATATTCTCTTCCACTCTGTGGCTTGCTTTGCCTTTTCATTTTCTTAAAGGTATGTTTTGATTAACAGAAATTATTAGTTTTAACACAGTTAACCTTCTTTATAATCAGCTTTTTGTATCTTGGTATTGAAGATATTCTCTATAAAGATATTTTCTCTTACATTTTGTCTTTCACATTTAGGTCAACAATCTATGTGGAATTTTTTTTAATTGTCTCTAGACAAAAACTGTCTCCTTTTAAGCCAGATGTGACTCTTCACTAAGTTTTTGTTTTGGAAAATAGTGATTTTTCATAAAGAATTTATTTCTGTTAATATATAATGGATTTCTTGTTATATTTTTTTAATTGAGATATGCCTTAAAATTGAGGATACCTTCTAGTCACTTCTGGCCATGTGGTAGTGGTGAAGAAGTTTTATTTATGAACATCTTAACCAGTTTATTTTACTTATTTTCCTTTCATTATAAGCACAATTCATATGCATATGCTAAAAGAGCTATTTTAATAAGCCTAAAAGAAAAATCCTCAGTCACAAGGCAGCATTATGTCAGGGTAGCAATGTCCTTTTTTTAGGGCTACATAAAATTGTACATCTTACATTGAAGGTATTTTGGAGTTGATCAAACATAATTTGTAAATTCAGTGTAATCCCAGTTAATATTTCCACAGGCTTTTAAAAACATGATTCTAAAGTTTATATGAAAGAACACAAATGGAATTTTTTATAAAATATGAAAATCAATAATTCACGAAGGAGAATCAGTACTGTGAAAGTCAGGGTTCAAGCTGAAGTGATTAAGCATGCCGGAGCAGGTAGGTTATCCCCAGAACAGAGCTGAGAGTAGTGCTGTGACCTCATTTATAGAAATGTCACAGGTAATGAAGGTGAAAACAGTGAATTCTTCAATAAGTAAGTAGTATTGTGTTAACCATTTGAGGAAAAAGAAAGCTAGCTTGCCATCTCACTTAAAAAAAAAGAAAAGCTTTTATTGAGATACAATTCACAGATAGGAAAGTACACATATTTTGGGAATGCAAGCTGGTGCAGCCACTCTCGAAAACAATATGGAGGTTCCTCAAAAACTAAAAATAGAACTACCCTACGACCCAGCAATTGCACACTAGGCATTTATCCAAGGGATACAGGTGTGCTGTTTCGAAGGGACACATGCACTGCCATGTTTATAGCAGCACTATCAACAGCCAAAATATGGAAAGAGCCCAAATGTCCATGGATGGATGAATGGATAAAGAAGATGTGGTATATATATGTGGTATATAGATGTGGTATATATATATATACACACATATACACACACACACACACACACACACACACACACAATGGAGTATTACTCAGCAACCAAAAAGAATGCAATCTTGCCATTTGCAACTACGTGGATGGAACTGGAGGGTATTATGCTAAGTGAAATTAGTCAGAGAAAGACTAAAATCGTATGACTTCACTCATATGAGGACTTTAAGAGACAAAACAGATGAACATAAGGGAAGGGAAACAAAAATAATATAAAAACAGGGAGGGGGACAAAACAGAAGAGACTCATAAATATGGAGAACAAACTGAGGGTTACTGGAGGGGTTGTGGGAGGGGGGATGGGCTAAATGGGGAAGGGGCACTAAGGAATCTACTCCTGAAATCATTGTTTCACTATATACTAATTTGGATGTAAATTTAAAAAATTTAAAAAAAAATTTAAAAAAAAGGAAAGTACACATATTTTAAAGGGCCAATATTTTTTATGTATCTGTACACGTGTAACAGGATCTGTCACCTAGATCAGGAAATAGACTCTCTAGCACCCCCAAAGTTTCCCTTATATTTGCCTCCTAGTCAGTACCAACCCCCTTGGTGGTAATCGCTTTTTGGGCCTCTGGCCACCAATTAGTTTTGCCTGTTTTTGATCTTCAAATAAATCAATATATTAAGTCTTCTTTTGTGTCTCATTTCTTTCGCTTAACACTATATGAGATTTATTTATGTTGCATGTAGCAGTTCTTTTTTATTGTGTAGTATTGTGTTAATATGCCACACTATCATTGATAGAAATTTTTGTTTACTTTTTTTTTTTTTTTTGCTAAAATGAATAAAACTGCTTAGAACACTCTTGTATGTGTTTGTTGGGTGTTAAGTACTCATTTGTTCTTGGAATTGAGTGGAAGTGGTGGGTCATAGGCTACATATATGTTTAATTTTAGTGTATATTGCCAAACTGTTTTCCACAGTGAGTATACCAGGTTACATTCCCACCAGCAACATATGAGAGTTCCAGTTGCTCTAAGTTTTATAAAATCTCAGAAACCATAAAGAGAAAAAGTTGATTAATTTGCATAAAGGCAGACAAAACCTGTGCATGGCAAAAACTAGCATAAATGAAGTTGGAATGCCAAAGACAAACTGGGAAAAAATATTTGCCGTGCATCATTTTCAAGGAGCTAATTTCCTTTAAAGAAAAGGAAAAGACAGGAATCCTTTTAAATAAATACAGGAAGGACCAACATCTCAACAGACGAGTGGGCACAGTACACTCAAAGACAGTTGAAAATAGGGGGCACCTGGGTGGCTCAGTCAGTTAAGCATCCAACTCTTGATTTCGGCTCAGACCATGATCTCATGGTTCTTGAGTTTGAGCCCTGCATTGGGGTCTGCGCTGACAGTGTGGAACCTGCTTGGAATTCTCTCCTCTTCTCTCTCTCTCAAAACAAACAAACAAACAAACAAACTTAAAAAAAGACAGTTGAAAATAAACACAAATAGTTCTTAAACAGGAAATTTCAGCCATAATAAGAGCAAATTGAAACTATATTGAAAACGTTTTTAATGTATTAGATTGGCAGAGATCAAAAATTTTGATTAACTTGGCTGAGATGTAGAGAAGTATCAAGTTCCATATAGTAATGGTAGGATTCTAAACTCTGAAGAGCAGTTTGATAATATCCATTAAAATTAAAAATGTATGTACTTCAAGAGTAGTAAGGATAAATAAATTATGATGTGTTTATACAATAGAATATTACAGAGAACAAGAATGAATGAGTTACAATTTACACACAAAAATAGATGGTTCTTACAACCATAATGGTGAGTGAAAGAGCCAGACAAAAATACAAGTTCCAAAACACAAAATTAAAGCTATGTTGTTAGAAGTCAGAGTAGTGTCACCTCACTGAAAAGGAACACAAGACAAGCTTTTGGAGGCTTGTAGTGTTCTATATCTTAATGTGGGTCCTGGTTACACAGTTGTGCTTACATTGGGAAAATTCATCAAGCTTTTGTGTATTTTTCTGAATGTATGCTATAATTCAATAACAAATTCTAAATAGATAATAGCATGTATATACACAGTCATAATGCACATACCCCCCCTTTTTTTTTAGCAGTTCTTTTCTGTGCTTGTAAACACGAATACATACATATACACTCTTGTATGTGGCAGTTAAGTAGTATGAAGACATTCATTGCCACGCTTATCATAACAAAAGTTGGGACAAATTCTAGTTACCAGTCAGTGGGGAACTGGTGAAATAATTAATGGTAATATAATAGAGTGAATGAATAGCAGCTCTTAAAAAGTGGAAGGGAGTTCTTTGTGAACTAATTTAGAAACATCTCTTAAGATGTTTTTAAAAGACCAAGCAAGGTGCATGAATGATATATGTAGTATGCTAATACAGTTGACCCTTGAAAAACATGGGGGTTAGGGGCACTGACCACCTGTGTAGTACAATTTGCATTTTTTAAAATTGAAGTATAGTTGACATGCAGTGTTACATTTCAGGTATTCAAAATAATCCACAATTCTATACATGCAGTTACACTCTGTCACCATACAACATTGTTGTAATATTATGGACTGCATTCCTTTTGCTATACTTTTCATCCCTGTTTGTGACTTTTTTTATTACTGAAAGTTTGTACCTCTTAACTTCCTTCATCTGTTTCGCCTGTCCCCTCAACCCCCCTTCCCTCTGGCAAAATTCTCTGTGAGAATTTTTCTGTTTTTGTTTGTTCATTTGTTTTGTTGTTTAGATTTTTCCACATATAAATGAAATCTTGTGGTATTTGTCTCTGATTTCACTTAGCATGATACCCTCTAGGTCCATCCATGTTGTCACTAATAGCAAGATTTCGTTCTGTTTTATGGCTGAGTCATACTTCAGTGTGCATATATACCACATCTTTTTTATCCATCCATCCATCCATCCATCCATCCATCCATCCATCCATCGGCACTTAAATTGCCTTCAGCTCTTAGCTATTATAAATAATACTGCAGTAAATAAGAGTGCATATATCTTGAAACTAGTGTTTTCATTTGGGTAAATGGGCAGTGGAATTAGTGGATCGTACAGAATTTATAATTTTTTGAGGAAAACTGTTTTCCATAGCAGCTGCACCAACTTACGTTCCCACCAACTGGGTGAGGGTTCCCTTTTCTCCGCATCCTTGCCAGCACTTGTTATTTCTTGTGTTTTTAATACTAGCCATTCTGACTAGTATGAAGTCATTGTAGTTTTGATTTGCATTTCCAGTGTGTAACTTTTGACTCTCCCAAAACTTAGCTGCTAGTAGCCTACTGTTAATTGGAAGGCTTGCTGTGAACATAAACAGTGAATTAACACATATTTTGTATATTATACAAATATATAAGCTAGAGAAAAAATGTTTAAGAGGAAGAGAAAATACATTTACAGTACTGTACTGTATTCATCAAAAAAAATTTTATTATGACTAAATCTGCAAAGTTCAAACCTGTGTTGTTTAAGGACCAACTGTATTTTGTGTGGGTATATTTTTTAAGTCATTTACATAAAAAGTATATAAATAGAATATTTCTGGAAGTATAGAAAAGTATATTAATGCTGGCTCTCTGGGGAGAAGTTGGTGGCTGGGGAACAAAATGGGAGATACTTTCCCTGAATACTCATATACTTTTAAATTTTAAAAATTTTCATAATGGCAAAGTGCACATAATATAAAATGTACTGTATTAAGCATTTCAGGTGTACAATTCAGTACTCTTAATTTAATTTTATTCACATCATTGTATAACCAGTATCCAGGACTTAAAAAATTTTTTTTAAATTTATTTTGAGAAAGAGAGAATCCCAAGCAGGCTCCACACTGTCAGCAGAGCCCGAAGTGGGGCTCAAACTCACAAACCATGAGATCATGACCTGAGCCAAAACCAAAAGGCTGATGCTTAACCAACTGAGCCACCCAGGTGCCCCCAGAACTTTTCAAACCCATTAAACAGCTCCTCGTTTCCTCCTCCCCTTTACCTCTGGCAATCACCCATTCTACGTTGTGTTTCTATGAATTTGACTACTCTAGATACCCCATAAAAGTGGAGTCATAAAATATTCGTATGTATTTTTGTGACTGGCTTATTTCACTTAACATAATGTCCTCAAGGCTCAGACATCGTATTTTGTGATCTTTGAATTCTGTACCTTGTTCATTTATTACCGATTTTTATTATTTTTTTAATGTTTACTTTTGAGAGAGAGGGAGGTGGGGTGGGCAGAGGATCTGAAGAGAGCTCCACATTGATAGCAGAAAGCCTGATGCAGGACTCAAACTTGTGAACCGTGAGATTGTGACCTGAGCCGAAGTCCAATGCTCAGCCGACTGAAGTGCCCGGCTCCCCTATTACCTATTTTTAAAGGAGCATTAGAATAAAAAGGTAAGACTTTATCATTCAGAGCTGGTTAATTATATGTAAAAGTTGGTAGTGTGTATTATTCACATCAACCATCATTTAATGCCAGTTTTGTCAGCAAAACAGATTTATACCATAGTGCCATTTAAAGTTTTATTTTACTACATATTTCTCCTTGTTTTCATGTATAGGTATCACCAGAATAGAGGGTCATTAAGTCCCCAGCCTCTTGACTCTCAGTCTGCTCAGTACAGTAGTTTTTCCCCTGGGCTTATTGTCCAACTTTGGCCCTTTCCTCAAAGTCTACCTCTTTACCCCTGGCACAACCTGGTTCTATGCCAAGGGCATTGCTTCCTCTTTGCAGATTTCTCCTGTATCTTTGACCTGGAAAAAAAAAGGGGGGGGGGTCTCGTTTTCTAGCTATTCAGTGCTGCTTAAGATCATTATTCTAGAGCTTTCTGCAGTAATATTGTTTCCCATGAATTGAGACTCATTTCTATCAGGATTGTTGACTGAGTGTGGGGACAGAGGAACAAGTTGAAATGACTGAAGTTTATGAGAGGACTTTGTACTATTAAACAGAACAGAGAAGGACAGGCAGGCTCTAGGTGGAAGATATGTGACTAGTCTTTGAATATGTATTGGTTTGAGATGCTGAAGCTGTGAGCTGGAAGTGGGGATTTAGAAAATAAGTTTTCATTATAAATTTAGTGTATGCCAATGTGCGTGTGTTTATGTGTGCCTGTGTAAAAAATGCAGAAAAGTATATAGAAGAAAAAATTATCCATAGAATAGATTATCATTCTTAACATTTTAACTGAATTAACTTCTGGGTGTGTTTGTTTATTTGTTTTGGTTACGTGTTATGAAAGTATATGTATGAACTCTCACGTTTTAAAATGGAGTTGAGATTTTACATTTTGTGTTCTGCTTTTTTTCTTTGTATTCTGTTCATGAATGAAAAAGTCCAGAACCAGTTACATGTGATGCTTCTCTTGTGTTAAAAGTCAGCAGCAGGGGCGCCTGGGTGGCTCAGTCGGTTAAGCGTCCGACTTCAGCTCAGGTCACGATCTCTCGGTCGGTGAGTTCGAGCCCCGTGTCGGGCTCCGTCGGGCTCTGGGCTGACAGCTCGAGGCCTGGAGCCTGTTTCAGATTCTGTGTCTCCCTCTCTCTGCCCCTCCCCCATTCATGCTCTGTCTCTCTCTGTCTCAAAAATAAATAAACGTTAAAAAAAAAATTAAAAAAGAAAAAAGAAAAGTCAGCAGCAAAAGAAAGAGGTCATAAATGAAATTGTAGGGCTTGTTGAAATCACACATGGTGAGAATCCTGCACAGATGGAGAAGATAATGTGGCAAGGACAGAACTTTGGAAATTTGCCTATATTTGGGGATTCAAGAATAAGAAATCATAGAGAAGCAGGAGAATTAAGAGTTTAGTGTCAAACTAAGAGTGGAACAAATTCCAAGAAAAAAAGGAGTAGTTAGCATTGTTAGGTACTAAAAAAGAGAGTTCTGGATGAATACTTTAGATAAGAAATTGTGAAATCACTAGTTGATCATAAAATTGATTCTGTCCAGCAACGATGGAATGTCAGGGACTGAATTTACCTTGCTATTTTAAACAACTGGAAAGTCAGCATATGAAATAACAATTTAGAGACATTGGATGAGAGGCAACACGGCTGTGATCACTGAAAGAAGAGAAACGAATTTACCGAGCTCTGTGGTTGCCCCGGTTTCTTGTTGGGAGGTGTTTTTCAGGCTGCAGAGCGGAGAGGGGAACCCAAATAGAGCCCAGTGGTTTCCTTGAGTTGAGAAGACAGAGATGGGAGTTTGATGGGGCAAAGGCAGCTCTCATTTGTGGGGCACAATGTAAGAGAGGAGAAGTTGCCCAGAGAACCCCAGAGATATGCAGGTGTGTACCCTTGAGTCTGGTTGAGTACTGATCTTCACATGCATAAGAAGAAACTACCTGAAGCCAAAAAAAGAACTCCACTGAAAAATAGTAGGCTGAAACTCACACGAGGTTGGAAATAGTGTATGTTCTCACTAGCCAAAGTATATGTAGGGCATCAAAAAGATATTGCCTTGGTTATAGGGCTAAATTAGCCCTAAAATAAAGGCTGCTCTGGACCTGCCCTACCAAAGCATAAAAGCAAGCCTTGGAGGATCCAATGATTCCAAGAAACTTAATTTTGTGTTCTGGAACAAAAACAAGCACTTTTTAAGGGAATATAGCAGAATCTAGTACCCCAAACATAAAATTCACAGTATCCCTGCCATCCAATTAAAAAATTACCAGGCAAGCAAAGAACCAGAAAAATAGGACCTATAATTAGAAAATAATCAGAAAAATAAAAAAATGGAAATAAACCCAGAGATGATGGAATAAAAAAGTTCATTAAAGCAGCTCTTTTAATAGCTCTATTTTTTTTTTTAATGTTTATTTTTTGAGAGAGAGAGTGTGAGCAGGGGAGGGGCAGAGAGAGAGGGAGACAGAGAATCTGAAGCAGGTTCTAGGCTCTGAGCTGTCAGAACAGAGCCTGATGTGTGGCTCGAACCCACCAACTGCAAGATTATGACCTGAGCCAAAGTCAGAGGCTTAACCGACTGTGCCACCCAGGCACCCCTAAAACAGCTCTTTTAAAATATGCTTTATATGTTCAGGTAGGTAGAGGAAATGGTTAACATAATGGAGAGATATTAAAAAGACCTCAATATAACTCCCAGAGATAGAAATGGAGTGAAAAATATACTCAAGGGATTAGCAGCACACGAGGCACCAGCAGATCAGTGAACGTGAAGATGTAACAGTAGGAACTGTTCCAAATGCGACAGAGAAAAAATGTGAGGAAAAATTAGCAGATCATCAATGTCTAGAACAGGAACAGTAGTCAGGAACAAGAACAGTCTAACATATGTGTATTGGAGCCCAGAAAAGAAGGAGGGAGGAGAACGGAAGACATTTTTAATAATGACCAGAAAATTTCCAAATTTGATGAAAATTGCAAACCCACAGATTCAAGAAGCACAACAAATCTCAAGGAGAATATGTATAAAGGAAACCACATCAAGATACATCATAATCAAATTGCTGACCACCAGTGATAGGGCAAAATCTCAAAAGCAGGCAGAGAAAAAAGACACATTATGTAGGGTAACAAGAATGTCAGCAGATTTCTTATCAGAAATTTAGCAAATCAAAAGACGGTGGAGAGACATCGTTAAAGTGCTTAAAAACAAACAAACAGAACTGTTAGCCTAGTATTCCTTATCTTGGAAAATACTTGTCAGAAATAGTAGTGAAATAAAGACTTTTGAACAAACTCATGCTGAGAGTATTTGTTGCCAGCAGACCTGTACAACAAGAAATGTTAAAGGAAGTTATTCAGACAAAAGATAAATTATTTATGCTAGAAATATGGATCTTTACAAAGGATTGAAAAGTACCGGAAGTGGTAAATGTGGGGTAAATATAAAGATATTTATTATTAATTCCTTTAAATGATAATTGAATTGAGTGACTAACAGGTATGGTTGTGTACGTTCGGAGTGATGGAAATGTTCTGGAATTAGTAGCTTTAAAAAGATACTTGGGGGGGCACCTGGGTGGTTTAGTCGGTTAAGTGTCCAACTCGATTTTGGCTCATGGTTTGTGGGTTTGAGCCCTGCATGGGCTGTGCGCTGGTGGTGCGGAGCCTGGTTGGGATTCTCTCTCTGTCCCTCCCCTGCTTGTGCTCTCTCTCAAAATATTTTGGGGGGAAAAAAAGATACTTGGTTTTGAAATCAAAAGTAATAATGTATTGTGGATTTTATAACATATAGAAGTAAAATTAAAATGCATGACAACAGCAAAAAGATGGGAGGAAAATGGAAATACATGATTAGAAAGTTCTTAAATAATACATGAGGTGCTCTTTATCTGCTATGGGAAAGCAGCCTAAGTTAAAGGTAATATAAAGATACAATGTAAAACCTAGAGTAACCACTAGGAAAATTAAATAGAATTATAGCTAATCAAGTAATTGTGGAGATGGAATCCTAAAAAAATTCTCCGTTAATCCAAAAGAAGGCAGGTAATGAGGGGAAAGAGAACAAAATACAGTTTGGACAAACAGGGAACAGCAAGATGCTAGACTTAAACATAGTCATATCAACCTGTCATTACATTAAATGTGAATGATCTTGAAAAGCTTTGCAAAGTAAAAGAGATAAAAATTACCTCTATTAATATTTTAGTGCACTCCCAGTTGATTTTTGTGTATAAATATGTATGTGTACACATGCATATTCATCCAAATGTCTATACATAAATATGTGCTGGGTTGTTTTTTTTTTTAAGAAAAAAAATTGAGGCCATGCTCTTCATTTCCATTTAAGTTTGGATCACAAGCATTTTGACATATAATAAAATATTTGAAAAGAGCTTTTAATGTCTGTATAGTATTCCACTGAATATCCAAAATGTAATTTGCTTCATCCTAGATAATTTGCCATTTAGGTTGTTTTTCAATTTGCCATTTTAAATAATACTGTGTTGAACACCCTTGTACACATTTATGTAAATCTTTACATCATTGATTATTTTCTTAAGCTAGATTCCTAGAAGTGGGATTGTTAAATTAATCTTTAGAAAATTGTGCCTATTTACACTCCCCCTATAGTGTATAGGAGTGCCAATTTAACCTTTTCCTTGTTACATGCCTAGTATTAAACATTGCCAATCAGATTGTTTTCTAAACTGTAACTTGATGCTTATGGGATACTTCTTTATCTTTGAAGTTTGAAAATTCTGCCAATCTCTGCATTAAATTTAGCTAGAACACAAAATGTGTACATTTATTTTTCCTTCAACTACCTTCTCTCCTTCGTTCTCACTTTTTTTCCCTTTTTCCTTCCCTCCTTCCCTCTCTCCCTCCTTCCTTCTTCCTACTTTAATAGTTTAGTTTTCATTTCTTTGGTTATTACTTCAGCTTTATTTGTTCTAGAATATGAACTTTTCCATATCACTCTTGTTCACTATTGACTCCTTGGTGCCTGCAATAGTTTACTGTATGCTCAATAAATTTGTTAAAAGAATAAATACTGTTTTTTTTCTTTCTACAACTATTATTGGTAAGGTTGATCTGTATAATATTTCTAACATTTTTTTCTTTCATCTTACTAGTCTGTTTTGTCCTTTTTGTTGTTCTATTATTGTGGGATAATTTATCCATTTATTGTTTTATGTCACTTTTTGTTTGGTAGTAGTTTATCTGCTACTCACTACTTCTGTTGCTGTTTTAAATTTGGCAAGTCATGTTATTCATCTCTGAAAATCTTTTCATCTCTATTAATCCTTTCCCCATATGCAGAATTTTCTGAGATTCTTTAAAAATATTAAGCTCTATGCATTTTATTACTTTCCTCTCAATTTATATCAACTATTTGAGACTCAGATTTTATATCTGTTTTCAGCTCTAGGGTATTTAAACTTCACTGTGTAGTACATTTTAAAATACTTTAGGGCTGGGAAAGAAAAGAAAATGGTGTATTAGTATTAGTATTATTATTTGTTCCCTTACTTCACTTTGACACAATTAAAATGTGGAATCACAGGCTTTTAGTAGTACAAAGTTAGGGCTCAGGAGTTTTTATTTGCAAAGATTGTTATGTGGGAGGATTCTGGACAGCATCTACTTTTTTTGAGAGAGAGAGAGAGAGAGAGCAAGAGCAGGGGAGGGGCAGAGAGAGAAGGAGAAAGAGAGAATCCCAAGCAGTCTCCACACTGTCAGTGCAGAGCCTAATGGGGGGCTTGAACTCTCAAACTGTGAGACCATGACCTCAGCTGAAATCACAAGTCAGACGGTTAACCAACTGAACCACCCAGGCAGGCGCCCCTAGACAGCATCTACTTCTTCAACTACTTTTTGAGACCCCAGAAGGTAGAGAACTGGTCAAAGAAAAAGTAATGAAAGTTTGAATACAAAATACCTATTCTTTAGAGGACGGCAGTTGGGAACTTGAAAGAATTGGTTATTCCTTTCTTTAATTATTTATACTTTAGAATTTTGACCTGGGAACCCAAAGATGAATGAGAGTTCCTTTTCTCCTGAAGTCCAATTTAATGCCAGACACAGACGATATAAACAAAATAAGTAAAACAGTAGTGGTAGTGGTGTACCAGAAAGTGAAGGAGATCCATAATTTGCGGTTTACATTTTCTCCTGAGAGGTCAGCAGAGACTTTTGCAGAATGAAAGAGATTTGAGATTGCATTTTGGAGTGATACCATTTAACCTGTGATGAATAAAAAAGCTACAAAGCAATGCTTAAGTTCTTTTTTTTCTAGTTGTAAGAATCCTCGTATAGGGATGGAAAACAAATCTTAATGTATTGACTCAAGATAGGTGATTTGAAGGGAATGGGACTGAACCTCAGTTTTGTGCATGTAGCTGCTAGAATTCTATTTCTTTTCACATTAATGTGAAATTAATCATTAAAACTTTAAGTTAAAATGGAGGTTTAAAATTTTTTCCCTTCATACTTGAAAACTATTTATGGTAGCAATAATTCTGATGGCCTCAGGTATCCTCTTCCCAACACTGACTTATGTCTTGAAAGAGTGGCTTAGGGGTACCTGGGTGGCTCAGTTGGTTAAGTGTCCAACTCTTGATTTTGCCTCAGGTCATGATCTCACAGTTCATGAGTTTGAGCCCCGCATCGGGCTATGTACTGGCAGTGCAGAGCTTGCTTGGGATTCTGTCTCTCTCCCTCTTTCTCTAACCCTCCCCTGCTTGTATTTTCTCTCTCTCCAAATAAATAAAACATTAAAAAAAAAAAAAGAGTGGCTTAGATTTGCTTTCATATTCCTGAATAACCCACAGTACATCTCCCAGTGTCCAGTTTTAATTACTGGCAATATATGCCACTGTGAATACCACTATTATTTTTAAATCATGGGGGGGAAGGTCTAATATTTTCATTGATATTAGCTAGCCTAATGACCTACAGATCTCTGAACCAGGTGTTTAATTATTTTTCAAGTTCAAATTTACTTACACTTCAGGGAGTCTAAGGTTACAATCAGAACATGTTGATATTTACAAAGACAATTTTGTTCAGTTTGTTAATCTCAGCTGGGGAGGTTTTGCTTTTAAGAGAATCCTCATCAGTTTCTTTTTTCCATTGGAGACAGTAGTTTCAGTGGCTGAAATGCTGGATTAAATATGAAAATATGCTATAGTCCAGGTTCTCTTTATTCACCGTGAAAAAAGAAAGCAATGTGCCAGACCTGTGAACTCCTCTGATAAAGGGAGGCCACAACTACTCTGCATATGAATACCAACAACCAGTTAAGACATTTTTCTATATTTGGAAACTTGAAAGTTTCCAAATATTTAATAATTTAAGTTTACTTCAAGTGTTTGTAAAATTTCAGTTAATAGAGATTCATTCAGGATTTATGTGGATTTACTCTTGACAGAAACTCAAGATACAAGTAGCTACTTAGGCTAGCCCAGTGTTTTTCAAACTAGTAGAAGATGAGTTTTTAAAATTTCCCATCTATTATGGACTGATAGTTTACAAAAAACATTTATCAAAAAATAAATGCAAACAGCACATGCTAAATAAAAGGTCAAGTAGTTTATTCAGCTGACAAAATTGCATTTTAATAGTATAATCAGTAAAATAATGTGAAGAATTGTAAAAACTGTGCATGTATAGTCAATTACTATGGTAAATTTCTCTATTACACTCTTAACTTTATGTTATTTGGTAATTGTATCTAAAGTTATGAAATAGAAGTGTGCCTGGTTGACTCAGTCAGTGGAGCATGCAACTCTTGTGAGTTTGAGCCCCATGTTGGGTGTAGAGATTACCTAAAAAAATAATAAAAATAAAGTTATGATAAATAGCAGTTGGGTATTTTATTTATTTTAAAGTTTATTTACTTATTTTGAGAAAAAGAGAGCACGAGCAGGGGAGGGACAGAAGTAGAGGGAGAGAGAATCCCAAGAAGACTTTGCGCTGTCAGCACAAAGCCCAATGTGGGGCTTGATCTCATGACTGTGAGATCTTGACCTGAGCTGAAATCAAGAGTCAGACACTTAACTGACTGAGCCACCCAGACACCCCAGCAGTTGGGTATTTTAGACACCTAACATATACCTTGAACAAGCATTGTCTTATCAGTACTTAAAGTTTAAATGTGACAAATGAGCTTATGTCTTGCTTGTTATCTAGGTTGGATTGAAGTTGGCAGTACTTTCAGATGATGACATAGGGTTAAACTGTTGCTATGCTTTTATTTAATAGTACTCTAAAGTAGGGATTTGTGGGGTGCATGGGTGGCTCAGTCGGTTGAGCATCTGACTCTTCATTTCAGCTCAGGTCATGATCCCAGGGTTGTGGGATCAAGCCCCACATCAGGCTTCACGGTAAGTGTGGAGCCTGCGTATGATTCTCACTGTCTCTCCCTCTGGCTCTCTCTCTGTGTATCTCTCTCAAAAATAAAAATAAGGGGTGCCTGGGTGGCTCAGTCAATTGAGTGTCCAATTTTGGTTCAGGTTGTGATCTTGCGGTTCATGCGTTCAGGCCCTGCATCAGGCTGTGTGCTAACAGCTTGGAGCCTGGAGCCTGTCCCAGATTCTATGTCTCCCTCTCTCTCTCTGCCCCTCTCTCACTCATGTTCTGTCTCTCTCTCTCTCAAAAATAAAATAAAATGTTAAATTTAAATAAAAATAAAAAATAAAATGTGTATTCTATTAAAAAATAAAGGAGAGAACATGTTAATTATGTTGGTGGGATTAGAAGAAGTGATCTTAAAAACAGTTTCATCAAACTCAGAATATTCATTTAGAATTTAACCAAAAACAAGTGATGCTTTATCTTTCAACAGTAGTGAATTCCAGCAGTTTATGCTGTCAGTGGTTAAATTATCTTTAAATGAAAGAAATAGATTCGGTTCTATTACATTTCCTATCTGTGGATCTCATTTGGATGGAAAGTTAAACTTCAAAGTGTTGTGTTACATTCATAAATCATATGGTGATAATCTATAGAAACTTCTTCCAAGGAAACTTTTGTTTTTCGCTTTATCTCAACTGCCATTGAAAAGCACGTTGCATTTCTTCCTTGTAAGGAAGGCTTAAGATCATTAAAAGTACTGAAGATATTACACAACTTGGTTATCCAGTGTCATCTTTGAAAAGTGGAATGAAACTTGTTTTTTATCTCACAGAAAACAGAGTTTGTAATTTCAACTTCCCCCCAGTAGCCATTGTTTTAACATTAACACTGTTTTAACATTAATCCATTAGTAATCATTTATAAGATACATCTTTATTATTACATAATAAAATAATCTTTGATGCTTTACATTTTCATGATTTTTTTTTTAATTTTTTTTCAACGTTTTTTTATTTATTTTTGGGACAGAGAGAGACAGAGCATGAATGGGGGAGGGGCAGAGAGAGAGGGAGACACAGAATCGGAAACAGGCTCCAGGCTCCGAGCCATCAGCCCAGAGCCCGACGCGGGGCTCGAACTCAAGGACCGCGAGATCGTGACCTGGCTGAAGTCGGACGCTTAACCGACTGCGCCACCCAGGCGCCCCGACATTTTCATGATTTTTATTAGAACACTAAACCCGCTGTTGAGTTAAACTGACTTTTTGTGTAACAAGATTTTGTCAACAAAAGAACCAGTGTGTTGATTTACTTTCTGATGCTTCTTCATCTGGAAAATTACTCCAGAATGTTTTCTTGTCATATCAGTTGTGCCATCAGAACATTGTTCTCTGCAAAACTCCAGATCACTTTTGTTGGCAGTGTAATTCTTCATAGTTTTATCCAGTTCAAAGCTCTGATTGTGTTTGCTGGCTGTTCCACTGAGAGCAAGAGTTCTTCCTTCATATTTAAACAACATATTAGCAATATCTGTGCACTTGTCCAGGTACAATGAAAAATACTTTGCAAGTATTGTTTTGTAAATTGGTTCTTCCAGATCATTAGTTTCTAAATGTGGTAAGCTGTGCTAGCTTTGAAAAATACAGATTTATGGGGCGCCTGGGTGGCGCAGTCGGTTAAGCGTCCGACTTCAGCCAGGTCACGATCTCGCGGTCCGTGAGTTCGAGCCCCGCGTCAGGCTCTGGGCTGATGGCTCAGAGCCTGGAGCCTGCTTCCGGTTCTGTGTCTCCCTCTCTCTCTGCCCCTCCCCCGTTCATGCTCTGTCTCTCTCTGTCCCAAAAATAAATAAACGTTGAAAAAAAAAAAAAAAAAGAAAAATACAGATTTACCCAATATTTCCAAGCAAATACTTTTGATTTAGTTATTCTCTTGTTTCTTAACAATCGTATTTACCATTTTAGTTTTAACAGTCCAAAGTGCTAGGATAGGAAGCCTGTAAAACAAACATTTATGGATGAAATACTGAATATCTGCTTCTGTTAGCCTTTTAAATTCAGTGCTCTTTCTTTCAAGTAATTCTTTTGGTTTTGAACTCATTTTTGTGCACATTTTATATATAAACACTCCTTAAATTTAGATGGTTTTGTTGTTCCATTAACCAGTATATCTCTGCAGTTATCATACTGTGATGTTAGCACTTCACCATCAATTATGGCTATAAAACTGAACTCATTCTACAAGGGATCATACTCCTGATTGAAAGTAGGCCTCTGCTAGTCTTCATCTATTCTCATTTCCTTCATTCTCACTTCCTTCATTCTCATTTCGTTTACTGCCACTGGTGCATTCAGAAAAGATATGTCTTTTCCACTAAAAAGATGCTGAAAAATCCACTGAAGCTTGTTCAGTAAATTAGGTTACAGTAATCTAAATTTCACTTCTCTAATTTAGCTAATTATGTTAAATAATAAAATAAAAAGCCGGCTTGATTAAGATGAAAATGTTCATAAAATTAACTAGTTATGAAAATGAATAAGCCTGTGCATTTTCTCAGAATTTTATACACCTTCAGGTAGCTGGCAAGATTACCTTAAAATCTCACATGTAACTTGATTCTATGCTTGACTAGCACATGTAATGCCATATACAACTCACCACATGAGTTTGTCCACACTTGGATCTGTCTGTATTCTGTTCAACAAGACAATCCACTAATGCACTTTGATGTCATGGTAATGTTACACTTCTGTAAAAGTTTCTAAGTGCTTACTTTCAGTTTCTGAATTGATCTCAACATGAATCCATAAGAGAGTTCATAGACCACCACTGGTTTGTGTTCCATGCTTTGAAAGTCAGTGGACTAGATGATTGTATTGCCTGCAGTAAAGCTGTAGGCTTTATATGCACTAGTACTTAAGTCTATAGGAAATAACCGGTTTCACTGTATCTTTTAAAAGGATTTGATGCTTATTATATGACACAACAGAGCACATTACACAGTATTGGAATATAATTACATAATAAGATAATACTACAGTAAAAATGCCTTGTTAGAAACAAGAAATATAACGTATTTAGTCATTATTACATTTTAATTTTCAAGTATTTTACAATGCATTTACGAAACAGTGTGCAGGCATTTACAGGGTTTTGTGGGGTTTTTTAATGTTTATTTATTTATTTTGAGAGAGAACATGAGCAGGAGAGCAGAGAGAGGAGAGAGAATCCCAAGCAAGCTCCACACTTAGTGCAGATCATGACCTAAGCCAAAATCAAGAGTCTGACGCTTAACCAACTGAGCCACTCAGGCACCCCGGCATTTATAGTTTTAACTGAAATTTCAGATTATTTAAAGTGTTCTTAAATACTTATGAAGTGTGAACTTGCTGATACAAGTTATTAGTGATAGTGGAGCTGTAGAGCATTGTTTCTTCTTCAAGGAGCCATCAGAGACAACATACCATGTGGTATAACTTGTGACTTTCCAAGATCACGGTGCTTACAGCTGATCCTTTCCAACGCACAAGTATCCCCATGCTTCTGAACTGGCTCCACTGGGTACCTGATTTATGTAATGGATCAATGACAATAGCACAACATCGTACAAAAAATTTCAAACATACAGAAAAGTTTAAAGAGTTTTTTACAGTGCCTGTATATTCACCAATTAGATTCTACCACTAACATTTTACTATGCCTGCATTATACATTATACATGACTATACAAATATCCATCTCTCTATCCAACCATCACTGAAAAAACCCTAAATACTTTAGCATGTATATCATTAACCAGAGTTCACTGTGTGTTTGTAGTTTGTTTTCTTTTGAGCTAAAATCCACACGGTGCAACACACTGATAGTATATGTTCTCTGAGTTTTGACATAAATACATACACCTTTGTAGGCCAAAATTTTGTTAAGATATAGGGCAGTGGTACTCAATGAGTGGCGATGTTGCCTCCCAGGGGACATTTGACCACGTGGAGATATTTTTAGCTGTTCCAACTGGGCATGGGAAGGGTAGGGAAGTACTGACATCTAGTGGGTAGAGTCTGGTCACAGCTGTCAGTAGTGCCACTTTTAAGAAATGCTGATGTGAAACATAACTATAACCCTAGGAAGTTTTATCCTGCTTCTTACAGTTAATTATAAACTACTATATTACTATACGTTATAATTATAAAAGAAATTTCTTGTAGGATTACGCATAAAAGACACAGATATAGACAGTATTTTCAGCAATATTCCTATAGCAAACAAAGTAAAGCAGTTATCATATGACTGTTCCCTTTAGAAATTACCAGATGTAATGCCAACTGAAACTCAATGCAAGCAGTTTTACACAGGATGGACAATGTTGTCCAAAGGCATAGATTTCTTTTTTTTTTTTAATTTATTTTTGAGAGAGAGAGAGAGATCACAAGCAGGGGAGGGGCAGAGAGAGAGGGAGACACAGAATCTGAAGCTGGCTCCAGGCTCTGAGCTGTCAGCACAGAGCCCGATGCAGGGCCCGAACCTACGAACTGTGAGATCACGACCTGAGCCGAAGTTGGACACTTAACCTGATTGAGCCCAGGCCATAGGTTTCTGATGGCCCAGGTTTATTTCCAATTAATACCCATCAAAATGAATGGTTGGGATAATCTTCAAGCACTCAACAAAGGTTACTTTTACCCCTAGGATTTGATAAGATAGGTACAGCATCCATTTCAAGGTATATATAGAATGCATGTTAGAATGCAGGTAACATGGTGTCAAATAGGAAATCTACCAACTTTGGAGAACAAGTAAGAGGAAACTGAGGAAACTTGCCTTGCCCTGATGTTGGCTATACATTTTTTCCCCTTGGAGGTGATATTTGAGAAGATTCTTCTTTAAAAAAAAAAAAACAAAAACACAACAGGCCCCATAGTTGTGGTTTCACTCCAACTGAAGTTCAAGTCCCCAAAGTTCAACAAAACTGTTTGATCCTTGACAGCTCAGAGGGCCACGTCATTTGTTTATTAGTCATTGATTGATGAATTGAGTCATTTGTCAAAGGGTACTTGGTGATGTCATTCAGTGTCATGACTTTAAATACCACCCATGTGCTGACAACTCTCAAATTTTTATCTCTAGTTTAAACTGCAGACTCCTCTAATTGCCTATCTGACATCTCATCACTTGGATACATAAAGGGCAGTTTAAACTTAATGTATCCAAAACTGAATTCTCCCTCAATTCTCTGTCTCTCCAAAGCCTTCTCTTTACCAGCTCAGAAAATACCAACTTCTGTTTTCAACTGCTCAAGTTGAACCCTTGGTATCATCTTAGACCATTTTCCTTATCTCACACTGCACATGCAATTTGTGAGCAAGTCTTGTGTGGCTCTCTGTACCTTCAAAATTTATGTGAGGCCTAACCATTTCTCACCATGGTCTTTTAGGGGGATTATTGTAGTAGCCTCATAACTGGACTCCTGATTTCCACCTTTGTCCCTCAGACTGTTTTCAACACTGCAGCCAGAGTGATCCTTTTAAATTATAAACAGTGGCAGGGCACCTGGGCCGCTCAGTCTGTTAAGTGTCTGACTTCGGCTCATGAATTCAAGTCCCATACGGGGATCTGTGATCACAGCTCAGAGCCTGGAGCCTGCTTCGGATTCTGTGTCTCTCTCTCGCTGCCCCTCCCCTACTCACACTCTCTCTTTCTCTCTCTCAAAAATAAATAAACAGTAAAAAAAAAATTAATATAAACAGTGGCCACACCCACAAATTTCATTGAGAGTAAAAGCTAAAGTCATAATAATGGCCTAAACATCCTGTATGATCTGCTGCTACCCTTGCCCTGATGTTTTTTGACTTTGTCTCCTATTGCTTTCTTCTTCCTTGTCTTTCCTGGTCTCCTGTTGCTCTCCCCTCCAGTTTGTTCCATCCATGCTTTCTTGACTGTTCTTCAAACTTGCCAGGTGGGCATAGTTTGCTTTCTCACCTCACTGACTATTTAAATTTTAAACGTAATTTTTTCAGCCCCACACTCCCCTTTCCCTGCCTTGTTTCTGTTTCTCCCCATCCGAGATATATATTTTACTTGTTTGCTTGCCACTCCTTCTATGAGAATGTAAGGCATGGAATTTTGTCTGTTTTGTTTGTTGTATTCTGAGCCCCTAAAATAGTACCAGGCACATGGTGGGCACTCAGTATTTGTTAAATAAATGACGTACACTGTGCTAGACTGTGGGTAGTCACAGTGAGGGATCCCTCTCATGGAGCATAGACTCATGGGAGACACAGTAGTAGCACATAAATGTATGTGCAGAATCCAAGAAAAGCTCTCAAGGAAGGAGCTTGGTTGTATGAGAGTAAAAACCCTAGGAAGCTGACAGGAGGGGTGGGGAGGCTTTTCCCCCGTCAAGGGTCAAAAGCTGGGATCTGAAAAATGAACATTAAGTAGCTTCTGTAAATGGTGTGCTTTTTCTCATTCTTGAAATTGTTTTTCTCTTTTTTTAATTAAAGATGGGTCTTTCTAGGCATTGATCCCTTTTATTAATCTTTGATTTGTGCCATTATACTTATTTCTATTTCATTGACTGTTTATATTAGTTTCTTTTACTTTGGGGAGGTTTAATTTGCTTTTATTTTTCTAATTGGTTGAGATTCATATTTAGATCACTAATGCATGCATTTATGGTTAAAAATTCTCTCTATACGTACTGTTAGCTAAATCCCACAAGTGTTGATAATAGTGGTTTTAGCAGATATTTTAATAGACCTTTCACATGGCTAATCTAATTACTGGTATATTTGGATTTAAAAATAATATCTCACGATTTCTTTTTCTCCCACTGATTTCTTTCTCCTCTTAGATTAATCAATTCTGGTGTTTGGTTTTGGAGTTTTTTGGGCTAGTCTATGTAATGAAGCCTCCATTAAAAATCAAGAAGGACTGGGTTCAGAGAGCTGCTGGGGCTGGCAGCTGGCCTCTGAAGTTGAGGTTGGAGGCGGTCTTGTAGGACTTAGCCCTTAATCTATGGAATCTGGAATCTCCACGTAGTGATGGAATTGAGTTGAATTCTCAGACAGCTTGCTTGCTTGTGTTCAAGAATTGCTTGGTTTTGTGGGGGATAAGAAGCCTCCTGCCCCACATTGGAATTGGGCATACCAACATTAAAGTGATGTTGCACCTGGGTGGCTCGGTCAGTTAAGCATCCGAATTCGGCTCAGGTATGATCTCGGGTTCGTGAGTTTGAACCCTGCATCGATCGAGCTCTGTGCTGACAGCTCAGAGCCTGAAGCCTGCTTCAGATTCTGTGTCTCCCTCTCTCTCTGCCCTCCCCTCCCTACCCCTCCCTTGCCCCCCCCCCGCTCGTACTCGCTCACTCTCTCTCTCTCAAAAATAAGTATTAAAAAAAAAAAGACCTAGCCATTCTTTTTTGGGGGGGTGGGGAGAGGGCAGAGGGGGAGAGAAAGAGAGAAAGAATCTTAGGCAGGCTCCATACCCAGCACAGAGCCAGATGTGGGGCTTGATCTCATGATCATGAGATCCTGACCCGAGCCAAAATCAAGAGTTGGCCCTCCAGGCACCCCTAAGACCTGCCCATTCTTTTAAGTCATGGTTAATCACTAGCTTAATTGCCAAATCTAGGAGGTACTTTTCACTTTGTATCTTACTAATCTTTTCCTTGGGATTTGATATTGAAGACTGTTTTCTTCCTTAAATTCTCTTTCATTCACTCCTTTTACTCTCTCCTGGTTCTCCTATTGCGCTAGCCAGTTTTCAGTCACCCTCATGGACTCCTTCGCTATATAATCTTTTTCTAAATACTCTCCCAGGGTACCTGGGTGGCTCAGTTGGCTAAGCATCTGACTTTGGCTCAGGTCACAATCTCACAGTTCATGGGTTCAAGTCCTGTGTTGGGCTCTGCTCTGACAGCTCAGCCTGGAGCCTGCTTCAGATTCTGTGTCTGCCCCTCCTCTGCTTGTGCTCGCTCTTGCTCCCTCGCACTGTCTCTCTCTCAAAAATAAATAAACATTTGGGGCGACTGGGTGGCTCGGTTGAATGTCTTACTTGGCTAAAGTAGTGATTTTGAGGTTTGTGAGTTCAAGCCGGGCGTCGGGCTCTGTGCTGACAGGTCAGAGCCTGGAGCCTGCTTGGATTCTGTGTCTCCCTCTCTCTGTCCCTCCCCTACTCACACTCTGTCTCCCTCTCTCTCTCTCAAAAATAAATAAACATTTAAAAAACTACTCTCCCTGAGCTATCTTTTTCATGGCTATTGTTTTTAGAACCACACTGCTAAATCCACAGTTTAAACCCATTTATAAATATTTAGATTTTTATTTTGGGCCTCTTATTAAACACAACTATCTGTGTGGCTCAGAGATATGTGTAAACTCAACATGTTAAAAATAACTCCAGGGCACCTGGGTGCCTCAGTCAGTTAAGCGACCAGCTCTTGATATTGGCTCAGGTTATTATCTCACGGTTCATGAGTTTGAGCCCTGTGTTGGGCTCTGCACTGACGGTGAGGAGCCTGCTTGGGATTCTCTCTCTCTCTTTCTCTCTCTGTCTCTCTCCTCTTTCTCTCAACATAAATAAATAAACATTAAAAAACAAAAACAAAAACCTAACTCAGTCATCCACTGTTCTTCCTCCTGTGTTGTCTCATGAGTGGCCTCACCATCTATCCAGTCATTACTCCCTCACAATTCTGTTGTCAAATCTGTCCATTTTTCTTTCTGAATTTCTTTTGAGTTCATCTTTTGTGCTCTTTGTCCTAGTTCAGACCTTCACATTTCATGGACACAGCAGTCTCCTAACTGGTCTTATCTTTCAGTTCTGACACCCACCCACCCCAATCAATCTCTGCTGTGTACCAATTACCTATTAACCCTCTTAAGCAGAATTAAGCTCTCTTCACTTAGATACATAGGTACTTTACAGTATTTCTGTGTTTCTGAATATGACTTTTCCCCATTCTTTAAAGACTAAGCTTCTTGGGGGTAGATACTCTGATTCATGTGTTCTCCGTCCAACTTCACAGTTCCTACCTACTGCTTCAGATACCACCTGCTTGGCACATATGTATTTGATAAAATATGAGTAATTTCCAGGTAAACATAATAGCTTTTATGCATGTGTTTATCTCTGAACCCTCAGGAACCCCCAAGAAAATGAGAATAAAGGAATAAAAGAAATTGTATAAAACTACAAGGACAGAAAGAATAGGAAAGTAGACACAGCTGTAAGAACATCCCTACCTCTAGCAGTAGGAGACTGGTGGAATTTTTATTTTGTACAGAAATTTATTTTCTAGGTAAAATATGTACAGTTACTGACATTCAGGGACCCTTACTGATACAATTGATAGCTCTTTGCCTAATTATCTACTTATGATAACATATAATGTTGACAAAACCACATCCAATAATAGAAATTCCATTCTGCGTTTCGAACTGAATTAATTTAAACTTACATACAGTGAAATTCCCTATTTTGCTTACACTTTGTTGAGTTTAAACAGATGCACACAGCCAGGTGCCCACCAGTCCCATCGCATCAGAACAGTTCCCTATTGAGGTCCACACTTCTCCATCCCTAATCCCTGGCAGACATTTATCTATTCTCTGTCTTTATAGTTTTACCTTTTCCAGAATATCATTTAAGTGAATTTTACTGTACCCAGTCTTTGAGTCTCATTTTGTTAACTTATTATAATGTATTTGCAGTTTCATCCAGGTTGTTGCATATACAACATGGATATATGTTGCATATATCCTTTCATTTTATTATTGAGTGATATTGAGTGATTGGTTTGTTCAACCATTTATCTGTTGAAGGACAATTGCGTTGTTTCCAAATTTTGGCAATTATAAATAAAGTTACCATAAACATTTGCAAACAAATTTTTGAGTGAGCATAAGTGTTCATTTCTCATGGATGAACAGGCAGGATTGCTGGGTCATAGGACACATGTATGTTTAACTTCATAAGAAACGAATCATTTCTTTTCCAAAACAGCTGTACCATTTTACATGACCGTCAACAAATGTATGAGTTCCAGTTGCTTCACATCCTCATCGGCACTTAGATGTGTATGCTTAGTTTTGTTATATTTTGTTTATTTGCCATTCTGGTAGCTATGTATGTAGTAGTGTGTCATTAGATTTTTAATTTGCATTTCTTTAATGACTGAAGATGCTGAACATCTTTCCATATGTTTGTGTGCCATCTCTATATATCTGGTGATGTTTTTATTTAAATCTTTTGCTTTTTCTTTTTTGATTGAGTTGTTTGTTTTCTCATGGTTGAGATTTTAGTGATCTTTATATATTCTGGATAAAAGTTCTTTACCTGATATGTAATTTTCAAGTATCTTCTCCCAGTCTCTAGTTTATTTTTTCATTTTCTTGACACTATCTTCAAGACCAACTGTTTTAAGTTTCGAAGTCCACTTTGGTAATTTTCTCTGTTGTGAATTATGCTTGAGGTATGAGATAATGGGTTAAAGCTCTTTCTTCCTCTCTTTTCTTTCCTTTCCTTTCCCTTCTTTTCTTTTCTTTTCTTTTCTTTTCTTTTCTTTCTTTTCTTTTCATTCTTTTCCTTCCTTCCTTCCTTCCTTCCTTCCTTCCTTCCTTCGCATATCCATGTTTAATAATCCCAGCACCATTTGTTGAAGATTTTTTTCTTCATTAAGTTGTTTTTGTACTTTAGTTAAAAACCTCAATTGTGAAAAAAACAAAAACATCAATTGTGTCTGTTTCTGAGCTCTGTATTCTGCTCTGCTGATCTGTATCTACCTGTTTGCCAGTACTGTCTTGATTACTATAGCTTTAGAATATCTTGAAATTAATATGTATTCTCCAGCTATATTTTTTTCTTAAACAATTTTTTAAAATGTTTATTTTTAAGAGAGAGAGAGAGAGAGAGAGAGGTCAGCACGAGTGGGGGAGGGGCAGAGAGAGGGGGAGACAGAATCTGAAGCATGCTCCAGGCTCTGCACTGTCAGCACAGAGCCCGATGTGGGGCTCGAACCCACAAATCATGACATCATGCCCTGAGCCGAAGTTGGGCACTCAACCAACTGAGCCACCCAGGCGCCCCTACACTTTTTTTCAAAAATGCTTTGGCTCTTCTGGTTCCTTTGCCTCTCTGTATAAATTTTTGTCACTATCTACAGAAAAAAATCTCACTGGCATTTTGATTAGAATTGCATTGATTCTATACATCAGTCTGAGGAGAATTAACATACTATCCATGAAGATCACCCAAATGAGAACAAGTAAGGTGTCAGCCACCTTACTTCCATTTGGTACAGACTCAAAAGGGAATCTAAAAGGAAAATATAAAAGCTTTTTAATGAAAAAGAAAGCTTCAGGTTGTCCTTGTTGGAAGTTGTTGGTATGGGGAAGCTGGAAGCTTGCCTGACTAGCAGTGGGGCATCCTATGTGATTGGTTAAGGGAGCGTATTTGGTTTTCTCTGGTTGGTCCTAAATTGGAAGTGGAGGCAAAAATTAGAGAAGCTGACAATTATTGATCAAGTCCTGGATGTTTGGAATCAGTCAATAGCTCTAGAAGTTGTGGTTTGGCTTCCTCAACTAGTTGCTGCAGAGTTTGTAGGTCAGAGTTCTATTTTTGTATTTGGTCTATCATCTTTTTGTATATTTATCCTCTCGCTTAGGATTCCATGTAGACAGTCATGTGGCCTGCAGGTAGAATTTTATTTCTAACTTTCTAATCTGTGTGACTTTTATTTTCTTCCATAATTGTACTGACTAGGACTTCTGCACAATGTTGAAAAGGAGTGGTGAGAGCAGACTTGCTTTTGTTCCTGATCTTAGAAAGAATTTAGTCTATCCCTGTTGAATGTGATGTTAGCTGTAGGGGTTTTTTTTTTTTCAACGTTTTTTATTTATTTTTGGGACAGAGAGAGACAGAGCATGAACGGGGGAGGGGCAGAGAGAGAGGGAGACACAGAATCGGAAACAGGCTCCAGGCTCTGAGCTGTCTGCACAGAGCCCGACGCGGGGCTCGAACTCACGGACCGCGAGATATTACTAATAATATATTCTCCCCTCTTTAATTTCTGAAGTTCCCGTGTTTCCCTTTCGTATCCTTGTCCCTCAATGTAAAGAACTGCTTTTAGCATTTTTCTTAGTACAAGTGTGTGGTTAATAAATTCTTTTAGCTTCCTGCTTCTGAAATGTCTTCAATTATCCTCGATCCCTGAAAGATGCTCTTGCTGGATATAGAATTTTTGGTTGATAGTTCTTTTTGTTTCAGTACTTTAAAGATGCTTTGGTGTCATGGGCTTCTGGCTGCCTCAGTGGGTGGCACTTGTGACCCTTGATCTCGGGGTTGTCAGTTTGAGTCCCACATTGGGTGTAGAGATTACTTAAAAATAAAATCTTAATAAAAAAAAGATGCCTTCAGTGTCTCCTGAATTATTGTTCCTTTAAGGTAATGTATTATTTTTCTCTGGATGCTTTCAGGAGTTTTCTCCCCTCAATCTTTGGTTTTTAGCAGTTTATGATGTGTCTGGGTGTGATGTTCTTTGAATTTATCAACTTTTTCATGTTTACCCAGTTTGTCAAGTCTATAAATGTTTATATTTGGCTAAATTTGTGGAGTTTTTACCAGTATTTCTTTGTGTGTGTGTGCACCTCAGTCTCTTCTAGATTTCCATGACATGACTGTTAGACCTTTTCTAGTGATTCCTTCTCTGCTGAGAACTTTTACCTTTCCAGTCATTTCTGGTTACTTTCACCTTGTGGAATATAGATGTAAGTGTTTTAAATCTTATACTGGTAATACCTGTGTTATTTTAGGCTTGACATCTATTAATTATTTTTTCTCCTTGAGAGTAGTCACTTTTTTTTAATTCTTTGTACTTTGTCATTTTGGCATGTTATTTTAAGTGTATTTTGAATATTATTTTGTTAGACTTTGGGTCCTGTTAAAGATCTTCTGAGATGTTGATGTTTGTTTTGGCAATTAACTCAATCAGATTAAGACTACAGGTTCTGTCTCTCCCACTATAGACGATGCTTTCCGTGTTCTCCTGGTTGAGTTCCCCTTCACATGCCACACTCAGTAGTCAGTTAGTCTGCACCTTGAGTGGTGGTTTATACAGTAGTTTAGTTCTCAAAGACTTTGCTATGCTTCTTTGGGTCTGTTCCATGCTGCATCTCAAGGATGATTCTGGGACTTCTGTTAATTCCTCTTCAGAATTAAGGGTCCCTTATTTGGCTTGCTCTTTGCTGGGATTCTCTTCCTAATCTCTGACTCCTAGTGGCCCCTTTCACAATTCCTCCTGCTAAAAAGACAGGTTTCTCACAGAGAGTTTTAGCCCTTCTTACTGTTATACGGTTCCACGTGACTGACTTCACCCTTGGGGTAAAGCCATGAGAGAAAAGAGAAAAATTACAGGATTCCTCCCACATACTTACGACCACAGGGGCCCCTTTTCTTATTTTTTCCAGACAGAGAGAGGCTTTTCTCTCAGAATTCAAGGTATCTCAAACCATGCCTGAGGTACAGTTCTCTTGCTTCCCTTTAGGCAAGACCAGGAGGGAAAAATTAAATGTGAAAACAAACTTGGTAGCTCCCACATTCTCCAACTCACATGGGTCCCTTTTACTCATCCTTTGGCCAGAAAGTGGGGCTTTTTTATTATCTCTTCCCATGGACAGTTCCACAACTTATACCACCCTCGGTTCAAAAGAAGAAGGTAAAGGAGGAAAAACCCTCAGAAAATTCCACCGTTCTGGTTTTTATTCAAGTTTTGACCTTTCTTCTCTATCCACTGGCTATTTTTACTTTTTAGGATCCTCAGGTAGTTGCTTTCTGTATTCTGTTCATTTTTTAGTTGTAATCAGTAGGGAAGAGAGAGAGAGGCTGGAATAGCCATATTGTATTCTGTCCAGGGCTAGAATTGACATTCATATTTTTAATGCCTTGGTCTTACAAGTGAATTGACACTTAAGGATCCTCATACATTTGAGAAAAGTCTCCAATATGAGAGATGACACCAAGGAACTCAGAACAAACTAAATGAAGCTTCCAAGAAGTAAACCTAAAATAAAAATGGATGGTTTTATCTCATTAGATCTAAGAAATAAGTGGTATCTTTAAACAAAGAAGATTCTATTTATGTAAACGAATAATCATAGGATAGGAGAGAACACTTAGAAATTAAACATATGGTAGCAGTAAGTTTAATAAGTGAATTTAATAGAAGACTTGGAAGAGTTACATCATGTTAATCTCCAAGAAAATGGAGTAAAAGGAAAAAGAGATGGAAAATAAAAGAAAGGGGTAAAAAAAAAAAAAAAAACCCTAGAGGTTCAGTTTAAGAAGTCCAACATTTGGCTAAGTGGTAATATGTGCAAAATTTCTGGCATTGAAAAACATGAATTTGTACATTCAAAGGGCCTACCAAGGACCCTTCACAATGAACAACTTAAGACCTATATCAAGGCACATCCTTTGTGAAATTAAAAAAAATGTTTTAATGTATATTTATTATTGAGAGAGAGACAGAGTATGAGCATGGGAAGGGGCAGAGACAGGAGAAGACACAGAATCCGAAGCAGACTGCAGGCTCTGAGCTGTCAGCACAGAGCCCGATACGGGGCTTGAGCTCACCAACTGTGAGATCATGACCTGAGCTGAAGTCAGATGCTCAACTGACTGAGCCACCCAGGTGCCCCTGTGAAATTTTAGAACATCAGGATTAGGGGCACCTGGATGGCTCAGTTGGCTAAGCGTCCGACTTCGGCTCAGGTCATGATCTCACAGTTGGTGAGTTCGAGCCCCACATCAGGCAGGCTCTGTGCTGACAGCTCAGAGCCTGGAGCCTGCTTAGGATTCTGTGTCTCCTTCTCTCTCTGCTCCTCCCCCATTCGTGCTCTGTCTCTCTCTATCAAAAATAAATAAACTTTAAAAAAATTTTTTAGATCAGTAGGATTAAAAAGAAGTTTCTTAAAAGTCTCATAAAGGAAGAAAAACAGGACATATTCAAGGGTCAGAACGGCAGCAGGTTTTTCAAGGACAATGGCTTTAAAACTCCTGAGGGAAAATTATTTTTAATTTATAATTATATACCCCCAAAACTACCAATCCACTCTGATGGTAGAAGAAAGATATTTTAAGACTCCACATCTCAGAAATGTTACCTCCAGTGTAATATTTTCTCAGGGAAGCTACTAAAAGATTGTTTCACCAAAACAAGTGATTAACCAAGGGCAAAAGGAAGATCTAAGAAGGTTTGAGGTAGGGAAGAGATTGGAAGTTAGGATGACAGTCAGTATGTGTGTGTATGTGTAGAGAGAAGGAGAGGGAGATGGAATAAAAAAGCAAACGGGGTAAAATAACAGTAGGTGAGTCTAAAGAATATATGGGTGTTCTTTGTTCTATTTTTATTTTTGTGACTTCTTATAAGTTTGAAAATATTTCCAAATAAGTTTTTTAAAACTTAAAAAATAAAAAACATGTTAGGGTGTCAAAAAAAAGGATAATATTGCTCAGAAGGACTTTGGAAAATTAATGATGGTGGCATAGAAAAAGAAAAAATAAGAATAAATTATTAACTCCAGGAAAAGCAATTTGTGCACAAAAAGAAATGTAATTATAGTTTTAATAGAATTTCTGATATAATATGTTACTGAAAAAAATGCATTTCCTATGGAATTGAACCTTAAAAATACCAGGACTAGGAATTTATTGCTTAAAAGTGACTTAACATCAAATAAAAGAAAATGGGAGTGGAGACTCCTGGAAATTAAGTTTAATACACTTGTGGGTAGTTTTCTATATGTAAATGATACTTTGATCAAAAGTACATTTAAAAAGTACATTTCCCAGGGCTTATGGGAAAACAAGGGATGGGGTGGACCATTCAAAACCTGTGTAAATGTAACCAGATGATGAAGAGAAAGCAACAATAATCCTAATTAAAATACTGACAGAGTTCAAAGAGTTGTTAAATTTTACATAAATAAATAATATGGTCACCGTAAGACTTCACCTTGGGGGTGGAGGGAAGAAATGTGAAGGAAGCTTGCTGGCTGAGAATGTAAGGAAGCGCCGCAGCAGCTGAATTATGGAGACAACAGTAAAACAAAGATTGTGGAGAACCACACACTAAGCAGTGTCATGAAAGCCAAAGGCCAGACCGTGGTATGGACTGTATTTCTCTGTGGCTTGCTGCATCATTGAATAGATTATCTGAAAAGATCATTTGAATGTGTATACAAAGAAATTTCTGGGTAAATACCAAAGAAACCACTAAAATGAGTTGAAAGTGCTTGCCTCTGAGAAGGGTGACTCCAAGATCAGAGAACTAATATCATGAAAACAAATTTAAAAAATCTTACCAAATGAGAATACAAGTCTTCCATCAAGTTCCTCAGAAATTTTTATAGTAGTAATCACAAGTATTTTTTTCACATATGGTATTACCAGATACCATGCTAGGCCAATACAAGGATTATCCCACTGTTGTGCGTTTTCCAGGATCCATTTTTCCTTTTTAGTGGTTTTTGACCCTTTTGGGTTCTTGAGATAATGTGAAAAAACAGACCTTTCATCCTGAAAAAATTTTAAGTTTTGTTCCACACCTCGTGTCCACAGTGGGTTGGGAATGAGGCCCTTTCCTGGTACAAGCTGGTCATTTCCTCAAAAGAAACTTTGACAAAGATTTTCTAAACCCAGACATTAACTTCTTTGTTTCTCTGATTTTTGTGTTCCATTGTTATTTAGCTTTAACATCTGGATGAATGTAGATATTTATATGGTACCTTTTCCTCTGAAAAATTGTTACTAAGTTGATGATGTATCATAACCCATGATTTTAGAATGAGAGAAATATCTTTTTTTTTTTTTTTTTTTTAATCTTCACCCAGGGCCATCTTCCTCCCATGAACCATGCTGTTAACTCTCACAACAAAATGGTAGGAGAGGATGTCCTAGCTCTTGTTGAAGGGCCTCATCTTTGATTTACTTGGACATTGGGCTTTACCTGAAACTTTACTATCAAGAGGGCTTGTTTCTGTCAGAGGAATGGGTGAAAAATTACCAGAGCAGTTGTAATTGTTTGGGGTACCAGAAAAAAAAAATAGCAAACAAGCTTTATATGGCAAGAGGTGGAAGCAACCCAGTGTCCCTGAATGGACGAATGGATAAACAAAGTATGGTATACACAGAAAATGGCATATTAGTCAGCCTTTTATTTAAAAAGCAAAGAAATCGTGTCACATGCTACATGTATGAACCTTGAAGGAACTGTACTAAATGAAATAAGCAGTCACATAAAGCCAGGTACTGTGGGATTTCACTTATATGAGGTATCTAAAGTAAGGTAGTCAGATTCATAGAAACAAAATGAAAAGGTGGTTGCCAGGGACTGGGAGGAGAGAGAAAAGCAGAGTTGCTTCAGTTTTGCAAGATAAAAAGGTTCTGGAGATGTTTCACAACAATGTAAGCATATTTAACATTGCTGAACTGTGCACTTAAAGATGGTTAAGGTGGTAAATTTAATGTGTGTGTGCGTGTGTGTGTGTGTGTGTGTGTGTTTTACCACAATTAAAAAAAATAGGAGCGCCTGGGTGGCTCAGTTGGTTAAACATCCAACTTCGGCTTGGGTCATGATCTCGCAGTCCATGGGTTCAAGTCCCACATCAGGCTCTGTGCTGACAGCTCAGAGCCTGGAGCCTGCTTTGGATTCTGTGTCTCCCTCTCTCTCTGCCCCTCCCCTGCTCGTGCTCTCTCTCTCTCTCTCTCTCTCTCTCTCTCTCTCAAAAATAAATAAACATTAAAAAAAAAAAAAAAGTTTAGTCTTAGATGCAGCTTTGTTCAGATAGATCCCAAAGAAGGAATCCAGAAGGGTCTGATCTACAGATGCCCAGTTCCTTCTTGTAAACTGATCAATCAAGCAAGTTTTTGCTACCAGCCTAGCAAGAGATAAGTGAGGGGATGGGTCAAGAGGCAGGAAGTATTGCTGAAATGGAGGTCTCTCCATGTGGAAATTTGGTGATTAAATTTACTACACATACTTAGAACTCAAATATCTATGTATTTGTTGTATAAAGAGAATTTTTCAATTGCTATTATTAAATTGTATTGTTAAAATATAATGGTAAAAGCAAAATCATCACACATTACAAAATTTAAATACCAAAGAAAAAAGCAAATGATTTCCAATATGTAAATAAGCAAATAAATAAAAGTCATCAGAAGTTTAAAACTTGTGAATGTAATCCTAAAATTTGTATGGGACCATAGAAGATCCCAGGGCACCCAGGTGGCTCAGTTGGTTAAGCACTTGAGTTCAGCTCAGGTCATGATCTTGCTATTCATGAGTTTGAGCCCCACATTGGGCTCTCTGCTGTCAGCACAGAGCCCACCTCAGATCCTCTGTCTCCCTCTCTTTCTGTCCCCCAAAATAAATAAACATTAAAAAAATAATTTAAAAAAAAGACCCCAAATAGCCAAAGGAACCTTGAAAAAGAAAAAACTGAAGGTATCACAATTCAAGACTTTAAGGTACATTACAGAGCTGTAGTGATCAAAACAGTATGGTACTGGATTAAGATAGACACATAGATCCATAGAACAGAAGACCCAGAAATAAACCCACAAATTACATGGTCAGTTTTTGACAAAGGAGGAAAAAATATACAATGGGGAAAAGACAGGTTCTTCAACAAATGGTGTTGAGAAAACTGGATAGCTACATGCAAAAGAATGAAACTGGACCACTTTCTTACACCATACACAAAAGTCAACTCAAAATGGATCAAAGAGCTACATGTGAGACCTGAAACTATAAAATTGTAGAAGAGAGCACAGGCAGTGATGTCTCTGATATCAGCTGTGGCAACATTTTTCTAGATAGGTCTTCTGAGGCAAGGTAAATAAAAGCAAAAATAAATTTCATCAAAATAAAAATCTTCTAAAAATAAAAAAAATAAAAATCTTCTGCGCAGCAAAGGAAACAGCCAACAAAACTAAAAGGCAACCTAATGAATGGGAGAAAATATCTGCAAATGACATCAATAAAAGGTTAGTATCCAAAATAAATAAAGGATTTATACAACTCAACACCCAAGAAATAAATAATCCAATTTAAAAAATGAGCAGAAGACATGAACAGACATTTCTCCAAAGAAGGAATACAGATGGCCAACAGACACATGAAAAGATGCTTAACATCAGTCATCAGGGAAGTGCAAATCAAAACTACAGTGAGATATCACTGTCAGAATGGCTAAAATAAAAAACACAAGAACCAGCTTTTGGCCAGGATGTGGGGAAAAAGGAACCCTCTTGCACAGTTGGTGGGAATGCAAACTGGTGCAGCCACTGTGGAAAACAGTATGGAGGTTCCTCAAAAAGTTAAAAATAGAACTGCCCTAAGATCCAGCAACTGCCCTACTGGGTATTTACCCAAAGAATACAAAAATAATAACTCAAAGGGATACACGTACCCCTATGTTTATAGCAGCATTACTTACAATAGCCAAGATATGGAAGCAGCCAAAGTGTCCATCGACAGATGAGTGGATAAGGAAGATGTGGTGTGTGTGTGTGTGTGTGTAAAATGGAATATTACTCAGCCATAAAAAAAGAATGAAATCTTGCCATTTGCAACAACATGAACGGGGCTAGAGAGTATAATGCTAAGCGAAATAGACCAGAGAAAGACAAATACTATATGATTTCACTCATGTAGAATTTAAGAAACAAAAAATGAGCAAAGGGAAAAAGACAAACCAAGAAACAGACTCTTAACTATAGAGAACAAACTGATTGTCAGAGGGAAGGCAGGGGGTGGGGGGGATTGGGCAAAATAGGTGATAGGGATTAAAGAGTACAGTTGTGATGAGCACTGGGTAATGTATGGAAGTGTTGTATCACTATATCGTACACTTGAAACTAATATAACACTGTATGTTAACTACACTGGAATTAAAATTAAAAACTTAATAAAAAATGACCAACAAGGGGTGCCTGGGTGGCTCAGTCAGTTAAGCATTCGACTTCAGCTTAGGTCATGATCTCGCGGTCTGTGAGTTCGAGCCCCACGTCAGGCTCTGTGCTGACCGCTCAGAACCTGGAGCCTGCTTCGGATTCTGTCTTCCTCTGTCTCTGCCGCTCCCCTGCTTGTGCTCTGGTCTCTCTCTCTCTCTCAAAAATAAATAAACATTAAAATAATTTTTTTTAATGACCAAAAAGATCATCATTTAAAAAAAATGAGAACATTTTTTTTTTCTCAATTGGTTAATATCCCACCTCCTTCCATAAATTACTTGGGGCAGGTCTGGGATAAGTAAAATAATAGAATTGTGATTATAGATGGGACAAGGAGAAAATGGTTAGAAACTAAGATAAAGCCAGGAATAAAGTTAGCACATAAAATGTATCTCATATAGTTCCATATAGCTTTTAGAAGTGGGGGAAAACTCAGTATTTTCAAATGTCCCAACTTGAAAAAAATTCACTAAGAAGTTTTTAAATTACAACCACCCTTAGCAGTTTTAAGTGTCATTTATGAAAATCTGTTCTCATTGACCTTTCCAAGGAAAATAATCTTACATAATGTCAGTCTACTTTGTGAGTTGACTTGCTAACACTTATTCCATCGTTCATCAAAGTTTATTAAACTTTATTATATTCATCAAGTAATTAAGTGATCGTTCTGTTTGGTTGAAAATGCTAGAATGGTAATTGTACTTTATAACTTAATGTGACGTGAGGGAAACGGCGTAGCAGTGTGATCAGGAAGACCAGAGATCTAATTTTGGTTTTGAGGTTGGATTCCTACCTAGATAGCCAGGTACTTACTGCTTGTGGTAAAGAGGAGTGTGGATCAACAGGAAGGAACTAACAACTTAATTGGGGAGATGGGAAGACTCTGGTGTTGGAATGTTTGGGTTTTGTTTGTTTGTTTGTTTAGGAAAGGTACTTAAATTCTCCTTTCACACTATTAGTAAGTATACCAGAATTAGTATACCAGGACTACTCAGATGTATCCAGGAGTAGTCAGGTGTTCCATTCATCAAAATTACAGAAAAGTTGGGGCACCTGCATGGCTCAATCGGTTAAGCGGCCGACTTCGGCTCAGGTCATGATTTCGTGGTCCATGAGTTCTAGCCCCGCGTCGGGCTCTGTGCTGACAGCTCAGAGCCTGGAGCCTGTTTCAGATTCTGTGTCTCCCTCTTTCTGACCCTCCCCCGTTCATGCTCTGTCTCTCTCTGTCTCAAAAATAAATAAACATTAAAAAAAAAAACTAAAAAAAATACAGAAAAGTTAAGATTTGTGCATTAAAATTTAAAAAGTAACTAAAAATCATCATGAGTGATGTGTGGGTAGAGGTGGAAATGAAACAAAAGAGGTTTAATTTTGAAGCCGGGTGATGAGATTATTACATGGATTGTTCTGTTAACTTTGCGTCTGTACATTTAACGCTTTCCACAATAAAATGTTTCTTTAAAGCAACATTCTGGTCTACCGTATTAGGAAATCAGAAGATATTTAGAATCCAGAAGTCAAGAAATAGCCATGTAAGCATATTATTTAGAAATGTGGAATTAAATAGGGAAAAAAGGTTAAAAGATATCAAAATCGTTGCCTCTTGGGGGTCAGAACTGTGTGTGGAGAGGGCTGGAGTATGGGGTGTCTATTCTGTAAGACTTTCAGTGTTATTTGATTTTTAAACCTTATATACGTATTACTGTGATAAGCCAATATATTCATTCTATGGATTTCTGCATTGTTTTCAGGAAAAAGATCGACATGATCCTATGTGAATAATTAGAGATCAGTGTTTGGAATATATAAAAATTCTGTTTGCCGGTTATAATTTTGGCAGTCTGCCCAGTTATTTCCATTGCCAAAGGTGGTGATTTACATTTGAATTCCTACTTCAGATGAGTGGGGCTAAGAAGTTGATTGCACATAGTTTCTTCCGTCTGCTCTTGCTCTCCTGCAGTTTGTTTTTTACACAATAGTCAAGAGTGATCATAAATAAGCTTATATTACTCTCCTATTTTAAAGCCACTGAATGCCCTCCCATTGCAATTAGAATAAAATTCAAACTCTTCATCATGGCCTACAAACAAGGCCATAAATGATGTAAATGACTGGGTGCCTCATTCTCTTGCCATTCTTCCCTCATCGCTGTGTCAGCCTTGATGGCCTTAGGACACTCATCGCTCATTCCTGCCTCAAGGCCTTTGTGCTTGCTGTTCCTCTTGAGATTGGCTGCTTTTCATCATTCAGGATTTAATTCATTCAGGATTTTAGTTCCTGGAAAAGGCCATCTCTGACCATCTAGCTAGAATAGCTCCCTCCACCCCTTCTCCGTCTAGAGCTGAGTGGTACTGAGTGTGGTCCTCAGACTAGAAGCTTGAGCTGGGAGGTTTTGTTTTGTTTGGAAACACAGAGTCCTAGGCCCTAACACAGACCTGCTAAAGGAAAACCTGCATGTTAATGAGACCCCAAAGTGATCATATGCACTTTTAAATTTTCAGAAGCTCTGGTCTCGAATAATCTCCCACCTCACTTTTCCCACATATCTGTTAATGGTTTCATCCATTTCTGAAGATAACTTTGTCATTTGTTCACCTGTTCACTACTTCTCCTCCCTAAATGGAATAAGCGTTCCACAAGGGCACCACCTCTTCTGACTGGTACTCTCCTGGATTCCAATGCCTGACCCATTATCTGCACCTAGAACATGCACAATGAGTATTTGATGTGTGAAAGAATACAAAAACGTGGAGATTATTTTGTGTTCCTCAAAGTGTGTAACTCTGTACAGTAAAAATCTTCAGGGCTCTCGCTTGTAAAAAATATATATATTTTTAAAATAGGGTGATGGGGGCTCCTGGGTGGCTCAGTCAGTTAAGCGTCCAACTTCGGCTCAGATCATGATTTTGCGGTTCATGAGTTCATGTCGTGTGCTGACAGCTCAGTGCCTGGAGGCTGCTTCAGATTCTGTGTCTCCCTCTCTTTCTGCCATTCCCCACTCACGCTCTTTCTCTCTTTCTCTCAAAAATAAACATTAAAAAAATTTTAAAATAGTGTGACAAATAAAGAATCACTTATTTATCCTTGTCTTCAGGTAGTTTGTTTTCCAAACCAAAGTTTAGGTTTTATTGAGTGCTTTGCTATGGACTTAAAACCATTAGTGTTTTCTTTCTGGTATTTTAAAAAGCATGCTCGTAGTTAAAGTTATCTTCAAAAGTTTTCATCCGAAGTAAATGTTAGTTTGATATTTGAATCAAATTTTATTAGATCAGAAGTAATCTTTTTAAAAAATAGGAAAATATGGTTCTGAAAATGCGAAGTGAAATGCAAAACTTGAGGTTAAACTGCAAATAAAAACAATGGAACAAATAGTGTGTCAGTTTTTTACTCTTGAGGTGTGTATTGATTGTAGGAAGGGCCTATAGTTTCTGCTCTTGTTCTACATTTAAAGATGTGTTCCCAAGATACATTTCCTATTGCATATCCTGGTGAAATTTGTCAGGAAGCAACACTGCAATCTACAGACTTTGAATGAAGAAATAGGGCAGCTTAAGTCAGTGGCTTTCAATGGGGGTGGTTTTGTCCCCCTCCAGGAACATTTGGCAATGGCTTAAGACATTTTTGGTTGTCACAACTGGCGGGTTGTACTACTAGCATCTAGTGGGCAGCGCCCAGGGATACTGCTAAACACCCTGTCATGCACTGAACCGCCCCCAATTGTAAAGAATTCTTTAGCCCAAAATGTGAGTGGTGCTGCTGCTAGGAGGCTCTGGCTTAAATTGAGAGAGCCCTTTCTCTGCAGATACTAATGCCATCAGAGAAAGAGTACTTTGAGGGTGCCTAGGTGGCTCAGTCAGTTAAGCGTCCAACTTTGGCTCAGGTCATGATCTTGCAGTTTGTGAGTTTGAGCCCCTCGTTGGGCTCTGTGCTGACAGCGCGGAGCCTGCTTGGGATTCCCTCTCTCTCTGTCCTTCCCTGCTAGTGCGTGTGTGCACTCTCTCTCTCAAGATAAATAAACATTTGAAAAGAAAAAGAGTACTTTATCCTACCTTTTGCATAAGAGAATATATAGAAATAGGCAACTTAGAGATTCAGATGGGTGTATTGGCATGGCATTCTCAAGTAATTTTATATTTTTAAAAATAGGAGGACTCAAAATAGGGTTATTGGTTTTCCTTATTTTACAGATGGGGTCGAGGATTTGGTCTTTTGGGTTCCATTTTTGGAAAGGATGGTGTATTAAACCAGCCAAACAGTGTCTTTGGACTTATATTTTATATACTACAATTATTACTTGGTAAGTATACAGCAATACAAAAATAAGTTTGTTTTGTTGTATTCCATTTAGTACTTTGTGTCTTTTCCCTGAAATGTCTTTATATTAAATAAAAGCATGTTAATGATAGAACCACTAGTTTGCAGTACATTTTTCTGTTGTGAAAATTTGGCTCCCTAAGATTTTGATGATGCTAATGCTGAACTTGGTATCTGTTGGTGTTTGATCAAGGATGGCAACATCCCATAGTGTCCAGAAAAAACAGTCCCAATCAGAGAACTTATTACTCCAGTCTTCCCTGGAAACTTTTTTTCTTATTACTTTATATACTGTGTGGTTACTTAAAACTACTACATACTGAGAAAACACTAACAGTGAACCATGTGCATAATTTCATCACCTTTACACCTCCACTATTCCTATTGCTTTCTGTTCTTTTTACTTAATTTTATGTGAATCCTTATTTTGTTTCTCCTTTTCAGTTTTTTGTTGTTGTTGATAACAAGGTTTCAATTTTTTTATGCTCATTAACACTGTGGTAATCAACATCGTTTAAAGACCCCTTCACACACACCTCCCTCCTTGAATTAGTTCTGCAAAATAAATTTCCAAACATGAGATGGATGAGTCAAAACACATAGATTTTTTTTAATGTTTAAATTTCTAATTCAGTAGTTACAAAGTATAGCCATTATTACATTTTAATTTCCTTACATTGTCACTTTTGTTGATGGGATCCTGATAATAGTCCATTTCCATATTTGTTAGAAACATTTTACCCATTCTTTTTCCTTTTTTATGTTAGTTTGGTGAATTTTGATCATACGAAAATTTTTTATGTTTTTAGAGTTAAATCTATCCATTTTTATCTTTGGGCTTCAATTGTTAATATTCTGCCCTATTATCTGCCAGCTCTTTTCTGCTCTTCTGTCTAGCTGAAGTTGATTTGTTATGAGGCAAATTGTGAATCTAAGTTTCCTAAATATTCCTTATCAAGTTTGACCTGTTCTATATCCTATAGAAATACAAAAATATACACAAGGATATGCACAGCAGTACAGTTTAAAATAGCAAAAAAATTGGAAGCGTTCAAACGTAATGGCTGAATAAATTAGGTTACCTCCATACTAGAAAATACTATGTAGCCATTTAAGGAAAAAGTAGGTCTACATGTATATTCTGGAAGGATCAAGACATAGGTTAGTGAAAAAAGTAAATTATAGTATAATAGATACAAGTTTATGTTACATATATGCATGTGAATGCATAGGAAAGGGTCTGGTGGTTGGAGGCCAGGAGTGAGATTTTTATTTTTTATTCCATTTATTTTTTCTGTTTGGATTTCTAAAGAAGAATCTATAAATCCAAACATATAAGCCAAAATTAAAATAGCCCAAAACATGCTTTTGACTATGTTAATTTTTGGAGATAGAAATGGAACAAATTTCTATATATAATATTTGATTTGTGAATTTCCTTATATATATATTTTTAAATCATATGTATCCTTTGTATCTTTTCTGTTCACAATTTTGTGCATTCACATGCATTTTTAATGTCTGGAGGCACATTGAAGGCATATATATGTGAGCTCATTTAACAGTTTTCCAGAGCACATCATCTTCACTCCCTTCTAAGGTGTTTGAGAGACAGCATTTTTAATTTTTCCATAGGTAATACATTCATGAGTTCAAAAGTAAAAAAAAAAAATTAAAATGCTGTCCAGTGAAACGCCTACCTCACCCCTCGTCCCCCTCTGCCCACTTCCTACTGCCTTTCATGCCCAACTGGTATCTGCTTGTTGTTGCTGTAGAGTTTCGCAAGGCATATCCAAGAAAATACAAATATATCATCTTAATTTTCCTGCTTTTAAAATATAAAAGGCAGATGCTATACATATTGTTCTATATACTCTTTCTTTTTTGCTTGACTAATAACATTGATATCCATAGCCGTCCACTAAGTGTCTTCATCCTTCCTTACAGCTGCAAAATATTCCATTGTTTGATAGTACTGTCATTTATTTAGAGTTACAGCACATTGTAAATTCCACCGGGAATTGTATCCCAAGCCACCAGCCTACATTACGTTACATTAGGACAGGTTTGATACAATAGTACTTAACCAACAGCCAGTATTTATGGAGCATTCAAAGTGCTTTGTACCTATTAGCTCCTTTATTTATCTTTTTGTTTGTTTGTTTGTTTGTTTAACTAAGCTCTAAGCTCAACATGGGGCTTGAACTCACAACCCTGAGATCAAGAGTTGCACTCTCTGCCAGCCAGGCGCCCCACCTATCAGGTCTTTTAATCCACACATCAGTATTAGGAGGTAAAAACGATTATTATCTCAAGGAAGAGAGTGACATGGAGGAAGTAAATAACAGCTCGTATCATTCTGAAACTCACTTTCTTTTTAAAATTAATGTGGCAGCATTAATTTTTGAAGTTTTAGACATTTAGCATCGATGACGTTAGCAAACTGTTTAAGTAAAGGGCCAGACAGAAAACCATCTAGGCTTTGCTGGCTGTCGCAGCTACTCAGCTCTACCACAGATGTTACCTAAATGAGTGAGTGTGACTGGGTTCCAGTCAGTCTTTATTTACAAAAGCAGGTGGCCAGGTTGGCCAGCCCCTCACTGTAAGTAATCCAATAGTATCTTAGTCTTCAAGAGTCTTATGAGAGGTCATACTTTAGTACTGACCAGTCCTGTGGGCAAGTCAGGCCTTTATGGTGAGACTATAGCCTCCAGGCAGCTTCTCATTCAACAAGAGGTGGGGATTTCAGCTCCTTAATTAACTTCTTCAAACCTCCTACCACCAATTATTTTTTCCTCTTTGTGTTTTCCTTGTCCGTTAGTTGTTGGGTAGGAGGGTAGTGTAACATGCTCTAACTCCTCTGTCCTTGAGAATAAGCACACACGTTCTCATTTCTGTTAGCTGTGGGAAATTACAAAACAATACACGTGAGGATGTCAGCACGGAGAGCGCCCTGGTTTAGTGCACATAACTGCCTTTTTTCTTGATCTGCTTTGACCCACATGTGGCCAACTGGCCAAACGTGGTTTCCGTTATCTTCCAGGGTGAGCCCTTTCTGAAATGTTTACTACAATTTTTTTTCCCCTTCTTCAGCAGCATATTGGTATAATCATCTCCCATTTCGGATTTTTGATAAATTTGATCTAAACATGGAAAGCAAATTTTACTTCCCACACATGGGGAGCCTCCAGTGCAAAGGCCAGGGGAAGCGTGTCCTGCTTGGGAGAGAAGGTTGGGGTCCTCACATTCCTTTATCCATTAGGAGGGGGTGAGACTGTCAATTTTACAGACTGGCTTATTGCATAATGTGATTACAAGACTGCATATTTTCTTTGCATGACTTAACTAAAGCTAGTTTATGATAGAAGTGATACTTCACCTAGAATACTGACAAATCAAAAACACTGCAGCTATAAAACTGGTATTCTGTGTGCAAAAGTCACCCTGCATAATCTTAATAAAATAGATGAGTAACTTTTGTTCTCAAATTCCATAGCATTTTGCAGTAAAATCAGTATTGCAACGCTGCAGCAAATCATGGAGTGCTAGCTTTTAACTCAGAAACTTTCTCGCCATTGTCAAGGACTGACAGAGCCACACGTCTCTTTCTCTTGCAGGCATGACAGCAAGTGCAGTCGCAGCTTTAATCCTCATGACGTCCTCCATCGTGTCTGTGGTGGGGTCATTGTACCTGGCCTACATTCTGTACTTTGTGCTGAAGGAGTTTTGCATCATCTGTGTCATCACATATGTGCTGAACTTCATTCTTCTTATCATCAACTACAAACGACTAGTTTATTTGAATGAGGCCTGGAAACGGCAGCTGCAGCCTAAGCAAGACTGACAGCCTGACCAGCTCCGGACTGACGGCCTGAAGTTCCCTTTTCCATTAAGTTTATTTTGCAGCGGTTTTGTTTTTTGTTTTTTGTTTTTTAATTCTTCACAACAGACACTTTCCCTGAGAATCTTAAACTGATTTTATAAAATCCTATAAATTAGAAGGGGCCCTAGCTATTTTGTGTCAATCTTCATTTTAAATATGGATACAAAAAAAAAAAAAAGGATATGCCGAGCCAATCAAAGACAAGCTTTAACTTTACTTTGAAAATGTTTCTGAAATAATAAAATGTAGCCCTAGCCCCCTGCCCTTGATTGTAAAGTGAGCAACCATTGCTAGTAATTCTCTAATGTGTATAAATTCAATTTCAGGTATAACAAATGTGATCATGACATGAAAATATTTTAGAATAGATACTGTATTAAATATTGCCATGTTTACAATATGTAATATGTTTTTAGCCGATGGATTTAAACATGTAGATTCAACTAGAATCCATTTATGTGATATTTGTAAATAAAGGTAGAAATATTGGATCCATCCCTGCAGAACTTACTGTACAGTTTAGTTGAAGTGTAGCGATGAAGAATTGTCAGCTCAACGTTGACTGAAGAAATAATGAAAATAGTAAGTCCATACAGAGCATCTTGTGAAAAGTACTGACAGCTGTGGGTCCAGCACTGACAGCAAAAATAATAGGGTAGTTGGTTCCCTTTCATCTCCTTCCTCAGAAAGGAAGAAACTAAATTTGGACATTCAAGTCAAGCCTGTGTCTAGTCATAAAACTGGATTGATTATAACCTTACCAAATGAGTCATGTGACCAGACCTTCACATCCAAGGCCTTCAGGACACTAAAAATGGGGAAATGGGTAGATTTCTTTGGAGAAAAGCTGGAAATATTAACATGGCATTTTTAGGTAAAGTCTCTTACAGCAGTTGAATTTTCATGCAGATATTCTTCCTTAACATCGGTGCCAGTCGACCAAACAGTATTAGGACCTTGAAATAACCAGTATAAGCCCAGTTGCTCCAGAGTAGGATTGCTCTTGGGTAGCTCTGTAGTATTTCCTGTTTAATTCTGCACTAATTGGATGTCTAGTTTCTAATTGTTTTAGAGTCCATACTAGATTTGTAAATTTTAGGGCTGACACGCTGCTCAGTTTGCATAACCGGGAGTAGTACGGGTAGAAATATCTGAAGGTAAAATACACTAATGGTGTCACTACTCCTTCTAGTAACTACGCAATGCATAGGTTTTAAGAGTGATTTGAATAAACCCAAATGAAAGTGTGACAGTATGTTTCTATGGTTAACACCTTATATCAGAATGTTAAAAGTGCCTTCTGTCTTAAATCTCAAACCAAATATTTTGTGTGTTGAACTTGGGCAGAAGTGTCCTTCCTTCCTCTTACCATGAAGTAGAAAGCCTGCATCAGTCTATAAAAAGGTTCTGTACAATCATTTTGTTCCTTAGATTGAGAAGTAGTAGCAATGTTTTTGCTTCCAGTTAGATTAATCATTATGTTAAAAATAGACCGGTGACTTTTCTTTAATAAGCCTTCTTTTTGAAGGGAGGGGACAGGCTCTGCTCTGTAAACCGTACTGTGTAGAGTCAGCAACTGTTCAGCAGTTTCCAACTAACTGTCCTAATTGATGCAATGTATTTTTCTGGCCCAAGGCAGGTATAAAATCTGAATTGTAATGAACTTCCAACGGGTTTTAACAGGTTTTGTAAAAGTTGAATTCAGATTTCAAGGCTGTTTTCCCATGAATGTGAATATTTCAATGCCTGTTTTATTATGTGTGTATTGTTCTTGTTTCTAGTTAAAGAACTCTAGAAAGCATTGATCGGATGTCTGGTGTTTGTGGAGAAACAAGTCGTAATGTCGGAGAACTTGTACAATGAGGTCACCTTATCGCAGTGCTTCCCGGTCTGCCAGGCAGTTTACTGCTTCTTTCTTCTAGGCTAGAATGGAAAAGGTTAACAGTGAAGACTTCTGTGGTATATATATAACACTGGTTGTGCTAAATAAGTTCCTCGTGTCCCAATTTCAAATGGATTTTCATCATATTTGGTATCAATCAGCAGAGTATAGTTAAAGCTTGTCTTGATGTTGTGTTCTTGCAAATGTCAACTCTCATGTGATAAAATGTAAAAACGTTCAGCCAGACCCTTCAAGATTTTCCTTTGCTTTCCTAAGCCTTGGGGGAAACACCACTGTTTCAGTTGTACGAAAATTTTTTGCCACATTCCTATGAGCCCAGTAGAATTAATCTCTTTGTTTTCTCACTGAGTGATGAAGGTGTGCCGCCTGAAGTAACAGCAGGGTAATGCCAGTATGTCAGTAAGTAACAGGACCCCAGTGGGTGCTGGGATATTTTTGCCCTGGAAGAATTTAGGCTCCCCTCTACATCCTCTCTTCCACTCCAAGAAGGAGAAAACACCATGCTATAAAATTTGAGGATCATTATGACTTTTTGAGACTGAATATTTAAAACACTGCGACATTACCAGCCACCGACATTGAAGAACAAACTGCGGGGGGGGGGGGGCGGGGAGGGAGAATTGGATTTCTGTTTTTTGCAGTTATTCCATGCTTCTTGGTTTTGGGAATAAGTTGTATGTAACAAATGAAGCCTCTTATTTACTGTGTAGTCATATCATTTGAAGAAATGAGAGAAGCTGTGGTTAAATGATAAATTCTAGGCAATCTAGGTGATTTGGAGGATTTCATTCAGTTTTGCATTTCAGCTAGGTGCTTTCCAGGAAGGTAAACTGGTGAAATAACTCAGGTTTAACTAGCTGTGTGCCAGGAATTACTTTTCCTTTGTGTATGTCACCTCTCTTTATTACTTTTAAAGATGTTGAAAGCATTGACTGTTTCATACAGAGATCTGCCATTTGGTACAAGAGATCTTTGGACCCTACTAAGTAGGATATAGGACCAAGACTACAGTGAAATTAAACCTAATTAAACCTAAATTGTTGGCTTTTATTTGTTTGTATTTCATTTATATCTTTAAGATTATCAGCAAAAGTGCAAAGTAATCTTCAGCAATTGCTTTTGTAACTGAGATTAGAACCACTGCTTAACGTGAGTGAATGCTGACAGACCTTGTCTTGAAAATCTGTATTGGACAAATGCCAACAAGAAATTCACTATCATTATTGGCAACCTATTGGGAAGGAATACCTAACCTGCAACCTTTGTCCTCATGGGTTTTCCCCCGAGATACAAGCATTGGTGGAACATTTCTATTCAGACATTTTAGGCAGCACTAATGATTCCTAATCTGTGAGAACTACCCTTCAATCAAACAAAAGGGGCAGGGGTGGGAATCCAGGCTACTTGGTTTTTTTGTTTGTTTGTTTTTTACAAATAATTAGCCCAGAAAAGGTGAAATGTTTTGTTATAAAACTGTATTAAGCATGGCCTAAGTATTAGGTGTATGATCTGTATAGTATGTTCCATCGAAAATATTTATTACTAGTGCTTTCAGCTCTGGAGTAAACATTCATTTAAAGTGGAGTTCACTGGGCAGACTTCCCCTTTAATATAGATAGAAATATTCTTTACCAGAGATTTAGGACACAGTTTTGCTAACTGGTAAAAACAAATGTAAATATGTAAGAATGTTTATTTGTTGCACATAACTTTTTTGGTATAAAATAAATGTAGACGTTACCTGTGGAAGCTGTACGGCCATCCTTCTTACACTGCAGTATTACATTTCAAGCAAAAAGCTGCAATGAATCCAGTCTTCCTACAAACTATTCTTGAAGCTGATACTGTAACTTCATTTCTACAGGTGTCCTGAGTTGATTCTTTTTCCCTTAAATTAGATGTAATTTATAGAAGACACAGGCAGAAATCTTAAGCGATTCCAGTACTGGAATGCGTGTGGGCTCATGATATATACGGCTGTCAAGAATTCATGAGAAAGGAATTAGTGTTTAGAGTTCTAGAAGCACATGCACGTGCTGATCAGATCTTGCCCACGGCTTTACTTCAGCTCCCCCTGAATGCTCCACTCAGTCCCCTAAAAAGGTAACACCTGCAAGGAAGATGAATCCATTTAAAATATAGTTCAGCCATATTTTATTGAATACAACAAACGCGTTCTCTAGAACCTCAGGATTTAGGAAATGGACCTTACCACTCCTAACTTGTAAAACATTTAAGTGTTTAATTTTTTTTAATGTTGTTAAAGAGTTCTGTGTTATTCCTTGACATTAAATGGAACGCAAAACTTGATTTCCTTCAAGGAACTTAAGTTCAGTGGTAACAAAACAAACATGTAACCCCCAGAACCCCTAACTTCGTATCTGAACCAACAACACCTGCATTTCTTAAAAGTGGTCTAAAGATGGCCACTAAAAGAAGGTTCAGTTATCTTCACTGTCTTTCCTGGAGTTTGGAAAGAAAGGATACAAATGGGTATGTGTTGAGACATGTGAATCAACCACAAGTGAAGTGAATCAAGTTCTGTATTAACTGCTTTGGTTCACGGTCCTCCATTTGACTGGACACCAAAGGGAGCCTTTTTCCAAACCATTGAGCTTTATTTATTTTTTAACGTTTATTTATTTTTGAGAGAGACAGAGCATGACCGGGGGAGGGTCAGAGAGAGAGGGAGACCATGCTGACGGCACAGAGCCCAACGCGGGGCTCAAACCCACGAACTGTGAGATCATGACCTGAGCTGAAGTCGGACACTCAACTGGACATGAGCCACCCAGATGCCCCTTTTTTTAAATATTTATCTTTCAGAGAGAGAGAGCAGGAGAGGGACAAAGAGAGGTGGGGAACAGAGGAACTGAAGCAGGCCCTGTGCTGACGGCAGAGAGCCCAATGCGGGGTTCAAACTCCCAAACCATGAGATCATGACCTGAGCCAAAGTCAGACACTTGACTGAGCCACCCAGGCGCCCCCACAGCATTGAGCTTTAAACCAGGACTGATTCTGCCATCTTGGAATAATGTACCTTACTTGCCTAAACGGAGCCTCTGGAAGAGGAGGAGGAGTGATTCCATAAGGACTAAGACCATCCTCTAGGAGCAAGACAGGTGGCATCATCCAAAAGGACAAAGCCCTAGACTACTTGTCTGTAGGCCTGACCTCTTTAAGAGGGTCCCGTCACATTCAGTGGAGTCGGATATGAAGGCACTAATGGGCCTTTATGCTCCTCTGTCCATTTCTGTCAAGACTAGACTATGGCTGGGGTTGGAATAATGTCCTGGAAGAACTGGTAAGCTCTGAGCTCCCTTCTGATCCAGACATTCTTCATCTCTTACCTTTCTTATGCTTATTTGTCAGCTTAACTTGGTGGAAATTGGTACACAGACCTTGTCGATTATTCCAGTAACATCGCTTTCTGTAAATTCACTGGGACGTGAGCTCATCTGGGAAGCTGAAGAAGCAGTCGTCTTTTCCTCACGCACCTGGTTCGCTGCACAGGCCCTGGGGCCTGAGGGCTGCCAGGCTAGTCCTACGGAAGTGCCGTCTGCACCCAGCAACTCCGGCCGTGGTGTGAGTGTGGAAGCAAGTTTCGCAAGAGTCCGCACACAGCTAAGTTTGTGAAAACAGCCTGACACATAAGAATTTCAGACGCTTTCCAGCAATACAGATCATCGCATTTATGGATGGTCACTTTTAAGACAACTCTTTATTCCCACACTACGAAAGCTTTTATTTGCACCTCTGACATTCCCTTCTGGTAAATTAGTACAAAATCCGGGCCAGAAACTTCCCAGTCGGCCATGCACAGTCCAGGACTGCTGTGGAAGTCGCCCCTTACTTGTGGAGGAGGGGCTGCTATCTGCTCTTGTCAGCAGAGGTAGTTCTTGCTTTAAAGAGTAAATGGGCTGTTTTCCAAACACTGTGACTTCACAGCTGACCAGGGATACCTGGTTTCATTGGCAAGTTTCCAGTATCTCTCTCGCAAAAGGAACGCTGCCCCTTTTGGTTGTCTCTGGCGCGTGAAGATCCCCTTTTTATTCCCCATTACTCTCTGCGGTGCTAAAAACAAGGCAAAAAGGTATTTCAGATGACTTCTGATGGGCCAAACGGGAACCAACCTAGAGACAAGCTGGGCACGAAACAGAAATGTCCTTTTCTATAAAACTTAGGATTGCTTGGTCTGAAGTGGCCACTTAATGTAAGGCTAAAGATTTAACCTGCTGCTCCCCCAAACAGCTCAGCTCCCTGGTATATTTTTGTTGTTGTTGTTGTCTCTTAGAGGAAAATCTAAAATTATTTTTCTTTTATCTGCAAAATAAGGTTTGAAACATGAGCACCCAGCTGCCCGGTAATGAGAGTGGGGACTGAGACAGAGTTACCCTGAGAAAGGCCTGGGCTTTTCTAAAGAGACGGCTCTCCTAGTGGGAGCTGGGGTCCTGACCAGGCAAGGGTGCCTCGGTGGGATCTACCAGATTTCAAAGCTCTCTCAGGCAGACTTCCGGCTGGGTTCCAACTGCCAGTGGCAGGTCGGCTGCTCTGCAGCAGCTGAAGCTGGGAAGGAGGCGAAGCGGGCCACAGGCTCCCAGCACACCTTCTCTCCACCTCAGGTGAAACCACAGCTTCCGCTGAACGGGAAGGTCTTTCCACGAGAAGCAAATGCCAGGCACTGGGCCAAGCACTTTAATCACATGAATTCCTACATCGACCCGCAGGGGGCTCATCCCCACTTACAGGCTTGTGACAGGGTCAGATCATCTGTCCACAGTCGCACAGCTAATTTCTTACTACACAGAGCCAGCGCATCCATTCACGAAACCGGACTTCAGGAGCCGTCGATCTCACTTGCCAGAGAGAGGCTTGAGTTCTTGTTCCTTTTACTCTACCTTCCTCTTTCCATTCTAATTTTTCATTAAACTTTCGCCTTCCAAAGACTTGTCTTTCCCTGTGAATAACAGGTTGTAAATCCCACTACTAGCAAATCCTTCCTTACCTCCCCAAATCGCTATGCTAAGTTTATGGGATATCAAGAAACCAGTAACACCTACAGGTATAGAAAGAAATGGGATCCACGATGAATGGCACTGAAGTGGCCCTCACGTCTCCCCGCTTGAGAAAGAATGCAGATGGTATTCTCTCCGAAGACTTTCAGACCCTCCCACATTCCAAACACTTTGACACTTGCATTTGGTAAACCTGCCTCCTACAAGTGAACGATGTAAAACACACCAAAACATACTAAGTTTCCCAGGCTTTGTACCGTACTCTGGAATAATAAGTGTAGCCCACACGTGAATCCAAAGCTAGGTCCACTTTTTCCACACACTGTTGTGAAACAGACAGAGGCAAGTTGGTCATTTTTGCCTCAAGATAATACATCCTCCGTTTGCTTTTTTACCATGAAATGATCTGGGAAGCGGGCAAGTGATTGCTGCTTGCCAAACTAGGAAATCCTCACGTAGCTTACACTGATTAGAGCTTTCCCCCTCGTTTCCACTGCTCTTTTCAACGTTTATTTATTTTTGGGACAGAGAGAGACAGAGCATGAACGGGGGAGGGGCAGAGAGAGAGGGAGACACAGAATCGGAAACAGGCTCCAGGCTCTGAGCCATCAGCCCAGAGCCCGACGCAGGGCTCGAACTCACGGACCGCGAGATCGTGACCTGGCTGAAGTCGGACGCTTAACCGACTGCGCCACCCAGGCGCCCCTCGTTTCCACTGCTCTTACAAACAAATGTCCTGAACTAAAAGGCCAACCTGAAAAAATGAGGAACAGTACACTCCGCAAACCCAACTGCCACTTACACTGGTTAGTCATAAAATCGGCAAAGTTCCAGATGAGCTCTCCGACCACGTATTCTTTGCGTTTTTGATCCAGAACCAAATGATACTGCTCCAGCAGACCTTTCTGGTATTCCTCGCTGAACATCAGAGGTGGGTCCTGGAATTCAAGGCAGAGAGTGAAGTTAAGAGGCAGAACTGGCAGAATTGTAAATGGTAGATAAAAATAAAGATCCATGTGACGTGACCAAAATACCCGTCTCCACGGTGGGCTGCAGTGACTGCAGGACTAGGGCGCGGGTGGAGATACAGCCAGGCTGTGGTGTAGCCCAGAGTAAAGAAAAGGGATTGTTTAAGGAACCTTAATTAGGAACTGCTTTATTTCTAAGCAGAGTTTGATATTTTATCTTCCATCTCTATTCACCAGTGCAGCCTGAAAGTTGAGCTACACTGGAAGTAAAAATGAGTCTTCAGATAATAAATTTAAAACTCACATTTTAAGTAGCTGCCAGCTGACGATTTGAGAAATAGTGTGACTCACTTGAACTCAACTCGCATTCCTCTGTATCTGGTCTGGGTGAGCAGCTGCTACTTAGCACATCCGTCCATTCGACAAATAATCACTTAGTATGGATGGAGGCTCTGGTGATGAAGTGACAAGCAAGAAAGGCGAGTGTCCCTGCCCCTGCAGGCTTTATACTCCGACAAGAAAGACTCAAGGTGTTAGCGTAATGAGGGTAAATGGGGGTGACTGGCAGAGTGCAAAGCCAGAGCCAGAGCCAGGGGGTGTTTAGCGGTGGGGCTGAGAAGGGCCACGCAAAGCTCCCTTGAGGAGACGTCAAGGACCTGACAGGTGAGAAGGGTCCTGATGAACGAAGGCAGAGGCCACGTCTGTGGACTCGTTCAGTACCTGGTGAAGAGCGCCTGTGTGCTGTGTACTAAGATATAATGACCTTTTAGAGGTTCTTGGGACGGTCTCAGTTTTCATCCCATGGCAACCTGAGGGGCACTCAAATCTTAAACGTTCAAGGATAGAGCTCTTCAGTCACTTTACAAGAGAACAAAGCCCTGTAGGCCTTGGCTTTCTTTTCCAAAGAGAAGGATAGAAATGCTATCGAGGACACACTGGTAATGTAACGGTACAACTGAGCCAGGTTTTGTTCCAGTTCCGAAGTTGTATATGTAGATGTTCTTACTTTGTTTTAATGGAAACAACCCATTAGACAACCTCATTGTCTAATTCTTAAAACCGAATTAAACTAAGTCAACTCAGTCATAACTAGTCATATTTCAAGTCCTCAAGAGTCACATGTGGCTGGTGGCTACCCTCTTGGACAATGCAGAAACACTCCATCACTGCAAAGGGTCCTATCAGCACTAGGTCTAGACTGAGTTTCTTAAACATTCAGAGTTGGTTACCTTTTCAAAAACGGAGAGCTGATGTACATATACACTGTCTTCATAAGCTATTTTCCCTTACTTTACCAGTTTGTAAAGTGGCATTCTGTGTAAGCAAGATGAATTTAAGGGTATGAACAGAATAATATAGCACATAGAGGTAGCTGTTCAACATACCAAGGATAAGCATATTAAGAAAGGTGTGTTGGGCACCTGGGTGGCTCAGTTAAGCGTCCAACTTCAGCTCAGGTCATGATCTCATGGTTTATGGGTTCGAGCCCTGTGTTGGGCTCTGTGCTAACAGCTCGGAGCCTGGAGCCTGCTTCACAGTCTGTGTCTTCCTCTCTCTCTCTCTCTCTCTCTCTCTGTCCCTCCCCGACTCACACTCTGTCTCTGTCTCTCTCTCAAAAATAAACATTACAAAAAAATTTTTAAAAAAATGTGTCAACAAGGAACGTGGTACTTGTGACAGTTGAGTGTAAGGAAGCTGGGTAGGGATGAGGGGCTGGCTGTGCTTCAAAAACCCACATGAAAAAAATCCCCAAGATAAAGCATCATATCTTTGGGAAGGAAATGAATAAAAAAGAGAGAGAGAGAGAGAAAAGCTAGTGATTAAATCTTCCTCGGGGACGCCTGGGTGGCTCAGTTGGCCGAGCGTCTGACTTCAGCTCAGGTCATGATCTCATAGTTCGTGAGTTCAAGTCCCGCATCAGGCTCTCTGCTGTCAGTGCAGAGCCTGCTTCAGATCCTTTGTCTCTCTCTCTCTCTCTCTCTCTCTCTCTCTCTCTCTCTCTCTCAAAAATAAAAAATAAAAAATAAACAGAAAAAAAAAAAAACCTTGCTCCAAGATTTCATTCATTTCCTTAACAATTATTATTTAGCACCCACTGAGGGCCGGACACTGCTGAGGGCTTGGGAAGCACTGATACATAGGATTCAGTCTCTCTCTTGGAGCCCACAGTCTGGTCAGGGAGGGGGCCAAAGAGATAATGATGGCACCCAGTGAGAAACGCTGACACAAAGACCAGGCAGAAGGAGCAGTTTCCTCTGCCTATGGCAGGCGGGGTAAACCTCACCAAAGAGGGGACGTCTGAGCTGAGATGCGAACAGAGTAAGAATCCCGTAGTCAGTGAATGTGGTGCTAACGTGGGCATTCCAGGCAGACGGAACAGCCCACACCAGAGCAGGAGCCAACAAGCACAGTGAAAACAGCCCAGGAGTGAAAGCAGAGGAGGACGACCTGGGAGAGGGCAGAGAGCAAAGGACGTTGACTGCCCCGGCCAGGGACTGGGGCTTTAGCGTGGGGGTCAGGGGAAGCCAATGACAAGGCTCCCAAGATTCGGATTTGCTCAGGAGACCACTCGGGCAGCTAGGGGAGGCTCTTTGGAAACGAGGCCAGTAAGGAGGACCAAGCAAGCGAGGCGGAGGCCCGAGTCCGGCAGCCGCGAGTGTGGAGGACAGGCTGGTGTGAGCCAGCACTGCATGGAGATCATCAGGACAAGTGAGGGGTGGGAGAGGAGCACATTTCCAGCTTGGGGAAATGTCCGAGAGTGAAAAAATAAACGATGTTCTACACCACTTACCTGGTGAAACCCTGCAATGGTGTCTGCTCCGTACTCGCTCTGGATTATTGGTTTCTGATAGGTCTTATACCAGTTCTCAAACTGGGTTGCCAGCTGCAGCTGAATCACCTCCATGTGACCATAGTCATGATACCAAGAGTAGTAACTATTCACACAGATGACGTCCACATACGGCACCTAGGATGAGAGCATTAAGCTTGTTCACGAACCAAAAGACTGTAAGAGCATTAGGGCTCACAAACTCAGGGGGCTCTTCCGGCACAGGAGGCAACAGGGGGCTGCAGAAAATGATCTAGGTGCTCCCACGTGTAGCAGACATAGAAGTGACCTGAATAAGGCAAGTCTATGATCCTGGGCTGACGCTCTTGACCTGGCTGTAGCTGGGCTCTGGAGAGACTGAGCGGTAGAGCAGACGCCCCATGAGCCGGTCGCGGTGCCAGCCCGGGGCGGTGGCGCTCCTGTCACTGGGCTTCCCTTACCTGGGAAATGTTCCCAACTGAAGGACAGAGGCGGTTTTTTTCCCCACAAAGGTCTTGGTGAACCATGTCGTTCGTGAGCTGGTGCTGGGGCCACAGAGTGGCCGAAAACTTCCCTCCTAGGAGGGCAGCGGCAATGATGGGCGGGACCCCTCATGTCTACACAGTGCGGTGCTCAGGACTGAGTGGCAAGGGCTAGGCCAGCCAACTGTCCGGCCTCTCCTATCACCAGAACACAAGCCAGTCTCGAAAGCCTGTACTGGGGCTGATGTGGTCCGACCTTCCCAAGCGACCGAGCCCCTTTCCAAACTGTGGCTGAAAGCAGCGGGCAGAAAGAGGGAGCTAGGGAAGTGCCCGCGGGTGGACACTTGCACACGGATCACACATCCCACCAGGTGAGCCTGGCAACCCTCTGTGGCCCAGGCACTGGCTGCCCCATCCACACAGAAGACGAGAACGAGGATATGCCACTTGGGCTCTGAGGACATGAGAGCCTGCCTGTGCCATGCTGGTGTTTGGGCACAGTCTTTATGCTTCTTTGAAGGGGCTGTTCTCAAAAGATGCCAAGGGAAACACCAGGGCTATGAGCCTTTGGTCGCTCATGTTAAAAGGAGTGTTCCCAGTTCATTTTGTACATTGCGTTCTCTCCTCCATTCTTTCTGCAGATGTTTTCTCTTTCTGTAGTGCTTTCCTTTTAAGGGCTGGCCTTCAGTTCTCTGGTGAAGACACATTCTCTTGCTGCCATGTTCTACCTACAGCCTCAGTGTAACCCTGCACATAGTTTCTGAGGGGTTGCTGCGCCAGGGGGTGGGGAGGGATGCGTGTGGTCCAGCCAGCCAAGTGAGCCTGTCTGACCCTTCGATTCCAATCAGGGGTTCCCTTCTTAAAAACTCAGATTGCCAGCCTGGACTTATTAGATCAGCATCTAGGCATCTGTACTTTCAAAGAGCTTCTCTGAGTGGTTCTGACAACCAGCTGGGTTTGAGAAACACTGGACAGTGACAACTTTAAGCTCCCTTAAACCTGTGCCACTTTAAAAGCATACTAAACCGCAGAGCATCAAACCCTGACTCTGACCTGAGAACGCACGAAACCTCCCTGTGCCCAGCCTCCTTGGACTGAGAAGCCATACTGCTGGGCAAACAAGCAGCTAGTTATCTTTAACCTGAAGACCATCCAGGGACGCGTCTGGACCGGCTGCTCAGGGCTCCTCCCAGCAGCCTGTGTTAGCAAGGATCAGAGCAAGGCGAGAGGACAGGCAGGGAAGAGAAGTGGCACAGAGACCCCCAGGCTCACCCCCAGGTCTGCTTCATAGTTGGAGTTGGTCACAAAGGTCACGGGCCGGGAGGGATCCAAGGCTTTGGTGTGAGCAATCAGCGTCCTGTCCACAGAGGGCAGAAGACACAGGCTCATCAGTCTGGGAAGGGCCCTCATACAGCCGTCTTTCTCTCTCTCTCTCTCTCCACCCTGTCTCGAAGCCAAAAACTAAAGACAAAACCCTTCCTCCCTCCCGACCTTGAAGACTCCTTTCGGTAGGCAAACACGGTCTTCTAGCCTTAGATCACGTTCCTTGGCCTCTTTCCTTCTCTCTCCCCATATCCCACCCCCACAGAGGGAAGGCCACCCTCACAGCTGGGGTCCTTGGGCTGGGCTGGGCTGGGCTGGGTGCTGCCGCAATCTCGGAAAAACCTCTTGAAAACAGGGAACGGGTGGGGCATGGGCCAACGTGGACGTTAATTTAACGAGTAGAGGATGTGTGTGAGGAGGCGGGCTGTGTGTGCACTGGGCGCTCACTGGAGACTGGAACAGGAGCAGTGGGACCAGACATTTGCATGGGGAAACGCTATGCTGCCATTACAAGTGGGCGGTACAGGGCTCTGGGAGACAATAGCAGGGCACTTAACTGACACTGGAGAGTCACCCCATACTCAGAAAAAACAGCATTTCGTCTCATTCCCCAAGGAGGAGCTGCGGAAAGAGGCTCCCAACAGAGGGCCCAGCCTGCGCTCGGGGCTCAGCCTGGGGACCCGTCACAGGCCACCTCAGCACAGCTCACTCCGTTCACTGGTCAAGCTTGCTCCTCTGCTCCCCGTCCCCACAGCTGGCTTCCTTCTCCATGACACTCTTCCCACCCTGCCCTCCTCATACAAGGGCTGCGGTTCCTCAAGCCAGAACAGCACCCTTCACCTCGAGTACCAGAGCCACACTCTGAAACAACCTGTGTGCCTCTGGGAAGCTTTGAAGCCTCGCTGAGCTCCTGATGCCCAGGCAGCTCCAGCCATTCCCTGGCCACCTCCCTACTGCACCAACGATCATGCATCACCTTCTCTCCACCTCCCAGAAAAGCTTGCAGACGCCCATTCTCGGACACCTGCGCTTTCTGCCCCACAACAAACTTCTGTCTCCCCAGCCCCAGCTCACACAGGCCTGTGCCTCAAGGCACCAGGCTGCACGTTCAGAGCTTTGCCCAGTGGGCTTGCTGCTCAGAGCCCCGCATCTTGTACCCACGGCTCAGCTCACAGCACTCCACGACACTGAATGGCCTCTGCTGCCTCTAGAGCCAAGCGAAGTGATCCCCCTCTGTGGGCCAAGTTACAACTGCATGATTGTAAGAAAGACAAGGAACCAAGGACCACCCCCACCCTGAGGTAGTAAACCCTCCCACCGCTGGAAACCACCCGTAGGTGTGGTTTCTGTCCACTGCAATGCCAGGGTGGGGGGAGCCTACTGACATTTAGTGAATGGGACCGTGAACTTTTAGATGGGCTGATCCTGTCTAGTAATGTAACTTAAAACAGTCAGAACGTGCATGTCATTGAAAAACCTGTTTATAATCATGTGCCTACATAATCCAGTTTCATAAAGCCACTTTACAGAGATGAACCCAAAGCATCACCAAGTGGTTTTTGCAGGTGTAACATGCACTAAATTTCCCAGGAATGGAGATAACATAAAAATTGAGAGAAGACTATACTTGGTTTGGCTTGGAACTTTACCTAGAGTGAGTCACCACTTCATAAATGCACAGCAGTGAAGGAAACACCGCCGGTGGCGTCAGTCACCAAAACGATGCCCCCACTGTCAGCATCTGTAGCTGTGTTCTCAGGTGGTTCCACATCTAAGTGCAAGCGTCTGACCCCTTCACTGGCTCTTCTGGGGAGTTGGCTCATGCACTCACGTGTAATTATATAAATGACCCTCCTCTATATCATAGTTGGGCCAGGCCACTGTTCTTTTCATAACCTGAAGTTATGTCTCTAAGTCACTCTGTGCAGAAGTTAACTCCAGGGGTGCCCAGGGTGGCTCAGTCGGTTAAGCATGTGACTCTTGGTGTCAGCTCAGGTCATGATCTCACGGTTTGTGAGTTCAAGCCCCCTGTCAGGCTCCGTGGTGACAGTGCAGAGCTTGCTTGGGATTCTCTCTCCCTCTCTCCGTCTCTCCCCCACTTGCACGTGCTCTCTTAAAATAAATAAACTTAAAAAAAAAAAAAAGTTAACCCTAGATTTCATTTCAGATGTGAAAAAGGGACACCGGGCTCAGTGGGTTGAAATCACAAGTGGTGGGTGTGTACTTGGTGCCCTGCAGTGACCATGTACGGAGGCACCCCCACCTGGGCTGGGAGTGGACGCTGCCTCTCATAGCACATGCCTGCCCCAGAGCCAACCTCAGCGCTGCCACCCAAGGCTGACCCAGACCAAAGGGCTGAGGTCTCACCCCTGACCCCACCCAGGGCAGAGGGAGCACTCACTTGAAGTAGTAACTGGCAGGTTTCAGGAAGGAAGTGGGCTCATTGGCCACAGACCACATCACAACAGCCGGGTGATTCTTGTCCCTGCGCACCAGCTCCTCCATCACCTCCAGGTGGTGCTGCAGAGACACGTTGCTGTAGCTCTCGCTGTGGCAGAGGGAGGAAAAGGAGCCGTCAGCGCCTGCGCCCCCGGCAGGCTGAGCAGGGAGGGCGGCGGGCACTCACACCAGCACGATGCCCACACCGGGACTCTCGTCGATGACCACGATCCCATAGCGGTCACAGAGCTGCATCACCTCCTCCGCGTAGGGGTAGTGACTGGTGCGGAAGGCGTTGGCCCCGAGCCAGCGAAGCAAATTGAAGTCCTTCACCAGCAGTGGCCAGTCAAAGCCCTTCCCTCGGATCTAGGGGAGAGCACAGTCGAGTGATCCTCCCTCCCCTGTCCCAGATGCACTTCCGTCTGGAGCCAGGCCCCGGAAGGGTCACCCCATTAGCCCTCAATCTGGCACAAGGACAGGCCCCATCAGGCCCCATCCGGCAACTGTTTCAAGCAGTTTGCTTCACTGCTCTGAGTCACCCTCAATTGCTTCAGGGGTCACGCGGAAGGCAGTGGTGAGCAACAACTGTCACAGGAACCCAGAAGCCACGACTCACATCTGCATCCTCGTGCTTGTTGACCCCGTGGAAATAGAAAGGTTTCCCATTGATGAGGAACTGGTGCTCTGTGACAGCCACCGTGCGAATCCCCACGGGGAGAGTGTAGAAGTCAGACACAGACCCAGCTGCCGTCTGCGCGGTCAACCTCACCTGTGAAAGCCGAGCACCGGTGTGAGGCATCCGTGCTGGCCTGAGCCCCGCACAGCCCACCCTCCAGCGGGAAGGCCCCTCGTGAACCACAACGGCCAACGTCTGGGGCTGCACGCAGAGAGATGCAGAAATTCCCAGCTTCTGCCATTAACAAGGAAGAACATTCACCCTGCCCCTGGTGCCTGCTCTTCAAAACTGGGCCTCCCTACCAAGCGGTGAGAAAATCAGACCAGAAGCTCAGAGGACCACGTGTACCTGACTACCTGTCCTGCACCCCCTTGGAAGCCAAGGCTGCTGGGTGGGGGCAAAAGACCTCGTTACCTCCAATGAGTACAGGTAGGCAGGGTGCTCATGCATCAGGTATGGCCACCAGAGGTGGGCATTGGGCACCTGCAGCTGGCCCCGACCCCCTGTCCCCTGGGCCACGACTTTGCCTTCCTCATCCAGAAGACGCACTTCCAGTTGAAAGTGTTCACCGCCTTCAACAAAAATCTGGTAATCCACCAGCCCTGCAAGAGACAAGGAAGATCAGACCAAAAAGGGAGGGACACGATCTGGGTCACACAGAGAGCCTCCCGCAGCCACCACTCTGAGGAGTCCTCAGCCAACAACCGTTTATTTCTGGAGCCCAACCTGCAATGAGGGGAGATGAGGCGAGGGCAGCACAGTGGGAAGGGACACAGATTCTCATGAATCCTAAGCGATTCACCCTGAGCTATGATTTTACACAAGCCCCACTTCTCCTTGGGCTTCGTTCCCTCACAAAAGGAGGTCAGACCAGATGAATGATTTCTGCTGCCCGTGCAGTTCAGACAGGCTGGATTTCAGCTCTTTTTGGGCAGATGGGAACCCCGAGGGGGAAGAGATGCCGGCAGAGGCTTTCTCCTGGAGCATCTTTCCAAACAGGGAGCAGAGCCACTTGGGGCCTGGCTGAGGGAAGTTCCTGCAGGGAGCCCTTACCAGTGTCTTGGTCCACGCTGGTGCTGACGGTGATGTCATCAATGTAGGTGGTAGGTGTGGTGTAGAGGAGCACGGGCCGATGCAGCCCCGCGTAGTTGAAGAAGTCAAAGTTTATGTTCTGGACAAAGTAACCCTTGGGGTACCTAGGATGGGAGAACAATGGCCAACTTGGACCTTGCTCTGATACTCTGACCTCAGCTCACATGTCTCCCTGGCCTCCCAGAGCCAGGGCCTCACCTCTGCTAGGGCCACCCTGCCCCAGTGGGAAGACCAGTCGGCAGGGTGGGGAGTGGGGTGGAGGGGGGATCAGGGTGCTGCTCACTTGGAGGTATCCGTCTGGTAGAGGATGGTCCCTGGCGGCAGAGTGTGGGGGGTGAGTGTGTTGTTGATGGCAATGGTAATGCGGCAAGAGGCCAGGGGCCCACTCTGTACCAGCTTGCTGATGTCAGCCTCGAAGGGGAGATGGCCCCCCTCATGCTCTGCCACGTGGACCCCATTCACCCACTGCAGACAGAAAGATACGGGGAGGGAACAGCAAGTCAGGGTGGCCATCGCAGGCACTCCCTCACACAGAAGTGTCGTATGTGGGGGCTCAGGGCCCCGCCAGCCACCCCCTGCCTCAGGAATGGAGGAATGAAGCTCCACCTGAACAGATCAGGCAACCTTCCCCCGACCCAGGGCACCAACCCCAGTGTGGGACATGGGTGTACCCCCCCCCAGTCCACCCCAGGAGGCAGGCTGTCAGGTGACCCCTGGGAACCACACACCCCAAGGCAACCCCAGGCTGCTCAGCAACTGCACATGACCACTCGCCCTGCCCGATGCTTGTTGTACTCACCACAATGGCATAGTAGTGGGCGCTGCCAATCCTCAGCACCACTCTGGTGCCCAGGTCCTGAGTCCATCGCTGGGGCAGGGTCGCCTCCCGCTCGTACCACACCCAGCCGACAAAGCTGCGCAGCTGCCTATCCTGGCCCACATCATTGAAGCTGGAGGGAACCGGCATGTCCAGGGTGGGGCCCGACTGAGGAAAGAAGGGCTGGGATCAGGTCCGGACCACCTAGGAATCGAGGACCAGGACCCAGGCAACCCCCTTCCCCAGGGGCCACGTCCCCCAGCCACCTGGCCTGCAGGAAGAAGGCTGGGTAAGATGACTTCCCCTGGGCCCCGGGATTCCAGGCCACCCCACCATTCTTATTCTTTGCCAGCAACTGACTGATGCCGTTTATGGAGCTCATTTAATTTGCACAACTCCACGAAGCACACAGCGGTCACTCAGTCACTCGATCAACGGTGTGCAGTGAATACCTACAATGCTGTTCCGGGTGCTAGGAATAAAACCGTGAGGAAGGCTTCCGCTGTCAGGTGATCAGCTCTATGAAGAGAGTGTGGAGGGTGGCAGGGATGGTCAGGGAAGGCCTTTGGGGGCCCATGGGATACTGCCTTCTGACAACCTGGCAGAACTGGGTGAGCCTGAGCCTGACAGGGCATCCCCTGAACATCTCCAGTAGAAGGCTAGGCACCAGCAGGACAGCTTGGTGAGCCTGGAAGCAGCCTGGGGAAGACCTTCCTGACGTCCTGTCTGTGGGATTTCCTCTGTCCCTCACAGCTGTATCCCAGGGTCTGGCACAGCCCTGCATGTAAAAGACTCAAAAAACGTTGGCTGAATGGATGTATAACTTGGTAAGAGATCCTCCTGCTAGCATGGTTTGTGTCTGGGGCTGGGGGGCAGCCAGCTCCTTCTCAGGGCAGTCTGTGGACAAGGGCGAGCCCAGCCCACAACCCAGGCAGAGGCAAGAGGATCTGTTCAGACCAGACCCTAAGAGGAAGACAACCGACCGCCCCGGGGAGGAAGCTGGTGGGGGCAGGGGCTGCTCTGCTGAGGAAACTGTGAGTGGGGCACAAGCCCGGCACCCAGTTCTTCCTCCCCTGAGGAACGGATGGCAAAGACTGACAAAAGAGGATCTAGGAGAGAAGAGAGGGCCAATGGGCACACAGGCCCAGCACCACTTCCCGCCGACACCACCCAAGTCAGAGGGGAGAGCCGGGGAGGAGTCCTTGGCCGGGTGGGTGCCAAGCCCCGTCCTCTCTCTGAACCTCAGAACCCCAGGTCCTTCGCGCCAGGGCAGGGCTGGTGCCAAGACGCCTACACCTCCTGTCCTCCCGCCCCCGAGCTCGGTGCCAGCGCCGCGAGCCTGTCCGGCTCAGCCAGTCTTACCGAACCGGGCTGGAGCAGAGGCCTGCCCCGCCGCCCCCCGGACGTCCGGGCCGGCCCTCCACCCGTTTCCTCCCTCGCAGTCCCTCTCCCCGTCGTCTGATCCCACGCCTCCAAACCCGTCCAGCTTTAACCTCCTCCTGGCCGACAGCTCCGAGACCTCAGAGGAAGGCTCCCTGCCCACCTCCCCCGCTGGGCCCGCACCTCGCGCAGCGGCGTCCGGTACCACTGCTGCTCGAAGCCCTGGCGCCGGTTCTCGGAGAAGTCGGCGCGGAAGCTCCAGAGGCCGTTCAGCTCCTTGCGCTCCCGCGACGAGCTCTCCCGGGGGTAGAGCATCCCGCCCCGCAGCGCCAGCCCGCAGGCCCAAAGCAGCGGGCCGAGCGCCGCCCAGACCGCCGCCGGCCCCCGGAGCATGCTTCGCGCGTGGCAGCTCACAGCCAGCCGCTTACCGCCGGGCTCGGAGCGGCGCTGGAGGCGGACGGGGCGGCGCGCGAAGTCACGTGCCCCACCTGAGGCCTCCCGCGCCATTTTGGTTGAGGGTGAGTGCCCGGTCCGGAGGAGCTCTGGGGCCGCAGGGACGCCACTGTCTGCTGGCCACAGGGCCGCGGCGGGGATGGGGGTGGGCCGGCGGGGAGCCCGAGGTTAGGCCCTCAGGGGAGAGGGACCCCGAGCCTCCAGCCCCCGTCCTGAAAGGCAGAGGTCCCCGGCTCTGCGCCCGCCCCGCCGCCTTGTCCTCCCCGGTCCGACTGCTCCCCCGCCCGGGGCGGTCGGTCCGGGGCTGCGGCCAGAGCGGGACCCAGGGAAACAGCCGGACAGCCCGTGAGCCCAGGCGAAGTCTCTGCGGTGCCTAGTGGCGTGCACCCCGCGGCCGTAGCCTTGACCGTGGGCCTCCAGCTACCGTCACCTGAGCCCCAAACCTCTAACCAGGGGCTCAGGGCTCCCAGTTGGTGTTGTGGGATCATAAAGATGCAAGGAGAGGGGGCTTATGGCCCCAGTAACCTGGTCTAGATAAAATTGTACAGTTACCTGATTCTTAAAATTACTTTTTTTTTTTTTTTTACTTTTTGCTGATTTTATACTTAACAAAGCAACCTAATAATGGGCCTTCATACTGCCAACAGAGTCCCCAGAATAGTAAAAATAAAATATATTTTAGGAGCTGACAAGATTTAAAGGTTTTTTTTTTTCTCACAATATAAAAACAAGAAAAGTAGGATGCAAAAGTACATACAGTATGATCAAAATATTGTATCCGCAGAAATACAGATAGATGTGAAGCATTACTGGTGTTATAGATAATTTCCATTTTGTTTCTCATACTTTTTTGAGTTTTTTGAAATTTCCTGCAAGAACATAACATTATTCTTTTAATCAAACCAATAAATGCTTTTTTAAAATCAAACAGGCAGAGGCGCCTGGGTGGCTCAATTAAGCATCAGACTTCAGTTTAGGTCATAATCTAATTTGGTGAATTTGAGCCCTGCATCAGACTCAGCGATGTCAGTGCCAGTGCGGAGACTGCTTGGGATTCTCTCTCTCCCTCTCTCTCTCTGCCCCTCCTCCATGTTCCCTTTCTCAAAATAAATAAATAGGGGCACCTGGGGGGCTCAGCTGGTTAAGCGTGGGACTTTGGCTCAGGTCATGATCTTGTGGTTCATGCATTCCAGCCCCACATCGAGCTCTGTATTGTCCACTCAGAGCCTGGAGCCTGCTTCAGATTCTGTATCTCTCTGTCTCTGCCCCTCCCTTGTTTGTGCTCGCTCTCTCTCAAAAATCAATAAATAGGGCTACCTGGGTCGCTCAGTCAGTTAATTGGTTGACTCCTCATCTGGGCTCAGGTCATGATCTCATAGTTAGTGGGTTCAAGCCCCACATCAGGCTCTGCACTGACAGTGCGGAGCCTGCTTGGGATTCTCTCTCATTCTCTGTCCCTCCCCAGCTCTCTCTCTCTCTCTCAAAATAAATAAATCAATTATAAAACAAATCAATAGATAAACATTTAAAATTAAAAAAAACGAATTTTCAAAAATATGTCTTCCCATTTGTCTTCCCATTTGTCTTCCTCACTTGCTGCCCCCACCCACCTCACCCTCGAAATCTTCTTCTCCCCAGCCCCTAAACCTGATCTGGGAATGAGACCAGCTCCCTCTTTGATGTTCCCAAATACAGGTGCACAAACTCTTTCTACTCTAAGGACTCATCTGCCAGAAGGAGAACGTTAGCCTAACTAACAAATGTAGGCAAGTTACTGAGTTTCAGCTCTCTTGGGCACTGGTTTCTAGTCCCTGCTCTTATTTCTGAGGCTTTCCTCCAAATATTTGTCAGAGAACTTGTCTGAATTGGCCACCAGATGATGTAGCCCCTCAACTGCCAGTGAACAGTTTGGAAATCGAAGTTAATGTTTATTTATTTATTTATTTTGGGGGTGGAGAGAGAAGAGGGGGCAGAGAAAGAGGGAGAGGGAGAGAGAATCCCAAGCAGGCTCTGCACTGCCAGTGCAAAGCCTGACTAGGGGTTTGAACCCATGAACCGTGAGATCATGACCTGAGCCGAAATCAAAAGTCAGACATTTAACTGACTGAGCCAGTTAGTCACCCCCAGAAGATAATTTTAAACAAGAGAAATAAGGGGCAGGTTCTTCTCTGACACACCTAATATAAATTAGCACCCTGTCAAGTCACCTTCTCACATCTCCCTGATTTATCCCTGACACTGGTCGTAGTCTGAAGTGACCTTGCTCCTCTCTCTCTGAATACCTGTGGTAGACTGAAAAACCATTCGTTGACAGCAGCATCCTTCCTTGGGGGGATGGGTCTACTTTCCCACCCCCAGGACCATGCATAGCCACATCACTTGCTTTGGCCAGAACTGTCCACACTGATACACATAGCTCTAGTTCACCCATTTTAATTGCTGGAGAAGATTCCACTGTGTGAATACACCACCACTGATTTTGCCCTTTTCCTTTTTTTTTTTTTTTCAAGGTTTGTTTATTTTGAGAGAGACAGAGACCATGAGCCGGGGAGGGGCAGAGTGAGGAGAGCAGGCTCCTAAGCAGGACCCTGCAGTGTCAGTGCAGAGTCCATCCAGGGGTTCGGTCCCACGAACCTCGAGATCATGACCTGAGCAGAAACCAAGAGTCAGGCACTTAACCCACTGAGCCACCCAGGCGCCCCTGCCCTTTTCCTATGCAGCAATTAGGCTGTTTCCATTTCGCACTTTCACAACCAACCCCACGCCGTCCATTCCTCAGGCGGTTCTTGATCCTGTGCTCACATGCAAGACTGCCCAGCTGCGTTCTAGGAATAGAGATGTGGCCTGGCGGCCTGGTGGGTCTGCTCATCTTCCCCTTTACTGGGCATCCTGAGGGCCCTCCATGGGGCTGGTACACATGGGTGCTTTCATTTCCTGCTGCCCCACAGAAGGGAAGTGCTCGGCCATCAGCTCTTCCCTTGACCCAGGGCAGATCCCTGTGGCTCCCTATTCACCACTTCTGCTTGTGTCTGGTTCACAAAGAGGCCTCGCTTACTTTAATCTTGACTAGATCTTTCCGGGTCTGTTTCTTTTTGTGCTTTATTCACCGGTATTTTGTATCTGAAACATGAAGTCATTTTGCTATTTGACTGTAGGTCTGTCTTAAGCTACTTTTCTGGGTATTTCTCCCATCCCTCAGCACACTTCTGCTTATGGGCCTCTTGGGCCCAGAAATACTTTCCCAGGCTTGTCTTGGAGGCTGTAGCACTGTTTGGGCTGATCTCCAGGTCATCTTTCTAAGCGTGGTTCAGATGCCAAGTCTTTCGTTTCCTCTCCCTTTTCCTTCTTCCTGGGATGGCAGCTGTCAGCACATTTGTACTCAGGGGACAGCACTAGAGTCCTGGCTGTCTGGCTTTCGCCAGACTGTGACTTTCTGGCAGCTGACCCTCTTCCTTGTCCCATGACTACCATCACATGGTCCCTGACCCCCAAGTGAGAGCCTACAGAGCATCACTGGGGCAAAGGTGAGGTGTGTGTGGGTGCCCACTGGATTCCTATCACTTGATGACAATAACGATAGAAATCCTGTGAGCAGGCATTCTGCTAAGGGATCCTTATGGCTCTGAAAGACTATAAAATGACTATTCTGTCTCTATCACGGATGAGGAAATTAAGGCTCAGAGAGGTAAAATGACTTACTCAAGGTAATACACCCAAAACTACATTTACCATTGTTGATGGCACATTCACTCCTTTTCCCAAATTACCCTACATCCAAAGGACTTTCTGATGTCTAAGACGGAAAATACTAATGCTTTCCCTTCGTGGTCGAGTGCAGCAACACAAAATGTCCCTGCAAAGATTGTATGGTCACAGCTTTGAATTTAATAAGCAAGTCACAGGATACTCAGCTGATCAGAGCACAATCTGAGACTTCCTATTTTGCTCCCCAATTGATAAATTTTATTGCATTTAAACATTATCTCAAATAGGTCCTGGGACTCATTTGGCAACTTCTTGCTTCTGTAGCTGAACGACCTCAGATCTTTTCATCAGCCCACCAATCAGTTCCTTTCTAAGAGACAGATAACATCTAAAATTTTTCTGATAGCCTGTGATTAACTGCTGTAGCTTGCTGAATCAAAGAAGCTGAGTTTGGTACAAGTTCAATGCCAGTAACTTTCTGGGCTTGAGATACTGAACAAGTAATACCGGGCCTCACTTACCCAGCAGATTGATTTTTTTCATTCACAAAAAATAAGATTTCAACAAGAGACCCACCCTCCTGAATACAGATATAAATGGGGGAAGTGAGCACACACAGACCTCCTCCTAATGGAAACCCAGTGGAACACCCTTGATCATGTGCTATATTTGACTACAGACTGTGTGAACTGTCACCAGTTTCTCTTTGTCAACCCAGAATCTCTTGCTTTTCTTTCCAAGGAGGCTGATTTCTAAAGTGATGAGGTCCCTCCACAGGATTCCTCTGGGCTTTCACAATACCTGGTCTTTCAGAGTGATAACATTTCTGGAATGTGGACAGTCTGGCTAGTGATAAATGGTCCCCATTCTTGCAGTGGATTCAGCAAAGAGAGCTATCAGCACAGAGCCCAGCGTGGAGATTGATCTCATGAACCGTGAGATCATGACCTGAGCTGAAATCAAGAGTCGGATGCTTAACTGAACCACCCATGCACCCCCTGATGTTTATTTTTTTAACAGCTTTATTGAAATAGAATTCAAACACCACATAATTCATTCATTTACAGTATACAATGCAATAATTTTTAGTATATTCACAGATGTGTGTGACCATCATTGCAATCAAGTTTGGAACATTTTCATCACCTCAAAAGGAAACTCTGTGCTCTTTGCTTTCTATCCTTCTATCCCTCCCATCCAGTCCTAAGCAACTGCTAATCTATTTTTTGTCTAGATTTTGTATAGATTTGTCTATTCCAGATGTTTTTTTATGTAAGTTGAATTATATAATATGTGGTCTTTTGCATCTTTTTGAAAAAATGCTTATTTATTTTTTAGAGAGAGACAGTGGGTGAGGGGCAGAGAGAGAAAGACAGAGGATCTGAAGCAGGTATACTCGGACAACAGAGAGCCCAGTGTGGGGCTTGAACTCATGAACTGTGAGATCATGACCTGAGCGAAAGTCGGATGCTTAACCAACTGAGCCACCCAGGCACCCCTGGGCTTTTGCCTCTTAATGTTTGAAAATAAATGTGTCTATATTATAATCCTGCTTTGTGAATTGAGAATATGAAATCAGTGTTTTTAGGTCTGTCACTTTATACATTTTTTTCAAGATTAGCAGAACATTACGGAAAATATGGAATCACATTTTCTCCTCCCTTCCCTAAAAAAAATGCCCAGAGGCGTTTTTTGTTTTGTTTTGTTTTTTCTTTAAGAGTTCACTCCAGGGGAAACAAAAGGAAGAGGAGGAAAAAATAACAACCCCGGGAGTCAGGAGGTTTTGAACTTGTATTGAAGTTCTCGCTATCCAGGCCCTTGATCTCCAGGCTCTGCCTGCTGTGGGGTCTGAGTTCACCTTTGAGGAGCAAACGTCTGGGAGATGGGTCAGGGCTGCCTCCTCTCCCATTTCCAGACTGCAGAGCTGCTCTGCCGATAGGAAGGATGCTTGAGGACATCCCAGAGATGGACTTTCAAAGGGGTAAGAGTAGAGAAAAGAGATGAATGTCCCGTTGTCTGGAGGAGGGAGGATTTATCAGAGCAAGGACTGAAGATGAAGCAGTTGCCAACAGCCCAGGCCAGCTCTCAAGCCTGGCTCGGGGAGCCATCGGGTACTTCAGGGTGCAGAAGGCATTCTTCAAGGTCAGCCGCAGGACAGGCATCAGCTAAGGCAGCGAATGAAAGCTCTGCTTGGGTCCTGACCCTGAGGAGGGAGCTTGTCAAACTGATCCACTCCTGATTTCACCTTTAGGGAAGATCAACCAGGTCCCTGCTCCCACAGCAGTCCCTTTCCTTAGCAAAAATGACAATCCCTAGTCTCGAACATTGGGCAGGAAGCATACAACTCTAAGACATGATCCAGAAGTGAGTGGCTGAACTCACAGAGTTCAGTAGATGCTCTAAGGAGGAGGGTGGCTCTGGAAACCTCAAAATCCAAATTCTACTGGGTAATGTCAAATGAGTGGGGGAGGGGGAGTCGTTCTGGCTGAACTGGAGCAGATGGGAAACAGAAAACAAGGCAAACAGGTCCAGTGCCCTGTGGAGACCTGGTTTGTTTTTTGTTTTTTTTTTTTTTAATTTTTTTTTTCAACATTTATTTATTTTTGGGACAGAGAGAGACAGAGCATGAACGGGGGAGGGGCAGAGAGAGAGGGAGACACAGAATCGGAAACAGGCTCCAGGCTCTGAGCCATCAGCCCAGAGCCCGACGCGGGGCTCGAACTCCCGGACCGTGAGATCGTGACCTGGCTGAAGTCGGATGCTTAACCGACTGCGCCACCCAGGCGCCCCGAGACCTGGTTTACAATAAGAAGACAAGAGGGGGAAACACAAAAACAGGCTAACGTGATCATAAGAGGCTTTGAAGTTGTGTTTGGAACAAGAACATAGTGACTGGCTGCCTGCAGCTTATTTCCACCTCAGCTGTCTGGGAAAGTGATCTTCAGATTAGAAATGGAAGAATAGGGGCACCTGGGTGGCTCAGTCAATTAAGCATCAGATTTCTGGTCTTGGCTCAGATCATGATCTCATCCATTGTTTTGATCGAGCCCCACATTGGGCTTTGCACTGACAGTGAGGAGCCTGCTTGGTATTCTCTCTCTCTCTCTCTCTCTCTCTCTCTCTCTCTCTCTCTCTCTCTGCCCCTCCCCCGCTCACTCTCTTTACATAAATAAACAAACAAACTTAAAGAAAAAGGAATAGAAAAATAAATGTCAGTAAAGGAATCTGAAAGCCCAGTGTAGTGGGTTGAATGTGCCTCTCCCCACTTCAAATTCATATTCACCCAGAACTTCAGAATATGACTATTAGTTTTCTAGGGTTGGTGTAACACACTATCACTCTAGCAACTTTCTCGTGGATTCTTTGGGATTTTCTAAATACAGAATCCTGCCATCCATGAACAGACATAGTTTTATCTCTTTCCAGTTTGGAGGTCTTTTATTTCTTTCTCTTGTCTAATTGCACTGGCTACAATATTGAATAGCAGCAGTAAAAGCAGGCATCCTTGTCTTGTTCCTTATCTTAAGGGAAAGGCTTTCAGTCTGTGAATATGATGTTTACTGTGGGTTTTTCATAAATGCCCTTTATCTAGCAAATAATCAACATTAAAATTTTCTTGTCCATAATGAGATATTGTATATGCAGAATGCCCTAATTATTAATAAGCCAATGTATTATGATACCGATAAAAAAGATTATCGTAATTGTATAAATACATGCCTTTTATTATGTTTAGGAAATTTCCCTTTATTCCTACTTTTGAGTTATTTATTTATTTATTTATAATTTGATTTGAGAGAGAGGGAGTGTGCACATGTGCACACGTGAGCAGGGGAGGAGCCAAGGGGAAGAGATAGAGACAAAGGAAGAGAGAGAGAGAAAGAGAGAGAGAGAGAGAGAGAAAGAGAGAGAATCTCAAGCAGGCTCCACACTCAGCACAGAGCCTGATGCCGGGCTCAATCCCAGAACCTGGGATCATGACCAGAAATCAAGAGTCAAACACTCAACTGACTGAGCCACCCAGGCGCCCCACCTGAGAGGTGGTTTTTTTTTTAATGTTTATTTATTTTTGAGAGAGAGAGAGACAGAGTGCAAACAGGGGAGGGCAGAGAGAGAGGGAAACACAATCTGAAGCAGGCTCCAGGCTCTGAGCTGTCAGCACACAGCCCAATGCGGGGCTTGAACCCACAAACCATGAGATCATGACCTGAGCTGAAGTTGGACACTTAACCGACTGAGCCACCCAGGTGTCCCGAGAGTTTTTTTTTTTTTTTTAAATCAAAGTATAGTTGACAAAAATATGGAATGCTTCACAAATTTGCATGCCATCCTTGCACAGGGGCCATGTTTAGCTTCCCTATATCATTCCAATTTTACTTGTCAAAGCAAACATAATTTTTCTGAGAGTTTTTATCATAAAACAATGTTGGATATTGTCAAATGCCTTTTCTGCTCCAATTAAGATGATCATATGCTTTTGTCTTCATTCTATTAATGTGATGTATCACATTGATTGATTTTCTTACGATGAATCACACCCTTGCATTTCTGGGCTAAATCTTACTTGGTCGAGGTGAATAATTCTCTTAATGTGTTGTTGGATTCAATTTGCTAATATCTTGTCAAGAATCTTTGCATCTATATTCATAAGGGACATTGATCTGTAATCTTCTTTTCTTGTGATGTCTTCATCAGGGTAATGCTGACCTCATGGGGTGAGTTAGGAACTGTCTCCTCCTCTTCAATTTTTTGGAAGAATTTGAGAAAGATTGGTGTTAATTCTTTAAATATTTGGTAGAATTCACCTGTGAAGCCATCTGGTGCTGGACTTTTCATTGTTGGGAGCTTTTTGGTTACTGATTCAATCTTTTGCTATAGGTGTGTTCAGATTTCCCATTTCTTCTTGAGTCACTTCAGGTCATTTGCATGTTTCAAGGAATTTGTCCGTGTCTTCTAGGTTATTTAATTTGTTGGTGCACAACTGTTTATAGTATTCTCTTATAATCCTTTTTATCTCTATAAGCTTAGTAATAATGTTCCCATTTTCACTTCTGATCTTAGTTACTTATATCTTGTTTTTCTGTGTAAGTCTATGCCATGGTCTAAAGATTTGTGTTCCCTCAAAATTCATATGGTAAATCCTAATGCTCAATGTGATGGTATTAGGAGGTGGGGCCTTTGGGGGTGATTAGGTCATGAGGGCAGAGTCTTTATTCATGAGATTAGAGCCCTTATATAAGAGGCTTCAGAAAGCAACCTCACCCCTTCTACCATGCAAGGATACAATGAAAAACTTGTGACCCAGAAGAGGGCCCGCATCTGACCATGCTGGCACCCTGATCTTGAACATCCAATCTTCAGAGCTATGAGAAACAGACTTGTTTTATATAAGCTATCCACTCTGTGGTGTTTTGTTCTAACAACCTGACCAGACTAGGATAGTCTTGCTGAAAGTGTATCAATATTGTCGATCTTTTCAAAGAATCAACTTTTTGCTTCAATGATTTTTCTCAATTTTTTTGGGGGTGACACAATTTAACCCATAGGAATGGCTCTATTTGGACACAGGGTCTTTGCAGATATAATTAGTTAAGATGAGGTCATATTGGATTAGGATGGGCCCTAAATCCAGTGACTAATGTCCTTCTACATTCCCACCAACAGTACCGAAGTGCCTTCAACTTTTCCACATTATTGTCAACACTAGCTATTTTATAGGTTTTGATAGTAGCCATCCTACTGGGTGTGAGGTGATATCCAATTGTAGATTTTTTTAAATGATTATTTATTTATTTTTGAGAGATAGAGAGGAAGAGCACATGTGCATGGACATGCACACGAGTTGGGGAGGGGCAGAAAGAGAGGGAGAGAGAGAATCCCAAGAAAGTTCAGCACAGAGCCCAACATGGGCTTGATCTCACAAACTGTGAGACCACGACTTGAGCGAAATCCAGAGTCGGATGCTTAATAGACTGAGCCACCCAAGTGCCCCCCACCTCATTGTAGTTTTGATTTGCATTTCCCTATTGATTAGTGATACTAAACATGTTTTTATGTGCTCATTGGCCATTTGTATATCTTACTTGGATAAATGTCTGTTCAAGGACTTTGCCCATTTTTGAATCAGGCTGTTTGTTTTCTTGTGGTTGAATTGGAGTTAACTATAGCCTCTGGATATTATTTTCTTAACAGATACATGATTTGCAAATATTTTCTCCCATTCTGTGGGTTGCTTTTTACTCTGTTGCTAGTGTCTTTTGGTGCACAAAATTCTTAAATTTTTATTAAGTCAATCTATTTTTTTCCCTTTGGCATCATATCCAAGAAATCATTGCCAAATCCAGTGTCCTGTAGCTTTTACCCTGTGTTTTCTTCCAAGGGTTCTGGGTCTTATATTTAGGTCATAGATCCATTTTAGTTCATTCTGTACATGGTATTCAGTAAGGGTCCAATTTCATTCTTTTGCACATGGATATTCAGTTTTCTCAGCACCATTTGGTGAAGACTATCTTTCCCCACTGAATGGTTTTGGCACCTTTTTGAAAATCGTTGGGCCATATATGTGAGAGTTTGTTTCTGAACTCTGTTCTGTTACTCTATATGTCTGTCTTTATGCCAGTATCACACCGGGTTTTTTTTAATTTTTTTTTTTATTTTTGAGAGAGAGTATGAGCAGGGGAGGAGCAGAGAGAGAGGGAGACATAGAATCTGAAGCAGGATCCAGGCTTCGAGCTGTCAGCACAGAGCCCAACATGGGTCTCAAACCCACAATGGTGAGATCATGAGCTGAAGTTGGATGCTTAACTGACTGAGCCACCCAGGCGTCCTCACACTGGTTTGACTACTATAGCTTTGCTGTAGGTTTTGAAATCAGGAAATATGAGACCCCAACTTTTTCCCCCCACAATTGTCTTGGTTATTTGGGGTCTCTTATGATTCCATATGCATTTTAGGATGAGTTTTTCTATTTTTCTAAAAACACGATTTGGATTTTGACTTAAAAATTGCATTAAACATGTAGATCACTAAGTGTCCATGAACTTGGGATGTCATTCCATTTTATAATGTCTTCTTCAATTTCTTTCAGCAGTGTTTTGTAGTTATAATTGTACAAATCTTTCACCTCTTTGGTTAATTCATATGTATTTTATTCTTTTTGATGCTATTGTAAATAAAATTTTCTTAATTTATTTTTTGGATGGTTCAGTGTTAGTGTGTAGGGCTGCAGTTGGTATTTGTGTGTTACCTCATATCTTGCTAATTTCCTGCATTTATTAGTTCTAATAGTTTTTTTTTAATGTTTATTTTTGAGACAGAGAGAGACAGAGCATGAACGGGGGAGGGTCAGAGAGAGAGGGAGACACAGAATCTGAAGCAGGCTCCAGGCTCTGAGCTGTCAGCACAGAGCCCAACACGGGGCTCGAACTCACGGACCATGAGATCATGACCTGAGCCAAAGTCGGACACTTAACCAACTAAGCCACCCAGGCGCCCCAAGTTCTAATAGTTTTTTAATGAAATCTTTAGGATCTTCTGCGTATATGGCAATATTGTCTGTGAACAGAAATAATTTTATGTCTTCTTTTCCAATTTGGAAGCTCTTTATTTCTTTTTCCTGCCTGATGACTCTAGTTAGGACTTCTAGGATTATGTTGAAGAAGTGGGCATCCTTTTCTTGCTCCTGATCTTAGAGGGAAAGCTTTCCATCCTTTTACCTCTGCATATGATGTTTGCTGTAGGTTTTTCATATATGGCTTGTATTATGTTGAGTTAGTTTCCTTCTATTTCTAGTTTGTTGAGTTTTTTCAAGTGCTTTCTCTGAATCTATTGAAATAATCATATGGGGTTTCTTTCCTTCATTCAGTTAATGTGGTATATCACACTGATTAATTTTTGTATGTTGAACCATCCTTGCCTTCTAGGGGAAATCTCTCTTGGTCATAGTGTATAATCCTTTTAATATGTTAATATTACTTTCAGAACTGTGACATATTATATTTAATTTAAAAAGGGGGGATTTCTTGAAGGAATGGTCAACACTGTCTAGAATCTCAGAGAGGTCAAGTAGGATAAGGACTGAGGGATTTAGTTATTAAGAGGCTTTTGTTAAACTTGTGCATGAATGTTCTTTTAAAAAATTTTTTTTTAATGTTTATTTATTTTTGAGAGACAGACAGAACTTAAGCAGGGGTGGGAGAGGGAGAGAGAGAGGAAGACACAGAATCTGAAGCAGGCTCTGAGCTGTTAACACAGAGTCCAATGTGGGGCTCAAAGCCGCAAACCATGTGATCATGACCTGAGCTGAAGTTGGATGCTTAACTGGCTGAGCCACCCAGATACCCCTGTACATGAATGTTCTCAGTGGCACTATTCATAATGGCCAAAGGGTGGAAACAACCCATATGTTTATCATTAATGGTTAAACAAAATGTTGTATATCATAAAATTGAGTGTTATTCAGCCATCAAAAGGAATGAAATTCTGATAGATGCTACAATGTGGATGAACCTTGAAAACATTATGCTAAGTGAAAAAAGACAGGCACAAAAAGCCACATATGATATGATTCCATGTGTATGAAATATTCAGTAGACAAGCCAATAAAGACAGAAAGTAGACTAATGGTTTCCAGGGGCTTGGGGGAGATGCTCAGATCAGGTTAGGAGGTTGAAGAAGGTGTGAAAGCTTTGGTCTAGGTGCCATGGGGAGGGGAGGGAAAGTTGAGCAAAAATAAGTGAAAAACTGAACATTTGGCTAAGCTTTTAGGCCCAATCTTGCACATTCAGATGCAACAGGAGTTGGTAAGAGATTGGTGTTACTGAGAACAAGGTGAGTTTGTAGAATTTCTGTGGGTGATGTGGTGGCTGATAGCAGGATGCTGGTGAGACTGGAAGAAACAGAAAATTTTCGAGAAAGGGAAGAAGATGAGTTCCACAAGCTCTAAATAAACTTAAAGCATTGAGTGCAATATCTGGTCCATGTAGAAAATACTTATTTTTTTTAATATGAATTTATTGTCAAATTGGTTTCCATACAATACTTATTTATTAGAAATAATAGTTGATTATTTTGGAGGGGTGTCAGTTTTTTTGAGGTATAATTCACATATCATACAATTCATTCCCTGTATTGGTCAACTGTCTTTAAGTTTTTATTTATTTATTTTTGAGGTAGAGAGGGAGAGTGCACGCGAGTGGGGGAAGGGCAGAGAGAATCCCAAGCAGGCTCCACGCTGTCAGCACAGAGCCCGATAAGGGGTTCAGTCCCACAAACTGTGAGATCATAGCCCGCATCAGACGTTTAACTGACTGAGCCACCCAGCCACCCCTGGTCAACTATTTTTTGACCAGCGTACCAAGATAATTCAATTGGGTATGAATTGTCTTTTCAACAAATGGTGCTCAGACACATAGATTTCCATATGGGAAAGAATGAAGTTGGACCTTTTCCTTAATACTAAATACAAAAAGTAACTCACATCCTAGTGCACATGAAGTGATCTTTCATTTTGGTTTTGATTTGTATTTCCCTAATGATTAATGATGTTCAATATTGCTTAGTGTGCTTATTGGCTATTTTTGTGTCTCCTTTGGAGAAATATCTCTTCAGATACTTTGCCCATTTTTAATTCAAATAGATAAAATTAAAATAAAATTCAACTTATTGTTGAATTGTAAAAGTTCATTTTATATTCTGGATACTAGACCCTTGTCAGGTATATGATTTACAAATATTTTCTCCCATTTATGAATGTCTTTTCATTTCCTTTGAAGCACAAAAGTTTCTGGTGGGCTTCCTTTTGAGGTGATGAAATGTTCTAAAATTGATTATGGTGATTATTGCACAACTCTACCAACATACTAAAAGCCATTAAACCGAACACTTTAAAAGTGTCTCATGGCATGTGAATTATATCTCAATAGTGCTATTATTTAAAAAAATAAAGGAATGAATGAGTAAAAGGAGTGGAGAATGTGCATTTAGAAAAAGAATTGATAGGGGAACCTGGATGGCTCAGTCGGTTAAGCATTCAGCTCAGGTCATGATCTCACAGCTTGAGTTCGAGCCCTGCATTGGGCTTTGTGCTGACAGCCCAGAGCCTGGAGCCTGCTTCAGATTCTATGTCTCCCTCTCTCTCTGCCCCTCCCCCACTTGCACTCTGTCTCTCAAAAATAAACATTAAATAATTTTTTAAAGAAAAAAGAAAAAGAATTGATAGATACTGGGACCCAATATAGTTGTACCTAAATACAAATCCTATAAAAATAACTTCATCTCCCTTTTTGATAAAGTTTTTTATCAGAATTTTTGATAACGTTCTTAATCCCTTTTAGACCTGGGTGAGGGAATGCTCTAACAAAGGCTATCTGGATTTCAGTAAGATATTTGAACAATCTAGAACGGATGACAGCATTACTGATCTCACAGTTTGTGGGATAGAGGCCCGTGTTGGGCTTTGTGCTGACAGCATAGAACCTGCTTGGGATTCTCTCTATCTCCCTCTGTCTCTGCTGCTACTGCTTGAACTTTCTCTCTCTCTCTCTCTCAAAAACAAATAAACATTTAAAAAAAGTAAGCTGGAAAAAGTTCTCAGATTATATGCCATAGGGCTTCAGTCATCTGCATTACTTTCTTCATCATTTTTATTGGTGATTTCAGAGGAGAAAAATAGATAAAATCCTGATCAAACTTGCAGGAGTCAGAGAACCAAGCCAACTTTGGATGAATTCTACAAGGGACAATTTTAGTTTGTACTTTTTCAAATAATTACAGAGTACAGGAGGAGACATATTTCCACAGTGCTCATGTAGAACATAACTCTGGAGTTTTGACTTTGAGTCTACCTGCTTTGTGGTAGATGTCAATGCAATCTTGGTTCAAAAGAACAGTAATCATATGTTCTGGACATTAGTGGCTGCTAAACCCACAGCCATTGCTCCCCTCTTTTCTTGTAGACCTGGATTTTGTTCAGAAGACAACAGGCTCAGTGATGTGGGGCCTGCCCCAATCCACAAGGGATGATTAAAGTTTAGCGTAAGAGCCAGTAAGACAACCTCTTGACCTTTTGCAAGGAACTTGCTTTCTCAGCATTCCTGGAAGCTAAGAGTATAGAATGCAAGAGAGATAAATTGAGGTAAGAACTGTTAAGCAGGGGCACCTGGGTGGCTCAGTGGGTTAAGCAGCTGACTTCAGCTCAGATCATGATCTCATGGTCTGTGAGTTCAAGGCCTGCACCGGGCTCTGCCCTGACAGTGTAAAGTCTATTTGGGATTCTTTCTCTCCCTCTCTCTCTGCCTCTCCCCTGCTCACAGGCAATTTCTCAAAATAAACAAACTTAAAAAAAAAAAAAAAAAGAACTGTTAAGCAAAAAGGAACTTGATAATTTGGGAAATTCTCAGTCTATCTAGATTGCAAAAGATTCTGAAATTAGAAGATTCACTGTCAGGCAAGCATGCTTTAGGGAGAAAACCTACGGTGTGGCTGAACCTTTTGCTAGTGCCTGGAGATCAAAAGACCAGAGCACTCTGGTGTTAAGAGTGCTCTTTGAAGAGATCTGGCACATGATTCCCAGATCCCCTCAGATATCTCAGCAGAAGTCAGGAATAGAGATGTGATTATCTAGGAAAGATCTATAGAGAAATCCCTTGTCTCATGAAGTGAACTCCCCTGACATATACAAAGCTCTTGAGAATGTTACATCAGCAAAAACACTGCTAGCGAGGCCTAAAAGGAAAAGAGAGAAAAGGAAATTAAGGAAGGCTTTCCGATTTTCCTCAAACAGGAAACAGGGTCATATATTTACATGTTACTCAATGGTAAAGATGCACTACCCTTCAAGAAAAAGGAACGGTCATTCCGCAGGTGGTGGTACAGGCCCAGGGCGCAGAGCTTAAGGGCAGAGAGGATTACAGGGATCCCCTGCTTTTCAGAAGTTTGCCTTATGCCACTTCACTTTTAAGTTTATTTCTTTTGAGGGAGAGAGCGACTGGGGGAAGGAAGGGCAGGGAGAGAAGGAGACAGAGAATCCCAAGCAGGCTCCTCGCTGTCAGCACAGAGCCTGACTCGGGGCTCAAATTCAAGAACTGTGAGATGGTGACCTAAGCTGAGATCAAGAGTTAGAAGCTTAACCGAGTCACCCGGGCACCCCTGTATCCAACTTCTCTTTTATGGAAGACCTACATTAGTACCTGTTTCACTAACCAAAAGAAATCCAAAGATTTTTGCTTTCAAGAAGACAAAAAAAAAAAAAAAAAAGCAAAATTAGCATTTTGTTTTGCTGTGAGCCATTACAGAGGTAGCACGTACCCAGAGCAGTGAGAGTGGCATCACCAAGCTCCTTCCCCGAGAACTACACTCAGCATCTCAGCATCGAGCCACCATAGCTTTGAACTGTGTCTATGAGCATCTGTGCTTTGCCTTGATTTATTTTGGGCATCCAGTAGCAAGATATGTGGTAAGGTATCAGAATAGCCTAGGAGAGGTTATTTTGGGGGCCCTGGGAATGATCAAAAGTTTTCCATATAAATTAATGGTAATTGCTTTATCACTTTATAGCATTTTGGCTTATGGAAAGTTTCATAAGAACACAGTACTTTCAGAGACCAGGGAAAACGTATATTCTCAGGCCTTGAAACCTAATGGAGTGTTCTGGGTTGGATTTCAAAGTTGCTTGGAACTGGTGATTCCTTTTTCCCTTCCATTTTCTTCCTTTTCAAATTGAAATGCCTCTAAGTATTATCTTGTGCTTAAACAAGCGTTATATTCTGGGATTAGATTATTTGTTTCTTGAGTTTGTATGTGTGAACTCTAATCCAAACCACAATCATAAGAGATTCACAGATTCATGGGTAGAGAGGAATTTTGCCCCAGGATGGATCAGACCCAGAGTCTCACGTATCTAATTTAGATGACTTAGGTAATGAGATATGAGACTTCTGAGCTGATAAGATTTAGAACTTGCATTGAGGCTATAAGGGGTTGAGACTTTGGGGGAACATAGAATGGAGTGAATGTTTTGCATGTGGGATGGGCATTAATCCTTGAGAGCCAGACAACAAAATGTAGTAGACTGAATGAATCCCCAGTGTCATAATCCCCAAAATATGTCACCTAACATGGTAAAAGGGACTCTGCAGATGTGATTAAGGATCTTGAGATGAAGCAATGATCTTGGTTTATCCAGATGGATCCAGTAAAATCACAAGGGTCTTTATAAAAGGGAGGCAGAGAGGTCAGTCAGAAGATGCGACAAAGGAAGCAGAGGGTCAGAGTTAGAGATGGCAGTTATGCTGCTGGCCTTGAAGATGGAAGGAAAGGGCCACAAAGCCAAGGAACACAGATGGTTTTTAGAAACTGAAAACTACAAGAAAACAGATTCTTCTTTAGAATCTCTGAAAAAAAAAAGCATAGCCCTGCTGACCCTTGATTTTGTCTCAGTAGAACCCATTTCAGACTCTGACCTCACAAAGTGTAAGATAAATGTTTATGTTGTTTTATGCCACTGTATGGGGTAATCTGTTACAGCAGCAATAGGAACCCAATACAAGGTCACACTGAGCTTTGGTGTAAATAGCCAGTTGGTTCCAGAATAGAAAGAGGCAGACACAGGGCGTAACTCAACCACGTATGGACAGTCTGGAGAAAGTTACACAAATTCTTGCTCTCCCTGGGACAGGAGAGACTCCTTCTTTCTGGTCAAGTTGGACCGCATGTGTCTAGGCTCACATGTGGAAGGCTGGTTCCAGTTAAGGAGAAACTTTTAATAGGAGTGTCTGAACGTAAAGCTCCCACTTTAGATTGGGGTGTGCCCCACTGATGGAGGTGGTATGGCAGGAAGTGTTCCTTGCATCATGGGTATTACAGTATATATTATAATTACTATTTTAATCCTATCTGCTGTTTGATGGACATAAACCCCTTCATTTCTGAGACTAGATTTTAGGCATTCTCTGGATCAGCACTTTGACTCTAGCATGTGCAACAAGCATCTGGTGAGTTTGTTAAAATGCAGATTCTGGGGCGCCTGGGTGGCTCATTTGGTTAAGCGGCTGACTCTTGATTTCATCCCAGGTCATCATCCCAGGCTTCATGACATCAAGCCCCACATCAGGCTCTGTGCTGACAGTGTGGAACCTGCTTGGGATTCTCTCTCTCTCTCTCTCTCTCAAAATAAATAAGTTAACATTTAAAAAATAAATTAAATAAAATAAAATGCAGACTCTGAATCAGGTCAGGCTGGGACCCAGGTGGGGTGCTGGTCTGTAGCAACTCTGGGTAACAAGATTCTAGAGACCAGTGATTTTCAAAGTTGAACGCACATCAGAATCACCTGAAGGCCTTATGAAAACAGCTGGGCCTCACACAGAATCCGATTTAATAGGTTTCACTAAGGCCTGAAAGTCTGCATTTAAAATTTTTTTTAGTTTTTTTTTTTCTTTTTTGAGAGAGAAGAGAGGGGAGGGGCAGAGGAGGGAGACACAATCTGAAGCAGGATCCAGGCTCTGAGCTGACAGCACAGAGCCCACCGCAGGGCTTGAATTCACAAACCACGAGATCATGACCTAAGCTGAAGTCAAGACACTCAACCGACTGAGCCACCCAGGCACCCCTGAAAGTCTGCATTTTTAAACAAATCCCCAGATGATGAGTTGGGGAGGAGAAACCACACTTCCAGAGCCACTATTCTAGAACATTCTGTGACCCATGGCTTCGGCCTTTTTTGGAATTTGGTGTTGTGTCCCCACTGCTGCAGTTTTGGTTCTTTAGTTTACCGTGTTTCCATTGCTCGTGGAAACACGTGGGAGGGCTTATTCATTCTTCCTTCAGTTTAGCTTTGTTCTTAATAAAACATAAATTTCAGATATTTCTTACCAGGATTTTGGTCAGGTCTCTGCCGGCTCTGGGGACTCACTGCTATTGAACATCTACTGTCTGCCAGGCTTGGCCTCAGTCCCTTTGCAGACCAAATGTAACTCTTTGACTGCAACACAGGGCAGGCTCCCCCTATCTGTGGCCCTCACCTCATGGTCAGTGCTGGGAGTTTATCTGTACATTACTCTCTAGGGTGAAGGAGACAGCTTCACCTGTGTATGAAGCTCACCTAGTGCGTGGCATCACACGCTACCTGGATGACTGATTTTACCACCAAATACATCATTCCCCCCACGAGAACACAGGACACCCTGTAATCATGCCTGATTGTTCAGGAAAGGGTGGGTGAGCATGGGGAGAATGTGAGCAGGGGAGCCTGGGGGACACTGGAAGGAAGGACAATGAACAAAGACCGAGTTAACCAAGCCCATCAGGTGCCACCAAGGTTCCAAGGAGGCCAAGCCTCCCAAGACACCCTAGACGGGAGGTCACTGTGTTGCCCTGCGGTGAAGGGTGTGGGGCCCAAGCAGGGTAGGGGCTCTAATGAGGACAATCCCCTCTCCTCCTTCCCCACCCGTGACTCTGTCATCCCTGCCTATTTTCTCCACTATCTTGATGGCCCCCGCTGCTCGCTCAGCAGACCCCTGGAAGCCCGCTGCTGAGGGAGACAGGCTAGGCAGGACACGAGCAGCAGTCTCCTCTTGGGCCCACTTTATTTGGGAGCAGGGTGGGGAGGGCTTTAGGCCTGCTGGGCCCGCAGCAGTGCTCGCACCTGGCCGATCTGCCAGTCGACACTGGCACGCGCCGTGCCACCCAGGGCAGCATACTGTTCCACACTGTGGCCGTAGTCCCACACGTGGCTCACATCACCTGAAAACAGAGGGCTGGGGGAAGGAGGAGGAGATGGGCCAGGGCCCAGCTGGGCCACCGGGGGCCTCAGGGGCCCAGGCCCACCTCCTGGGAGGCAGCAGAGGGAAGGGGGCTGTACCTGATGGTCTGTAGCTCCTTCAGCGACAGCTGATTGAGGGCTACCCCCTTGGTCTCTGCCATGAACACAGCTTTCCCAGAGGCCTCGTGGGCCTGGCGGAATGGCATCTGGGGGAGCCAGGGCGAGGGCAGCACTGACTCGGCCTTCCTCTGCTCCCTGTTCTGTCCATGTCCTCCCCCACGACCCCCAGCCCCAGCCTGGGCAACACCCCCATCTCCTGGCCCCACCCCCACCCCTGCCACTCCACACTTACCCCTTTGCGGACCAGATAGTAGGCGAGGTCAGTGGCCAGCATGTCAGGACTAAGAGCCCGTGCCATGTTCTCACGGTGAATCTGGGGGATGCCAGTGGTGGCGGTGGTGAGTCCTGGGGACCCTGGGTGGCGAAGCTGCCAGCCCCAGGCCCAAGGCCTACCACCACCCCCATTAGCCAGGATGTCCCCAGCCTTGGGCAGATCCACTCTAATCCAGCCTACTCTGCCCTCTCTGCTCGAGCCATTTTGTCATCACTACTGATAATGTTTCAGTGTGCTACTAGGGGTTGCCGGCCCTTTTTTGGAGTCCTTAGCTTTAGCACACATCAGAACCACCAGGGGGATGTATAAATCGCTGGGCCCTACCCCCCAGAGTCTCGAATCCAGGAGGTCTGGGGTGGGACCTAGGATTGCATTTCTTTTTTTTTTTTAATTTTTTTTTTTCAACGTTTATTTATTTTTGGGACAGAGAGAGACAGAGCATGAACGGGGGAGGGGCAGAGAGAGAGGGAGACACAGAATCGGAAACAGGCTCCAGGCTCCGAGCCATCAGTCCAGAGCCCGACGCGGGGCTCGAACTCACGGACCGCGAGATCGTGACCTGGCTGAAGTCGGACGCTTAACCGACTGCGCCACCCAGGCGCCCCTAGGATTGCATTTCTATTACATTCTCAGGTGCTGCTGAGGCTGCTGGTCCCGGGACTACAGTTTGAGAAACACGGCTTTGAGACACATCCTGAACTATTTAAGAATGAAATGATATGATGGGGATTTGCTTAAAAATAACGAGGTGGTGGGTAGTGGGTAAAGATAGCCAAAGCAAGAGCAGGCCATGAGTTGATTATTGTTGAAGCTGCATGTTAGTCCATAGGGGTTCATGATACGTTCTCTCAACCGCGCATCCTGAAATTTCCCATAGTAAGTGACGAAAAAAGAAATCTGGTCAGGCCAGTTGATGGGACCCCTGGAGTCTAACCCAGTTCCATTCTACTGTAGCTAGCATCTTTTGTCACTTCAGTGTTCCCAGGGGCAGGAACAAACACATACCCACCTCCCCCTGCCTCAGATCTTCTGGACACATCAACTCTCATCTCCTCTCAAGATGGCCTCCTGGCATGCCCATCCCAGAGTGTAGGGGCCGAGGGGAGAGGGGGGTGGCTTGCCTGCAGTGTAGAAATGACGCCAGTGGCCACTTGGAGGACGGCACTCATGGTGTCTGACACTTCAAATACGGCTTCCTTGTCCTCCTGGGAGGCATGTGGCAGGAAGTGAGAGCCCAGCAGCCTTGTCCCCCACCGAGGCATGCCCACTGCCTTCCACTGGGAACACTCAGCACCTCGTACAACCCACATCAGCAGGGAGGAGAGAGCTCTCAAGGGCAGTCAAGGGCTGGGTACATAGGACAGAAGGTGGCAATTCTGTGAACCCCTGCCTGGATGTGCCAGGGCCCTGAGAACTGGGATACGGTGTATGTGCAGTATGTGGATGGGCCCCTCATCCACAGCCCCAGCCTCGCACCTGTAGGTCCTTGTTGTAGGTGCTTGGAAGTCCCTTGAGTGTCATCAGGAGCCCAGCACACTGAAGGAAGAGTGAGAAGCAGGAGGCTGGACCTCAGGACCCTCCGGGTCAGCCCAGAGCCTTGCCCCCACTCCCTGCCCTGCTCACCCGCCCAAACACGCGCCCCGCCTTGCTCCGGATCAGCTCCAAGCTGTCTGGGTTTTTCTTCTGGGGCATCAGGCTGCTTCCGGTGCTGGGGACAGAGATGCTGAGGCTGAAAGGGCTCCCCTGCCTCTCGGCTGGTGTGCTGGCTGGATCAGGGGATGTCCAGCAGCATGCAGTCCAGGTGTGCCCGGGGGGTGGCAGGGGGAGGAGGGAAGCCGTATGCCAGGTGCAGAACTGGGGTAGGGCAGGGCCTGGACTTACCTATAGGCATCTGAGAGCTGCACAAAGCTGAATTCCTTGGTGCCATAGAGGATGAGATCCTCAGCCATCCTGCTGAGGTGGGTCATGCACAGTGAAGCCCAGAACAGGAACTCAGCTTGTGGGAGGAAAGGGAGAGCAGGCCTTCTGGTCACCAGGCCTCTCTTGTTCCTCGCTCAGTCTGGAGAATCCCCAGGTGGGACCAAACTTGGGGTGGGAGGAGGCTAGAGGACAAATTAGAGCACAGTGCAGGGGAGTGGCCCCAGGGGACAAGCGGGCTGGCCCCCAGGACTCACCCACAAAGTCTCGCTCACTGGTGGCATCCATGCTGTTGAGAGTGATGGCCCCAAAGTTCAGTTCTGGAGGACAGGGAAATGAGGAAGGCAATAGGGCTGGGCTGGAGGGAAAGAAGGGGCCTCCTCTACCCCAAACCAGGTTGCCCAGCCACCTCCTCCTTAAGACCCTTTCAGAGAGGAGAGTAGGGAGGGGCAGGATATGGGGGTTGGGTCCCAAGAAGGAAGCAAGAGCCCTGAGACTCCCCAGCACAATGCACCCTGGCCACAGGCCTTCTCTGGCCTCTCTAGCTTCAGTGTCCATAGGTAATAAATGCAGTTTTCAACCAGACTCCTGCCCTCTCCAAGTGTGTGTGGGACCTGGCAGGTGCTGAGGGGGATCTCCCTGGGGAGGAGGGGCAGGGCACCTCACCTGCTTGGAGCAGCTCACGGTCCACGCCCAGAGGGTTGCCTGCAATGGCCCCACTGCAAAAATAGGCGATTCCAGGTGACCAGGGCTCCTGGCAGGCAGGCCCTGGCACATACACACTTGCACACCCAGAGCCAAGCCCTGATTGTCAGGGCTGCCACCGAGTCAGTACGGGTGACAGAACACTTGTCCCCACGGTGGGGAAATGGTGGGCTATGGGCAGCTGGACAGCTCTCTGGAACCTCTCTGGAGGTTAAGCTCTGACATACTCACTAGCCTGCTTGTCCTCATCTTAGAGAGAGCTGGGGGGGGGGTGGGGTTCCATGCACGGTTCCCTCCCTTCCACAGCGGAAGAACCCTGGACAGGGAAGCCAGTTACTTGCCTCTCTGTTCTCCTCTGTCTTTCCTGGTCCCTCCTATTCTGTGGATCCCCAGGGACGATGTGACATAGCAACCACTACCCCCAACTAGGCCCTCAGAGCACTGGGGCCTCACTCACCTCCCCAGGGGCAGGACGTTGACTCGCTTCTGTACCTCCAACAGCCTCTCAGAGTCTCTGGTCAGTGCCACGGCATGGCTGTAGGAAGCCAGGGGGCAAGAGGGTCAGGGCATCCTGGGCCCTCCTTTCCATCACAGTCCCTCCATGATGCCCCACCCACCCACCCACCCACCTCAGGATCCAATGGCTCCAGCGAATGGGCTGAGCCCTCTGCAGGTGTGTATACCCTGGGAAGAGGACATCACGTTCCCTGTGGGGGAAGAATAAGGGCAGGGCCTGAGGGGTACAGGAAGTTCAGGCAAGGACTGCCTGTGACACCTGGGACCCTGCAGGCCTGGCCCCTACAAGGAAAAGCAGGGCAAGCCTACCAAGGATCTGCCTGCACAAGAAAGCAAGGGATCTCCTGGGGACAAACACATCATAAAAGAAGCAGCCAGAAGTGGGGCGATCCAAGGACTAGGCCAGTGCCATGGGGCCTCCCAGGAGTAGGACTTTGGCTAGGACCAAAGGTGATTAAGTCTTCAGCGCTGAGCAGAGGTGAAAGCAAAGGAGGAGACACATGGTGGGTACTACATGGCGGGGAGTCATGTTTGTGCGCACTCAAGAAGCTCCCAAGGACTCTAGAAGAGCCAGGGGCACTTTAAAGTGGGTAAGGCAGGGGCACACAGTTCTGGCTTATTTTGTTTTTAATAAACAGCTTTACTGAGATATAATTCACATACAATTCACCCATTTAAACTGTACACCTTAGCTACACTCATCAACCACATCAACTTTAGAACATTTTCATCATCCCAAAGAAGAAACCTTGTAGTCATTAGCAGTCACTCCCTATTTCTCCCAGCACCCCCAGGGTGACAGTTCTTATGCCCTTGTTTTCCCCCAGGTGGTAAGGTCTGTGAAAAAGAGGTCACAGGGAGCTGGGAAAGAGGAAGGGTTAACCCTATCTCTGACACCAGGTAGGGACTTCTCGGCAGCAAAGTAGCCAGGTCTGCAAGGAACAAAGCCAACGCCAAAGACATGAGGCCACAGAAGCCAAAGCTTGGGATGAGGCCATTGGGAAGCAGCTTTGGGGATGGGGGGTGGAATGGGGACATAGGGCATAGGCAGGCTAAAGAGTGACTGTGGCTGCCCCAGGCACAGCCAGCCCCCTTCCTCAGGCTTCAGGGCACCTGCCTAGTGCCTTAGCCTCCTGCTTATGAAGCCGCAAAGGGTGAGCTCGCCCTGCCTGCTGAGCTTGGCTGGCATGGGAGTAGCAAAGAGCAAGAAATGCCCCCATTCCTGGCTGCTTGCCTCACTTAGTCTAGGAGTTCCAGGATGCCCATGAACCCCAGCCTGGCTCTCCGACCCTCTTCACCTCTGCCACCTAGATCTGCCTGTCTTAGGGGAGGAGCCCCCGGCTGCCCTCATGCCCCTCTCTGCCACCTGGGTGTCCATGGGAGACTCACGCCTCTGCCCGATCCACCATAGTTCTGATGAGCTCCCAGAGGAGGGCGGAAAGTTTAGAGCAGTTCTGTCGCATCCACAGCCTGAGGTCTGTGACCACCTGAGGGGAGGAGAAGGCAGCACTCAGGGAGACAGATGTGTTGCTTCGCTGGGGAACCAGACCACTGCCGAGCCCCAAATCTGCCTCCTGGGTCCCCCAAGATTGGGAAGGCATGGGGCACGGGGCAGAAGAGCTAGCAGCACCTGGTCATTCCGACTTCGTCCCGTGTGCAGCTTCCCTGCAGTCTCACCGATGAGCTCCTGGGGGTGGAGGGAGGCATGGGGTCAGGGTCTGCCTGCTCGTGACCCAGTGGGGTCAGCCCAGGCACGCCCTGGTTCCTCCCTCCCTACTCCTGGTCCCTGCCGTCTCTGCCCAGGTCGCCTGTTCTGGGGTCTGGCCTGCACTCTGCCAGTGATGAAAGGAACAGAATGATGGCACTTATGCTCCCAGTGACCAAGGGCCAGGTGAAGAGGGGAGGCCAGGGGGACTTGAGGGGGTCGTACCTTCAGACGCCGCTCATTGGCCGTGTGAATATCTTCATCATTGGGGCTGAGTTTGAAGGTGCCCTGAGCCCACTCCTCAGCCACCTGTAGCAGATGGCAATGATCCCAGGGGCCAGGCATCCACAGTCAAAGGGCCCCATCCCTGGTTGCACTCCCACTCTGATCACTGACTGTCTCTGTATAGGAGCTGAGTCCTGGGGGTGCTCCACAGGAACAGTGAGTGCTCCACAGGAACAGTGAGTGCTCCACAGGGGGTGCAGTCACCGCCCCCAAGGGAGCAGCTCAGGCCCAGCCCTCCCTCCCCCATGAGCCACGGGCATTAAAGGATGAAGAGAGACAGTTTAAAGGGCACCTTGACATTTAATCACAGGAAATGACGTGCATGGAGAGCACTGTAACCTGTGCTCAGGACTTGGTAGGGGCCTGGGACCACAGGGAGGAGCTCTAGGGTGGCCCTTAGGGTGGAGAGAGTACCTTGTCAAGTCCATGGAGTATCTGGTCCATCTCAGCCTTGGTGAGGAGCCCCGCCTTTTCCAGGCCCCGGCTGTAGGCCTTGCTGCCCTGCACATCCACCTCCCACAGGTGCCGGTCATAGGCAATGGATGAGTTGAACTTCTCCATGATGGGGTCCACTGCTCCCACAAACCGGCCACCCCATAGCTTCCCGCTCTGGGCAGGAGAGCAGGAGCAGTTAGTGTCCTCCCCACCCTTGAGGACAGTGACTCTCACAAAGGGCCTGCAGGAGAGTTATGAAGTCTGATGGCAGTGGGAACCAGCAGGCAGGGTTATTCTCGCTGGACAGACAAGGAAACTGAGGCTCAGAGAGGATCGGGAACTTGCCTGAAGTCACTCAGGGAGTCAGTGTGGGAATGTGGCTGGACACTGAACTTAGGGTTCTTTCCTACCATGTGACACTTCGCTAAGGAAATGATGGCAGGGTACAAGACACCCTGAGACCACAGCAGAGTTTCTGGGACCTTTTGTCACTGACCAAGGGGAGAAGTCACTCTGGAGTCCAGAGTCTGAATCCAGCTGATATTCCAGCGCTAACGATAAGAATCCTGGCTAACATGTAGTGCATTCTCACTGTGTTCCAGGCATAACTTTAATTGCTTGGCATGCGCGGACGGAAACTCTCTGAAGCAGGTACCAAGTGTATCCTTGGGGAAACAAGGGGAAAAGCAAGGCACAGAGCAGTTACACGGCTTGCCCTTGCTGGGGGCGGTAGGGCCAGGACTGTGGCCCAGCTATCTGCAGCAGAATGCAGGCTCTAAACCCCACATTCCACCAGGACTGCTCTGATAGCCCTGATACCCTGAACTTTTGTGGCAGGGACAGGCAAGAAGCACCTGAGGGGCCCCATCAGACTCAAACGACCAGCATCTCTTTACCACAGCTTGGGGTGGGGCCTAAGATCCCAACCCCCACCACTCCCTTGGAGAGCACCTCTGACACATTTGTTATCATTGGCTTTCTAGAAGGTCACTAGCTGACCTTCTGTCCCTCCGGGAGCCAAGGGCGGAGGGGTGGGACAGAGACACCTCTGTTTTGAAAGAGGGCATAGGCCACAGCATATGACAGATGGGGGAGGGGTACAGAACACATGGGGAGCTGCCTTAGCTCCCAAAATGCCAAGGATTAGGAGAGTGTTCCCTGGGTGCAGGTAGGCATGTCACTTCTCTGCCAACTTTCCTGTGGAGGGGGAGTTTATAATGGCCTCTGGGGACCTATGTCCTCCTCTGTCCCCCTGCAACGTCCAGGACCTCTCCCAGCCACCTGATTGTGGGCATGTTATACAACCTCTCTAAGCCTTGGGATTACCGCTCTATAATATAAAGTCAAGAGTAGTACCTACCTGATAGACTTGTGAGTATTTCATTAGATTAAATTTACTAAGCTCATACATAGCACAGTGCCTGGCACCCAGTAACCTCTCTTAGTAAGGGAGGGGCTGAGGGCCGCTAGAGCCAGGCGGCGCTTTAGAGCCACTCCTGGGTCTTGTGTGCACTATGGGGGCCTCCACTGTGCTCTGGCCCCAGACTGTGAGCTGACCTCTTCACTGCCCAGCAGCCTTGGCTGCCAGAGGGCTCTGACCTGCAGCAGCAGCCTCCACCCCCTCAACCTTTTGAGCCAGATCCATCCCTTACCCTCCAAGCCTAGATCTCCACAAAGCACCACGTGGGTCCCTCGTCCTGACTAGTGGGGCCAGCAGGCCAGGGCCAACCAGCCAGGATTGAGAGCCAGCCCACCCCCCTCAGCCGGGAACCTGGCACTGCCTCTTCCAGCAGGCCTCTGGACTCCCTGCCTGGGTTGTTAGTAATAACAACTACTTAACAAGTGGGGCTGCAGCCAAACCAATTAGTACCAACCCACAGGACGGCCTGGGGCCAGCAAAAGTCACCTGATGCTCTGGTCTCCTGAAGGCGGCCCACTCTGTATTGGGGCCAAGCTCCCACCCCACTGGCAGGCTTAAAGACCCCAGATGGAGGTCAGAATGAGGTGCCATCATTTGGGCTCTGAAGATGGGGGGGGTGGCTAATGTGCAGGGAGAGAGCACTCCTCTAAGCTAGGACACATCAGGGCCAGAGAGATACCTTTGGAGCAGGACTGCTTGAGGTTGGAAGGAATGAGCAACAGCCAATTTAGAATGCACAAGGGAGGGGCCCCTGGGTGGCTCAGTCAGTTGAGCTTCGGTTCAGGTCATGATCTCATGTTCATGGGTTCGAGCCCCGCATCAAGCTCTGTGCTGACAGTTCAGAGCCTGGAGCCTGCTTTGGATTTTGTGTCTCCGTCTCTCTCTGCCCCTCCCCTGCTCGCACTCTGTCTCTCAAAAAATAAAATGAAACGTTTAAAAAAAAAAAGAATGCACAAGGGAAATAACCTGTAGTTACTGTATCATTAGCCACCATTTATTGAGCACCTACTATAGTCCAACAACTTGGCCCTGTGCTAGGCATTCTACATATGCTATTACACCCTCCTATGAGGTGGGCACTGTTACCCTGGGAGATCAAGTGACTGCTTCAGAAACCAAATTTGTTTGCCTTCAAAGTGCAAGCCCTGATCCAGAAACTAGCAGGGCAGGCATTCTTATCCAGTCTATTCAAATGGACAAACTGAGGCCTAGAGAGAGGAAGTGACTTGCTAGCTAATGAGGACCAAAAAGGACTGGAACCTAGATCTCTGGTTTCCCAGGCTCCAGGTTCCTTCATTGGCATCAAGCCAACAGCCCCTTTCACCTGAAGGGTTCAAAACAATGACCTCATGATCCAGTACCTTACAGAGGGAGGCGGAAATCTATTATTATTCCCATTTGCCAGATAAATCAACTGAGGCCCAAGGAAAAGAACCTGTACCTAGGACTCCTGCCACTCAGTGGTCAGGAAGAGAACCCAGGAGTCCTCTGGCTCTAAAGAAGAGAGGCCAGTGAGACAGGAAGCCACCAGGCACTGGGGCCACTGGGGCCACAGGGCATGGTCCCCTACCTCCCGGTTCTTTCCACAAGCCAGAGTCATGTGGACTCTGCCACGTAATGACAAGTGCTACAACAGGAGAAGGGGCGCAGGGTGGGGACTGACAGAAGGACATCGGGAAAGCAGGAATGAAGAGGTGAGGAGGCTGAATCAGTGGGCAGCTCCTTTCTTGCCCCCTCGCCGGAAGCGCTGTCAGGCCAAGGCCACCTTCCCTAGCAGTGTGGGTTGGTGAATGCCACACAGGCCCCTGGGGAGCGGGGAGGGGGAGAGTAGAAGTCCGCGCAAAGATCTTTCCCAGGCTCTAGCAAGTGCTCCAGGAGGAACCCACCGCCTGGAGCCAGAGGAGACAATTACCGGCAGGGTGGCCGGCGGCGCGTCCGGCATGGGGAAATCCCGTGTGCAGGTCACGGGCCCTGGCTGGGTCCCAGAGCGCCCCTCCCCCTCGTTTGGAGACTCGGAGGACCTGGGTCCACGAGGTCGCACTCACCTCCGATGCCATGTTGGGCGGTTCCTCGTCGTTCAGGAGCCTCGGTCGTCCGGGTCTGGAAGACAAGCCGGGACTGACGACCTCCTCCGACCCCTGGGTGGAGTCCCTCGGGCGGGGCGGGCTCTGGGCTCCGGCGCGGCGCTGGACCCAACGCAGCCCGTGGGGAGGCGGACGTGGGCAGTGCCTAGGGCGCGCGCCACGGTCCTCGGCGTCCTCCGCTCCGCCCGCCGCGCGCGTCCCTCCCGTCCCGCCTGCCCGGCACTCACCACCTCCTGGCCGCGCGGTCACCCTCTAGCCAGCCACCTGGCGGGGTTTTTCTGGCCCAAGGAGCGTCAGCGCCTGCCCGGCCCTTGCCCGCCTCCTGGCGGCGGCCGCACCAATCCCAGGCGGCCTGGCGAGGTGGGCGTTGCCTCCACCCTCCAACACCGGCTGTGGGCGGAGTCTTCCCTGGAGTGGCTTAGGGTAGAGCGGCCCCCAGGGCGGGGTAGGGGCAGTGAGGGTGGTGCCCGAGCGACAGCGCTGAGGGCAACAAACTGTGCCAGGCGTTGGAGACAGTGGGCTAGGCCTAGCAGGCTCACAGGATACATAAGGTGAAAAGGCCTGCCCGATCATTCATTCATTCAACAAACACGTGCCTGGCACCTCAACTCGTTTGGGCCAGGTAGAGTTAGACCCTGAAGAAAAAGAAATGATACCTGCCTCAAGAAGCCCTGACAAAGCTTGGACAGGTGTTCTGGGAGCATTTAAGGCAGCGTGGAAAGGGTGTCTCCTTGGGGTTCTCAGGGAAGATTTCCTTGATCTGATCAACTATTCAACAGAAACAAGCTGGCTTCTAGGTGCTGGTGGCACAGCATCCAACTTCTGCCCTGCAATGGCTTCTGGTGATGTCCCCTGAGTTGGGTCTTGGAAGAGGAGAGTTAGCTCCCCAAAGAAGAGGATTAGAATTTTCCCTGCATTGGGAGTAGCCTGGGCAAAGCCTGGGAGGCCAGAATGTGAATAGTCTGCTTGCAGAACAGGAAGCGGTCAGAGTGGCTATAACAAAGGGACAGGAGTGGGGTGGGCAGGAGCGGTGGGAAGTAGGTTGGGGCAAGATTACGAAAGGCTTTGAATGTCAAGAGAGACAATTTGGTCTTGGTCCTGTAGATCATAGAAACCAACAAACTGGAATCACTTGCAGTTCCTAGAATGTATCAGGCTGTTTCAAGCCTTCTTAAATGCTCTTTCTTGTGCTTGGAATGCCCTTCCTCCACTGTCTCACTATTTCCCATTTATTCATTGGTATTCTAGCCAAGCATCATCAATGTCATCAATGTCAGGGAGATTCCCAGATGACCCAGATATCCAGCTCTGTGGTCGCACTGGATCCTATAGATGCATCTAGTAGTCTTTCCCTAAATTGGGAGCACTGTAGTTGTGAGTTCTGGGTCTTCTTCCCTACCCAACTGAGAGCTCCTTGGAAGCAAGACCTCATCCCCTTTATCCCTGTGACCCCCCAGCCATTTCCTGTCTTCTCCCACAGAAGTCCCATAACTGGGCTGCATCAGGCCACAGGTGGACAGAGATGTGGAAGCCCATGAAACCAGCTCTGAGCCATGTGGTCCTCTAAACTGCAACAGCATTGTGGCAAGTCCCTGGGATCTACCTGCTGGGGTCTGAGGCCTGACATAGCTTCCTGGGAGGCCAAGTGTGAAAGCCAGCAGTACTCTGCAAACATGAGCTCACATCCCTGAATATCAGGCAACACGCAGGGACCAACGCTCTGGCAAATGAATTGAGGCTGGAAAGGGAGTCACGGAAGACGTCTGGGAGCAGGGCTATAAACACAATGCATAACACAGGTAGTACTGTAACTATAACACCTAACATAGCGCCTCAACTGGTGCCAGACTGTGCTAAAGCCTTTACACGATCGATCTTCCTTCACAACAGTCCTGTTTATAGATGGAGAGACTGAAGCTGCAAAGGGTTAGGGATTAGTGGACATGCCCCATGGCAACCAGTTAGAAGGAGACAGTCTGGCTGCCCACACATGACAGAAGAGAGACTGTGACCCCAGGTTCGCTTGCAGCAAATAGCAAGCTTGTCCTGTGTGGAGGTCCCTGCAGGGTTGGGGAAGGGAACTCAGGAGAAGGAGGAAGACAAAGAGGTAGCATGAAGCCTTGTGAAGAAAAAAATCCAGACGAATCAAAAGAGTCTGCAGCTAAGACCCTGACGGTAGACACTAAAGTGGGCATGACCCTTTATATTGAGGAAATGTCCTTGGCACTTAGGACTCATGAGAGCAGAGCAGCCAAGTTCTCTTAGAAAAAGCTGAGATCCCCGAACAAAACTTTGGGGAACCTGAGAGAGGTTCAGAGAAATGTGCCTGCCAGTGGCCAGTCTATAATCAGCACAGAGAAGATGGATAGGAAGGAGAGGTCCTCTCTAACCACCAGGAGGCCATCATCTGCTACCTGTAGTCCATAGAGAGGTCAGACAAGGGATCTGAAGAGTGACTATCTCAGACTTTCAAGAGACAACATTCAGTCCATACAATAGTCTAGCCACTCCTGCCCCAAGTAGTAGGCTGTTTAGGGGACCCTAAGGTTGGTGTAGGAGCATGACTAGAAGGAAGACTGGGCCTTGGGTCATGGTGGAAATCAGTTGCAAGAGCCATATTCTCGGGGGCCTCTTTGATGACCAGCAGACTCAGCTTCCCTTCAGACTTCCAGAGTGTGGCTGCTAGAGTTTGGGGACCGGGTGAGTCCATTCCAAGGGAATTGCTAGGGTTGCCTGATCCTATAATGCAACAGAAATGGTAACTGAGATTGGATCAAATTCTCAAGCCTTAATAAATGAAGCCGCACAAATTCACTGCCAGAAGACCCAGACTAAAAGAAAGGCTAAGGGAGTTCTTCATGCTGAAGGAAAATGACTTAAGATGAAAGCTTGGGTCTACAGGAAGGAATAAAAAGCACCAGAAGGGGCATCTGGGTGGCTCAGTGGGTTAAGTGCCCGACTCTTGATCTCAGCTCAGGTCTTCATCTCAGGATAGCCCCACATTGGGCTCCATGCTTAGCATGAAGCCTACTTAGAAAACAAACAAACAAACAAACACCAGAAAGAGCAACTATGTATTGAAGACTTTATTCACTCTTCTTAATTTCCTTAAAGACAAATGAGTAGGGGAGCCTGGTTCACTCAGTTGGTAGAGCCTGCAACTCTTGATCTCAGGGTGTGAGTTGGATCCCCAACTCACTACTTTTAAGTAGAGATTACTTAAAAATTACTTTAAAAATGTATTGTTAGTTTTATAGCAAAGTGGAAGAGGATACTAATGGAATTATACTGTTGTAAGGTGGTTATGTTATACATGAAAAGATATACTAATATCAATTCAGGACAAACTGGAGTAAGTTAAGGGTTCATAATGTAATCCTTAGAGCAACCACCAAAAAAAGATACATCTAAAAACCTAAAAGATGAGATAAAATGGAATATTAAAATATTCTTGATCCAAAGGAAGTCAAGAATAAAGGAAACAAATACAGATAGAAAAAAATAAGATAATAGACTTAAACAACTGTATTAATAATTACATTAAGTGTAAATGGGTTAAACACTTCAATTAAAGGCAGAGATAAAAGGCAGAATGCATTTAAAAAAGTAAGATCCAACTGTATGCTGCATACCAAAAAAATCACTTAAAACATAAAGATGTAGACATAAAGACATAAAAGGGATGGAAAAGATATACCATTTAAGAACTAATCATAATAAATCTGGAATGGCTGTATCCATATAAGACAAAGTAAACTTTAAGGCAAGAAATATTACCAGAGATAAAGAGGGTCATTATATAATGATAAAAGTATCAATTAATCATTAAGTATTAACAATCCTAAATGAGTATGTTCCTAAAAACACAGCTTCAAATTATATGAAGCAAAGATTAAGGATAAATAAATAACTCCAAAATTATAATGGGAGATGTTAACATCCCTATCTCTATAATTGACAGAACCAGTATCAGAAAAATCAGGAAAGATATCAGTGATCTAAACAAAATTATCAAGTAACATGACCTAATTAACATTTATAGAACATGCCACCCAACCATGGCAAAATAAATTATCAGTGCCCTTTGGAAGCAGCAGAATGATGATGATAATTTTTGTATGTAAAAAATGACCTTAAAAATATATTACAGTATAAACATATACTATGGAATATAACTCAAGGTATAAAAATAAATGAACTATTGATACATGCAATGACTTTGCTGAATTGCCAGGATATTATTCTTAGGGGGAAAAAAAGTCAGTCCCAAAAGATTACACGTTGTATGATTCTACTGATACGACATTATTGAAATGATGAAATTTTAGAAATGGAGGACAGAGTAGCAGTTGCCAGGGGTCCGGGATGGTGGGGAGGTGGTTATATAAGGACAACATGAGGAATCATTATGGTGTTGGGACTTTCAGTATCTTAACTTTGTGATGGGTACATGAGCGTACACAGGTGATTAAATTGTGTAGAACTTAATACATATATAGGCACACACATAAAAAGAGTACAAGTAAAATAGGGAAATCTGAGTAAGATCGTTGGATTATATTAATGTCAATATCCCAGTTGTGGTATACTATAGTTTTGCAAAATGTTACCACTAGAGGAAACTGAGCAGAGTGTAAAGGGATATTTCTGATCATTTATTACAACTGCATATGAATCTAAAATTATCTCAAGAAAAATTTCAGCAAGAATATATTACAAAGGGGCGCCTGGGTGGCGCAGTTGGTTAAGCGTCCGACTTCAGCCAGGTCACGATCTCGCGGTCCGGGAGTTCGAGCCCCGCGTCAGGCTCTGGGCTCATGGCTCAGAGCCTGGAGCCTGTTTCCGATTCTGTGTCTCCCTCTCTCTCTGCCCCTCCCCCGTTCATGCTCTGTCTCTCTCTGTCCCAAAAATAAATAAACGTTGAAAAAAAAAAAAAAAAAGAATATATTACAAAATCCATTCACATTCACTTTAGAAAATACCTACAATAGATAATGACATGAGGTTATGTGTGGTGTTTTTTTTTTTTATGTTTATTTATCTATTTTGAGAGAGAGAGAATGAGCAGGAGGAGGGGCAGAGAGAGGGAGAGAGAGAATCCCAAGCAGGCCTTGATGTCAGGCTCAATCTCACAATGGTGAGATCATGACCTGAACTGAAATCAAGAGTCCGATGCTTAACTGACTGAGCCACCTCGGCACCCCTAAAATCTAAGAACTTTTTAAAACATAACCTCAGGACACATGTCATGAGTTCAAACTCCACATGGGGCTCTGAGCTGACAGTGTGGATCCTGCTTGGGATTCTTCCTCTCTCTCTGCCCCTCCCCACTTGCACTCTCTCTGTCTCTCAAGATAAATAAATAAAAACTTAAAAAAAAACTTCTAATCTTTTAGAGATACATACTGAAGAATTGTTAGGTGAAATGATTTATCTGGGATTTATTTTAAAATGCTCCAACAATAAAAAGTAGTGAAGTTGGTAAGATACAAGATTTGCAAAATGTCAATAGCTGTTCAAGTGAGTATTTTTGAAAATTTCCAGGTGTTGGGCACCTGGGTGGCTCAGTCATTAAACATCTGACTTCGTCTCAGCTCATGATCTCGCAGGTTCATAAGTTCAAGTCCCACATCAGGTGAGCTTGAGCCCTGAATTGGGTGACCACCAGGGCTGTTTCAGGTAAAATTCAAGCCCCACTTGATGTGAGCCCTGCTCTCTCTCTCTCTCTTCCCCTTACTCACCTGCGCCCTCTCTCTCTCCCAAAACAAAACAAAACTTGTTAAAATGTTTAAAAGTGTTTTAAAAAAAATGCTCACAATCCCACCGTTAAAACCCTAATGGACCTGGATATACACAAAGGTATGTGTGTATATATATATATGTGTGTGTATGTGTTATATATATTATATATAATACACATATATATAGTGTATATATTAGCTTTATTGAGATGTAGCTGATATACAATAATACAAAAATATTTAAAGTGTACAATTTGATGTGTTTTGACATATACTTACACCCATGAAATTAACCATAATCAAGGTAGTGAATGTATCCATCATACCCAAAAGGATCCTTATACCTCTTTATAATCCCTTCCTCTTGCCTCTCCCCCATCCATAACTGAGAAACCACTGATCTGCTTTTTGCAATCATATTAGTTAGCATTCTCCCGATCTATCTATCTATCTAATCTGTTTTTGTCTGGCTTTTCTCACTCAGCATAATTATTTTGAGATTTATCCATGTTATTACATGTATCAATAGCTCAATTCTTTTTATTCCATTGTATGGATATGCCCCAGTTTGTTTATCCGATGTCTGTTGGTGGACATTTAAGTTGCTTCCAATTTTTAGCTATTACAAATAAAACATGCACGTACAGGGGCGCCTGGGTGGCTCAGTTGGTTAAGTGCCGGACTCTTGATTTCAGCTCTGGTCATGATCTCAAGTTTGTGAGTTCCAGCTCTGAATAGGGCTCTGTACTGACAGTGAGGAACCTACTTGGGATCCCCTCCCTCCCTCTCTCTACCCTTCCCCAGCGTGTGGTCTCTCTTTCTTTTAAAATAAATAAATAAAACTTTTAAAAAACGCATGGCAAGTCTTTCTATGCACATATGCTTTCATTTCCTTTGGATAAATACCTATGAGTGGGATGTCTGGACCACATGGTAGGTGTATGTTTAATTTTTAGGGACTTACCAAATAGTTTTGAAAAGTGTCATACAGATGTACTTTTCCCACCAGCAGTATATGAGAGTTTCAGTTCTGAACATCCTTGTCAACACTTCAAGTGGTCAGTCTTTTAATGTTAGTCACTCTTATGGGTGCATAGTATGTTTCATTAATGCTTTAATTTGCATTTCCCTAATGACTAATGCTGAGCATCTTTTCATGTGGTTATTTGCCATCCAAGTATTATCTTCTTTGGTGAGGTACTATCTTGTTTTTTCTTTGGTTTAACAGCATTTTTCTTGGAGCAAAAGTTTTTAATTTTGATGATACAAGTCCCTTATCAGATGTATGATATATGATCTGCAAATATTTTCTTCCTATTCTTTAGATTGTCTTTTCACTTTCTTGTTTGTATTGTTTGTAGCAGAAATGTTTTTAATCTTGATGAAGTTCAATTTATCCATTTTTTTCTTTTGTTGCTTGCACTTTTGGTGTCATATCTTAGAAAATATTACCTAACTCAGTCATGAAGATTTACTTTGTTAATTTTCAGTTAAAATTTTCTGTATGGTGTGAGTTAGGCATCCAATTTTATTATTTTGCATGTGAATATGCAGTTTTTTTGGTACCATTTGTTGAAAAAAACTATTGTTTTCTCCCCTTGAATTATCTCGACGCTCTGGTCAAAAACCAATTGACCTAAATGTAAGGCTTTATTTCTGGATACTCCATTCTACCCCATTGACCTGTATGTCTACTTTATGCCAGTACCCTACTATCTTGATTAATGTAGTACCGTGGCAAGTGTTGAAATTGGAAACTGAGTTTTCGAACTTTTTTCTTCCTTTTCAAGATTGTTTTGGCCATTCTGGGTCCCTTGTATCCTCATATGAATATTGTAATTAACTTGTCAATTTCTGCAAAAAAAGGTCAGTAGGGATTTTGATAATGACGTATTGAGTCTGTAGATCAATTTGGAGAGTACTGATATTTTAACAATATTAAGTCTTCCAGTCATGAACACGGGATGTTTCTAATTTAATAAGATCTTATTTAATTTCCTTCAGTAATATTTTGTAATTTTCAGGGCACAAGTTTTGCACTACTTTTAATAAATTCATTCCCAACTATTTTATTCTTTTTGATGTATTATAAATGGAATTGTTTTTCTTAATTTCATTTCCCAACTGTTCACTGTTAATATATAGAAATACAATTGATTTCTATATATTGATCTTGTATCTCGAAATCTGTCGAATTTGTTTATCCAGCAGTTTTTTAGTGGATTCCTTATGATTTTCTACATACAATGTCATGTCATCTGCTAATAAATAGTTTTGCTTCTTCCTTTCCAAACTGAATACATTTTTTTTTTTTTTGCCTAATTGCTCTGACTAGTCCCTCCAGTACAATTTTTTTAAATGTTTATTTACTTTTGAGAGAGACAGAGACAAGAGAGACAGAGCACGAGCAGGGAGGGGCAGAGACAGAGAGGGAAACACAGAATCCAAAGCAGGCTCCAGGCTCTGAGCTATCAGCACAGAGCTGGATGTGGGGCTCTAACTCAGGAACCATGAGTTCATGACCTGAGCCAAAGTCAGAAGCTTAACCGACTGAGCCACCAGGGTGCCCCCCTCCGGTACAATTTTGAGTAGAAGTGATGAGAGTGGACATCTTCATTTTGTTCCTGATCTTAGGAGAAAAGCATCCAATCTTCTACCACTAAGTATGGTGTTAGATGTAGGTATATTCATTTCCTAGCATGGCCATAAGAAAGTACCACAAACTGTCATGGCTTGAAATAACAGAAGTTTATTCTCTCACAGTTCCGAAGTCCAGAGTTTGGAATGAAGGTGCCAGCGTGGCCATGCTCCTTCTGAAGGCTCTAGGGAAGAAGCCTTCTTTGCCTCTTCCCAGCTTCTAGTGATTCCGGCCAGTCCTTGGCATTCTTTGACTTGTAGTTGGACCATTCTGATCTCTGCCTCCATCTTTACATGCCCTTCTTTCCAGTGTTTCTTCTACGTCTTTGTATCCAAATCTCCCTCTCCTTTTCTCTTAGAAAAATACCAGTCATTGGATTTAGGGCCCACCCTAATCCATTATGACCTCATTTTCACTTGAGTACAATGCAAAGATCCGATTTCCAAATAAGGTCATATTCACAGGTCCTAGGGGGGCTGGGACTTGAATATATTTTTCCAGGGGGATGGGTGGTGGTGGCATAATTCCATCCACTACAGTCAGGTTTTCATAGATCCCGTTTTCTCAGGTTTAGAAAGTTCCCTCCTATTCCTACTTCATGGTTATTTTTCTTTAAACCATTGGTTATTTTTTTTATAATGTTTATTTATTTTTGAGAGAGAGAGAGAGCACGAGTTGGGGAGCAGCAGAGAGAGAGGGAGACACAGAATCTGAAACAGGCTCCGGGCTGAGCTGTCAGCCCAGAGCCTGACACGGGGTTCGAACCCATGTACCATGAAATCATGACCTGAGTCAAAATCCCATGCTTAACCAACTGAGCCATCCAGGTGCTCCACCATCAATTACGTTTATAGAGATTTAAATAGTAAAAAAGGGATGCCTGGGTGGTTCAGTCAGTTAAGCGTCTGACTTTGCCTCAGGTCACAATCTCACGGGTTTGTGGGTTCGGGCCCTGCATCGGGCTCTGGGCTGATGGCTTGGAGCCTGGAGCCTGCTTCGGATTCTGTGTTTCCCTCTCTCTCTGCTCCTCCCAAACTCATGCTGTCTCTCTCTCTCAAAAATAAATAAACATTAAAAAAATTAAAAAAAAATAGTAAAAAAAAATCTTATATATTTACTTATGTAATTAGCATTTCCTGTGCTTTTTATTCCTTTGTGTGGATCCAGATTTCTGCTATCATTTTCCTTTTGTCTAAAGCATTTCCTTTATTTTTCTGTAGTACCAGTGATGAATCCTTTCAGGTTTTGTACATCTGCAAATGTCTTTATGTTACCCTGTTGTTGTTTTGAGAAATATTTTTCCCACATATGGAATTCTGAGTGGACTTTTACCCCCAGTATTTTATTTTTTTTTTTTTAAATTTTTTTTTTTCAACGTTTATTTATTTTTGGGACAGAGAGAGAGACAGAGCATGAACGGGGGAGGGCCAGAGAGAGAGGGAGACACAGAATGGGAAACAGGCTCCAGGCTCTGAGCCATCAGCCCAGAGCCCGACGCGGGGCTCGAACTCACGGACCGCGAGATCGTGACCTGGCTGAAGTCAGACGCTTAACCGACTGCGCCACCCAGGCGCCCCAACCCCCAGTATTTTAAAGATGTTTCTCCACTGTCTTCTCATTTGCATTGTTTCTGATGACAAATCTGTCAGCCTTATTTTTGTACCTCTGTATGTAACATGTCTTTTTTTTCCTCTGTTTTATATATATATATATATATATATATATATATATATTTATATTTATATATATACACACACACATATATTTATATATATATTACATATATACATATACATATATGTATATATGTAATATATTATATATATATTTACATATGTATTTATATATAATTTTTAGAGACAGAATGCAAGTGAGGGAGAGGGGCTGGGGGGGTGAGAGAGAGAGAGAGAGAGAGAGAGAGAGAATCCTAAGCAAGCTCCATGCTCACTGCATGGGGCTCTATCCCACAACTCTGGGATCATGACCTGAGCCAAAACCAAAAGTGGGAAGCTCAACCGACTGAGCCACCCAGGCGCCCTTCCCTCTAGCTGCTTTTAAGATTTTTTTCTGTATCATTGATTTTGATACACCTTGGTGCAGTTTTCTTCATTTTTCTTGTGCTGGAGATTGTTGAGCATCTTAGGTCTGTAGATTTATAATTTTTAATATTAAGAGATCTTTCCACCCTCTTCTTTCTCCTCTTTTTTAGAGACTCCAATTATTTGTACATAAGCATGTCCCACAACTCATTGATGCTCTTTTATTTTGGGTGATTCTATTTCTTTCTGTGTTTCATTTTGGATGGTGCCTATTTTTATGTCCTTAATTCACCAGTCTTTCCATCTATAATATCTAATCTCCTGTCCATCCAATTCAGTATCTCCAATCTTGTAGTTTTCTTTCCTTTTCTTTTTTTAACACACAGCTGTTAGTGCATCTTTAAAATATCACAAAGAAGTCTGAAAAATCTGGCATCTTGTGGTTTCTGTAGCTGAACTAACTTAGGTCTTATTCATTAGCCTGCTGAACTTTTTCTTTCTCAGAAACAGATACCATCCAGAAATTTTCTGATATCCTTTTTTTAACTCTTGTGGGTTGCTGAAACAAAGCAGCTGAATTTGATGTAAGTTCAGTGTCATTTCCTTCAAGAATTAACTCATCTTTCTGGGGAGATACTGAACAGGCAATGCCTGACCTCATCTGAACCCAGCAAACAGATGTATTTCATATTTCAACAAGAGAACCATTCTCCTGAATAACAACATTGATGGGAAAGTGAACATACACATGATGTGGGAAACAAAGACAGAAGGAAATGGCAAATAAAATTAAATTTCCTTATAACCTGCAGCCTGCTGGCAAATACTTGAGGCAAGCAGAGGTTTCACCAGGAACTCCCTGCTATCTTAATGCTAATGCTTTGCCAGAAGGAAAACCAACCTTAGCTTGACAATAGTATCCTCTTCTTTAGCATATGAAAATCTCATTGGAAGCTTCACCTTGACTTTACCTCCCCCAACTCCCTATTAGATAACCAGTTTCTTTTCATGGTCTTGGGGCAGCTCTTCTTGCCCCTGGGTCCTGTCCCGTGCTTTAATAAAATCACCTTTTTGCACCAAACACATCTTCAAGAATTCTTTCTTGGCTGTCGGCTCTGGACCCCACCACCCCACCATCACCCCTAGAAAAACTCAACAACAGACTTCATCTTGTAATGGAAACACAGTGTAACACTCTTGACCATGTTTTTTGTACATGACTACGATAGCGTGAACAGTAGCCACTTCCTTTATATTTCCCCACCATTTGTCAACTCGGAGCCTCTTCTTTTTCTTTCCAAGGAAACTGAGTTCTACATTGATGTAGTTGAAGTCCTTTGACAGGTTTCCTCTGGGGGCCTTCACAGTAACTAATAGTATAGCCCTTCAGAGTGATGTCAATGTTTTCTGGAATGCTGAAGGTCTGCTTGAGAATGATCTTCCTTCTCATGGTGGATGCAGCAAAAAAAAACAAAACAAAACAAAACAAAAAACCCTCAAATATTTTAGTTTTCAACTCTAGAAGTTTGGTTTGGGCTTTTCTTAAAAATAATGTTTAGTATTTTTTTGAAAGAGAGAGACAGAGCGTGAGTGGGGGAGAGGCAGAGAGAGGGGGAAACAGTATCCCAGATAGGCTCCAGGCTCTGAGCTGTCAGCACAGATCCCTACACGGTGCTCGAACTCACAAACCGTGAGAACATTACCTGAGCCAAAGTTGGACACTTAACCTGAAAAGGAAAGCTGGTGAATGCAAATAAAAAGGGCCAGCCAGATATCCAAGGCCAGAAACTCGCTTTGCATGCCTTTGACTTCTGCAATCTAGCTTGCCTCTTGCATCATCTAGCAGACAGGAACCAGAAACTTGACTATACTAGTCCCGCCCACCCAGAAGCACATATGTATAAAAGATCAGTAAAACCTGAGTGGGATGCTCAGCCTTTGGAGATGACTCACTGGGCAGGCAGCAGTCTTTTCTGATTCCCTAAGTACTGTCGCTTGCCCCTTCCTGGGCGCCAAGTATTTGCTGTAACAAACCGACTGAGCCACCCAGGTGCTTTACTTGTTGGCCATTTCTGTATCATCTCTGGAGAAATGTCTGTTTATGATAGGAAAAGATAGGATTCAGTAGGCAGAGAGGGAAAGATTAGGGCCTGAGGTCCCTGAGTGAGGAAAAACACCTATTTTGGAACAATGCTGGGAGTGTCTGACCACAGCAAGCCCCCTCAGGCATACGTTTCTCTTAAGAATGTAACAGACCCCGCCTACTCCCCCTAGGTTTCCCCTCTGGAATTTGATAAAAGACCTAAGTATGGCTATAGACCACCCCTGATGCAATGGAAACGAGCCAATCCAGGACCCAGAGTTATCAAGCCAATAAGGGTAGAACCTGAGAAGGAACAAGGGGGAAAGGACAGGGGAGGGCTGACCAGTGATGAGGTTTTTTTGGGTGATAGTGAGGTTCATGGGGTATGGAGTCAACAGCCAAGAAAAAATCCTTGAAGATGTCTTTGGTGCAAAAAGGTAATTTTATTAAAGTATGGGGACAGGACCCATGGGCAGGAAGAGCTGCCCCAGGATCATGAGGAGAGACTGGTTATCTACTATGGAGTTAGTGGGGGTGGGGGTGGGGTGGGGAACTCAAGGTGAAGTTTCCAATGAGATTTTTTTTCTGTTTATTTATTTTTGAGAGGGAGAGAGAGCATGAGTGGGAGAAGAGCAAAGAGAGGGAGACACAGAATCGAAGCAGGGTCCAGGCTGTCAGCACAGAGCCAGATGCAGGGTTCGAACTCCAACAGATCATGACCTGAGCTGAAGTCTGATGCTTAACCTACTGAGTCACCCAGGTGCCCCTCCAATGAGATTTTCATATGCTAAAGAAGACTCTCATGATTCTGGAGGCCTAGCTATTGTCAAGCTAAGGTTGTTTTTTCCTCTAGCAAGGCATTAGCATTAAGATAGCAGGGAGTTCCTGGAGAAACCTCTGTCTGCCTTAAGTATTTGCCAATAGGCTGCAGGTTATAAGGAAATTGAATTTTAGCTGCCATTTCCTTCTGCCTTTGTTTCCCACATCAACCAGAACCTTATAAAACAAGGACCCTTGACTATAGTCCTCAGGCATTTACTTTTGAATGTCCCCTCTCTGTAAAGAGAGATTTTCTACTATTCTTCCCTTCTCATCTTAAACTCTGATGAACTTTTGCCTGCTGCACAGTTTGTGTCTACCTCTTCATTCTTTGAAGTGGTGAGACAATGCATCCTGGGTTTTGTGGCAAAAAAATCCTGCAACACATTCAAGTCCTCAACTTAGCTTTTTGAGCATATGGAATACAGTTATAATACACGTTTTAATGTCTTTCTCTGATTTATTAATCTGTTCATTATCGGTCACATTTTCTTGCTTCTTTACACATCTAGTGGTCTTTGATCAGATGCTAAACATTGGATCTTTATCTGGTTAGGTGGTGGATATTTTTGTATTCTGATAAATCTTTTTGAATTTTGCTCTGGGATGCAGTTAGGTAACTTGGAAACAGTTTGATCCTTTTGGGTTTTGCTTTTGTTAGTTGCTAGACAGGTCAGTAGCAATGCTCAGTCTAGAGCTAATTATCTCCCGCTAATGAGAGAAGACTTCCCTTAATACTCAACGAATTATAAGTTTTCCCAGTCTGACTGGCATGAATAAGCATTGTTTCCTTTAATCCTTTTGGATTGTTCTTTCCCCATATTCAGATACTTTCCTCACATGCATGCATTGATTCAGTAACCCACTGAATACTTGAGGAGGACCTTCTGTGTATCTTCGGAGTCCTCTGTGTAGTTCTCTTCTCTCCGTTACTCTGTTTTATGAGCTCTAGAGGCCTCTGTCTTTCTCGGCTCCCCACGTTGCCTTCTCAACTCAGGGAGTCTGCCAGACTCTGCCTCAGTTCTGCCTCCCCACATCATGTCCAGAGAACTTTCTCCAAATAGTAACCTGGATGATTATAAGGCTCCCTTCTTTTATTTCCTGTCTTTCCGAAATCATCATCCTTCATTGAAAATCTTTGTTTCGTGTATGTTGTCTTTTTAATTTTTTTGTTGTTGTTTCATGTGCGACGGTAAATCAGGTCCAACTGACTCCATCTTGGTCAAAAGCAAAAATCCTGTGGCTGATATTTAACACAAAAGATAAGGATGGTGGAGTCAGACTTGTCTTGGTTTAAATCCCAGCTCAGCCACTGGGATGTAATTAATTAATTATTGTAATTAATTGATAATTATAATTAATTAATTATAACAAGCATAATTAATTATGCATTGATTAATCAATTAAGCGTTAATAAGCATATTGATAAGCACTTATTATTATTATCCACTTATTAAGTGGAGGGAAAACTTCTATATCCTAATGCCTTTCTGATTTTTTTTTAAGTTTATTTATTTTGAGAGAGAGACAGACATGAGTGGGGGAGGGGCAGAGAGAGAGGGAGAGAGAGAGAATCCCAATCAGGCTCCACACTGCCAGTGCAGAGCCTGATGTGGGGATCAAACCCATGAAGCGTGGGGATCAAACCCATGACCTCAGCCGAAGTCAAGAGTTGGACGCTTAACCAAATGAGCCACCCAGGTGCCCCTAAAAGACTTCTAAAAGTCAACATGTTCAAAACTGAATCCCTGATCTTCCTTCCAAATGTGGTCATCCTTTTGTTGAATGGCAACACCATCCAATTGCTCAGACCAAAAGCCCTAGTGTCATCCTTCACCCCTGTTTTTCCTCCTACCCAAATCCAGCCATATAATCCTGTTGGGTCTATTTGGAATTACATCCAGAATCTGATAGTTTCTCCCTACTCCACTGCTTCTTCCTGGACTGAGCCACCATGCACCATGATATTTTGCCTTCCCATTCTTGTCCTTGCTTCCACCCTTGCTCTTCTAGGATCTCTTCTCAACACAAGTGGCAGAGAGATCCTTTTATAATTTAAACTAGATCATGCCATTTCTCGGCTCAAAGCTATTATTCGAGGGCTCTGCATTTCACTGAGTGAAAGCCAGTGTCTTTCCAGTGGCCTAGAACTCAGTGACCTGCCCTGCTCCCTCCTTCTTTATACCTCTCTACCCTCCTCTCCTGTGACTCTCCTGTCACTCGGCCACTCTCTACTCCAGCCATACTGGCTTCCTGTGTTCTTCAAACATCCAGGCATGTTCCTCTGTGCTTTATGCTTCCTTATACTTCATACTTCCTGCTGTTCCCCTTATCTGGAATGTTGCCCCAAGTCTCCCCATGTCTCACTTCCTCACCTTCTTCATGTCCCTGCCCACCTGTCACCCTCTCACAAAGTGAGAGAACTTCCCTTAACTGCTTTGTTTAAAGGAGAAATTTGCTTCTCCTTCTTTCTCTGCCTTCTCACCTTTATTTTTCTCCACAGCACTAATCACTCTTTGACTTGCTACGTTTGTTACTGTTTGTTTATTTACAGTAGTCCCTGCACACTAGAATGTGAACAGGGATTTCTATCTGTCTTATTCTTTAATGTATTCCAAGTACCTAGATCATTGAAGGAACACAGTAAGTATTCGTTAATTGAAAAAAACGATGAATAAATGAGTAAAAATATCTAGCTTGTATGATTTGTTGTGAGAATCTGAGTTAATGATATATACACAGTTCAAGACTGGATCTTACAGCTACATAATCAGCATTCAGTCCATGTGTTGTCATTGCTATTATTGACAATAACTGAACTCCCAGGAGAGAGACAAGGAGGAAAGGGAGAGGTTCTTACTTCGTCACGCCTCCTGAGCATCATCTTAGGAAATTCCAAGCACAGACTCCTGCCTGAGGAAAGTAAAAAATGTTAAGGAAACAATTTAAAGGCAGGCTGAGGTGTTCTCTCTATATAAATAGGGCAATAAGCAAATAACAACGAGAGCTAATAGCTCTGTGTGCCAGGCACTTGCTAAACACCTTACATATTGGTTATCTCCTTAAATCTTCACAACCAGCCCTTGTGGCCTATGCTATAATTACTCCCATTCTACTGATGAGGATACTGTGTCTGGGAGGGATTGGTGACTTTCCCAACAATACCCAGCTAGGAGGTGGCTGAGCTGGGAATTGAACCCCAACGGTCTGGCCGCAAAGCTCATGTTATGTGCAGGACAGCAATAGCATTGGTATGCCAAGATGTTGATTCATCAGAAATTAATTACCTGAGGGATCAAGTTAACAAGAACTTACCAATAGGAGCACAACTAAATCTTTTTTTTTTTTTAATTAATTTATTTATTTTGAAAGAGACAGGGAGAGGCAGGGAGAGAGAGAGAGAGAATGAGAATCCCAAGGAGACTCTGCACTGCCAGCACAGAGCCCAACGTGGGGCTTGAACTGAGGAAATAGTGAGATCATGATCTGAGCTGAAACCAAGAGGGTGACACTCAACCGTGAGCCACCCAGGTGGCCCGGAACACCACTAAATCTTAAATGACAATCAATTGTTTTTCCAGTCCCTTTGGTGAATACAAAAGTTGCACAAGTAGTCTTGAGGCCTGTGGGTTGCTGTACTCTTCATTTGCTGAATTAAGATCGACCATACATACCTGGTGTTGAGTATGCGGGAGACCGCCTGAAAGAATGGTGCGAGGCTTGACAAGAGCCCAATCTCGCTAGCTCTTCGTGGAGGCAGCTGTTGGTGGCCCAGCCTGGGCGGTGGACTCACTCCTGGCAGCACTTTAGAAGGACTCAAGTGGCAGTTAACTATTCTGGAGTACACTTTATGACAGGTTCTGAGAGTCAGAGGAGCCAGGGCTGAATCTAAGCCACAATGCTCCTTGAGTGTAGCCTCAGGTAAGTACTTACCCTCTTGGAGGTTCAGTAAAAAGGGAATAATGATACCCATGCCTTGAACATTGAGTGAAGAAGAAATCATATACATATAATGCCTGATTTATGCTAAGTACTCAGTGAATGGTAGTTGCCATTATTAATAAAGGAAGGCCTAGCGGGCCAGGATGATGCTAGTTTGAAATAATAATAATTAGGACAACTATTTATTCAGTGCTTTTCATGTTCAAGGTACTTTATGTGCATATCAGTTATCTATCACTGTGTAACAAAACATCCCAAATTACAAAACAACAACTGTGATAGTTATTACTTTTGATCATTCTGGAGTTTGAATGGGCTTAGCTAAGAGGTTCTGGCTAAAGGTTTCTCATACAGTTGTATGGACCTGGGGTCATTTCAAAAACTTCTTCATCAGTCACAAGTCTGATGCCTGGGATGGGACGATTCAAATGGCTGGGGACTGCAACAGTTTGTATAATTGTATGATCTCTCCATGTGGTGCCTCCAGCCTAATGGTGTGAAGGTAGCTACACTTCTTATGGGGTGACTCAGGACTTTAAAACCCACGTCCTGAGAGAGAGTCAGATGAGAGCTGCATAGCTTTTTCTGCCCCAGCCTCAAAAGTCATGTAGTGTCACTTTCACTGCCTTTTTTTTTATTAATTAATTTATTTTGAGAGAGAAGGAGAGAAAGTGCACATGTGCTTGAGAGCAGGGGAGCAGAGAAAGAGGGAGAGAGAATCCCAAGCAGGCTCCGCACTGTCAGCACAGAGCCTGATGTGGGGCTGCAATTCACAAACTGTGAGATCAGGACCTGAGCCGAAATCAGGAGTTGGATACTTGACTATTGAGCCACCCAGGTGCCCCCCTTCCACTGCTTTCTATTCATTACAAATGAGGCACAAGTCCAGGCCATATTCAAGGTGGGGGGAATTAGTCTCCAGCCCATGAAGGAAGAGTGTCCAAACAATTTGCAGACATGCTTTAAAACCGCTGCATGTTTATCATCACATTTAATCTTCTTAGAAGGTAAACACAATTATCGCTATTTTACAGGTAGGGAAATTTAGAGGATTAGATGCTTAGAAGATTAAGTGACTTGCCCCAACTCATAAAGTTACTAGGTGGTGCAGACAGAATCCAAACTAAGGCCAGCAGTCTGACCCTAGAATCTGTGTTCTTTTTTTTTTTTCCAAATTTTTAAAATTTATTTTTGAGAGAGTGTGAGTGGGGGAAGGGTAGAGAGAGAAGGAGACAGAGGATCCGAAGCTGGCTCCACGCTGACAGTAGTGAGCCCAATGCAAGGCTTGTACTCACAAACCATGAGATCATGACCTGAGCTAAGGTGGGATGCTCAACTGACTGAGTCACCCAGTTGCCCCTAGCATCTGTGTTCCTAATCCCTATGCTATGTAAATCACACTAGATAAAAGATAGAAAATATGTAGGATATTTGTTCATAAGCTCTCTTATGTAGTACTTACTAAATACCAGCACTTTTCAGAGAACTATATAAGTTTCAGAGAACTATGTAAGCCCAGGTCTCAGGCTTAGGTTGCCTGGGCTAGGAATGGGGGCTCACTGACACCAAGGAGCCTCCAGAAAAACATTCCCTACCAAGAGTGCAGAGTGAAGGCTCTGGCTTGGTTGAAAGGCAGAGAACTATGTGTTACATTATTTTTTAAAATTAATTAAGGGGCACCTGGGTGGCTCAGTCGGTTAAGCATCCGACTTCGGCTCAGGTCACGATCTCACGGTCCGTGAGTTCGAGCCCCGCGTCGGGCTCTGGGCTGATGGCTCAGAGCCTGGAGCCTGCTTCCGATTCTGTGTCTCCTTCTCTCTCTGTCCCTCCCCCATTTATGCTCTGTCTCTGTCTCAAAAATAAATAAAAATGTTAAAAAAAATAAAAGAAAGGCAGAGAACTATGTGTTACATTATTTTTTAAAATTAATTAAGGGGCACCTGGGTGGCTCAGTCGGTTGAGCTTCCGACTTCGGCTCAGGTCAAGATCTCACGGTCTGTGAGTTCGAGCCCCGCATCTGGCTCTGTGCTGACAGCTCAGAGCCTGGAGCCTGTTTCAGATTCTGTGTCTCCCTCTCTCTCTGACCCTCCCCCACTCATGCTCGGTCTCTGTCTCAAAAATAAATAAACATTAAAAATAAATTAAAAAAAAACAACAACAAAGGGAACACCTGTGCCCCTATGTTTAAAAAAAATAATAATAGGGGCGCCTGGGTGGCGCAGTCGGTTAAGCGTCCGACTTCAGCCAGGTCACGATCTCGCGGTCCGTGAGTTCGAGCCCCGCGTCGGGCTCTGGGCTGATGGCTCAGAGCCTGGAGCCTGTTTCCGATTCTGTGTCTCCCTCTCTCTCTGCCCCTCCCCCGTTCATGCTTTGTCTCTCTGTGTCCCAAAAATAAATAAAAATGTTGAAAAAAAAAATTTTAAAAAAAATAATAATAAATAAATAAATAAATTAATTAATTCAGGGGCTCCCGGGTGGCTCAGTCGGTTGAGTATCCGACTTCAACTCAGGTCATGGTCTTGTGGTTCGTGAGTTTGAGGCCCACGTCGGGCTCTGTGCTAACAAAGAGCTCAGAGCCTGGAACCTCCTTCGGATTCCGTCTGTCTCTCTCTCTCCCCCTCTCCTGCTCATGCTCTACCTCTCTCTGTCTTTCAAAAATAAATAAATGTTAAAAAAAATTAAAATTCATTCATTCATTCATTCATTCATTCATTCATTCATTCATTAATGAAACTTACGTCCAAGTTAGCATATAGAGCAATAATGATTTTGGGAGTAGAATCCAGTGATTCATCCCCTATGTATAACACCCAGGGCTCATCCCAACAAGTGACCTCCTTAATGCCCCTTGTCCATTTAGCCCATCCCCCCACCCACAACTCCTCCAGTGACCCTCAGTTTGTTCTGGTATATATATACCAGATATATGGAGTATGGAGTATATATGGAGTATTACTCGGCAATCAAAAAGAATGAAATCTTGCCATTTGCAACAGTGTGGATGGAACTAGAGTGTATGATGCTAAGTGAAATTAGAGAAAGACAAATATAATATGACCTCACTTATATGTGGAACTTAAGATACAAAACAGATGGACATAGGAAAAGGGGAGGAAAAATAATATAAAAGCAGGGAGGAGGGCAAAACATAAGAGACTCTTAAATATGCCTTACATGCTGACTGTCCCTGCACCTGGCCCCACAGACTCCAGCAGCCAGGGAATGAAAATAAACTAAAGTAGCCTAAGACATCTGCAGCAATGGTGTCAGGTAGGAGGCCAAGCCTCAGCACCTGGGGACAATTGCACCTTGCTCTGCTGCCATCACTGCAACAAGTTCAGTGGCAGCCACAAGAGAGGGTCCCAGAGCTCTGCCTGTGCTCACGTGTGTGTGTGCATGTGCACACACATGATACCGCGAGACACCTGGATCTATCTAGGAGTCGTTTGAGGGATTTTTGGGATTGGGGACAGTGAATAAGCAAGACAGTCTGCATAGAATAAAGGAATTGTATGGGAGTTTATCGTTTTTCATTGCTGCTATAACAAATGCCCACACAACTCCCACAGATTTATTATCTCATATTTCTATAGGTTAGAAGGCTCACGTGGCTCTTCCTGGGTTAAAATTAAGGTGTTGGCAGGGCTTCAGTCCTTTCTGGAGGCTTAGTGGAGAATCTGTTTCCTTGCCTTTTCTGGTTTCTAGAGGCAACCTATATTCCTTGGCTCATGGCCCCTTCCTCCAGCTTCAAAACCAGGAAAGTTGCATCTCTCGGACTCTTCTTCCATCGTTACACCTTCCTCTAACTCTGTCAACTGGGAAAGATTCTCCTCTTTAACGGGACCCATGTGCTTAGGTTGGGCCCATCCAAATGATTCTGGATAGTCTTCCCATCGTAAGATCTATAACCTTGATCACATCTGTAAAGTTCGTTTGGGCTTATGTGGTAACATATCTTCAGGTTCTAGAGGATTAGGGTTGGGGCATCTTTGGGGGACCATTATTCTGCCTAGCATATGGAGAGACTCCAGGAAAATGCCCTTGAATGGGGCTGGCCACTCATTCCCACCCCACCCTCCAAATCGTGCACTGCCATGTAACTCATTTTCTTACTCACTAGAAGCCTTTAACTGTACTCATGTCAACTGTTCCAAGGTAAGGTGGGTAGTGAAAGGCTTCATGACTTTTCCAAGAAGGTGGACAGTATATCCACAATAAGGGGAAGTAGATGACATCCATACATCATCATATACTTAAAGCTTTCTTCATTCAAAATCTTATTTCCTTGCTTTGGATTTTTGGGAGATAATAGATAACATTTTTTTTCACGCTTGCCATTTGCCAGATGCTATTCTAAACACAACTCTGTAAGGTAGGTACTGGATTTAACTCAGTCTGGGTGGCCACAGAGCCCACATCTATAACTACCACACATGACTGCCTTATTCCTGTGGGTCCCCAGGAATACAACCCATGATTAGAAGTCACCACGGGTCTACAATTCCTGCTCCGGAGATGCTAAAAATGATCACAACCTCACTGGGCTTTGTCAGTGTTTCCTTCAAGGCCTTGACTATAGGCAAACCTTCTGTGTTCATCCTCATTGCCAGCTTGAGGGTCCAGGACTGTTCAGACAATGGACAACAGCCATTTCAGCAGAGGACTGAATACTGCATGGGATTTGCCTCAGAAGAATGAAAGTTTCGCCTGGCCTCTCTCCCCTACACTTTCCACTTTGGTGCATCTAAAGTATCTAGCGCAGAACAGGGAGGCATCCCAGTTGTTGCAGGTCCTAAAACTGAGAGGTAAAGTTGGGGTAGTGCCGGTGCACATGGGTGTTGGGAGTTGGCCAGAGAAGAGGGAGCACCCTGGCTTTGACACGTTGTAACTCGTTTCTGAGCTTCACTTTCCTCTGTGTGAAATGGGCTGATCATTGTACTTAACTCTGAGAATTCCTGAGGGAAGTAAATGAGAGCATACTAATGCACACATCCTCATGGAATCTTGAGGGGATTAATTAGCACACCCCTGTGAAGAGCTGAGATCAACTCGGTGGCACCTGGTAAGCACCAAGTAAGTCTTACTATTCTGGACTCTCCCTGGGTGACTTAACCTCAAAGACTTCAACCTGAACTACTTACACCTTCAAAAGTTTTTGCCAGTTTCCTTCTGAGCTCTAGACCTAACAGCTCTGTGTTCAACAGGACATTTCCCCATGGAAGACACACAGGGCTTGCTCATGCTCTGGGCCTTTGTATATAGTACATGGTCCTTCCTAAAAAGCCAGCTGTTAAGAAAAAAAAAGCCATTTTCTAGGTTTTTATACTTTGGGTAGCGAAGAATGAGACTCCTTATGCAGTCTCAAGTTAGGAGAGCTACAGGGAGGCCCTGAGTGGGGACAGGCTAGGGAGGAGTTTCAGTCATTGACTAGCCCAGCTTTGTTGGCTGGATTATTTCGTTGCACAAGGTCCTTTTGGGCAGCTTTCCCTTGGGAGAAAGGGCCTCACTCCTGATTGCTTGGCTGCCCTTAGAGAATAGGCAGAGTGACTCCATATGGTCCTCGAAGTCTTAGGGTGGCTTCCCTTGGAGAACCTGGAGCTTAGCTATTTTATCATGGGGCCCTCAGAGGTACTGACCCCTCTTCTGTGGGAGCCCATCCCTGAAGCCTTGGCTTTGGGTGCTCCTCCCCACAACCAGCTCAAACACTCCTGGCTTTGAGACGCCTCTCCACCTCATTAGTCATTCTCTCCTCTGCTTCATCGCGTCTAAACACTGTGTATTATAGTTGTTGATGTCCAGAGCTGGTTCCCCAACTAGGCTGTCAGCTGGCCAGGGCGGGAGGTGTGGATTATTCATATTTGTATCATCACCACTAAATGGGCCATCGCTACATATTTGCTAAGTGAATACACAACAAGCATCGTTAGTGCTGCTTTGTGGGGCCCACTGGCCTTAAAGAAGTTACAGGGGACCCTCTATACAAATCAGACCAGCTGGGTCTAGCGTGGCATTTACTTACCTGCTGATTTTTTTAAAGTAAATTAGTTGTTTTTAAAATAATATCTAAAAAAAATTTAATTTTTTAATATATTTTTGAGACAGAGAGAGACAGAGCATGAGCAGGGGAGGGGCAGAGAGAGAGGAGACACAGAATCTGGAGCAAGCTCCAGGCTCTGAGCTGTCAGCACAGAGCCCAACGCGGGGCTTGACCTCACGGACTGTGAGATCATGACCTGAGCTGAAGTCGGATGCTTAACCTACTGAGCCACCCAGGTGCCCTAAAATAATATTTTTTATAATTTGAAAATAACATGTGCATTGCAAAACATTTTTGAAGTTCTGAGTGTGTAAAGTTAAATGCTAAAAATTCCTCTTATTTCTCTTCCAAACTAACCCCCACAGGCAAATACCAGTAAAACAATTTTTTGACAGCTTCATTGAATACAAAATTCAGATACCATACAATTTGCTTATTTAAAATTGTATATGCAGTGTTTTTTGATATATTCACAGGGATGGACAACCATAACAACATAGTTTTGGGAAATTTTTATTTCCCCCAAAAGAAATTCAGTGTCCATGTGCTTGCTTTGGTAGCACATATACTAAAATTGGAAAGTTCAGTGTCCATTAGCTGTCACTCCCCATCCCTAAGCAACCACTAATCTACTCCCTGTCTGTATAGATTTGCCATCCTGGACATTTCATATAAATGGAATCATATAGAATGTGGTCTTTTGTGTCTGGCTTCTTCACTTGGCATGTTTTTGAGGGCCATCCATGTTGTAGCAGGTATCAGTACTCAATTCCTTTTTTGCCATAACACATTCTATTAACCAATCATCAGTCAGTATTAACAATTTAATACACCTCCTACAGTTGTTCAGATGGCCTGAATTTGAATCCCTAGTGGACAAGTTCCTAGATGACTGATCTTGGGTAAATCATAATGTCTTCAAGCCTGCCTCAGTTTCCTCAATATTAAAATTTGAATAACAAAAGAATTACCCCAGAGTGTCATAGTTGTATTGTCACAGTAATTAATATTTGCTGAGCACTTACTATGTGTCAGGTACTTTATAAAGATTACCAAACAGACCTATGATTTACATAAGAGGGAACTGGGGTTAGGAGAGGTTAAGTAATCTCCCAAGGTCCAACAGCCTCTAAGAAAGTGATGGAGGCAAACAGAATCACAGGCCATCTGACTGCAAAGCTTGCACCATCAACTGTTAATGTAATGGAATAACAAAGTGCTTAGTAAGTGCCTTGCAAAGAGAATGAATTTAGCAAATGATAACTGATACAACTATAAAAAAGCAGAAAAAATTAGCAATTGACATCTCATTAAAAAATTTTTTTTAATGTTTGAGAGACAGAGAATGAACAGGGGATGGGCAGAGAGAGAGGGAGACACAGAATCTGAAACAGACTCCAGGCTCTGAGCTGTCAGCACAGCTGATGCAGGGCTGGAACTCACAAACAGCAAGATCATGACCTGTGCCAAAGTCAGACACTTAACCGACTGAGAGCCACCCAGGCGCCCCATACATATCTTTTTTTTTTTTATGCTTATTTATTTTTGAGACAGAGAGAGAGAAAGCAGGGGAGGAGCAGACAGAGAATCCCAAGCAGGCTCTGCACTGTTAGCACAGAGCTGAATGCTGAACGTGGGGCTTGATCCCACAGACCATGTGATCACGACCTGAGCTGAAATCAAGAGTTGGACACTTAACTGACAGCCACCCAGCCACCCTGCAATTGACATATCATTTAAAGACACTTGCTATTGTTAATATTTTGGCTATTTCCTTCCAGTCTTTAAGAACTATTTCAGACATATCCAAAGTTTAGAAGATAATGAACCTTCCATGTCTGTTTTTTTTGAAGACATAAAATATAGTACATTAGGTGGCTCTACCTCACGTGCCCTTAGGTATTTTTTCCCTGTGCATTTTTCTTTAGATTATTAGAGTAACACCACATCATTTTCTATCTTTTAATTAAAAACCCTATCTTAAGCATTTCCTCTAGCGTAACAAATATGCTACATGATTTCTCATGGTCGTATATATAATACTGGGTGGCTGAAACATGATTTATCAATTCCTCATTGATGGATACTCAGGCTATCTCCCTGAAAAAAATATCACTACAAAACCACCTTTCTTCAAGCATCTGATAATTCCCTTTAGATAAATTCCTAGAAAGGCTGGAAGGTCAGAGTCTTACCCTTACAGCTTTTAAAAAAATGTTTATGTTTTTATTTTTGAGAGAGTGCGAGTGAGCGCTAGTAGGGGAGGGGCAGAGGGAGAGGGGGTCAGAGGATCCAAGCAGGCTCTGCGCTGGCAGCAGAGAGCCTAAAGAGGGCTCGAACTCAGGAACTGTGAGACCATCACCAGAGCCAAAATCCACGCTTAGGGACTGAGCCACCCAGGCACCCTTACAGTTTGTGTGTGTGTGTGTGTGTGTGTGTGTGTGTGTGTGTGTGTATGTGTGTGTGCGCGCGCGTGCGCGCCAAATAGCTCTCAAGAAGAGTGATAACGAGAAGGGAGGCTGAGGGTTTTTCACTTTTTAAGACGTTTTATTCAATTACAACATACATAAAAGTGGACAACTCACTGAATTTTCAGACACAGAACACACGGCGCCACACCCAACATCAGGATCATGAAACAGAACATTTCCAGCAGCACAAAGCCGCCTTGCGCTTCCACCAGGCGTCCCTCAACAGTTTCAAGGCCCGCAACGTGAAGTGCACAGAAGTCTGGCTGCATTGAGGTCTCCGGCCCGGTCCGCCAGGTTCCCGGCATGCAGCGCGGCGATCCCGACGTGCTCCGCGGCGCGCGGAGCCGGCTACCCGGTGCGCTGTGAGGAGGGCGGAAGCGGTGGCGGCGGCGGCGTAGCGTGAGGCTGCGTGTGTGCTGGCGGGCGGAGGCGACAACTCGGGGTCGACATGGAAGTGTAAGTCATCCAGGGCGCGTTCCCGGGCTCGCGCAAGTGTCCACAGCTGGGGACGGCTGGGTCGAGGGGAGCCGAGGGCGCGGGCTTGGAGCGCACCTTGTACGAGCGTGGGAGGGGGGCGTGGTTGGGGAAGGCTTGGGGCGGGAGGCGGGGAGGAAAGGGACCCTCGCTCTGCTTCTCGGAACCTTCGACCCTACTCCCACCCTGTGCTTGGGACGCGGGGCCCAGCGTGGCTTGGCCTGACGGTCTATCAGTGTGCCTGCTTCCTCCATCGTTCATATCCTAGCGTGACCTGGTTCCCAGTGGGGAGCTCAGCCCGGTGTTCCGGCGGGGACTTAGACGGTGTAAAGCCCTGAGTCCGCCCTGGAGGTACCTGCAGGAGAGATGGAGAAGTGCTGGATTAGAGTTTGGGGCTTACCTTGGGGAGCCCTAACTGGGAAGAAGGCCTCTCCGAGTTTGCCCAGCAGTTCGCCTTGCAAGGGAAGGGGCGGGTT